>NC_064571.1:19697500-20322500 GCF_937001465.1 Orcinus orca
CAATAAGTGGTGCTGGGAAAACTGGACAGGTACATATAAAAGTATGAAATTAGAACATTCCCTAACACCATACACAAAAATAAACTCAAAATGGATTAAAGACCTAAATGTAAGGCCAGACACTATCAAACTCTTAGAGGAAAACATAGGCAGAACATCTATGACATAAATCACAGCAAGATCCTTTTTGACCCATCCACCTCCTAGAGAAATGGAAATAAAAACAAAAATAAACAAATGGGACCAATGAAACTTCAAAGCTTTTGCACAGCAAAGGAAACCATAAACAAGACCGAAAGACAGCCCTCAGAATGGGAGAAAATATTTGCAAATGAAGCAACAGACAAAGGATTAATCTCCAAGATTTACAAGGAGCTCATGCAGCTCAATAACAAAAAAACAAACAACCCAATCCAAAAATGGGCAGAAGACCTAAAAAAACATTTCTCCAAAGAAGATATACAGATTGCCAACAAACACATGAAAGAATGCTCAACATCATTAATCATTAGAGAAATGCAAATCAAAACTACAATGAGATATCATCTCACACAGGTCAGAACGGCCATCATCAAAAAATCTAGAAACAATAAATGCTGGAGAGGGTGTGGAGAAAAGGGAACACTCTTGTACTGTTGGTAGGAATGTAAATTGATACAGCCACTATGGAGAACAGTATGGAGGTTCCTTAAAAAACTAAAGATAGAGACACCATACAACCCAACAATGCCACTACTGGGCATATACCCTGAGAAAACCATAATTCAAAAATAGTCATGTATCACAATGTTCATTGCAGCTCTATTTACAATAGCCAGGACATGGAAGCAACCTAAGTGTCCATCATTGGATGAATGGATAATGAATATGTGGCATATATATACAATAGAATATTACTCAGCCATAAAAAGAAATGAAATTGAGATATTTGTAGTGAGGTGGATGGACCTAGGGTCTGTCATACAGAGTGAAGTAAGACAGAAAGAGAAAAACAAATAGTGTATGGTAACACATATATATGGAATCTAAGAAAAAAAAAAAAGGTCATGAAGAACCTAGGGGTAAGACAGGAATGAAGACCCAGACCTACTAGAGAATGGACTTGAGGATATGGGGAGGGGGAAGGGTAAGCAGTGACAAAGTGAGAGAGTGGCATGGACATATATACACTACCGAATGTAAAATAGATAGCTAGTGGGAAGTAGCCTCATAGCACAGCGAGATCAGCTTGGTGCTTTGTGACCACCTAGAGGGGTGGGATAAGGAGGGTGGCAGGGAGGGAGACGCAAGAGGGAAGAGAGGTATGGGAACATATGTATATGTATAACTGATTCACTTTGTTATAAAGCAGAAACTAACACACCGTTGTAAATCAACTATACTCCAATAAAGATGTTAAAAAAATAATAATAATTTGCATCTCTTTTATTAACAATGAGATTAAGCAATTTTTATGTTTGGATTTCCTTGTCAGTGACTATTTGTTTATATTATTTATCAGTTTTTCTTTGGGGTAAAAGTTTTGCTTCAAAATTTCCAGACACCCTTTTTATATGAGGGAATTAGACTTTTGCCTGTTAACATGAGGTGGAAATACTTCTCTCCATTTATTATTGGTCTTTTAAATGTTTCCCCCATGAAGACGATTTTTATTTTGATATGGTTGGATTTATCATTTTTCCTTCAATGACTAATGGAGCTTAAGTCATAGTTTAAAAAGCCTTCAAACTCCAAGGTTATAAAGGGCTTTGTCTCTACATTTTTTTCTTTAGCACTTTTTGGTTTCATTTTTTACATTGAAAGCTTTGATTTGTGTGTAATTTATATTGGCATGTGGCTTGAGATACTAAATTCAACTCTAATTTTATGTATTTGTTTTAGACTACTCTCCTATTTATTGAATGATCTCGTTTCCCACTATTTGAGATGGTGCCTTTTTCATACAATGAATTTCCAAATGCATTTGGATCTACTGCCTGTAATTTGCATTCCTTCCCAGAAATCTATTCATATGCTTACAGCACACTCTTAATTCCTACACACTTTCATTGATCTTTTTTGGTATTCATACATTTTATAATTAGCTTATTTTTGCATATGAATTTTAGAAGAGATATGTCTCATTCTACAAATGTGGCGCTATTTTTACTGACATCACATTACAAATATAACTTGACTTAGTGACATCTGCCATCTTTATGCTATTATGTCACCTTATCCAAGCATGTGGTGTGTCCTTCCATTAGTTCCTTTGTGGTTTTCAGAAGTGGTGGAAAGTTTCTTTATAGGGGTCATACAAAATAAAATGTTTATTTTGGAGTTGTTCAATTTTTTGTATGCTGTATTAAATTGATGTTTTCTACCACCATATATTCTAACTGGCTATTTTATGGAGGCTATTGATTTTTACACACTAATTTCATATACCAGTACTTCACTGAATTTTATTTGTTTATAGTAATTTTTCAGGTATTAGTTTTTGAGCCAAGATTGATATATTTTATCACATTAGAAAAGTATCCATGCATTTTTATTTTGAGTGTGTGCTTTTTAAAGAATTACTGTTGAATGTTGACAAATTTTTATTTCAGGATCTGTGGAGATGATTGTTTTACCTTTATATAAGTATAATGACTTTTATGAGTACATTCCTTTGTAGTGTTCCAATAAATCCCAAGGCATTAAAAAAAAGTATTATTATTTTACCTGGTGGCTCCTTTCTGTTTAGCCATATTTTATGTAAGACTTTCATAATGGTATTCAGAAGTAAGACTGTGGTCAACAATAGTTACAGGTTGGCACACTGGGTGAGACCTGCAGAACCGGTATTCCCGTGGTGCTCTCTGAGATCTGCTCCACTCAATCCTTCCACAAAACACCTCAAGTCCTCCTCCTCTTCCTCCCAGGCAACTTTGGCTCCATCTCAGCTTTGACCTTCCTTACAAATACTTATGAACTCTATGCAGTTGATAGAATGTCAAGGAAAAGGTGAATCACTTTTTTTCTTTCTTCTTGTGTTTGTGTTATTTCTAAGAGAAGAAAAAATGTCACACAGCCACCTTCAAAACAAATCCCAAGGTTTACTTTCTACATTTAGAACAAATGTAGTCGATTTTTATGTTCCACTATCACAATTATATGTGGAATCATTGTTGTTATTCGTATATATGTTTAACCTCTTCTATTCTAGAATGTCCTTAGTTACCATCTGTACATAGCTGTAACCATACCCATCAGAATTATTAAAATATAACAATTTTCTAGACAGTTTTAAAAAAGTATGTTCATGGCAATACATGTTGAGGTATACAGCAATGCACGTAAATATTTTCACTGTAAAATATTTAAACAATATAGAAATCTATAAAACAAAAAGTGAAATCTCCCTTCTTTTCTTAGCTTATGTTATATATGTTTTTAAGGCTCTACCCTTCTGCACTTCTATACATTTGTATAATGTATAATTTTTTTTTTAACCCCACATTTGTTTATTTATTTATTTTTGGCTGTGTTGGGTCTTCATTTCTGTGCGAGGGCTTTCTCTAGTTGTGGCAAGCAGGGGCCACTCTTCATCGCGGTGTGCGGGCCTCTCACTATCGCGGCCTCTCTTGTTGTGGAGCACAGGCTCCAGACGCGCAGGCTCAGTAGTTGTGGCTCACGGGCCCAGTTGCTCCGCGGCATGTGGGATCTTCCCAGATCAGGGGTCGAACCCGTGTCCCCTGCATTAGCGGGCAGACTCTCAACCACTGCGCCACCAGGGAAGCCCATAATTTTTTTAACAAGTATAAGATCCAAGGAACGTATACATCTTTGTGCACATCCGTATATCTGTGGGATAGATGCCTACGAATGGCATTATTGGGGCAAAAGATATACACATTTAAAATCTTTTATAGATATTGTCCCATTGCTATCCAGAAAAGCTATAATAATTAAGCTTCCTATCATGAAAATACCAATTTTTACACACCATTGCCATAATTGGATATTATAAATTGGGATTTTTTTGGTTCTTTTAGTTTGCATTTTCTTATCATTATTGATGTTGAACACATTTTTCATGTCTATTGCCCATTTATATTTCTTCTCTAGATACCCTTTCATATCTCTTGTCCATTTTTCAATTTTTTATTGATTTGTAGGAGCTCTTTAAATATACTGGAGATTAATTATTGTTTACATATGTTATGAATAATTCCTCCCATTCCATCACTCAGTTTTTCACCTTAAATTCATGACACTGAAGGTTTTCATTTTTATGAAATCAAACACTCCATCTTTATATTTTGGCTTCTGGGTTTAGTGTCTTTGTTTATTATTTAATTAAGAGAACAAAAAACAACTATTGCTGGTAAATGCTTCTGTCAAAAGGATCTGCATCCAGCCTTGCCTTCCTGGCTTTGAAGATTGAGGACAATGATACAAAGCCATGATATCCAGAATCCCCAAGGTGGTGAGAGCATTATGACCCACAAGACAGTTGCTATTATTGAAAATCTTGTCCAAGGGCTTGAAACTTCACTCTTGTACATTTTCCCATCAGTATAGTCATGAAATTTGAGTTTTCCTTTGCTGACTAAAGATTGTGTGGGGTCATTATGCAGGTTACACACTTTCAGTGTCCAAAGTTAGGGAGAATTGGGAAATGGGAGCTGGCCCTGGCACATTCCAGAAGATAATTAGAATTTCCTCTTCTTTCTTTTCCTTTTCTTTCTTTTTCTTCTTCTTCAAAGATTATCATCTCAAAAATGTGAGTTTTTGGATGGGAAACAACATGTTCATTATTAACTGAAGATGTTAAATAAATTACACTCATATTTAATTAATTCAAGTTTTCCTTTCATTTTTGTTTTCCACTTACATGTCTTTCTCTATTGGTTTTTCAAGCTTCTTTGACCAAAAAAGCATACTGTTTCCAACTTGTGTTTTCCAAAACCTGGGCAATATTTCCATATATGCCTTGGAGACTTGGCCCAATTATTTCCTTTTTTATGCCTTTCTCATTGGCCAAGGCCAACACTGACATGAAGTGCTTATATCATGGTAACATGACGGCTCATTGCCTCCTCTCCTTTGTGGAGGATACTTTTGCTAAGTGGGCTTGTGGCCCAGGTCTTTATGTTTAGAGAAATCTACATTCCTGAGGCTCTTCACTGTTAACAATGCTCTTTCTTTTAAGACTTGTTGTGTGTTGTAGTGTGTTTTTATGCTCTGTTCATGTGTACATGTGTAACACTATTCTATAAACAGAGCAGAGACCATGATGCACTGATATATTTAGTACCTCCCTCCCTCCCTAATGAAAGGCCGACCCAGCCAAGGTAAGATACTTAAATTTTAGTTTGTGAATTAGAAAAAAATTGTCGAGCTGTCTTGTCATAAGTCCTTTCTCAGTATCCTTCTGCCTCCCATTAACTTTTGGAACTCAGTAAGCCCTTCATCAGGAAATATGCACCTAAACTAGACCCTAAATTTAGGACCCAGGACCCTAGGTCCTAAATGTTAATTAACTTTTCTTAACTCTGAAGAAATGCCCTAAAGTTCTCTTTCTGTCTTGAAGCTTGGAGACCCCTGAGATGAGAGTCAATGCAAGGTCTCTAGAGATGTCAATTTATAATTGAGGCTAGTGAACCCGTGCATGCACATTGGTTCAAGCCTTCCTATCCATCCTCCCCACACCTGCGAGGTGCTGACCAGTGAGACTGTCGTGGAGGAAGAAGTGAGCTGTAAATTTAAAAGCACGTGTCAAGCTACCTGGGCCAGAATTCCAGCCTAGATACTTATTATGCCTCAGTTTCCTATGTTGTAAAATAAGAATGACAAGGGTAGTTAAAACAATACAAGGCACTTAGTAATGATCAAATGCAGCAGGAGTAATCATCGCAGCAGGAGTAGTCATAGTATCCCTCATCATAGACCTCAAAAAGAATAACTGAGATAAATTGGGGAGACCATATAAGCTCTTTCCATTAATCATATCTGGTCTCAGCTCAAAGCTCATTTGTTCAGAATATAATAACAGAATACCAGTACATTTGTTTCCTATTGTGGCTGTAACTAATTACCAAAACCAAAGTGGCTTAAAACAAACGTGTGTGTATATATATAATTATATGTATATATAAATAATATATGTATTATTTTACAGTTCTGGAGGTTAGAATCTCAAAACGGGTCTCACTAGGCTAAGACCAAGGTGTCAGCAGGACAATGTTCCTTCAGGTAGTTTTAGGAAAAACCTGTTATCTTGCCTTTTGTGCTTCTAGAAGCTTCCTGCATTCCTTGGCTCTTGGTGCCCTTCTTTCATCTTCAAAGCCAGCTCTTTGAGTCTCTGATTCTAGTTTTCTGCTTCCCTCTTCCACATTTAAAGGACCCTGGTGATTCCATTGTGCCCATCCTGAAAATCCTGGATAATCTCTTGATTTTAAGCTCAGTTGATTAACAACCTTAATTGCATCTGCAACCCTAATTCCCCTCACCATGTAACATGATATATTCACAGGTTCCAAGTATTAGGATATGGGTACCTTTGAGGGGCCATTATTCTGCCCCTCAGAGGCAGCACTACTCCTGGGAATGAATAGGAAAAATTAAAACATATTCACAAAGAATGGAATATGGAAACTTAGAAAAAATATATCTATGTTCCAGAAGTTCTCCACGTTTTAAGTTTGTGTAGTTGTGATTTTCCCCTCATGACGAATACAAAAAGGAAGGTCCTTGTGGCCTATATGTGAAGGCCCCAAGAAACTGGGGAACTAGGGGAGATTATATTCTCCTTGACATCGACGCTTCCTGGGGAAGCAACTCTTGGAGATAATCAAAGGGGTATACCAGTTGGCAACAAGGCATATGGAACAAGGGAGAAAAAACAAAAAAACACAAAGACCAGGTTGGTACGAAAGCTAGAGGCAAGGCAGACAAGTGATGCCTAAGCTTTAATTGTCAGGAGCCACTCCACCCGAGGCTCATTTCAGGAACCAATCTGAAAATCTAGGCTTTTTAGTCCATTGTTTCATTGCGTTTCGAAAATGCCACACATCACCTTCTGAACCTCACATCATCTTACATGAAGTTACTAAAGAAATCTATATTCTTTTATTTTTTTTCCTATTGATTTATATGGCTAATGAGACTCAAAGCTGATAGGTGAGATCAAATCTTTTCTCACCTTTCCACTTCTGATGCCACCTACATCCAAGCCCCTACCCCTTACCAGAGGTGGTGAAATAGTCTCCTATCTGTTTTTTTTTAATTCCTCTCTTGTCTCAACACCCTCTGTTCTCCATGCAGAGGCCAAATGATCTTCTAAAAATTTAGGCCAGATCATGTCATAACCTTGTCGAAAGGCTTCTGACATTTTCTCAGTGGAAGAGTGAAAATGGACTCTAACCACAGTCTCATCAAGGCCCCACGTGAGCTGCCCCCATGGACCTCACCACCCTCATCTTTTACTCCACTACATTCATCATGTTTCAAACACATGGTTTTCTATCTGTTCTCTGAACACACCAAGCTCAGGACTTTTGCACTGGCTGTCTCCTCTGCTCAGAAAACCTGGTCCCCAGTCTCCACGTGGCTGACCCCTGTATATCTGTCTCATACCTGATCAAAGTTCACTTCCTCAGAGTAGCATGTACTGACTACTTACTCTAAAAGATGCTCCCACCTCCACCTCTGGCCCTTTCTAACTCATCATGCTTTTATTGTTTTTACATCACTTACATTTGTCTGCAATTATTTCATCTATTTGTCAGTTTACTCTTTTCTTGTCTTCACCCCGCAATCCCAGCCTCCCTCCTCACAAGCACAAATTTTTAATTAAGTAGGGATCAAATTGGCCTTATTTGTGGCTGTAGGCCCAGACACCAGAGTAGTGTCACATACATAATAGGGACTTCATAAATATTTTTGAACACATCAATTGGGGGCTGTATTTATTTTACAAGAGAATTTTTATCAATACTGTCTTAAATAATAAACAGATGCACTTATGACAGCCATTTCATTTACACTTTGTACCTCAGTTTCCTCTTCTATAAAATGAGAGTTGGATTAGATGACAAATAAGGCTCTTCTAAGTAATTACAGTTCCATGATGATGACTTAAATCAAAAAGATTAACGCTAATTTTTTAAAGGACAGTTACTAAGTAGAGTAGTGTCCACCTCTATAATTTAAAAAATGATTCATTCCCATCTGATTCATCCATAGGGATAGTTATCTCTTAACTCTTTATCTGCAGGTTTCTCTGTTGACCACGAATTTCTCCACAGCCAGGAGCAGAGAACCTCAGGCCAGGCAAACTGTCCAGCAGCACAAATAAATACATATTTTCCACAAGACCAGAAGGTTAGGTCAGAGCTCCACAGAACACAAAATAAAGGGAAGATTTTATTTCTCTTTGTTACCCCACTTTCTACCTATGGATACTTGCATCAATGAATCTTTGAATCAATGAACCTTTGTTTTCAAGGTTCTCTTGCAACTGAACCCACCCCATTTCACTCCCCTCTTTTCTCAGTCCAGCCACACTGACCTACCTGTTATCTGTAAAAAGACCCAGATGCTCCTCAGTCCAGGTTTTGCACATGCTTTTTTCCTTCTGACTAGAATGCTGTTTCCCGGGTTGGTCCTCATGGCTTATTCCATCATCTTCTTCAGGTCTTCACTCAATGTCACCTCCTCAGTGAGACCTTCCCTAGACACCTTGTCTAAATTGCAAACATGTTCCCGACTCACTCCCTACCTCATTGCCTGCTCTGTTTGCTCCTGTTCATTTATCACTAAGGAACGCACTGCATATTTGCTTACTTATGTTGTGCACTGTGTCTTGGCCCCTACTTGAATGCCAGCTCCAGAAGAATGAGATTTTTGTTTGTTCCCTCCATTGTTGAGTCTCCAGTACCAAGAATGGGGACTGGCAGAGTAGCAGATCCACCAGTAGCTGTTGACAGAAGGACACATGGTTTTATGACTTCCTGGTCCCATTACATCTAATGCCTCTCTATACCCTCTAATATGCCTGAGAGCAGAAACTGTCACTGCTTATATTTTATTACATTATTTCAAGTTAAAATTTTTCACCAACAGAAGTAATTCCAAGAGCTTGAGAAGGCGATTTCACACTCAGCCTCGCCTTGCCCACTTCCCCGGCCTCCCATCATTCCCACCCTGCTCCCTGAGCAACCCCCACACAGTGGGAATCCACTGGCAGCTCCCTAAAGACACCTTGTTTTCTCCCATCTCATGACGGCGAGAGCTGCTCCCTCTTCCGGGAATGTCTTCCCACATCTCATCAATAAAGACAGCTCCACAATCTCCTTTAAGAAACTTGCTTTGGTGGAAGGGAAAGCAGCCATCTCTTCCTCCACATTCCGTGTACATTTCCCTCTGTATCCCATGTACTCTCACTCCTCCACGCCTGTCCTTAGGGAGGTGCCCTGGCCTGACACACCCTTGTGCCTTCTCTACCAGACTAACTTCTCTTCCTGCAACACAATGCAGGTGTAACCTTTCCCAAGAAGCCCTTTCTAAAGCCCTAACCTGAGTGAAGCTCTCTTCTACCTGCAGATTCATATCCAAGTATTTGTCACATTTAAAAAATTTTTATTTTGTATTGTAGTATAGTTGATTTACACTGTTGTATTAGTTTCAGGTATACAGCAAAACAATTCAGTTATACATATTCATATATCCACTCTTTTTCAGATTATTTTCCCATATAGGTTATTACAGAGTACTGAGGAGAGTTCCCTATGCTATACAGTAGGTCCTTGTTGATTATCTATTTTGTACACAGTAGTATGTATCTGTTAATCCCAAACTCCTAATTTATCTCTCCCCCCAACTTTTCCCCTTTCGAAGTCATCATATTTTATTGAAAAGGCCTTATGTGTCCCAGACTCCTAGGAGACAGCATTATTCTCCTCTTATTCAACTTTATATTGTCTATAACGATCAATAAATGTTAATTGAGTTAAATTATATTTGTCTATGACACTAATCGACATATTCTATTTTAATCATTTATAAAATGTATCCCATCTACTCTAGTAGACTGTAAGACCTCTGGAAACAGAGGCTATGATTTATAATTTTGTATCTCCAAAGACTGACACAGAGTAGGAGGTCAACACATATTTCTGAGGGAGCAGATTGCAGATCCTGGATTTCTTGGTACAGGAATTTGCACAAAAGTGTTGCCATAACCATCCAGAGTCACTGTGTAACTGATCAACTGATCATATGATATTAGGAAGTATTTTATCTGCCAAAAAAAATACCCACAAAGTCTGAAGCAATTTGGAAATATAGGAAAAGAGAAAGAGAAAGAGACAGAGACAGAGAGAACACTCCCAAGCACTCTGTATTGCAGTCCTCATTATGGCATAGCTTAGAAAATGACCTTCTAGAGGGCAGCATCTCATTGGACATTGTGCCTGTGGCATGGAACTAAACAGGAATGAATTTTGGCATTACCACCTGGGAGAAGTTTGGTTTGGTGGCTCACAGAACAGAAAGGGACAGTCTACTGTCAGAAGCCCTGAAAGAAACAAGACTCTGGATTCACAGTTGAAGGAAGTGATCGCCTGCCCCTCAGCCAGCAGAAATTTAATTAAGAAGTAAGTATATAAATAATAGGCACAGATACACAAACTTTATAGACTGGAACTCACAGAACATTTTGGGTAGTTATTAAATTTATTAACTCTGGTAACAACCATGAACAATTTCCTAAGTAATTAACCAGTACTCACTTTAAATATTAGAAATAGTAATATTTTATCATAAAAACAAGAAAAAAGAAATGATAGGAGATGCAAAATGTTGAACCATATTAAATTTGTGAGTTTATTAATACAATGATTCTAATTTTTTTTTCTAAGTCATGTACCTTACTGAGGATCCAATGGAAGTTTTGAACAATTTCTGCCCAAAAGATGCCCATGATACTACATTTTGTGTAATTGAGTGATTTGGATTATGGACAAACCCTGTCATTGCCTCTGGCACCTACCAATGAATAGGATCTAGTGGTTATTGGGTCACTAGCAAGATTCCAGAATTGTCTTTCGATTTTAGGGGGACCATGGACTTACTTCTTTAAAGCCCCAGTAATCCCAGATCTAGATGTCTCTCTAAAACATTTAAGACTTTGTTAGTAGAATAAAAAACAAAATTGTTTAAAAAGCCTGCAAATAAAGTATTATCTGGACTTTGTCTGCCTCTTTCACCTCCTGATGAGACATTTCCTCCTTATTGTCACACTATACTACTCTTTCATTTCCTAGAAAGCAGCATCTCACGTGGTCTTTTTACTGAGATTTCTTCCTTCCTCTCCCTTACCCATTTCCATTCAACTAGTCAATTCTTATTTGTCGTTTAGGTCTCAGATCAAATCCTCCCTTATCCCAGCCTGCACTTGAATTATCTCCCTTAAATTTCCTTATTAGCATTGTGTATTTATATGTGAGTTATTAGAGTGACGGCTGCTTCTGAACTTAACTTTAAGCTCCATGAGGAA
The DNA here is from genome assembly GCF_937001465.1 of Orcinus orca. NCBI lineage: Eukaryota > Metazoa > Chordata > Mammalia > Artiodactyla > Delphinidae > Orcinus > Orcinus orca. Next base: position 19,709,028 of record NC_064571.1, read on the forward strand.
GGAATCATGTCTCTCTTACTCAGTCTTGTATCTCCAGAACCTAGATCCATGCCAGCCACACAGCAGAAGCTCAATTAAGTAAATACTGAATAAATGAATGAACACCTACACAGCAGCAGTAGGGCCACACAAACCCACATGATTGTCAGTGACCAGAGATTCTAACACTGTAGTGGTAGGTTTCTTTACACTTACACTTTGAAATTTCACATTATATTGAACTGGCTACTTTTAACTTCACAAGATAAAGAATAGAGGAGGCGGATCCGGAAGGACAGAACTACAAACATTAGTCTTCTGGGAATAAAGGTAAGGAATATTTTGTTGACCATTGCAAACCAGATCGTACTGCCTTCCAATTTTAACAAATAATGTATTATTTTAATGTAAGGTGAACAGTTTTTGTGGATGTATGGCACAGATTGAATAATTCAGTTATTTAGACCACGTGACCATAGACAGTCATTTCCACTGGCAGCTACTGAAGTGTGGAATATGGTGGTCTTTCAGGAAGGAGTTTAGTATCACCCCAAATCTTAACTCATCCCTATGTACACCACTTATCATCTTACCAGGCATCAGCAAATAATTGATCAAATGATTTCAGTCCCAACATAAGAACTCTTGTATTATGTCTACATGTTCTTAGATAAGTATAGGGGCTTGCTCATTTCCACACTTTTGACCAAAGGGAAGTGGATTTTTAGTGAGCACTGTAAGGACTTTCTTAGGTATCACAGGGGAGGTTGCCCCTCTTTGGTTGGTCCACCGGATACCATGGCAAATAGCAAACAGAAAGAGAATTCATAGACTAATGTAAGCACTGTATTCACACTTTCCAAACTCCTTTTCCTCTTATTTTTTTTTTAAAGAAGGTTGATGGTCCATACAGCAAAGCAGAACATGCCAAATTCAGAATGGAAATGGACAAGTTGAGATGAAGAAATAGAAACACAAACTTTCAATTTAAAAATTGATTATTTTTATTCTAAACCTGAAAAGGGGTTCCCTGAATGGTAGAAAAGAATAGTTTAATCGAGTCTATCACTGATTTGACTATTCAGTCAAATGGTGAATATCACTTTACTGTCAATTACTTAAGAATAATATGGACAATCATTTAATAATCAATCTCCTATGAGCTTGGTGATCAGATTCTGTCCTTCACATCTGATCACTTCTCAGTGAACTGAAAAAAAATCACATTGGGACCTGCAAACTGAAAACTCTATATTCTATACTACTGCCAATGGGCACGTTTTCTTTTGAGACCACATGCTGTGAATGTTGCTGACCTGTAACATTCTGGGAGACATAAGTCAGCCAGACACCTCCCCATGTCACGACATGCCCTTGTGCACAATAGGCCTTTGATTGGCATAGCAAGAGAAATCTCCAGAACAATTCCACTCCAGTGTCCGCATTCACTTTCCCATGGCCTTTTGCAAATCACGTAACATTTCTGCCTGATATGCTTGGTTTGTACAATATCACAAATGAAAATATCATATTTGCAGAGTGTTGCATAAGCTCTCATTTCATTGTTATTTTAATTACTGTGTTCTCTAGCTTGAGCTCCTTACATAATGGTGCACCTGGCTAATTTCTAGCTGGGAGAGCAGTGTCTCTATCTTTTTTAACTTGCTTTGTAATAGTGCATGACCCATACCCGGATGATCTGCTTGTAACAACTACATTTTCAGGAAACTGTGAGGGCCTTAGAGGATAAAAAGGTGAAGAATGACAGGGTGTTAAATGTCTGATCCTGCAGAGACTATAGTTAGTCTATGAAATGTCCTGTGTTTGGATGCAATTAGACACATCACTTAGATCATAACACGGAAGAGAGAACAGAAGTGAAGAGCAGCCTTTGATTCAGCAGGGTTTACTCAGGATGTGGTCCCCTACTGTGTGGATGACGAGGACACTACTTTAGGAATCTCTGAGCTGGTTCTAAGGGGCAAGAGATGCCCAATTGTCATCAGCATGATGGCTGACAAAGACTGAGATCAGTCAGCCTCAAACAAAAATAGATGTCCTGTCAAGGAAATAAGAACTTCCTTAGGGTAGAAGAGATTTTCTAAAGAGAAAACAAATCTCATTTTGGCTTGAATAATCCAAGTAGACAGGTTGGTTTCAGTGAAGTGATGTGCTAGGTGATCCTCAGTTTGACGTTAGCAAACGATACATGCTTTCGTGGTGTCTGAATAGGTTAGAGAAAAAGACTGAGGTTTTGGCTTGTTGTTTGCTTTCATTCTAGGTTAAGCAACTACAGTTCTTCTCAATAAACAGATACTTGGTATTGTGAGTTCTTCATCAACCATTGCTATTTTCTTGGTTTCAACCATGCCTCAATTTAACTTATTCAAGTCACCCAGGATTAACCAAAGACCTACTTTTTTTTTTCTTTTAAATTGAAGTATGGTTGATTTACAATGTCATGTTAGTTTCAGGTGTACAACAAAGTGATTCAGATATATATACTTTTTCAGATTCTTTTTCCTTATAGGTTATTACAAAATATTGAGTAGAGTTTGTGTGCTACACAAGAGGTCCTTGTTGGTTATCTATTTTATACATAGTAGGGTGTATATGTTAATTCCAACCTCTTAATTTATCCCTCCCCCCCCTTTTCCCCTTTGATAACCATAAGTTTGTTTTCTACATCTGTGGATCTATTTCTGTTTTATAAATAAGTTCGTTTGTACCATTGTTTTTAGATTCCACATATAAGCAATATCATATTTGAATGCTACATATCTTTAGATATAGGCAGAAGTGTGCTGGTAAACTGGATCTCAAAAAAGAAAAGAAAGGAACAAACAAACAAAAAGAGAAAACCATGATCAGTACTGTTTGCTGATTTCTGTGGTACAGATATTCCCACCATGGCTAATTTCAACTCACTGAATTAAGAGTGGGGAAGAGATGCTCAAAATCAACTGTCTTGAGCTAACGGGAGCCTGCTCTTAGAGCAGGAAAAATAACTGCGACAGCAAGAAAAACAAACTAATATTTACACAGTCCTTTCCAGCTCACAAAGTGCTTTTCTCACACAAGTGCTTGTCCAGTTCTCACAGCTTCCTGAGACAGGCAGTATCCTTGAAACTTAAGTTCAAAGAGTTTAAGTGGTTATATCCACTATACAGAGTAGATAACAGATCTAGGACACATGCTTTATTTTCTGAAATCAAATTCCATGTCATTCCAAAGTACTTTCAAATTCCATGCCCTTAAAGTTACAAATTAATTAGTAAAATAGTTCTACTTTTCTACAATAAACAATTGCTTACATTTTATAATAATTTACAGTTTTCAAAACATTTTTGCATCTATTATTTTAACCGAATGTCACAAAAACATGGTGAGGTAGGCAAAGGCAGAGATCATAGCATACATTTTTCAGATCCAAATTCTGAGGTTCAAATAAGTTAAGTGAGGGACTTCCCTGGTGGCACAGTGGTTAAGAATCTGCCTGCCAATGCAGCGGGTATGGGTTTGAGCCCTGGTCAGGGAAGATCCCACATGCCATAGAGCACCTAAGCCCATGAGCCACAACTACTGAGCCCATGAGCCACAGCTACTGAAGCCCGCGTGCCTAGAGCCCGTGCTCTGCAACGAGAGAAGCCACCGTTCACCGCAACTAGAGAAAGCCCGCACATGACAGTTAAGACCCAATGCAGCCAAAAATAAAATAAATAAATTAATTGTTTTAAAAAGTTAAGTGATTTGTGGAAGACCTCATAGTCAGAAGCACTATTTCACCATGTAATGAATAGATGAAATGAGTTCCTAGCCTATAGTGACAGGAAGGAATAAAAAGTTAAAACAGAACTTATAAGGAACATTACTGTTGGGGCCCAGTGGAAGGGCAGTGTCTGGGATGAAACTGAACAGAAACAGGAGGTTCCAGGCCCTCTGAGACAGGGCTACCATCTTGCTTTCACCTATACCTGCACATTAGAACCACCTCGGAAGATTTAAAATTTTCAAACCCTGGGCCACACCCAAGACCAATTAAATAAGAATGTCTGGGATGGGATACAGATTATCAATATTTTTAAAAGCTTCCCCACTTGATTTACAGAGGTAAATTAACATATACAGAGAGAGCAATCAATTTATTCTTTTACTTATTTATCACATTCACACACCCCTCCATCCCTCCATTTATACAACAAATATTGGTGCACACCTATTAGCACCTGTGAGTGCCAGGCAGTATTTTAGATGCTGCGGCTGCAAAACGGACAGAGACAGGATTTCACTCCCTCACTGTCCACTCCCATGGTGCTTACATTCTAGAAAAGAGTTTACCCACTAGGAAAGCTGGGGGTTGGGAGGAGAGTGTAACAAGATAGAAACTCAAGAAACTTAAGCAGTAAGACCTTGGTTCTCTCCTGGTTGGCCCATGGACTTGTAGATTTTTAGAGGAAGTCACCTTTTTTAGGATCAGGGATCCTTTTTCTTATAATGATATTTCACCCTGCATATCAAATTAAGTGACAGGCTTTAGTAGTTGGGGTAATAATCATACAGGTGCCTTAATTTATGCACTAGAAAGCCTCCTAAGTTGTTTTGTGTAAATCATTTTTAAGGTAACACTGAATACTACTTTCCTATTAACTCAGATTATCATTTATCTTCATTACAAGTGAACCTTAATTAGAAGTGGCTCCTAACAAATTTAGCTACAAATGTCTCACTGGGCCCTCCATTAAGCACAAATCAATAAAAAACAAACGAACCCAAAGACAAAAAAATTCCTAGTAAATGTATAAGAGGAGTTATTTTTTTTAAGTTAATTTCTACCAAGAGACAGAGAGTTCTTAATTCCTTGATCCCCTAGTTCGACCACATGAAAAGCTGTGCTTGTAACTATGATAAATCTATATTTATTCCCATTGGTCAGGAAGCAAACTCTCTTTGCAGGACTGATTTGCTCACATGGTTAACACTATTCTCTTAAAGTGCCGTTAATTAAATTGATGACCACACACCACGTGGAGGATAGTGGCCTTGTTCCCTGACACTTGGCCCTGCTTTCTTCCACTTTCTCTCTGACTCACTTGGCATGCAAAAAATATTCCCTCTCTCTACAATCAAGGGACTCAGGACATGCCCCCACCTCACCTCTGAGCAGCCCAGCACTCCACAATGACTCAACAGATAGCACTGTCACTCTGACTTCACAATCCTTCTCTCTGACTAGACTCTATAGGATAATGAGAGAACCTTGCCATCTCAAAGCCAAGGCCAGTTCATAGTACTTAATCGTTGCCCCCAAAGGGTCAATGAATAAATTAATGATTTATTTAACATGTAATGCAAATGATGCTCTTCTACAATGCAGAAAATTTCCAAGATCACAAAATGCTCACTTGTTCCTTCTTAACCAACAGAACCTCTTTTTATTAAAAAAAAAAAAAAGCAGGGGAGAGAGGTAAGGAATTCCCAATGTGGTTGCTTATTCTGGAAACTTCTAAATGCTAAAATGACTCTGAATTGCTGAGGGGTGCCATCTTTTCTCACGTGGAGGGCATCCTTTGAAGCAAATTGGATTCTGCAGACACTGATCATCAAATATGTAGTTTAGTCCTTCCCTTTGTTGCTCTCTTTATCCTTGCATTTATTTCCCTTTCGGTCATCTGATGCCATTAGAAAGTGGGTATGAAAATTAAATGGAACTCAAACTGAATACACATTTCCACTCAGCCAAGGAAGCAATTTGGTTGGCAAAGCAGAAAAGCCTAACAATCTTCAATCCTGCAGTACTTGAGTGTTTATAAAAATGATCATCTTTGCTTTACAGATAAGAACAGAGGGTTATTTTTCCAATAGCATGCAGCCAGTGAAGGGGAAAGCTAGTAAGCAACTCCAAGTCTCCCAATTCCACCTCTTTTCTCCTTTGAACCACACCACGTTCTGAGAGTTCCACCGAGGTACTCCTTCCTCCCCCACCCCCTCCCTCAACGATGGATAATGGAGAAACAGCTATGATGTGAGACAGTGGGCGCCCCTCACAGAGAGCGCTTCAGGGTGACCGCTTTCATGGTGTCGAGATCAGCCACCTGATGACTCTCTCTTGATGTAATGGCTGTGAATGAGCACTGCTCATTGTCCTATCTATTACTGAGAGTAATTAAAGCCACAGCTCTTTCCCTTTCAGTTAGAACATTGGGCTGGTTGAATTTCAAGTGCAAAGAGAATAGGTCCACAGGCAGACCAAAAAAAGGATGTTATGTGATTTCAGGGCAGCACCAAATATGCTTTATTCAGAATACATATGGAAGGTAACGCAGGCATTAAAAAGAGGTGAGAATGAGAAAATGAATCCATTATTTGTTATAAACTGGCCAGAAAACATGTTTTACTGTCTATCCATTACACACCACTTATAAAAATTAAATACACAACCCAGATGGTGGGATAGTTGATTGATTTCTTGAATAATTTTTGTCCGGATTGGTTGAGGATAGTACAAAAGTCCTTCCTAGAAATACTTGGATGACCCCACACTATGGAGTCTGTAGATTCCTCCTGTAGTTAACTGCAGCCCTGTCTTAGATTCTCAGCATGAAGAGTACGTCCATATTTGCTGAACATTTTAATGTCAGTATAAGATCATTCCAAAGCTGTTGTCTTATTCAGTGCACCTATTTGCAGAAGAAAGGGCCCTCTGAAGTCAGATGGAGTCTGCAAATTCTTCTCTTTTTCATCACAGTTAACCAGTATTTATGAGAGACTGAGTGGGGGGGTGCGGGCGGGGGGGAAGGAGTGGGAGAAGGAAAGAGCGAAAGAGAACGAGAGACTGGCCTTGTGTCTTTCTATTGTTTAAATTGGAAAGAACATGCAGGGCAGTCTGGGCGTCATTAAGGTAAGCTGGCTGGCTGACTGGCATGTAGTCTTGTAAGGTGACTTACAGCTTGGTGCATTCACTATGGTTCAAAGTCTTTGGTGAGGATCAAGTGATATATAATAATATAAGACAGCACTTTGAAAAACATAAAAAGTTACATAAGCATAAGGCTTTATTGTAGGAAATATATGTCTCAAGAGATGAGGAAAGCTTTAAAAAACAGGAGATCACAGAGTAAAATACTTTTATGAGAGCTCTTCCCTTTCCTCATTCACATCGCCCCTCCAGAACCATGCCCTTTGTCAACCCAGAAAGAAAGACATCTGCCTTGGTCTTTTCCTCCTGCAGCCTCTCCTTATACTTCTTTTATTATTCCAGTATAGGAACTATTATAGAAATGATCACTAAAATAATTAATTACTGATAAAAAGTAATGAGTATGGTGATTTACTGAAAGTCCCTAATCAGTGAGAAATGAACTGTATTTTAAAAAAATAACAATGGTATATGGTGATTTTGCAGATATATAACCTGATAAATACTGCTCTCTTCTGTGATAAACACTTCTAGACTTGAGCTCTAGCCATACATCTCAAATCCTAACTGGGTTTTAAGCACATCACTTCTCCTTACTGAGCTTCATGTATCTCTTTTGGAAACAAAGAAATTGTACTGGACAAGCACCTAGAAACCCTCCCAAGAGGTAAGCTATGAGCTATGATCAGATGACACTTTAGGTAGAACCAGCAAAGATAATTCATTTCTAGAGGCAAAACTTTTGAAGTTCTAGTCGCTCTTGGCTTTGATTTTGATAGGCAAAATGGGATACTGGATGGCAGTGTCTGGACAACAGCTTGTGAATATAATATGGGAGAAAATGTTTGACCCATCACTCTCATATTCCACTTAGGGAGGGCCTACTTTGGCTTGGTGGAATGCCTGGACAAGTTGCATGGGGTGGAGTAGGAGAACACAGCAGCAGGGATGTTCCAAGAGCCAAGGCAACCAAAACTGCTCTGCAGGCAGCACAGTGAAGGCTTGGGGTTTACATATGAAGAGTTGAGGAAGAAATATGGAGAAAGGAGGTTAATGTAAGTTTAGGGCTGTGTTGGAGAATTAACCAATGGGCACCTGCTAGTTCAGGGATGGCTTAAAAAGACATTTAAAAATCAGGAATGGGGCTTCCCTGGTGGCGAAGTGGTTGGGAGTCCGCCTGCCGATGCAGGGGACGTGGGTTCGTGCCCCAGTCCGGGAGAATCCCACATGCCGCGGAGTAGCTGGGCCCGTAAGCCATGGCCGCTGGGCCTGCACATCTGGAGCCTGTGCTCCGCAATGGGAGAGGCCACAGCAGTGAGAGGCCCCTGTACCGCAAAAAAAAAAAAAAAAATCGGGAATGCTTAATGTTCAATCAGAAGGTATCTGCATTTTTGCAATATAACTTCCTGTTTTCTCCTTCTCTAAATCTTCAGTAAAGAGTGCTATACTCATGCGTTGACTAAGTTTGGTTGTTAGTGCTTTTGATTGTTTGTTTATGGAAATCATGAAATGGGTTAAAATTCAAATCTGGATCTAAATGTGCAGGCAGAGATAACCTTGAGAATGTAAACTACCAGGTAATTAGAAGATCTCTTTGAGAATGTTTTAGACGTCAAGGAGCATGAAACAGGAAGACACCCAATCCCATAAGGCCAAGAAATCTCCAGTGATTATTTATTTTATCTACTTTCATGAGTAGCAGGTAAAGAAAGAGTGTTTTGAAATTTATGAAAAAATTGTGAGACTTCTGCATCATAAGCTAGGACATGAATCAGCAAACTACAATCTGTGGGCCAAATTTGGCCTGCCATCTGGTTTTGCAAATAAAGTTTTATTGGAACACATCTATGCTCATTCATTTACAGATCTACAGCTGCTGTCATGATACGATAGCAGTGTCAGAGACCATATGGTGCACAATGCTGAAAATGTTTACTATCTAGCCCTTTACCAAAAATGCCTGTTGATCCCAGGGATAGGAAACTATTTTGGTGAGTAAATGCCTTTGACAGCCTGACTCAGTCTCAGGAAAGGGAGCCCCCTTCTTCCAAGGGGCAACAAGACCCTGCTCAATAAGACTGGCCTCAAGAATTGGCAGAGTATTTCTCCATCTGCCCCAAATGAATCATTGTCTTGACAAAAGACATTCCAAATAAGAACACATATGGCAATGAGAGGAGCTTTTGAATAGAAAACTCTAATTGCTGGGTTTCCTCCCATCATTCAAACATGGCACTTCTGCATGAAGCAGGTAAAGATAATGCTAACCACATCTTCAAATACTTTAAAATGAAAGCAATGAATGTTTTCTAAAACAAATATTTTTAGCACCTAACACAGAGACTGGAACATAACAGCTAAATCAATATTTGTTGAAGGCATATATGGGGAAAAAATGAAGAATGCTGAAGAAGTACACTGCTTACATGGAGATAGTGAAGATGTGCACTGGATGGAAACCAATCAGTTAAAACAAAACAATAGAACATCAGAACAGGAGGACCGTAGAGATTGTTTAACGCCTTTTTGAATATGGGAAACAGGCCTGGGAAGGTGTGGTGATAGCCCCAAGTCACCTACCTAGTCTCTGGCTGACCTAGGACTAGGATCCTGGTGTTCTGTTATATAGTTGGTTCTCTTTCCACTACACTAGTAGTTTCCAGCTGCTTTCAGAGCAACCCTCATACTCTGAAGTGGTGGCTCGGCACGGATGATGAAGGCGGTACAGGCAGCCAGAAAGAGGCCAAGCATTTGAGAAACTAAGCCCCCAACTTCAACACAAGCAGCTCTATTATCTGTTATGTATTTGTATGTTGTGGGTTCTGCCCAAGATTTTGTTTGTAAAAGGATCACACAGCAAAAAAGTTTTGAAACTATATTAATGTACCATGCTGTCCTTGGTTGAAAACACGTATCTGATTTTCTTAGTATTAGCCATGATATGAAGGTTTCTGTAATGCATTAAGTTTAGTAAGGGTTCTAGGTTTTTAAAATGAGCACAGATCCTTTCCTCTTGTGGGGTATAGAAATGAGTCTGCAGAAGGTATATTTCTTCTGTTTGGGATGGGGAGATTCCCCTTGTGAAAGGAGGTAAATTCCATGCTCTTGATTCAGCGATCTGATTTATAGCAAGAATGACGGTATTAACATTCCACTTAAGCCTTTACCCATATAAAGCCATTGATTCTATACTTGAAAATCTATACATGGAGAGCTGTAATTTTAGAGATTTTGATGCTCTTCAATTTGTGCATGAATTTAGGGTAAGAGCAAAGATTCTTGAAACAGTTGCAAAATTTATTCCTGCAACCAAGAGGACATGATCAAAACAAAGTGGGAAGAATTTTCTTTATAAGACTGCTTTATAAGACCATCTTGACCATGCAACACCATTTTGAAACCTTTGGGAATTCTTGCATTTTTAAAACTCACCTAATGCAGTTGGCCTCCAGGCTAGTTAATGAGGGTAGCTGAGGAGTAACCTTGAGTTCCATCTCATTTTCCTAAGAGGTGTCCTGGGAAGTGCAAGTCAGATGAAAATCAGAAAACCCCATGGCTTTCTGAGGGAATGTGTAAGAAGGGTGAGAAGAATTTCATTACCTGCTTACATAAATCCCCACAGATAGATGAGAAGAGTACGTAGGAAAATACTATTTCTCAACGTTTGTCAGACACTGCAAAGCACATATTACTTACATGATCACGCAATTCTAACAAAGGTGACTGGAGGTAGGAGGCAGCAGTTTTTTTAAAATCTTTATTTGAAATATAGTTAATTTACAATGTTGTGTTAGTTTCAGGTGTATAGCAAAGTGATTCAGATATATATATACACACATATATATATTCTTTTTCACATTCTTTTCCTTTCTAGGTTATTATAAAATATTGAGTATAGTTCCCTGTGCTATACAGTAGGTCTTTGTTGGTTATCTATTATATATTTAGTAGTGTGTATCTGTTAATCCCAAACTCCTAATTTATCGCCCCCCCCCTTTCCCTTTAGGAGGCAGTTTTTACAGATGAATTAGTCTACCTTGATGAGTCTAAGTAATTCACTCAGGTTCATACAACTTTTAAAGTAACAAAGCCAGCATTTGAATCAAGGATCGTCTGTTTCCAAAATCTGTTCTCTATAATATCTCTTTTATAAAGCACTTCCAACTACCCGATGCAGAGATCATGACTTAAGATGTTAAACTGCAAATAACCTGCTTAGATGAGAATGTATCTCCTCTCTCGCATGTACACGTGCACGTGTGCGCACATGCACGCACACACACACACACACAAAATCAGCTGTGTAGAGCCCAGATCCTCGTTGGCTACAGTATCTTCAAAATCGTTTCAGATGAATGATACCTATAATCAGGCAGAATCACCTCACATAATAAACATGCACTTATTTTCTAATTTTTTTTCATTTATAACCTGTGTGTGTGTGTGCACACGCCTGTGTGTGTCAGGAGTATTGCTCAGCGCGAACACACAAGACAACTGCATTTCACAGTTGAGTCTTCAGGCAGCAATATTTTAGCAGAATGAACATCAAATCTTCCCAATGACTTGCGAGCTGTGAAAGACACTGCAGCTAACTCCAACTGTAAAAAATATATTGGCTTCAGAAGAGGAATGGCATTTGGAAGGCTATGCTTTAAAATGATGTTGGGGGAGAGCAAAATTGAAGGCTGCAGTTCTCAGACTGAAATCATCACTTTGAGGGGCCAGGTGCAGAGCTGGAGGTGTGAGGAGAAGATCAAGGTCTCTTCTTCTGTTCATCAGATTTGCAGCACATCCTGCAGGGAAATGCAGCTGCAAGTGGGCCTTGGCCACATCCTGGGTCAAGGCTGTGATCATGCGATTTTCCTGCCACCTTCTTCCTTCAGCTGTCTAAGATCTAGCACTGTGCAAGGTGGAAGAAGACGTCTTCCAGACCACCCAAGACATCACTCTCCTGAGCCACAACTGGTAGATGCACCTTCTGCTTTGATTTTGTTTGAATTAGCTCCCCCTGTCATTTTAGCATCTCTGAAAGTTTGGGATATTTTCTGCTAGATCCTCCACACTAACACCTGGTTCTGCAAAAAGTAGGTGGTCCATCATTGTTTGCTAAATACAGGACTGATTAAAATATCTACAGAGGCAAGTTACTGAGAGGTGATTTTGTAACAGCCCCAGTGAGGGTGATACCACTGGTTCCATTTTACAGGTGGTGAAAGCTGAGTCTGAAAGTGGGTAAGTGATGTGTCCGGAGACAGTGGGGCTGGAACTCACGCCCAGGCAGTCTGACAGCAGACCCTGCAGCCAACCTCAGAGGGAAACAATCCAACAGCTCCAGTGTCCTTTCCAGGAATCTGGGTCCACAGTCTCCTCCGCTCCTCCTACGCATAACTACTCACAGGAGGGTTAAGAAGAAAAAGAGAAGCTGATGTGCAAGGGATGAAAATAAAATTGGAGAACTGCTTCAGTAGCCATCTACCAACACTGCCACCCCTCCTCTTAATTAGCAGTGAGTGGCTAGGGAGGAGGTTAGCTTTCCAAAGAGCTGGTTCAGGAAAAAGCTAGGGAAACTCATTACTCCACACCACAGGGGTCCAGCTCTCCCTCCCCAACCCTCCTTAAAAGCACAGTGGGGTGACTGCAGGAGAGATAAGGAAACATAAATAACAACTGTGCTTTCTAAATGGCCCGGTATGCACCATGCTTCTCCCTCCAGAGAGGTGTCTGTAAATGCACAGAAGCCTCCTTTCCAGACCATGCAGTCAAACCAAGTCAGTTTCCATCCGTTCCTGGTACACCAAGAAGCAAAGCAGGAACCTGACACAAAGCTGTGGATCTGGGTCGTAGAGTCCCACTGTAGTAAGAGTCTCTTAGAGTTCTATAGAATATTACAGCTCATAAAGCCTTTTCAAGTGAATGCTCTCATTCCTTTTTTGAGCCTTGTAGGATAGTGAAGTGGGTGTGATGCTCTTTTTCCCAGGGTAAGAACTCAAGACTAAGAAACATTTCAAAAGTCCCCCATCCTACAAGAGACTTGAACCCCTGCTTTGACTGTAAGCAGAGTGGTCCTTGCACCATCTTCACCTTTTTCAACACTGGTGGGAAGGGCTGGTGCACTGGCTCTTCTAGGACTCTGCGAGTAAACCCCTCCCCCTCTCCTGATAGGAAATAATATGGACTCTCTTTTCTAATAAAAACCACTAAAGAAAGCTGATATAGACCCAAAGATATTTACTAGAAAGAGGAGACTGCTCTATTTCAAAGAGCTGTCAAGAGCATCTTCCTAAAGGCTTGTGAGAGGGCGGGAGGTGTTGTCCTCTTCCTCCAGTACCACTCAACTACACAGGCAGAGTGAGCAGGAATGGAAACACACCTCCATGGCATGTTTTCAACGGCACAGAAATGTCAATGTCCCCCTAAGTCATTAGATTGAGACTCAGGAAACTTGAGTTTCCTTCTGGTTCTGCTACTAACCAGATTTAAGACAAATCATGTAAACGTGTACCCTGGTTCTTCCGATTGGTAAAACATGAGGATTTTTATGATCTCTTCCAGTTAAGGTGGTTGATAAAGTCTGGATAGAACTGGAAAAGGAAAAAGCTTGAAAAATGAATTGTAATTCAAATGAGATGTGGAACTGACATATGAATCCAAGATTCATATATCTCTGGCTCCACTGTTTCCAGTGGGAATAGATATGAAAATTCCCCCTTTGAGAATTATAATCTAAGTACCTCACATATTAATGGTAATATTGAGACATTACTAGCCCCAAATGCATTAGCAAACATTCAATGTGATGTTCAAGAGATAGGACCCAGAATGGTAAGATTTCATGCACTAGTGAAGGGGACAGCAAGGTCTCAACTCTGGGGTCATGTCAAAGGAGAAAGGTCTGAATGGCGATTCCAGTGAGAACAGAGTAGGACAGAACAAGGAAGGCAAAAATGGCAACTAAAGAAGAGAGGGCAATGAATGGGAAACAGACAACATTTCAAGGCAATTTACTAAGATACCCTGATCTGTTAGTATTTCTGATAACCAGTGTAGTGCCCACAAGGAGAACAGGTAGGATATAAGATGCCCAGTTGCCAGGCCTCAGGACCCACATCCATTCTGGAAACTCCACTATTAGACGTTCCATTCCTGGGATCAGGTACATACCAAAATAGAAATTTGCACAGGCTGCAGCAGATGGAACTAAATCCAAAAGCACCATGGTTAAGATGAGTGTGGTGTCCAATGTCTTTATTTGAAGCATGTCTCTCTTACAAATTAGCTGTGAAGTTCTAGACAATTTACTTGACCTCTCTGTGCCTCAGTTCCCTCATGTATATCTATCTCATAGGGATGTTGTGGTGATTCTGAAATGATGTGTAGAACAGGTAGCACGCCTTCAGCACTTAACAAGTAGTATTATTATTGATAGGATGGCTTTGAATCTCTTTTTGCAAATATGCATGTTGCTATGGTCTGAATGTTTTGTGTTCCCCCGAAATTCATATGTTGAGATCCTAACCCCCAAACGTGATAGTTTGAGGAGGTGGGCCTTTGGGAGGTAGTTAAGTTATGAGGGTGGAGCCCTTATGAATGGGATCAGTGCCATATATAAGAGGCTCCAAAGAAATCCTTAGAACCTTCCACCATGCGAAGACCCAGTGAGAAGGTGTCAGCTATGAACCCAGAAAGAAGGCTCCCTCCAGAAGGTGACCACCCTGCTGGCTCCTTGATCTTACTTTCTAGCCTCCAGAACTTTGCACAATAAATTTCTGTTGTTTATAAGCCACCCAGTCTGTGGTATTTTGTTATCGCATCCTGAATGGGCTAAGAAACATATCTAGAGTCATTGTTCTCAAAGTACGTGCAGGTGAAACACCCAAGCTATTGCTAAATTCATGTTTGGTCTCCCTCAAAATCATAGCAATTAAATATGGTCAGAATCATTCTTTTAATCCATAGTTTCTTCTTTAAATATTAGCCACCTTCTACATCAACCCTAAGGCTACCTTATTTAAAAACTGATAAGTAGCAGATACATAATAGAGAAATGTGTGAATTGCAGTCGATCATGGAAGCTTGTTCTTTAGTGGGCATGAATGTTCATGGGTATGATTTTCTATTGCTCCATATGACGCAACCACAGTTTCACTGTAACACAAGCCCTAGTTTATGGAGTAAAATATAAAAAATAATGAAATAGTTCAATATCGTATTTCCCTCCAGATGTTCCACCACCTGAACTAGTTTGAAAACCAGTGATCTAAAAATTGCCTCATTCTTTAGCTGTCCTTGCTAAAATGAAAGAAACAAATATATTGGTAAATTTGTGTTCTTTGGATTATTTCTAAAAACATGAACAAATAAATTGAGCATGCAGCTGGCCTATTAATAAAAATGCTTAAATCCATAAGTAGAACAACGCTTTTTTTTTCCTCCAAAGCTGGCTTATGGGTATAGCTTTCTAGAATTCTCTTTTCCCGTGACACCTGCTGGATCTGGTGCTCTCTATACCATTAAGTACCAATACCATGATTTCTATTATACCATAGCAGGTGAGTGAAAAGCATAGACATTGCTAGCTGCCAATAAGTATTCTTAAGTGTTTTCTTCTTAAATATGTCTTTCAAGCTCACCATGACAAACTTCCATGATGCAAGCTCACTGGAGGAGATGGTGGACTAGGGGTTGAAAAGGCTTTCCCTCACTTAACATAAATAGGGCCACTGCTAACCCCTAAAGCATTTTAATGCAAATTTTTAAAAGTGATCCTTCTTCTTGATTGATGTAGCCCCTACCTGCCCCCTCCATAGGGTGCCTCGCACAGTATACAGCTACACAACTACATGCATACACAACTGTATGCAGTGGCCCTAAATGTAATGAGTCTAAGTTCCATCCAGAGTCTCAAGGTCACCTGCCATCAAGCACTTCCCAGTCTTCCCAGCATTATTTCCTCCTGGCACCACTCACACCTACTAGCTAGTCTCCCACCCCTACCCACCGCCACCTTTCTGGGCAGGGACCTTGTAATAAAGAGCAGATATAATGGGGTCGGATGACCTGAGTTAAACACTGGCTCTGCTTCTTAGTAACTGTGATTCCGAACAGATTACCCCACTTCTCTTCTCCTCTCTACAAAATGGTGAAGATGGTAGCCCCTATCTCAGGAAGATAAAGTGAGAAAATGCAGGTAAAGCACTGACCCATCTGCTTGGCCCATAAAAAATGCTCAGTAGATATTTCTACTGTTAATTTTTAAAAATTTATTTATTTTATTTTATTTATTTTTGGCTGTGTTGGGTCTTCATTGCTGCGTGCAGGTTTTCTCTAGTTGCAGAGAGATGGGGCTACTCTTCATTGTGGTGCACGGGCCTCTCACTGCGGTAGCTTCTCTTGTTGAGGAGCACGGGCTCTAGGTGTGTAGGCTTCAGTAGTTGTGGCTCACGGGCTCTAGGTGTGCAGGCTTCAGTAGTCGTGGCGAATGGGCTTAGTTGCTCTGCAGCCTGTGGGATCTTCCTGGACCAGGGCTCGAACCGGTGTTCCTTGAATTGGCAGGTGGATTCTTAATCACTGCATCATCAGGGAAGCCCTTGCTACTGTTAATCTTATCTTTTCCTTTGTCACAACTATTTCTGACTTGCTTATGACCATCCATCTTTCCAAAATCCATGGGTCCTTTGAGGACCATCCCTTTCTCCACTAAGCTCCTCTACGCCATACTCCTGACTTTCTGATTGCTTATAGCATGCACCCCATACAGTTAGCATTGAATTATGTCCTGTCTTATTATTTCCTAGCAACAAAGTCTGCAAGGAATATTAGTCCTATGAAATTCTCCTCAAAAAATGTTAATATATTAAGCTAAGTCTGGGGGCACTGCACATTGTCTCTCTCTACTTGGAAATCACAAAATACTCAAGGGTCTGAAAAGTCCTGCAGTTAAAAAAAAAAATCTATCAAACATTTTTAATCTCTATTTTCTCACCACTTTAAATAAAGAAACCTTAAAACCATTAAACCTGAAACCATTAAAGGGTTTAATGTAAAACATATTAAGATTCCAAAGAAGCAATGTGCCTCATATGACACTTTGGAAAGTTCTGCCATATTGCTGAATCTAATGGAGCTGCTGGGGTCTTCGGGGTGGAGAGAGGGGTGATGCCCACATCTTTTCCCGGTTTCCCCAAAGCTGCCTTCCAGAGAATTCCATGGCACCCTAGGGACTATTAAGTACAGTTTAGAAGCCATCAACATACATTCCTTCATATGGTCCCCAGAAAGCAAGAGGAATAGTGTTATCTTTATTTTACAGATAAGAAAATTGTGGTTTATCCTGGTCAGGATTGAATGCCCACATATCAACTAAGCAGTGTGGGCAGAACCACTTCCAAATAAAGTAATCCTTTCACTGGGCCTTGCAGAGTTCTTTAAATGTGCAATAAACATACAGAATTCTACCTACCCTTTTGTACTGGGTGACAGCTAGGAGGTAAGGAAAGATGCAAAAAGGAATTGCAGCTTCAATTTTTCTCTCTGCTACTAAAAATGCTGTCCTGATTATGACCCAATATTTTCAAAGCACAGTGCCCATTCCTCAGGCTGAAGAAAACCTGCATGCTGGGTGAAACTGCATTCTTTATATGGCTTTGAATTGGCATCTGCATGAGTGGCATCGATTCCAGTATCCAGCGGCTTGGCAGGTATGTCTATTTGCCCTTGACACTCACACCTCAGTCTCAGCTTTAAGATCGGGAAGGGAACTGAGGAAAAGCAGAAGTCATGAGGCAATTAGGAGAGGGCAGGATAAACTGAAACAGGCATGACAAAGATGACTTTCCCTTAAATCCCAGCACAGTTCTGTACTTCAACTGTGGTACGACTCCTTCAAGATGAACCTTAGCTGGTAGCATCAGGGGCGAGACAGCAATGGTGACAACAGCTCTCTTGTCACAGACACTACTGCCTCTAGTAGCACCAAGATGCCAACCATCACTAATCTCCAAGAGAAGCTTTTAAAATGTTTCACCACTTAGCTTGAGTGAGTGGAGAACGTTCAACAAATGTCGAAATCTTGTGGATCAGAGACATTTTGCCAAGTAGGGACTAGTCTTCCAGTGTGTATAAAAAGACTCAGGCAGGACAGGCGATTAGTCCTGGGTGGCTAGAGGGAGGAGTGAAGGGGAAGGAGGTCAAAGAGGGGTCGTACACTGGTCTGATGAGGGCTGACCCTGTTCTGTAGGTAGAGGAGTATCATGAGGAGGGTGGAGACACAGCTCCATGGAGACTGAGGCCAGGAATACACACTGGATAGATCAGGGTACAGAGGAGCAGAGCTGTGATTAAATGGATACAGCACAGCTCATTGGTCTCAGTATCTGGGCAAGAACCCAGATTTCTCCGTTCTCAGTGTAGAATTCTCTCCACTAAAGCCTACTGAGTCCACAGTAGAATTCCCTTTCGTCCCTCCTTTCCTTGCTCCCTCCCCCTCCTTTTCATTGCACAGCCTGAGGTTCAGAATTAAGTACTTCCGTTAAATTACCTCCCAGGATTTCATGAAGAATAATAATGTGCATGTTTGATCTAAGATGAGGGAAATACTGTAGACAATGATTCAGAGCATCCATTTTCCACTTGGCCAAACTCATTTTGACGGAACTTCTACCAGATGTGACTGAGCCAAAGTCTCCCTTAACTTGGGCCATAGCTTTAGTGAAATCAAAACTACTCCTTGGGGCTTCCCTGGTGGTGCAGTGGTTGAGAGTCCGCCTGCCGATGCAGGGGACACGGGTTCGTGCCCTGGTCCGGGAGGATCCCACATGCCGCAGAGCGGCTGGGCCCGTGAGCCGTGGCTGCTGAGCCTGCGCGTCCGGAGCCTGTGCTCCGCAACAGGAGAGGCCACAACAGTGAGAGGCCCACGTACCGCCAAAAAAAAAAAAACAAAAAAACAAACTACTCCTTGGGCTCTCTCAATTTTCCTCTTAGTGTAAGAGTGTTCCCTGTGACATTTACACTCCAAAACAATGCTTAGGGATTAAAAGGTAGCTCTGAAGAGCATTCTCAATAGACTTAACTAAGGAAGTGAACCTATCTTGGACTATCTCCAATGCAAAGAATCAACCCATAAGCTTCCCAAAAGACAACATTACAAAGTCTATCTGAACCATGGAGACACTTGGAATAGTTTAGGGTTGTCACTGAGCACATTTAAAACCAACATCATTTAAAGCCTTAACATTTCTGTGAGGGGTCAACAGCTTAGAAGTAAAGAGAGATGTGTTCACAAAAGAGTACATTCTGAGTGATTTAATGAAGCAGAATCTGATGCCTAAAGCATTAGAAAGTAACAAATGAACAGTATCCTAAAATATAGGGCAGTAGTTTTTAAACTGTTTGAGAGCTATAATAGTACATTTCTTTTTTTTTTTTCAAATGAAATTGTACATGGAATCACAATATATAAGGTAGATAACTGCAGAGCTGGCCTGGTGTCACCAGGCAGGATGATCCTGAGGCTGTGTCCACCAGGCGACTTCCTCATCCTTCATCCTCAAGGCATTTTCCTTTAACATCAGCGACCCATACAACTCAGTCTGCAAACTGCTGATCTCGTTCACCTCTCTCCCTTTACCGTAGACTAGAAAGTACCCTAGGTCAGGTTAAGCAAGCACAGCCCTGGCCTTTATTCCTGTCTCTGCCAATTACTAGCCCGATCCCCAGGAGAAAAGTCACCTAAATGACAACTTTTCTTTCTTCTATAAAATGTGAAGAAGAAAAGTGTGTGTGTGTGTATGTGTGTGTGTGTGTGTGTATCTCTCAAAGATGTGTTCAGGATCAAACTAGATTTTAAAATGCCATTTTTTACACTCTAACATTTAGATAAATGTTCAATGCTGTTGGCCATACAGTTAATTCATAGAAACCTACGATTTGCTTAATCCCTTTCTCTCTGATTTGAACATAAGCTACATGAGCATGGGGCTTTGAATTTGAACTGCGCTGGGCATGTAGTAGGTGCAGTAAGTATTTGTTAAAAGAATAAGTGAATATTAAATGGATGAATAGTTGGATGGATGAATGGATGGATGGATGGATGGATAGATGGATGGTTGGATGGATAAATAATGCCCCTTTAATGGTTTGTTTACAATGTTAAATGGAATAATGTACATAAAAGAGCCAAGCACAGGGTCAAGTTTTGTCAAATGTTAATCCCCTTCCCTTTTTTCTCTGTTAGTCTTCTTGTACTATTCCATCCTCATCTCCTAAGCATGAAAGGTTAAGACCAAACCATGGAAGTATCATGTATTCCACCCTTTTGAATTTGTACCAGATACTGCACGCAAGGGGGAAGTACTCGATTCTCGGTCTTTAGCTTAGGAGAGATGCCCCTGGCTGATTTGTTAGGAATCAACTCTGGTGGAGAGATCCTGGAACACAAGAGGCTGTCCACAGGTATTAGATGGGCAGGGATGAGGCTTGCAACAGGACAAGGATAAGGATATCCTGCACCGGGATGATGTAGAGAGGGGACAAGTTTGAGAGAGAATCCCCAAGCAGAACTGGTGGGCTGATGGGGAAGTGGGATGGAGACCACCTTCTCCACTTGTCCTCAGCCTCTCAAATTCTGCCAAAGGCTCAAGTGTCCTTCATGTCTTTTGTCTTTTTCTAACATTGAAGGTAGAAATAATGTGACTTTTGATACCTGAAAGCTAGCAACAACAAATCCTTGTATAGCAAGCTTCCACTGCCTTTAATCACCGATGTCCTGGGGAGTGTGTACCCCTTTGGAGAAGGCAGAAATGCTAAGGGGAAGAACTCCCTACAAGGAGAGTGTTTTAAAAGGCACTTTTTAAAAAAGCCCATTTTGTGGAAAAAATCAGCTGTCTCTTAATTGCTATCTGCACTGTGGTTTCTCCTTGGGGTTGGAGAGGGGAGTGGATTAAAGAAAAAGTTTTGAAGGCCATATGCGTGAATATCCAAATGATATGAATTTTAATATATACTTTTTAAAGGGTTAGGTAATGATGGAAAGATACGACAGCTTTGCTTTTATTTCTCGGTTCGATTAAAATCCCTACAAAAGTGCAATGGTTACCTCTTTGGAAACTTTGCAGAATTTTAAACTTTGGAAAGACTTTATCTTTCACAGTCACAACTCTATGCAAAAGCCTTTGGCTGCAGGAGCCTGGGATCCAGATCAATGGTGTGGCAAAGGTGTTGCATATGTTTCTGAAAGGTAACTGGCTTGGAATGAGCATCCTCCCAGTTAGAAGTGAAGCCACCTAGTTATCTAGATGAAATAGAAAGATGCATGAAATATTCCCCTCGTCCCAACTAGATAAGAAGACTGAGCTCTCAAAACATTATCCATCGTCAATCATTTAAGACTTTTCAGATTATCAACTACAGCATTTCCTAAAAAAAAGTCGTTCCAAATAACATTGCAAATCTCATTCCCTACTCAATCCATGCTTCTGAATGGAACAGGCAACAGGCATGCATTTAAATAGAGTGTCAAAGAAATGAATCCCCAGTTTATTGCAACTATTCACTTGGCTAGTAAATGGCCTCCATACTATTCTTCCTTCATTAAAAATGGTTCATTTCCTTTGGCCTTTATTCATTGCCTAATATTCCTAATGAACTTAATGTAGCAAGTGATGTAATCAGACAAAAGAACTGTAAGAACCTTTTTCTGCCACTATAAGCAGAATTAAATCATATTTAGTTAGGAATTCAGTGTTCACCAAAAGTTTTGATTAACTATTTGTCACCCACACTGCTGTCTTTCCTCAGGCTTGTTCCTTTCTCCCGGAGGAAGAAAGCACTAGGAGGAAAGCACTAGCTCTTAGGCTTCATTCTCTATGTCAGACACAACCATGCACCAGGCAGGTGCCTAACTAGTCCCAACCATGGATTAGTCACCACACTGGGTGACCCTTAATCCTCCATGGCCAAGAGTGTGCGAAGTGGTGTACATGAGAGAGGAATGAGATGACATCCACGGTAGCTGCTTTATAACCAGAGCAGAGGAGAGAGTCCAGCAAAGCTGGAAAGCAATGGCTTCTGGATAGCTTTTGCCAAAAATAGTCACTGCCCTGTTGTAAGGATGAGAGAATTCTATTTCCAGAAAGGGAAATTGAGGATACAAAAAGGTGGCGAATAAAAATGTCTGCCAAAAAAGCATCAAGGACTTCAAGAGGGGCAAACTACAGCTGGAGAGCCTGCCTGAAAGGCAGACTTTGTGCCAGACCACAGAGCAGCAGGAAAGGCCTGCGGGGTTTGCTTCGTTTTTGTTTGCTTTTGCTTTCTTAGCAGAAATAAACATGGTGGAAAAGGTGTTTTGAGAACCATGATTTGGTACTAAATAGTGCAGCTGGAGAAACAATAATAATTCTGCAGCTGCCTGGTCAGGAGGCAATAAGGTCTTGGACCAAGGTGGTAACACTGAGGTACTAAAAGGGGGCTTTTGCAAGAGGCCCAGTGGAGGAAGAATTGGTGATGAATTGGGAATCATTGTGGAGAGGTAAAGGAGAAAGATGGGTTAAAAACTGCTGGATGCATCTGAAACAGTTCTTACTCTGACCCTCACAATGTCTGTCCTTCCTTCCCATCAACCAGGGTGCAGCTCCACACCACCCAGCCATCATCTCAGAGTCACTCAGCTGAGCATGACTCTCCCCGCACTGAGCTGGTGCAGCACATATGGGCAGCGCAGGCCACACAGCAGCCCTTCTTGGAGCGTTTCTGAGCAGGTTTCATATTGTTCTCAGCTCCTTGGGGCAGCAAGTTCTCTGCAACATATCTATAATCACCACCATGCCCCCAAGGCCTGGTGCACATAGCACTGTAGGTGCCAGGTAAGTATTTGTAGAGAGAATAGTGAGAATTTAGCACCATAGTTGTCTTCAAGAATAAGGGCTAAAGTCTTGGCTACGTGAATAAAATCTCTCCTTTATATAAGCGCTCTATAGTGACTCAAAATGATCATTTTCTGCCCAGAGCTGCTTTCTTTCTTTTTTTTTTAAAATAAATAAAATAAATAAATTTATTTTTTAGAAAAAGCAATTGAAAGTGGAAATTATTATTAGAAAGTTAACAAGTACAGGAAGCGGGCAGCAGATCTGGCTAGTGTTTATTTATTTAGATGTTGCTGAATTTTTAAAATCCCTGCCAATGACCAAAAGAATGATGATTTGCCCAATGAAACCATATTTTCCCTGTTCTCTTCTATACTATAGTTCCACGTGTGTGAAGTTCAGGGGTAAGAGGGAAACAACATATGTATATTCCAAGTAAATGCATTGGTCCTAGTTCAAGTTTAGTATCTGGTAGGAAGAGCATTTTTTTTTTCCCTTCATAATGTATTCCTCACAGATTTCCATTCATGAGTGCATAGAGACTCTTAGAATGTTAGAGCTGGCTGGATCTGTGCAGATCAGATCACTTACCCCCTTAATTCACATTTAAGGACACTGAGGAAATGACAAAGATAAATTTACTAGGATTCTAAACTCTAGAGCCTTTGTGCTCCAATATTCCAGAGGCTTTCTGCTAATTAAAATGTTCCCTTCCTGTAAAAAAAAAGGAGTCAGCAGAGTCTGAGATTTCCCCCCTTCCCTCTATAGCATGGCCAGTGTTACCCTTCAAGGCCCTGATCAAATGTCCTCTCTTCTGTGAAGTTTTGCAGCCTCAGATGAGATGAGCCATCTGAGTGTTGCAGGAAGGAAAGTGGGCCGGAGAGAATGGTCACATCCCAGGTCAGAGGCAAGTCCCTGGGACAGACACTAAGTGTGGATTCTTGGCTTCATGCAGGAAAGAATTCAAGAGGGAGCCATAGTAAAGTGAAAGAAGGTTTATTCAGGGAGAAACACACTCCACAGACAGAGTGTGGGTCATCTCAGAAGGCATGAGGCCCAGACTTGCTTTCTGATAAAAGTCAAACAAGCTTCAAACAAAAAAGCCCCCATTTGATTCGACATTTCTGAAGAGAGCTGAGAATCTTGGTTGATGACAACATCTACCTTCCTTGTTCTGCTTCATCATCAGACCACCAAGCAGGTACAAGACTTCTCACAGATTTCAAACATACATTCTGCTGAGTTTTCTCATTTAGTCATTGGTGAAGGTAATTCCTCCCAGGTTTGGTAATTTGAGGCCAAATATCAACCATCAATTTGCATAAAGGAAGAACTCAGGAGGATGCTATTTACGTCCTGTGTCCACTAATATAATCTGTCTCAAGTTTGAAGGACACCTTTACAAAAACAATTTTGTGTGGTGCTCACATATTAATAAGCTAGTGGGAGCTCAATATATAGTAAATTCATCTGACTTAGGCCAATATTTTAAGGCTTATTAAGAGACAATAGTAACTCGACAATTGAGACACAAGCATCTCAGGTATTTAGTTTGTATCTTGACGTTCTCTATGTATCTTAACAGCCAAGAGACCTTAAGACTTCAAAAGCACTGCTTGGGCTTCCCTGGTGGCGCAGTGGTTGAGAGTCCGCCTGCCGATGCAGGGGACACAGGTTCGTGCCCCGGTCCGGGAAGATCCCACATGCCGCGGAGCGGCTGGGCCCATGAGCCATGGCCACTGAGCCTGCGCGTCCGGAGCCTGTGCTCCGCAACGGGAGAGGCCACAACAGTGAGAGGCCCACGTACCGCAAAAACAACAACAACAACAACAACAACAAAAAGCACTGCTCATGCCCACTCCAGAGTAAGCCTGAAAAAGAGAGATCCTGAACTGGTACCAAAGAGGCTGAGTATCAGAATTGAATAGTAAAAATTGGTGACTTCCTGGACAAATTAAGTCTTCACCACATAGTTGTAACTCTATATATTCATCTAATCAAATAGTGGCTACATCTGTATTTGAATATAGGAGACATTCCAAAGCAAAACAAAATTATGAGTCATGTTGAATTACCCATGTGTCAGATTTCATTCATCTGTGCAGAGAGTCTGGATTTGATCATCATAGAGGAAAATGATTCTAGAATATGGATGCTAGATGACTGCAAAGGGGCTAGTCTCCTTCCTCACAGTTTCCAAACCCTAGGACGGAATGAATAAAGAAATAAGCCCCAAGGAGCTGATTAATGGGCATCCCTTCCAGAGTGATTCGTACACCACCCCTGCCTGTGTGACCATTATGTATTTATTAACATTAAAGCAATGCTATTCAAGTAGGTATCAAAACATTTTAATGTGATGGAACGCTGGATGAAATATTATTGCAACCTCTCAGCAGACTGAAACAAGCTGAGATAATTGTACTGCCAAGGAGAACAGACTCAGCCTCCAGATGCCACTTCAGGCCCTGAGTTTTATCTTCCAACATTGCATTATTTGATGCAATAATGACCTAATGTCATGTTCTCAATCAGCTCCCCCCATATTGTGATACCCACTGGATACCACTGATTGCACCCCCTCTGTTCCAATACATCTTCTGAGGCTTAATCGCAGAATCAGTGAGGAATCCCAGGCTGAGGAACTTCTGTCATTTCCTGGGTACTTCCTGGTACAGCCCTGGTTCATTGAGGGTAGTGGTGGGGTGTGGAGAGCAACAGGGTGGAGACCAAGGCCCTGTCTCTCCAAAGAGTCAAGAGCTGGAACAAGACAATTATTTGAGAAGAGACATTAAGCACAAGAGCAACAAGTACAGACTACCAAACAAAAGTGAAGCCATGTTTAGAAAATATACCAACACCCTTCTTTGGCATTTTTCTTCAGTGCGGTTTTCATTTCTGAAAAAAAAAAAAATTTCCTACTTTCTGAATTTAGCTGTCTTTTCCTTCTATGCTATACCCCATCCCCTGTGGGCCTTCAAATTTTTTTCTATGGGACAGAAAGAAATAGAGCAGTGCCTGTCTTCAGCAAGCTTGTCACCATGGCGGGGGTCCCATGACCGTTCATGTGATAAGTAAGTTGACCATCCAAGGCAGAGGGTGGTCACCCCAAAGTCATTTTCAGAAAGCCACTCTCTGAAGGTGGTAGTGTGTGGATGAATGTCTACGAACTAGGGGAATAAGAGCAAAGGAGTGACAGAGTCCAGCAGGTAGAACCAGAAAGTTTGGTTTGAATATAGTCACACTTATTTTCCCATGTTTAGTACCAAGGCCATTTACTAAATGCTCCCAAGGACAGATCTGTGACCTCAAGGAGGACAGTGGGTTATTTTAAACCATGATAAGCTCTCTCCTCTTGCTTATTTAGTTCTGTATGCTGTAGGAGCCTGGTGGGTGGCAGAGTTATTATACAAAGCTTCTTTTTACTATCCTCCTCAGTCTCCCAAATTCCAGAGCATTTCCACCCTCAAACCTTTCTTTTCTCAATCTGTCCCCCTGAACCAGAATGTCTTTTCCCTCTTTACATATACTGACTGGTCTGGAGACTCCTGTTCAAGCTCCCCACCCCCAACCAATGGCACTGCCCTTCTATTCTGGTTTCCTAAAAAACTTGTCTCTTAATCATTTACTACCTTTGTTGTTATTTCATTTCTTCACGAAACTGTGTACTGCATCTTTTTTTTTTTTGCGGTACGTGGGCCTCTCACTGTTGTGGTCTCTCCCATTGCGGAGCACAGGCTCCGGATGCACAGGCTCAGTGGCCACGGCTCACGGGCCCAGCCGCTCCGCGGCATGTGGGATCTTCCCGGACCGGGGCACGAACCCGTATCCCCTGCATCGGCAGGCGGACCCTCAACCACTGCGCCACCAGGGAAGCCCTGTACTGCATCTTTGATGAGATCTTAAGATGCCCAAGGACAGCAAATTGAAAACTCCTGACCAGGTTTCAGTTCTTGGTAATGAATCAAGCAATGTACGAAGGTGTGCCAAGAGCTGTGGCTCAGCTTGGAGCTTATGTGGGATCACAAGGAACAGGGAGAATTAGAGGAGATAGAACAGGCCAATGGGTAGCATAGTGATTTTAGGGCCAGCTCTGTACCTTGGAAAGTCACTGGCGATACAGGGCAGATGTAAAGACAACTTAAAACACAATGCTAATGGATGCTTCTCGTGGACAGGGGATTAATTTAAGAGCACATTTCTTAAATGAAATGAACCAACCTCTGTGGCTTTAAAGCTGCAGACGTGGAAGTCAGAAGGTAACCCCTCTGCTACATTATGCATGAGTTTAATACTTTTTCCTGTTCTTCCCCTCAAATAAACTGCAGAAAAGCCTTGAGAATCTGTTCAAGAGAAGTGGGGAGAAGCAAAAAACCCAGAAAGAGGGGACCAAAGAGGAGCAGTTGTGAACATAAAATTCTGCCAATTTCACAGTTTGGCCCAGGACAGTTCTCCATTCCACCAGATCCTCTTGGAGGGGATGAGCCAAGAGACAGTGTTCAGTTCTGGTCCTCCTTTCCTTCTTCAACAGATCCACATCCAAAGAGCTTCTTCAAGAATTCAAACTAACTGAAAATTTCCATTAGCCCAGTTTGGTATATCCCTATTATATTCATAAATTAGAGAAGAAAACCACAAACTCAGAAGTTCTCAGTAGAATAATACAAAATACAAGAACATATCAACCGCAAGCACCATGACAATAAAATCCTAATAGAATCCTAGCAAAGTCCCTATTCAGTCCCAAATCTTCTCCATATCTTACTCAAGTGATGACCCTAGCCCATGATATCAAACTAAGACAGGAAGTCAGATTCAGACATTTTAGAACTGTAAAACCATCATCTGCTTAAATACAACCACCAGAAAATTCAGTTAACCAGAATACCTCATTCCTCACATATTTTGGTTCCTGGGGGTTTGACTGCCTCCATTCTGCCATATGCAACATTAAGTATGCCTAATTTTCAAAGCAGAACATATAATTATTCCTTTTGTCAATGAAAATCTTGGGTGGAAATAATCACCAATATGAACTTTGCCATTCCAGGTGGTTAAATTCAAATGAATATAAATGCTGTTCTCTGTAAATTATCTTTCTAATTTGAGGCATAAATGGGCTTTTTGCCCTCACCTTCAAGGCTTGCCTTTAATATTCTGTGAAAGATAAATTACATTATTATCTAAGGAAAGTCTGCTGAAAATTATTGAATTTTTAGTTCTAGACACTGAAGATATTTCTTATTTGACAAAGTATATCAATACTTGTCACTGACACAGAGATTGGATTTTTAAGGCATTTATGGAGCAAAAGAAACAAAACAAATTTTACCCTGGCATTCATTTTAAAGGAAAACATCTAAATAAATCAGATCTGGCTAAAAACATACCTGGGGCCTTGGCTGGATTTAATTACACATAGAGTTGGCAAATCTACAGTCATAATCAACAAACAGACAGCAGTACTTCTCAAATCATCTCAACACTGACACATCACAGGCAATTGACTTTCAAATTCTTTGAGCCAGAGTTGATAAACGGCATGGCGGCCACCAGAGGATTTCGCTGATTATGGGCGTTTAAAGCAACTTTCTCTATTTTAGATTTGGTCTTCCTATTTGTGTTGCTTTTTAATGGTAGAAGAGGAATTAAGACAACCACTCACGATGATAGTGGAAACACACTTATGGTTTACTGTCTGATTCCATGCTGAGCACAATGTTCACTGCTGCATATGCACTTCATGGATTCATTTGTTTAGAACTCACAGCCCTCTGAGTTGGCTATGTTGTTCATTTCACAGATGAGAAAACTGAGTCCTAGAAGAATTAAGCCACTCGCCTAAGGTTACGAGGATATTTCACGTGACAGAAGTACTTGAATCAGTAAGTGAAAAAAGGGTTATGTGAAAAAAAAAAAAGGGAGGAGGATCTAATGGAATTCAGCGGAATACTTAAATTCCATTGACAATAATTCCTTTCTTTCCTTCAAGTTTCAGTAGCAGGAGACTCTAGGTACTAATCTCCCATCCCCAAATTTAGGTGCCTGAAAAATGTACTTGTCCTTCTACTTATACAACTCAGTAGTAACAATAATAGCAAATACTTACAAAGCTCTTATTCTGTGCCAGGCTCCATTGGTAGCACTTTATTATTATCATCCCCATTTTACAAGGGTGGAAACTGAAGCATGGTTAATAGATTAATTTGGTTAATTTGCCCACTGTCATGTGGCTGGTAAGTGAAGGAGCAGGGATTTTGAGCGGGAATAAGTTGGCTCCAAGGTCTGTTTTCTTAGCCACCGTGAATCAATACAATTCCTTCAATCCAACTTCCTCTAACATCTGTGTTTACTGTATTCTTCCTTGTCTCAATGCAGCCACAGGAAACCTGGTGTGGCTCTGTAGGCCCTTTGGTCACTTCCAGACTACTCTTGAGGGCATACAAATCGTTATATTCTGCTGCACCTTATGGACACAGGGAGCTCTGGAAGGCTGCCTCAGTACCCCCTTGAGGGCATACCCTGAAGTCATTGTTCCCTGGGCTTGTGCTGTTCCCTAAATTTTCCCTAAAGAATGAGGCACATATCTTCCTGAATCTACCTAAGATCCTTCTGTTGTTCCATTCCAAATCCTCAGCCCGCATGCAAGAAGAGCACAGAACTTCTTCTCAGGCACACAATCGGGATCTAATCTTACTTTGCTTCTTCTCTGCCCACATCTACAAGGATCTTATTCTCAGGGGTTATCCATCATGAATTTAATATCTCTGTCAGTTGCTGAGGATACGAATAGGAGGACAAAACTTGAAATCTCCCCTGTCCTCATTAACATTTCAACAAAGGCAGATAGGTCTCTACCTCCACCCAATTTATTTAGCTATGGAATTACCAGGAGACCTGGTATGATGTCATGCTGTCACTGACCCATCTCCTGGATACCCTCGAAGTCCAGGACAGATCTTTGATTTGACTCAGCTTCCACAGAAGATTGAGAGGAACACAGAAATACATAAGGGGGAAATCAGGCCCAGAGGGGTTAATCCTCAAAAACTCTCACAGGCAGGCCCATCTCAGTCACTAACACTCCAGTTTTGAAGTGTTTTCCACAGAAGAAGGAACCATACTTCCATCTCAAAGCCAAGAGTGGGCTAAGAGCCTAGAAACATGCATTGGGAATAAACTCAACATTATTGTTTTTTCTGAAACACTTAAATTTTTTTTTTATGTATTTGGACTATAAAATCCTTAGTTTCCAAGGGTTTCTTTGAGGAATACTTCCCCATCGTTGCCTAGTTGGATTTAACAGGTATCACAATCACTTCCAGCAGGCTGGCTTCTTTGGCACAAAGTAGTAATGAAAGTACTATGTTCATCCAACATGCTGGAAAAATGTCAGTCTGTTAGACCTTAGGCAAATAATGGTCTACAGTTAGAGGTAAAAGTATTCCCGTAACTAAATCCTTGGAACAAGTTACCCAGGGAAGAGAAATTTAACATTCAACACACTATAACTTACAATAGACATTTTTTCTAAGATGTGTACGTAGGGTTTTTTTGTCTCATCTTGATTCATGAGCTTCAGATATGCAACATTTTATACAAAGAAACTTTCTTGAACATATGACTTTATCCTAGACCTAGACTCACCAACTGATTTTTCATTCCTCAGGGTCACTGAAATAAGCAGACAAATTACATATATCTTTTTTAAAATTCACTAAATGTATGAACATTAGAATCCCAATTTTGTGGGAAAGTTACTTTCCTCTTTGAGCCTTGGTGTCCTCCTTTGTAAAATCAGCTATGAAAGTACACAGAATTCTTGTAGGATGACTTCAGGTTAAATAAAAATATAGATGCAGAGTTCTTAGCATAGTGTCTAGTACAGAGTATGGCTCTCCAAATACAGAGCTAATGCACACACCCACACACACGTATGTACGTAATTCATACAGAATAGTAGCACAAAGAAAGCTAAATCCACTATTTGTTTTCTGATGTAGCCCCTTAATAATCTGTGATGGGTCAATGGGTAACGTAGAGCTTAAAAGTCAGCTGCTGTATTCAAACAGACACAGTACATAGGTTTCTGGCTGCCACGATGATGTTGCTAATGATGCTGGCACTATTCTTAGCTCTTGCCTGTACCCTTTGATGGGAGAACCGAAATTACCCTACTTTGCAAATAAGGAAACAGAGACATGGAGTGTTCAAATGACTTGCCATGTCATACTGCTGGCATACACAGCAGCTAGGATTGGAGCCCAGGTAGTCTGATTCCACAGCACATGCTCTTAACCTTTACAAAAGGAAATGCTCCTCTGACCTGCCAATTGTCCAGTTCTCTGGATGATACAGGCAAAAGCTGCTCAAAGGAAAACCAACGAAGTCCGACCTTTTGTCACCTCTCAGGAGTCAGGAAGTGATAAGCCCACGCAGCAAGGCTGACCTGACTTCCTTCAAACCAGGGTTGTTTTGAGAACCACATAGGATAACCGTGTGCCCTAAGAACATGATGTATTTTAGTCACACAGAAATTGTGTGACTCTGAATCTGAACCAACTTTAAAAACAACTTAAGAGTGACTGGCATCACGGCATGTGCTGCCTTTTCCACTTACAGCCACTCATCGCCAAGTGCTTCCAAGTGGACACCCACTGCTTTCAACCTTTTGACATGGTTGTGGTAGAAGTACTATTTTCAAAAATGTTAAAAAGAGTGCATGTTGAAACAAACACCTTATAACATTCCTACTATGACGAGTAGGGAGAAGGACATAAAAAGGTTGTTTATTTATTTATTAGTATTTGTGGTCTTAAACCAGGCAAATCAGTGAGACTCTACATACCTGCAATTTGTAACTTCCATTTATTGAGGTCCTACTATGTGTCAGTTATCTTTAATCCTCAGGCTAAAGTTATGTTTATTCCTTAGAGCCATTTGATGAGTTAAATATTATTACTTTCTCTTTTACAGAAGAAAGAAACAGCCTGCCAGAGATTATGTAACTTGCCCAAGGTTATGTTAAGAAGCAGAGGTGGGGTTTGAACCTAGTTCTGCCTGAATACAAAACCTTCACACTGTCCTTCTATCCTATCAAGCTGCTTCAGTGAGATGCCAGAAAATTAAGAGAGTGAGCAAGCTTGAGACAAACAGGGGTTTGAATAGAAACAGGAAGTCGGATTCTCATGGGTGGACGCTGCAGATTTCAGATCACTTTACCCCAAGTCACGCTGCTCACCCTGAGGACAGAGTGGAGGACACAGAGCTTACGCCCTGTCAAGCAAGGGCCAGTGCTGTGTTTCATTTTCTTGGGGAATCATGGTCTTGACTTTTGGAAGAGCGACAGATTATAGCTGGAGAAAGAAGTGGGTTCTGTGAAACACAAAACAACATATCACTCTTGGCCTGGGGCTGACAGTCCAGGAAGTACCCCTGGCCCACTCCCACACCCAAAAACTTCCACCTGGAGGCAGCAAGATTGAATCTTGTGTTCCCATTTTATCTCCACTCATCCATGAGAAGAACTCAGGAAGACCAGAGTATCTGCTATATTCCAGCTGAAATAAATCCTTAAAGACAGGATGTGGACAGAAGCCCTGAAGGTAGCATCTTTCGAGAGCAGCTTGGGTTACTCCCCTGCATCCGTGCAAAGATGGAACACTGAGTCCCCTCCCGCATCTCACCCATCTAACCTCCTCTTCCTTTAATTCTTCTCCATCTTCTTCCCCTCAAAACCTTTCTCCAAAAGGGCCTGAGGGAAGAGGTGAATGAAACGGTAGATTGCATGTTTTTGGTAAGCAGGGATATCACTAGGCCAGGCTGGAGAGGGGATGGCAGCAGTGGGTTTAAAAATGTAAGCAGGGGACTTCCCTGGTGGTCCTGTGGTAAAGAATCCACCTTCCAAAGCAGGGGATGCGGGTTTGATCCCTGGTCAGGGAACTAAGATCCCACATGCCATGGGACAACTAAGCCTGCACCCACCACAACTACTGAGTTCATGCACCTCAACTAGAGCCCGCGTGCCACAAACTATAGAGCCCACGCACTCTGGAACCCATGAGCCACAACTAGAGAAGAGAAAACCTACACACCACAACTAGAGAGAAGCCTACGCACCACAACAAAAGATACCGCATGCCTCAACGAAGATCCGGCATGCCACAACTAAGACCCAATGAAGCCAAAAATAAATAAGTAATACATCTTTAAAAAAATGTAAGCAGATAGTGAGCTTCTCCATCCCAAACCCACCTGCACGTGACTTCCCGGAGAAGTAATATATGGGACACGCGAAAGGACAGAGGGGGTAGAAGAGGTAGCATTCTATAATTCTATGAAATGGATCTTTTATTGAGCTCATTACAGCCTTGGAGATTCACTAAGAGGCTGTCAGTGGTCCCACCTCCAACTCTGCAGAGGACAAAATCAAAGCAAGCCACAATGCCACATAGGGTGCTGAAGGTAGGTCCAGGGACCAAGCATTCATAGCAGAGGTGTGTAGCAAGTGATGGTTACAAAGTGAAGAGGAAAATCCTCCAGGCCATGAGGATGTTCTCTGTCCTCAGAGAAGGAAGCCACGGCAATATTTCCACCTTTCAACGGTGAGCTCGTTGAAGGCATTAAAGCAGCAACAGTATCTGAGCAGGCATGGGCATTTGCTGAAAATTTAAGAGGCCTTGACAATTTTTACCAACACATATTATGATAAACTACAATTAGATGTTAATATTTTGGCAAAAGGATGTGACACCAGTGGAGTCAAAATGTGTCCTTCAAAGAAGAACTATGCATCCCATGTATATTCACAGACATACATTAAGACAGAGGTTGGGCTTTGGGACAGAAATAACCAGAAAGCAAATGTCTAATCTTACTTCTTCTTGCGGTACAGACAAGTGATTCCCCAAGAGAGAATAAGGGCAGATATTTGCTTTCTGATGGATACCTGGAATTCCGGCAAGTGTATGTACCTATCCTGGCCTGAAACCTGGCAGTTGTTCCCTTGCCTTGTGCCAGGTCTTCTAGGAGAGGCCTAGGAAGTTGGGTGCCTGCTGTTGGCACACGAGAGGCCAAGCAAGGCCATGCTCAGACTTCCCTGCTGCTGAGCCTGCTGCTTGCTACTTCTGTTTCTGGTACTATCTCCACTGAAGTTAACATATACAGACGATTAGCTTGCTTAATGAGTAACATTAATATATTGATCAATGCAACAATGCGACAGCCCTTGCTTTTACCCCAACAGGTCCTTTGTTCTGCTTACATGCAGGATGGCACGTCACTGCCTTACTATCAATTAAACACCTATTTACTGAGCACCTGTGCCTAGGTCTGATACTCGACTCTGGGGAAGGTCAAGACACTCAGGAGGCTTCCACTCTGTGGAGGCAGGGTTCATACACTCAAGAAACAGGTAACTGATGATGCCTGGAGTAAGGTATCCTGAGCAATGTTGAAAGGCTGGGACAGAAGTGCAACGAGGAGGCACGAGGGTGAGGCATCAGCATGAAGGAGGATGATTGAGAGTCACTGGGGCTGAGGAGGTGCAGTTAAGAACTCCAGACGGGGAGTGCATAGGTGTGGAGTGTGCAGCATCTGTAGGAACAGTGAGTTATCCACAGCAGCTCAGAGTAAGATGCATTGGAGGATCTGGCTACAGACAAGCCAGCAAGATAAGCCAAAGGCAGCTTGCGAAGTGCTGTACTTGGGGTGTGAACTTGATAATGCAGGCTAGAGGTCAACAGTTTCTGTACAGAGCCAGATGGTAAATATTTTTGGCCAGACAATCTCTGCTGCAACTACTCAATTCTGCCCTCATAGGGCAAAAGCAGCCATAGACAATATGTAAATGAATGGGCATGGCTGTGTTCTAATAAAAGTTTATTGACAAAAACAGGTGGTCAGATGGATTTGGCTTGTGGCTGGATTTTCTAATTCCTGCTGTAAGCAATGGGAAGCCCTGTAAGGTTTAAGCAAGGAGATTATGACCTGACAGTGAGTATGTCACATAGGTCACAGTGTCACTGTTTGGAGGATATACTGGAGATGAGGGGCAGAGGGAATGACCAGGAAACAATGACAATGGGCCTTTGTATTTCTGGTAGACATCTCTGCAAGTCTAACACTCTGGTACACGTCATCTGTGCAGTGCCCCTCTCCTCTCAGGGCATCGACTCATAGCCACACTCCAGTCTCGAGTTATACAAACTAAGGCATCATTCTGAACCCATATGCATTTCCTAAAGGACCACACTGACAAAGATGTCTATTAAATTAAGTGCAGATTAACACAGAGCTAACTTGTAAATCTGACAGTGTGTAGGAGATGGAAAGGATGGCTTGCAAAGGAAAATGTGAAAAATCAGGGTTTGCTAAGATAAAACAGGGACAAGCATGATAAATGAGCACCATCAACCTTTTTTTCTTTCAATATTGAAGTGAGAAAAAGGACTTGGATCAATGTCCTCATCAATGGCTAACTCCTCTCTCTCTTCTCAGAACAAAACTAACTTGCTAAATGAGGAGATAAGAACCAACAGCAAAAAAAACCAGCCTTCCTTGAGCATCTTTCTGAAGAGGGTTTCCAGACAGAGGCTCTGCCAATCCTACTTTTACGAATACATACAAATTCTGTGGTAATTAACAACATCTACCTGCATTAATATGTTGAAGGTTCTGCAAAGCAGAATTAAATTGAATGTGCCAACTCTAAATCTACTGTTACAGGGAACTTTGTAGCAAGTCTTCATAACAGGACAAATGTAATCTTCAGTACAGCCTGAGTAGAAACTAAGATTTCAGAGTAATGAGGTTTTTTGATAAAATGAGGACCTGCTTTAACACACTCCAATGCAGGATGCCCCCATCTTAAAAAAGAACTACGTTCCCAATTTTTCTGTGCAATTTGAATAACATTTTCTCTCAGAAACGTGGTATAAATGTGGGTTAGTTCCCAGGCTAGCCCTTCAAAAGCTTACTTAAACCAAAAGAAAAATGAAAACAGTAGGAAGCCATGGCTTTGCAGTACTAGTAATTAAGCAAATCAAAAGCAATTAAGATTAGAAAATCATTTTTTAAATTTCTCTTAAAAATAGGGAGTTTAAGGAAATAAAAGAGAGAAAAAGGATTCATTTTGAGATTCTTATCAGTTTCAGCCCCCTCCTCCCTGATCATTCATTAGATCCCAGACTCACCAGCTTTCTTGCTATTCTTTGAAGACTATAAGCTTGCTCTTGCTACTGGGCCTTAATAATTACTGATCCATCAGTCAGAAGCATATTTCCAAGAGACTTCTGAACGTCTAAATTCTTCTCATTATCAAGACCTCTTAGCCCTCTCTATGAATATATAAAAGAGACACTTCCTAGCCCGGTCAGCATCTGTACTATCACCCTGGGTCACTTTCTTTAGTTAATATGAAGAATTATGTTATTTGCTTTACACTTGATTTACTTGTTTACTGTCTGTCTCCTCCACACATACATAAATTGCACACAAGCAGGAACTCTGTCTTCTTTATCCTGATAAGTGTTCAATTAAATATTTTTACTTTTGAATGGACCCTGAAGGGATGGTTGTATGGATGCTTTCCAAAGTTTCTTTATTTTGTTATTTTATGATTTTTTTTTATTTTCTCTAATATAATTTCTAATTTTCTCTAATTCTTTATTTCCAGAACCAACACTCATCCATTATTTGATATAGAGACCCAGGCCAAGAATCAGTTTTTTAATATTTATTGATCAACACAAATAACTTGGCTCCTCATAATGTAATAATTGTGGTCAAGCTGGTTCTTTGAGAAGATAAACCAAATTGATAAACCATTAGCCAGACTCATCAAGAAGAAAAGGGAGGGCTTCCCTGGTGGCACAGTGGTTGAGAGTCCGCCTGCCGATGCAGAGGACACGGGTTCATGCCCCGGTCCGGGAAGATCCCCCATGCCGCGGAGCGGCTGGGCCCGTGAACCATGGTCGCTGAGCCTGCGCGTCCGGAGCCTGTGCTCCACAAAGGGAGAGGCCACAACAGTGAGAGGCCCGCGTACCACAAAAAAAAAAAAAAAAAGAAAGAAAAAAAAAGAAAGGTGAGAGAGAGGTAGAGAAAAGTAGGTTAAAGAAAAGTTATGCATGTATCAATGGAAAAGAGAGTATAAGGTTGACCCAATTAACTGCATGTCTATAAAAGGCATAAAAATGGGGGAGATCAATGGGTGGAAGCAAAATCTCCCAAAGATCAAAAAGGGAGGTTCTGAGAATGGCAGAGCAAAATATTGCCATAGGCCTCTAAGGGGCATTGCTGGCACAGTGCAGAGTTGCTATTCAAAGTGTATTTTATACTGAGTAGGGAAAACTATGCTAATAGGAAGCAAAAGACATTTATTGAAAGTCTACCATGAGCCAGAAACTTTATTAAGTATTTTTATATTTAATTCTTACAACAATCTTTTGAGGTTCACATTGTATTATCTTTATTTTTCCAATGAATGAAACTGAAATTCAGGTTAAATAATTTAAACCAGAAAACATTCTGAGTTATGCATCCAGATGTGAATCAAAGTTTGTCTACGAATTTTTTTTCCTATGACATTTCTCCAGAAAGAACATATATGAGATGTTTATACTTATAAACACTATCACCAAAATTTACAAAACAAATAATGAGCAAGTTTGATTGGGTATTTTCTTTTTAAAAAAGTAAATTTTGCTTAATAAAATTGCTTTAAATTATAATAATATCCAGTTATTCTAGGGTCTGTGAGAATAATTTTAATTACAAAAAAATTTTGCACAGTGGTTGTGTTCCCCAATTGTCTCCTATAATCATCGTCAGAGTCAGGAGGGTTGTAATAAGCAGACTCTATAGTGAGTTACAGGTACCACATCCCTGTCCTTTCCTATTTTCATGACAAGTGAACAAATAAAACACCTGAAAAGTTACTCCACAGAACCCAAAGTAGGAAAAATAAAAAGATCAAATAGACAATTTTCCTATATTAAGTTATCTGCTACCAGCATTGAAGATCTGCCTGAATTTCCACATACCATGTCCTAACCATGGCTGGCATGTTGCCCTCTTGCAGATGGGGCCTAAATGGGTCAATGAAGAAGCAAGTTCTCCTTCCATTTCTCTGTCCACAGAATTGTGGTATCTGGTATAATGGTCAGAATGCATGCAGGTGATAGATCAAACCTGAAAAAGTAGCTATGGGTATGCTATTTGATCTCTAACTCTAAAAATGTGTACTTAGACCTAAATCATGGATCTGTACCTTTGCGAGCACACCGCCCCAGGCCAGCTGGCGGGAGCCTCCCTGGTGGCACTGACGGGGTGTGCCTGGGGCCTGCATGGTGGGTGGCTGTGCAGGAGGCTCGGTGGGGCCGCGGCTGCTCCAGGTATGCAGGTCTCACCTTCTGCATGTGGCTAGGGCTGGGGGCGCGTGTGCGGATGCGGGAGAAGTGGAGAGACAGAGCTCAGATTTTCTTCAGTGAGAAGTGACGTTCCTTTGAGTGTAAAAATTTAATGAAGAGAAAAGTTGAATAAAATATTCTATTAGAGGGCAGACAGCAGAAGCAAGAAGAACTACAATCCTTCAGCCTGTGGATCAAAAACCACCTTCACAGAAAGACAGACAAGATGAAAAGGCAGAAGGCTATGTCTGAGATAAAGGAGCAAGATAAAACCCCAGAAAAACAACTAAATGAAATGGAGATAGGCAACCTTCCAGAAAAAGAATTCAGAATAATGATAGTGAAGATGATCCAGGACCTCGGAAAAAGAATGGAGGCAAAGATCGGGAAGGTGCAAGAAATGTTTAACAAAGACCTAGAAGAATTAAAGAATAAACAGAGATGAACAATACAATCACTGAAATGAAAACTACACTAGAAGGAATCAATAGCAGAATAACTGAGGCAGAAGAATGGATAAGTGAGCTGGAAGAGAGAAGGGTGGAATTCACTGCTGCAGAACAGAATAAAGAAAAAAGAATGAAAAGAAATTAAAACAGCCTAAGAGACCTCTGGGACAACATTAAACGCAATAACATTCACATGATAGGGGTCCCAGAAGGAGAAGAGAGAGAGAAAGGACCTGAGAAAATATTTGAAGAGATTATAGTCAAAAACTTCCCTAATATGGGAAAGGAAATAGTCACCCAGTGCAGGAAGTGCAGAGTCCCATACAGGGTAAACCCAAGGAGAAACACTGAGAGACACATAGTAATCAAACTGGCAAAAATTAAAGACAAAGAAAAATTATGAAAGCAGCAAAGGAAAAATGACAAATATCATACAAGGGAACTCTCATAAGGTTAACAGCTGATTTCTCAGCAGAAACTCTACAAGCAAGAAGGGAGTGGAATGATATACTTAAAGTGATGAAAGGGAAGAACCTAAAACCAAGATTACTCTACCCAGCAAGGCTCTCATTCAGATTCGATGGAGAAATCAAAAGCTTTACAGATAAGCAAAAGCTAAGAGAATTCAGCACCACCAAACCAGCTCTACAACAAATGCTAAAGGAAATTCTCTAAGTGGGAAACACAAGAGAAGAAAAGGACCTACAAAAACAAACCCAAAACAATTAAGAAAATGTTCATAGGAACATACATATCAATAATTACCTTAAACATGAATGGATTAAATGCTCCATCCAAAAGACATAGGCTTCTTAAATGGATCCAAAAACAAGACCCATATATATGCTATCTATAAGAGACCCACTTCAGACCTAGGCACACATACAGAGTGAAAGTGAGGGGATGGAAAAAGATATTCCATGCAAGTGGAAATCAAAAGAAAGCTGGAGTAGCAATACTCATATCAGATAAAATAGACTTTAAAATAAAGAATGCTACAAAAGACAAGGAAGGACACTACATAATGATCAAGGGATCAATCCAAGAAGATATAACAATTATAAATATATATGCACCTAATATAGGAGCACCTCAATACATAAGGCAACTGCTAACAGCTATAAAAGAGGAAATCGACAGTAACACAATAATAGTGGGCGACCTTAACACCTCACTTACACCAATGGACAGATCACCCAAAATGAAAATAAATAAGGAAACACAAGCTTTAAATGACACAACAGACCAGATACGTTTAATTGATATTTATAGGACATTCCACTCAAAAACAGCAGATTTCACTTTCTTCTCAAGTGCACCCAGAACATTCTCCAGGATAGATCATATCTTGGGTCACAAATCAAGCCTCAGTAAATTGAAGAAAATTGAAATCATATCAAGCATCTTTTCTGACCACAGCGCTATGAGGTTAGAAATGAATTACAGGGAAAAAACCGTAAAAAACACAAGCACATAGAGCCTAAACAATATGTTACTAAATAACCAAGAGATCACTGAAGAAAGCAAAGAGGAAATCAGAAAATACCTGGAGACAAATGACAATGAAAACACCAAGATCCAAAACCTATGGGATGCAGCAAAAGCAGTTCTAAGAGGGAAGTTTATAGCTATAAAATCCTACCTCAAGAAACAAGAAAAATCTCAAATAATCTAACCTTACACCTAAAGGAACCAGAGAAAGAAGGACAAACAAAACCCAAAGTTAGCAGAAGGAAAGAAATCATAAACATCAGAGCAGAAATAAATGAAATAGAAACAAAGAAAACAATAGCAAAGAACATGAACATTAAAAGCTGGTTCTTTGAGCAGATAAACA
The DNA here is from genome assembly GCF_937001465.1 of Orcinus orca. Lineage (NCBI taxonomy): Eukaryota > Metazoa > Chordata > Mammalia > Artiodactyla > Delphinidae > Orcinus > Orcinus orca. The sequence goes on from NC_064571.1 coordinate 19,749,476, forward strand.
AAATTGATAAACCATTAGCCAGACTCATCAAGAAAAAGAGGGAGAGGACTCAAATCAATAAAATTAGAAATGAGAAAGGAGAAGTTACGACAGACACCACAAAAATACAAAGCATCCTAAGAGACTACTACAAGCAACTCTATGCCAATAAAATGGACAACCTGGAAGAAATGGAAAAATTCTTAGAAAGGTATAACCTTCCAAGGTTGAACCAGGAAGAAATAGAAAATATGAACAGACCAATCACAAGTATGAAATTGAAACTGTGATTTAAAATCTTCCAACAAACAAAAGTCCAGGACCCAATAGCTTCACAGGTGAATTCCATCAAACATTTAGAGAAGAGCCAACACCCATACTTCTCAACCTCTTCCAAAATATTGCAGAGGAAGAAACACTCCCAAACTCATTCTATGAGGCCACCATCACCCTGATACCAAAACCAGACAAAGATACTACAAAAAAAGAAAATTACGGACCAACATCACTGATGAATATAGATGCAAAAATCCACAGCAAAATACTAGCAGACAGAATCCAACATACATTAAGAGGATCATACACCATTATCAAGTGGGATTTATCCCAGGAATGCAAGGATTCTTCAATATATGCAAATCAATAAATGTGATACACCATATTAACAAATTGAAGAATAAAAACCATATGATCATCCCAATAGATGCAGAAAAAGCTTTTGACAAAATTCAACACCGATTTTTGATAAAAACTCTCCAGAAAGTGGGCATAGAGGGAACCTACCTCAACATAATAAAGACCATATATGACAAACCCACAGCAAACATCATTCTCAATGGTGAAAAACTGAAAGCATTTCCTCGAAGATCAAGAACAAGACAAGGATGTCCACTCTCACCACTATTATTGAACATAGTTTTGGAAGTCCTAGCCATGGCAATCAGAGAAGAAAAATAAATAAAAGGAATACAAATTGGAAAAGAAAAATTGAAACTATCACTGTTTGCAGATGACATGATACTATATATAGAGAATCCTAAAGATGCCACCAGAAAACTACTAGAGCTAATCAATGAATTTGGTAAAGTTGCAGGATACCAAATTAATGCACAGAAATCTCCTGCATTCCTATACACTAGCAATGAAAGATCAGAAAGAGAAATTAAGGAAACAATCCCATTCACCATTGCAACAAAAAGAATAAAATACCTAAGGATAAACCTACCTAAGGAGGTCAAGACCTGTACTCAGAAAACTATATGACACTGATGAAAGAAATCAAAGATGACACAAACAGGTGGAGAGATATACCGTGTTCTTGGAGTGGAAGAATGCATATTGTGAACATGACTGTACTACCCAAAGCAATCTACAGATTCAATGCAATCCCTATCAAATGACCAATGGCATTTTTTACAGAACTAGAACAAAAAATCTTAAAATTTGTATGGAGACAGAAAAGACCCCGAATAGCCAAAGCAGCCTTGAGGGAAAAAAAGGAGCTGAAGGAATCAGACTCCCTGATTTCAGACTATACTACAAAGCTACAGTAATCAAGACAATATGGTACTGGCACAAAAACAGAAACAGATCAATGGGAAAAGATAGAAAGCCCAGAGATAAACCCATGCACTAATCAACTAATCTATGACAAAGGAGGCAAGAATATACAATGGAGAAAAGACAGCCTCTTCAATAAGTGGTGCTGGGAAAACTGGACAGCTACATGTAAAAGAATGAAATTAGAACACTTCCTAACACCATATACAAAAGTAAACTCAAAATGGATTAGAGACCTAAATGTAAGACCGGACACTATAAAACTCTTAGAGGAAAACATAGGAAGAACACTCTTTGACATTAATCACAGCAAGATCTTTTTTGATCCACCTCCTAGAATAATGGGAAAAAAAAAAAACCCAAAAGTAAACAAATGAGACCTAATGAAACTTCAAAGCTTTTGCACACCAAAGGAAACCATAAACAAGTCGAAAAGACAACCCTCAGAATGGAAGAAATATTTGCACACGAATCATCGGACAAAGGATTAATCTCCAAAATATATAAACAGCTCATGCAGCTCAATATTAAAAAAACAAACAAGCCAATCCAAAAATGGGCAGAAGACCTAAATAGACATTTCTCCAAAGAAGACATACAGATGGCGAAGAAGCACATGAAAAGCTGCTCAATATCACTAATTATTAGAGAAATGAAAGTCAAAACTACAAGGAGTTATCACCTCACACCAGTTAGAATGGGCATCATCAGAAAATCTACAAACAACAAATGCTGGAGATGGTGTGGAGAAAAGGAAACCCTCTTGCACTGTTGGTGGGAATGTAAATTGATAGAGCCACTGTGGAGAAAAGTATGGAGCTTCCTTAAAAAACTAAAAATAGAATTACCATATGACCCAACAATCCCACTACTGGGCATATACCCAGAGAAAACCATAATTCAAGAAGACACATGCACCCCAATGTTCATTGCAGTACTACTTACAATAGCCAGGTCATGGAAGCAACGTAAATGCCCATCAACAGATGAATGGATAAAGAAGATGTGGTACATATATACAATGGAATATTACTCAGCCATAAAAAGGAACAAAATTGGGTCATTTTTTGAGATATGGATGGATCTAGAGACTGTCAAGTCAGAAAGAGAAAAACAAATATCGTATATTAACGCATATATGTGGAACCTGGAAATACGGTACAAATGGACCAGTTTGCAGGGTAGAAAATGAGACACAGATGTAGAGAACAAACATATGGACACCAAGGGGGAAAGCGGCGGTGGTGGTGGTGGTGGCGTGATGAATTGGGTGATTGGGATTGACATGTATACACTGATGTGTATAAAATTGATAACTAATAAGAAGCTGCTGTATAAAAAAATTAAAAAAAATAAAAATGTGTACTTAAAACTGAAGCCCTGGATTTTAGATTTCCAAGCACAACTTTTTTTGCTCTGTTAACTTAGTTTTATATCATTTATTCTCATGCTTTACCCTGCAAAATAAGTGCAACTCAAGCTCTTTCAAAGAAACCACGACATAAGCGAATGCATCATTTTGACAGTGGAAAATGACAAAACATCTTTCAGAGTCACTCCATACTTGGCTGATAAATGAGTCACATCAACTCCAAATTCTAATACCAAGCAATGACTAGTGAAAACAAGTGAGCCCATTCAGAATATAACAAGGAAGACAGCACAGAGTATTTGACAGTTAGAAAAGGAAAAAGATTGATTCTTTGTTGATTTGTTAAAAATGAGCAAAGTAGAAAGTGAATTATATTGTAACTTAAAGCTCTCAGTTAATTACTTATTTACCTAAGCACAACTAGAAAATGATGATTATGATGCTTTGTTCCTAAATTAATTTCTAATTGCTTATTTTTTTCTAAAACAGGCAGCACGAAAAATTTGAATCCATACAAATTAGCAAAACATAAAAATAATGCACATAAAACAAATTCAGACTTACCCCTCTTTGCTTAACATTATGTTTTACCTACAAAAAAATCTTTAAAATAACTTTTAAGGATGTTTACATAATTATAATGATGTTTAATATACATAAATGGCAATATCAATATTAGTGAATTTTTAAAGTTTAAATATGGAATTGATAAAAATAATCAGAAATCTCAGTAAAAATCCCTACAATTTCAGAGACAGAGAGTCACTAGAAGCCTAACTTGTGCCACTATAGAGCTTTGTGGCTAAAAATATTTAGATCAGTGAAGGAGGTATTGCCAGTTCTAATAAGTGTAATAGTCCCCTAACTTTTCTGGGCATTCAAAAAAAGAAAAATACTCAAAAAGAGGCCACGTGACCAGTTCTGGTCTATGAAATATGGATAAAAATAATAATGTCATTTTAGGACCAAAGCAGCTTAAATCCTTATATGACTCTCCAGGCCCTCTTGTTGACCAGGGGGAATGTGAAGCCTAGTTTTGAGACGGTGGGGTCACTGTATTGAATGAGCCTGGTAAACAGATATGTAGAGTCTCCTACAGGATCTGCAGAAAATTTTGTAAGGAAGAAAAAACAGTCTATTATTAATCCATCAAGATTTAGGCTGGGGACTTGCATGGTGGTGCAGCGGTTAAGAATCCACCTGCAGGGGACACGGGTTCAATCCTTGGTCTGGAAAGATCCCACATGCTGTGGGGCAACTAAGCCTGTGTGCCACAACTACTAAGCTTGTGCTCTACAGCCCACGAGCCACAACTACTGAGCCCACATGCCACAACTACTGAAGCTCACATGCCTACAGCCTGTGCGCCACAACAAGAGAAGTCACTGCAATGAGAAGCCCACACACCACATCAAAGAGTAGCCCCCACTCGCCACAACTAGAGAAAGCCCATGCACAGCAACGAAGACCCAATGCAGCCAAAAATAAATTAAAAAAAAAAAAAGATTTCAGTTGTTTGTTATTGCAGCACAACCTCTCCCATCCCTTCTAACTGATACTGCACATTTACAGCTTTGTTATTGCTTTTCTTCAGACTTGGGGACCTACCTTTGTGAGACATCTAGATTTCTAAAAGTTGCAGACAAAACAAGTTAGAGTAAATTGTTTTAAAATGTTCTATTTATTCCTTTATCATATCTGAGATGCTTTATCCCGATTTCTGATAGATCTTTAGTGTATTATAAAAGAAGTGAATCCTAGGATTTTTTCTTACTCCAGGAAATACATTTCATTTTTTTTTTGTAATATGAATTCTTTATTGGGTCGAATGACCATAAACAGATACTTTTCTCAATTGTAGAGCAGCAAGACTTACTAGTTCTAAGAGGTCAGGAAATTAGGAAGGAAAATAAAAAGAAAATACAAATCTAAGGAAACACAGGCAATTTTCCCATTAAAAACTGGAAGGTGTACATTAAGTATGAATGAGGTATAAGTCTTGGACACTTAGAGATGGAGAAGAATTTAGAGATCATCAAATGTAACATCTCTAGCTGCAGATGAGAATACGAAGGCTCAAGTCATGTGACTTCTTCAATTTCCTAGTTAAGTTCCTACCGAGCAAAGGGGTTTGCCTTACGTTGTTGACCAGGATCTATCCAAGCCCCCTTCTTTGTACTGGGTGCTAGTAATTGATATTTAAATAACTGATCTAGACTTTATAAGTCTGCAGGACCTTATTTATTTATTTATTTATTTATTTATTTTTGGCTGCATTGGGTTTTCGTTGCTGTGCGCGGGCTTTCTCTGGTTGTGGCAAGTGGGGGCTACTCTTCATTGTGGTGCACGGGCTTCTCATTGCAGTGGATTCTCTTGTTGTGGAGCATGGGCTCTAGGCGCATGGGCTTCAGTAGTTGTGGCTTGCAGGCTCTAGAGCGCAGGCTCAGTAGTTTTGGAGCATGGGCTTAGTTGCTCCATGGCATGTGGGATCTTCCCGGACCAGGGCTCGAAACCCTGTCTCCTGCATTGGCAGGTGGATTCTTAACCACTGTGCCACCAGGAAGTCCCAAGTGTGCAGGACCTTAAAGCATCATATTTCTAGCTTTATCTTAGTTTTTTTCAAATACTTATTTTCCTTTCCTGAGTTTTCTCACTTCCTCTTTGTCTTGTCATTCTTTAGTTTCATTATAAACCACTTCAAATGCTTTCTGTAATTAGGTAGTTGTAAATAAATTAACAAATAAAATTATATAATTGCAAAGGCCCCTTCCAATTCCAACATTGTTTTTCTAGGGAATAGGAGAGGCAAGCATTTTAGGTATTAAGTTTGACTATAACTAATTTAACCAATTCTCTATTTGTCATTATGCTCATTTGAGACATAAAGGTTAAGTAATTTGCTCAAGGTTAAGCATTTTGTAAATGGTAGAGCTTATCAGTTTGAAGCCAGGGAATCCATCTGTAGGTTCTTCTCACTTACTGATTATTGATTATTCTATGATACGCCCCTGAGGGAGGTATCTTGGATGAAAGCAGTGTCTCTAGAAAAACTCTGATAAAGTAGATATGTGGGCTATGGGCTGTTAGACCGTCATCATGATGACCTAATACTTTCTGGCTGCATCCTTAAGATGACCCTACCCCACTTAAAACACCTGCCTAAGAAAACTCAAGGCTGCCAGAAAATCTACATCTGAAGATAGGGCCCAGTCTCCCAGCCTCTGCAGGAGGGTAAAAGTCTAACTTTGACAAGCACCAGTTAGCAAATCCAGATGGTTTCACATGAATCAATCCCCATTCACTTCCCTGAATCTGCTCAGGAACCTGCCACTCCGCTTCTTACTCCCTCATTTAAACACCCAGTCAGCTCTACACAAGTGGGAGCCGAGTGCAGTTATTTCCCTACTGTCAGCTACTGAGTACAATCAAAACAGATTTAGCTAATGTCCAGCTGTGTTTCTTTGATCCCCTCCCGACTCTACCACCTAAGCATCACTCAGTTCCATCCATGCTTCTCCATTCCTTCACTGCAATTCTGGTCACCATTGTCTCCCACTTGGAGTCCTGCAGCAGCCTCCTAAAAAGGTCTCGGCCCCCAGTCCTGCCTTCCTCTAAAGCACTTTCTACACGGTGCAAACTGATCAGTGCCCCCTCCCACTCCCTACTCGATGTTCTCAAAAATGGCTTGCCCTTGCTCTCAGGATACCATTCAAACTCTCTAAAATAGTCCTGTGGACAAAAAAAGAAAAAAGAGATAGAGAGAAGAGAAGAAGAGATAGATAGAGAGAAGAGATAATGAGATACCATGAAAAGATGAAGAATGAAGGACACCAAAATTAAGTGCACTTTCCGTAGGAAAAACCTAGTGGCATTTCTCCAACTGCTCCTCAAGAGTAGTTGCTGGCTCCTCCAGCTTGTGATCTACTGGGCAGGCAAGACCTGGAAGCAAATGGCCAGATCTGAAACCAACTCCTGCCTTCCCTAACATCCCACTTAAGCCTTACTAGACCCGTATCAGATTGCTTGTTGCCACTGAGCCAAAAAATGAAAGTACCTAGTTATTAAGGCTTTGGATGGCTTGAGGCTCAGAACTACTGGTGAGCGCAAGGGGTACTGTCCCCTGATGACACTATAGGATCTACTGCCAGAGAACAATTCAGTCCTCCCAACATAGCTCAGATGCAAACTTCTGACCATCAGAGGTGACAGATGAACTAGGCTCGAATCTCAAGTCACTAATGGAGATGCAATCTCCAACAAAGGAAATGGGAAGGGTCACAGATATCCAAAAGTCAGGAATATCCTGATAAGTAATTGTGCCATGGCTCCTTCCACCTTACTTTGACTCAAGAAATCTATGCAGGACAAATATATGATCCAAATATATGTAAGGTCTGGCTACATTAGCATCATCACTAAGAAACGAATACATTACAGCAACATGGATGGACCTACAGATTATCATACTAAGTGAAATTAAGTCAGACAAAGACAAATATATGATATCAGTTATATGTGGAATCTAAAAAAAGTACAAATGAACTTATTTACAAAACAGAAAGAGACTCACAGACATAGAAAACAAACATGTTTACCAAGGAGAAGGGGGGAAAGGGATAAATTGAGAGTATGGGATTAACAGATGAACAATACTATATATAAAACAGATAAACAACAAGGATTTACTGTATAGCACAAGGAACTATATTCAATATCTTGTCATAAACTATAATGGAAAAGAAAAAAAAGAATATAGATATATACATACATATGTATAACAGAATCACTTTGTTGTACACCTGAAACTAACACAGTATTGTAAATCAACTATACTTCAATAAAAAAAGAAATGAATACACACAAATTCCCTGCAATGAAAATAATCCTTTTCTTCCAGAAGGAAAAAAATGAGTCTCAATGGTATAAACATTACCCAACACAAACTTCAATGAAGACTTGTTCATGTGGAACAAGGAATCAGAGGGGACTTTGCATTTTTTATTTTGGGGCCTGAATCACCTGCTGTCACCTTTCACTATAATTTCAGCTGGAGACTCCTTGCATGAATGCCCTCTCTCCCCTACACTCACCCAAGGCTGAGCACCCAGTGGGTCCTCAGTAAAGACCTGCAGATAAGCTGAATCAGGGCTGGGAAGGACGCAATTCCTTCTGACCAGATAATTTTTCACATTGCAGACTGGAAAAGTTTATTGAGTCTGAAAGCACAGAAAATTAAAAAAAAAAAAAAACAACCTAGGAAAACACAAGTAATTATAAGATTTTGAAGGAGAGTTATATGTTAGGTTTCCAACAGAGAAAAACCTACATTTTTCCCCAATAGGTATTAGTCTGTTTGTATCATTATTAGTGATAATGCATATAGTTTGAAAAAACATTTTTGATGTTAGAACAAAAGTATTTTTTGTAAGGATAGAATTGCTCTAAATCTAAGTTTCTAATAAATATAGGAAGGTTAAAAATAGACACATCTAGAGGGGTGGGATAGGGAGGGTGGGAGGGAAGGAGACGCAAGAGGGAAGAGATATGGGAACATATGTATATGTATAACTGATTCACTTTGTTATAAAGCAGAAACTAACACACCATTGTAAAGCAATTATACCCCAATAAAGATGTTAAAAAAAAAATAGACACATCTAGATGGGTCCTGCTGACATTTGGCCTGAACAATCTTGTTATGGGGGTGTCTTATACATTATAAGACATGTAGCAGCACCCTTGGTCTCTTCCCACTAGATGCCAGTAGTACTCCTCCCCCCTCAATTTTGAGAAACAAAAATGCTTCCTGACATTGCCAAATGTCCCTTGAGATGCACAGTTGCCCCTGGATCCACATGGTAATTCCATCACTTATATCAAAGCAGAGTAAGAAGTGGAGTGTATGTGTGACTGCATGCACATCACTCATGCATTTATGGATTCAAATAGATTAGAGATAAGTTACCCCCAATTATTTAATCATAGCCTTCTAGTAATAAGATTCTGGAAAACATTGTCTTAAATGTATTTAGAGCACTGAAGCGTCAAGCGCTCTACTCTGTGCATTAGAAAGCCAAAACCACGGGCAGAAGGAAAAACTGGCCTCTCTATAGTGGATCAGCAGAGGATTCAGTGTGTAACCAGGAGAACAATCTCATATTTAAGAAACAGTCTGGTCACGGTGCAAGACAGGAAACCACAGTGTACAGAATGCAGCACAGGACTCTAAGGCCTTGCCCCTTTTCTTTCAAGAGGGCAAGTATGGCTGCCCTTCTCTGTGTTGCCATTGCTGTCCCCCAAGGGGTGGATGAACTGACTAAGCCCTCTACGCCTACAAGCAAACACCTTCCCCACACCATGGGAACAGCGGGCTCTTTCACGGTATATTTTACCTTTTGAAATAATTTACTAAATGTCTCAAAACTTGACTATCTATAAACTGGGGATAAGATATTTCTCAGGGCCACTGTGAGGTTAAATCGTAATAATGTTGGAACTGTGCCAGATACAAAAGCCCTTAATAAATGCTTATAAAAATCTAAAATGTATGGAACAACTGATAAAGTCATATGTAAAAGTGTTAATCCCCTGGCAAAGCAGTTCATGAACTTGCACTGATGAAAAGGCCTGAAGGAGGCACTTCTGCTGCCAGCCAGAGCAAGTGGAGGTTCCCTTGAGTGGAGAAACATCATCTACTCACATCTCAAGGAGGAAGGGGAACTCTGCAGCACCAGATCGTGCACAATGGATCATGATTCAATTCTAGAGTACAAATGTCTGCTACTTAATTCTTCATCAATCACCACCCATCTCTTGTTCAGCTGGCTTGAATTTCTTGCAGTACTTTAACAAGGAGAAGCTAGCAAAAATCCTTGTTATACCAGAGACACGCATTAATTATATTTCTACGGAATCATTAAAGAAACATGCTCATAGTTGAGAAAGGCTTACAAAGTTTTCCTCTCATAGGTCGGAAGAGTGAACAATGAATGATACAGTAACTCAGAATGATTCCAGTTGTGAAGAAGATCTGAAGACCAGACTCCAGAGGAATGATTATACCAGGGCTGGAGTTCCAAGTCTCCGTCAAACTTAAACTCATTTTGTTACCTAAGGGAAGTTACTTCTTATTTATTTCAGATGATGAATGCATGTGCTTGCTATCTCACGATGGATGTTCGAAGGACAGAAAATAAGACATCTCCCACACCCTCCTCTTCATTCACTCTGCTCCGAGCTCTCTGGCCTTCTTGCTGTTCCTGAACACCTTGGGCCTCAGGGCCTTTGCACTTGCTATTCCCTCTGCCTGGCCAGATGCTCCTTCCTCCAGATATCTGCCTGAAAAGTCACCCCAGTGATGCCTTTTGGAGCTTCCTGATCTAAATATCTACCTCAGTCCTGACACCTCATTTGCTTAGTTTGACTCCTTTCTGGTTTAGTTTCTTCTCCTTAGTATTTTTACTATTTAATATTGTATATGTTTTATTTCTTTATATTTTTATTATCTGTTTCCCACACTAAAATAGAAGCTTCCAACAATAGGAATTTTTGTCTATTTTGTTCAGCTTTTGCCTAAGAGTACCTGACACACAGTAGGCCTTTAATTAAAATACACTCAAAAATACATGTGAATGTGAGTCTAATTAATAACATTACACAGAAGAAAAAACCGTATCTCCCTCCAACTTCAAACTTTCCTTTGGCTATGAATTAGGCAGAGGAATAATGGTGAAGACTGAAGATCAAGAATTTAAGTGTGGTCTGCTTGAGATTTGGTTAGAGACAAGAAATTATTTTGGTAGCAGAAGTAGACACGCCTAGGTCCAGTACTGTGGTCAAGTTCTATGTCTTAAGTCACAATGAAACTGGTACCCCAAATAAGATGTGTTGATCCTTCTAGCTTTGAAAATTCTACATGAATCTATTTGTTTCTAAGGGCAATCAGCATTTGATCTTTTTCATGCAAGGATTGGGCTCTATCTTTAGCTCAAGTTCTTATATTTTATCTTCACAGGTAGGTTTCTATGAGTATCCCCATTTACAGATTGGTACACTGAGGATAAAATAAAGAAACGAGGTTACATAAATTTCCCAAAGTGATAAAAGTTTATTAATTTTTACTTATTTTCACCTGAGTATATCCTACTCCTCTTGTTAACAAGTTCAGATTTTTTTTTCCCCAATAAATCTCAGTTCTGCCACTTTCTCACTGTCTGTCCTCAAGCAACGTATTTTATCTTTGTGACCCTTTTGTTCACTCCTCTACATAGAAGTGATAGTAATGCCTACAGCTTGCAAATATCTGAAAGAGTGTAGCTCTTAGTATCTCCTCATCTTTCTGCCAACTTTCAACATTTCCTCAAGGCTACCTTCACTTCAGGAGACATCTACAAATTCCAGAGGATGTCCTTCAGCCTGCAGACCTGCCTTCCTTCGCATATGCAGCCTAAAGAGAGTGCTAGCATCAACCACTGATTTCAATCAGAATAGGGGAAAAAAAAAAGGACTTAAAAAGAGAAAGGGAGATTAAAATATCTGAATTTGAAAGAAACTTCCAAAAACATCAGAAGGACAGTAATCTTTTAGCATTACATGGAAAGGAAAATAGAGAATTTATTTCAGGGCAATTAAAAAACAGATTTTTTTCTCTTTTGAATTAAGCTGCCACATGGCCTCTCGTTTTCTCTCTCTCAATGGAAATTTGAAATGGGAAAGTTTCCCAAATAATTTTAGATCAATCATGAGTTCATATGGTTTTGACATCATAACTCTTGTCATGTTACCATGCCAACAGGCAGTGAGGAATTAAAAGCTTTCCAAAGATATGGAAATTATGGGCTTAGATGTGATTCAGTTCTCTGTGGGGTGAACACTAACAATATCACCGACTATAAATAACAAGGGCTGCCATAGCACCCTCTCACCCACTTTCCCTTGTTTCTTTCAATGAGCACTGAAAATATGTGATCTATTTTGGAAACAAAACCTGAAGCTCCACTTCCCTAAATGGACGCCCTGCATGTAGTAAAAGTTACACGACTCTTTACTGCCACTCTTGGAACAAACTACCATGTTAATCTAGGCACCCCCAGCTCTTACTCATGTGTAACCTAACCCCAGCATATCCAATTTTTACTCCTTCATTTGCACTTAGAGGTAAGGATGTGTACATGTTTGAGTACCATTTCCCTATGCTGTGGAAAGCATGTAAGTTAAAGTGCCTATAACAAAGGGGTGCACACGCCAGAGATTAAAACAGAGTATACTTTGGTCACTCTTGCTCTTAAAAATACCCACAGAATAAACATGCCAACTTGTCCGATGTCTGCTATGTTTCTGTTCACTAATCTTGCTTGCCAGTTTGTCTTTGTTTTGGTTTTGGTTTCTGTTGAACTTCTGGGGTATCAGGTACTACTTCTACAGAGCAGAAGCGGAAACTGTATCTTCTCTGTTTTGACTCTAGTGCTGAATAGATGGTAATAAAATTTAGAGTTCATGGATTCTTAGATGATAGCAAAAAACAATGAAAAACTGTTTTGCTGTCTTCGTGTGGTAGACACTTAGCTTCAAGCAATTACTGTGAACCATTCCTGCTGGTTTTCATGCCCTTGTGTGGTCCCCTCCCTTGAATTTGTCCAGTCCTATGACCTGCTTTAACCGAAGAATGCTTTGGAAGTCGTGGTGTGCCAGTTTGCAGCCTGAACCTTAAGAAGTCCTGGCATCTCCTGCCTTTGTGCTTCAAGAAGCCCAAGCTAGCCCTGAAGCGAGGCCATGTGGAAGGCACTGAAGTGACAAACCAATAGCCCCAGCTGAGAATTAAGGCAGAAGCCACAACCAACTTCCAAGCCATGCAGGCAAGGTCACCTTGGATGGACCTCTGGGCCCAGTAATACCGCCCAGGCTGACACGCAGATGAGCTGTCCCCGCCAACCTTGTCCAAACTGCAGAACTGTAGTTATTTTAAGCCACAAAGTTTTGGAAAAATTTGTTTCATGAAACTAGGAGATCATGAGTATATTTATTAAGGAAGAGGTACAGAAAGACGAACCTGAGTTCAAATCCCTCTGACAATCCCTTTGGTGTGATTTAGGAGTATACTAAAGCCCCAACTCCAACATCTGAGAAGAAGGGAAAATAGTAATACCAAAGTCATTGGAGGTTGAAAGGAGTAAATGAGGTCATCCATGTAAAATACTTAACATAGCACCTACCTAAGGATAAGCACTAATACTGGCTATCATGTATAGTGTTTATCTAGGCACTGTGGAAAAAACGAAAGTTCAATTTCCAGGCATTCATTTAACATGGAAAATAATATACATATGTAAAATGATGAACAAATAATTAATATAAGGAAGGATGATGATATTAATGATGATACCATTTTATATGTGTTTTAAGGAAGAGAAAAGAGAGGAGGCTAAAGAAAATATATTTTCAAGTGGAAGGTGAGGGTAGGGACATGCCTGTGCATATCTTTTTTGAATTTACAAAAAAAAAAAAAAAAAACAACAACACTGAACAAAGGACTAGAGAACTAAAAGTTATATCTGTTATCCTTATTAGTCAGTCTTCAACCAACAGAAAATAAAGGGTTAAGGAACCCAGGGTGGGGCTGCCTAAACGCCTGGCATTCTCATCTTTTCACACAGAAGAAACTGACTTCTTGGGCCAGTGTTCCCAGCCCAATATCAGTTAGACTACAGAAGCCATTTGTGTAAATGTCCTTGCTAAATTGACAGAATCTAGGAATAAGGCCAAGAAGTTCTACAGATGCATTAATCTTGGACAGAAATAACGCTGTTAAATCTCAGTACCTCCTGGAGTCTTCCCCTCTCTGAGCAGTGATTTCTGCCACACTCCCAGGTCTGCCTCCATGTGTGACTTTCAATTTTTTTAGATGTTTACACCCAGATTTTACATTTAGCTTTCATCAGAGGATGAAAGGATGTCAAATTGCTTTCCTCATAGTAATTTACTGGAACCCTCAACCCTCCAGTATGGCCTGCCAACTATTATTATTGGATCTAACACCCGACAGAATAGAATTCCTAGGGAAATCCTCCCAGTTGCATATGGAAGGTGGAAATATACTTAATGTAGATGCTGTGGACCCAGGAATTGGCTTGGAAACAACGTTCCTTTTCTCCATATGGGCAAAGCATGCAGCCCAGTAGGTGGCAGCAATGGCCACCTTGGCCCATTCAGGGTATAGCAGAAGAGATTAAGACTAAATTACAATAGGTACCCTTCAAGCCCAGGCATATTTGGAATTATGTTCCAGAAGAAAGACAGGTACTTGAATACAATAAGCATAGATAGAATTTCTTCCCCAAGGCATTTTGAAAAGAGAGAGGTCTCCAGCAGCCACACATCAGTGGAGTGGAAATGCACCCATGATCTAGCAAGATATTGGCATGGATGTGAAGCCCGTTGATTGTTGGGGAAGCCCTTCACTTGGCCTTCCCTCACTGCCTTCCTCCTATTCCTGGCAGGTCCCTTTTTCACCTGAAATCTCTTTCTCTAGGCTGCTCTTTTCAGAAGATATTCATTCACCATGTTCCAAGAAAGGACTTAGTTCATGAGGCCCTAAATTCTTGCTACTCCTAGGATTATACATATTTGCTACAGAAACCTAAACCTTTAACAAACTTAAATATAGTAATAGTAGAATACCAGCCACGTTCCATTTAGTAAGTTATTTCCACCTACTCTGAAGCTAACTCTTGCTCATGCCAGATATATGTACTCATTTGTCAATAAAAACACAATTTGGAATGGTGTATAATCCTAGAAACCACAAAGCCAGACAATATCTTGCACTGAAACTTGAAAAGCTGTCCCATTTTAGTTGATTGTGCACAGAGATGAATATTGTACTTTCAATAATCACTGGCCAAGAGTAAAAGGCAAAGGAGTGAAAGGAAGGCAGACAGGGTAAGAGCACAGCAGAGGTAGGTTCCTGAGCGCTCAGGAGACCTGTATCAGGGTGTTGCAGCTCCAGGCTAGAGAATCAATAAGAGTGTCTTTACTGCCTCTATGTGGCCTCCTTAAACATCCATCTCCAAGTAATTTGCTTATGGTCTTCTCTCAAGGTATTTAGAAGCATTTCTATATCTGGAATAAGGGTTTGAAAAGCAGGATAAAAGAGAACTGTAATGTCTTTATTTTGGACCCCTTTCTTTTGACAGCTTTATAGAAATGGACTGGATGGAGGGACAGTCCCCTCCTTAGCCACTTTCTTATGCAAAGTGTTTAGTTAATTGGCTTAATCAAGAAAAAACTGATATAATTTGCAGTCCTTGAATTTCAAAAGAGTTATCTTTAGAGCATGGGGCTCACAAAAGAGGCATGAGAGACAGTTGGTTTAGTTTGTTGTTCCCTAAAATACTGAGCTCCATCCATAGTCAGTTGCCTAAAAAATGTGTGCCCTTCTTGTTCTCATCAGAACTTTGTTTTTTGTGAATTTAGTGGCTTAAACTGGATTCAGCATTTGTTGTCCTTGCTGTACAAGGAAAGAAAGTATGCTGTAGTCATTTGACCTGGCTCCTGAAGTCAACAGTCTGAACTGTACAACCAGTTCTGTCACTTAATAGATAGTGTGACTGTGGACCAACTACTTAACCTTCCTGAGCCCACTTCATCAGTAAAGCAAGGGTAATCACAGAACCTGTCTCCGAGGGCTATTAAGAGTATAAATTTGACTATGCTCAACTCTTTCTCTAACACATAAAAAGCACCTAGAAAATGTTAGCTTCATTATTTTTTAAATCACTGACAAATATAAAATCAGAAGAGTATTTTTTTTTCAGAAAGAGTTTGTATCTCAAAAAAAATTGTTTTAAAAGAAAGCAATGTGACCTTCCACTGTTAAAGAAGGAATTTGTTTCAGGAAGAAAAAGAAGAAAATAATTTTTCAGAACTGAGGGAGAAACAGATCAGGGGCATTAAGACATGGGCCTTGCAAACTTAGGGATCAGTGTCAGATAAGCTCCCCAAGACGGGTTCTGTACCATGGCATAATTGCACAGGCCAGGATGCAGGGAAGACGAAGCAGGTCTTTGGGAGGAGCAAACAATTGAAAAGGACTAACAAAGACTGATACATGGATCCCTCACTGTTTCCAGGGAAAAACTACAATGCATGGCAGAAAAATCCCAGGCAGGAAAGAAACACCCAGTTCCACCTGGGCTATGTATGAATGTTGCAGGAAGATAAAATCCAAGGGAGTTAGAGTAGGGGAGTGAGAAATGGGTACTTTGGGAGGTCCAGGAAGTGACAAGTCTTAATGTCAAGTGTAGGTCTAGTTGCTGGGAGAAGGCTAACTGGAAGCAAGGCTGCCAGAATCTCTGTGTCAAGGGAAGGATCTAGATAAGTGAAAACCACTCAGGATCTAGGAGGATGAGGAAACAAGACCTTGAGGTAGAATGAAGCTGGACACATAGAATTAATGTCATTCCATATACTCCAAGCTAAATTTGGGGATATTTGGGAAGCTGCTGTTCAAATGAAGCTGAGAGGTCCATAATCTTCTAAGGACTTTATCTCTTTGGGTTAGAGCAGTTGGTTGTTATTTCTAAAATCCCAGCCACAGTAAGAGAGGAAACCTGATTCTCTGGTAGGCTGGGCTGCCAGTGGTGGAGGAGAGATGGGGCAGCTGCAGATGACCAGTGATATCTGGGATATGGCTGGGAGAAGGAAGGAAGTCAAAGTCTAAAAGAAGAATAAATACACCATAGAAATACTGGAACTTTAACTCCCTAAAAAAGGCAAAGACAAACATGTGACAGGACTAACGTAAAGATAATAAATCACCAGACAAAGTGAAAGTTTTGGCACATAGACTTTTATTTTCTCTGTATGTGACTTTATTTTGTATGATTTTTATTAAAACTATTGTATTCATTATTGAATTCTTTCACTCTATATATAGTCACTATTTTAAAGCATCTGGCAATATTCCATTTCCAGGGGATATAGCAGTGAACAGATTCTCTGCCCTCATTAATGATGTGTTTTACCAGGAATGTTCTGTAAGTGGTTACACTGTCAGCCTGCTTGCTGAGGCTGAAACTGACCAGGATGTGAAGCAGAAGTTCCAGTTAACTCTAGATGGGCAGGTGACAGGAATAAAATCTATTTTTTAGGTGGAGATAAAATTCACATAACATAAAGGTCACCATTTTAAAGTGAACAATTCAGTGGCGTTTAGTACATTCATAATGCTGTGCAACCATCACTTCTATCCAGTTCCAAAACATTGTCATCACTCCAGAGACCCCATACCCATTGAGAGAATGTTCCTCATTCCTCCCTTACCCTGGTAACCACCACCCTACATTCTGTCTCCATGGATTTACCTCCTCTGGATATTTTATTTAAAAGGAACCATATAAGATATGACCTTTTGTGTCCAATTTCTTTCACTTAGCATAATGTTTTACAGGTCCATCCACATTGTAGCATATACCAGTTCTCCATTCCTTTTTAATGGCTAAGTAATATTCTACTGCATACATATACCATAATTTATTTATCCACTCATGTGCCAATAGACATTTGGGTTGTTTCTACCTTTTGGCTACTGTGAATTTTGCTGCTAAGAACATGTGTGTGCACGTGTTTGTCTGAGTACCTGTTTTCAATTCTTGGGGTATATACCTAGAAGTGGAATTACTGAGTCATACAGCAATTCTGCATTTAACTTTCAAGGTAACTCTGTTGTTTTAAGAGAGATTGTTACTATGGGATAAACTAGTTCATCTTGATTGATCCACCATGGTACGGCATTGGGATTTTACTCCGTAGGGTTTGGATGGAAAAATGATATGCTAGTATATAAATTTGTTAAAGGTCATCCTAGCTCCTATTTGAAGAATTGACCACTATGAGGCAAGAGAGGAAGCAGAAAGACCAGTGAGAAGTTCTTGCAGAACTTTAGTGGGTGACACAGTTGGTACTGGTAAGTATGATAAGACAGGAATATTTTGAAGGAAGAGTCTGTAGGACCTACAGATGGACTGGATGTAAGGAATAAGGCAAAGGGAGATAAGCAGGACTTGTAGGTTTGGTGCCTGGGCAACTGGATGGTGCATGTACTGAGATGGGGAGAATCAGGGCAGGACAGGTTAAGAGGAAGCAGGCTTAAGTAGAGAGAACAGTGATTCAGTTTAGACATATAAAGTTTGAGCTGCCTATCTAAACTGGTCTAAACCGCCTCGTGGGTCGCCAGCCGCCATATTGGTCGGCCATCAACTTGCTCGTCAAAAGGGTTCTCGAGACTGTCTCTTCCTTCTCTAAGTTAAACAAAGATTTCTATCAATTCGCCACAAAGAAACTTCAAAAGTATTCAAGGAGAGGCATTGTTATGACTCTGACTTTCCCAAAAATATAATACTAGCAGAGAACAAGTATAATGTAGTAGTTAGCAAGACCGTTTAATGCAGAAGTATCCGGTCAAGCAGGAGCTTGGTTTATCATGTTCACAGTTATATTTCTTAGCATCTGGCACAGTTGCTGGTGCTTAATAAATGTTTGTTGACTGAATAAATGTGACCTTATTTAAAAGTCAAAAAAAAATGATCTCAAATATGCAGTCAACAGACACAAAAATGCAGTCAACAGACTGCAGTTAACAGACACACACAAATCTCAAATATGCAGTCA
Organism: Orcinus orca; assembly: GCF_937001465.1. Taxonomy (NCBI): domain Eukaryota; kingdom Metazoa; phylum Chordata; class Mammalia; order Artiodactyla; family Delphinidae; genus Orcinus; species Orcinus orca. The sequence continues at coordinate 19,768,053 of NC_064571.1, forward strand.
ACAGACACACACATACACACACACACACACACACACACTCTGGAGCTAGAGATCTCAAATATGCAGTCAACAGACACACACACACACACACACACACACACACACACACACTGGAGCTCAGGGGAGAAATCAGGGATGTAGTTATAAAGTTGAGAGTAATAAAGTGAATTTCCAAGGAATGAGTATAGAGGGAATAGAGTCTGGGTACTCCACAATTTAGAAGTCAGAAGAAGAAGAAGCTCCAGGAAAGTGATGTTGGAAGGAATGCTTGGTATGGTAGGGAAAAAAATACAGAAGAGTGTGGTGTTAAGGGGGAGAGGGTTAAGGCAAGTTAATTAGTTTCCATAAAGGCATAGTAGTCCCCTGGCTTGAAAAATCACAGAGATAAAAGTCAAAAAGATATGACGTGCAGATTTGGCAAGATGGAGGTCATCAGTGCTTTGAAAAGAGCAATTTTCATGGAATTGCAAGTACTAAAATAATTTTGATTTCTTTCTCCCTTCCTTTCCTTCTTTTCTTCCTTCTTTCTTTCTTTCCTTCCTTCCATGAACACAGGTATGTTATTTTCCTGGGGGCTGTTAGAGTCAATGATGTAGGTGTAGAAATTCCAATTAAACTATGTATATAAAATACAAGTATAGAGAACATAACCACCAAGTACTAGCCAAATAAATGAATACCAGTCTAAAGGAGAAAATAAAATACATGCCCTTTTGAACATGGCCCCAAATCTCAATAAATTATTTGAAAATAACTCACCATAGAAAAACTAATAGATTACTAATGCCTCTTTGGATATGAATGACAACAAATGTGCCTAGAATTTCATTGGCAGGAAAAATAATATATGTGTTTATGATCCCATTACCTATATCCACCAATTCTTTTATTTTTAGATGTTCTGAGACACCAATATCCTCATTGTTAAAACTATTATAAGTCAGTTTTAATAGACAGCATGTATTAAGAACACCTACCATAAATGACTCAATAGTTAAAGCATTATTTATGACTATAAAATCATGTTCAATATGTCAAATCCGTATGGTAGAGTTCAGAAAAAATATTGATTTGAAATTGTGGAAAATGTTTTAGACATTTAAACTAATCATGAGAGAATTCTGACCCACATAGCTCATGTAACATTCCCAAGGGAATTCTGATTATTTCAAAATTTTGTAGTGTAGCACATGCCAAGCCATGCTAAATATCACGCAGCCTGGCAGAAAAAGGTTGCATTTCACATCCAGTGTCATTCAGCTTGAGCTCTCATTTAGCTGGTGCCCTCCTACGACGCATTACAGGGAGTGCTTGTCACTTACATGCCATAAAATCATGAACAGACAGGCAAGTGAAAACGACTCCTCAAAGAGTGACTTGAACAGAGAAAATAAATTCTTGGAATTAACAATGCTTCGATATCCCATTCAAGCTCAGGGATTTCATTCTGCCAATTTCTAAAAAATCATACTAAAAGGGAGTTGTATATACAGTCAAGTACCCCCTGCCACTTAGTGTGGCTTGCTGAGGTCAAATGTTGTCATCCCGCCCATATGTAGCTTGAGTTAGAACATGTCATTTATTTTAGATTAGAGGGGCTGGGAAAAAGAGCTCCTCCGGTCATCACGTAGGTTTAACACACCTAATTCTCACCTTTTCTGAGACTGGTCAGGTAAAATGAAGAGGAGAGATGAGGTTGGTGAGGATGGGAGGAATGAGGGATAGCCCAGGGTGAACAAGATGATCTTGTACCAGATAAGTCTGCATAACAATGCTATTTGTAATCATCTCCATATTTCCCCAGTAACTTTCATAGTTTGTCCAATTGCATCATCTGGAGAATCACCTTAACTCTCTCAAATGTATTCTTTAGTAGAAAGCATGGTATAAGTCACATCTTTCATAAACCAGAACCTATTAACATTAGGATTATTAGAGCAAAAGAAAGATTTTGATGACATTTTCGAAAGAAAAACTTTGTAAAAGAATTTTCTTTTTCCTCATGAGTTGGTAAAAGAGGAAAAGTAATATATTTTGCTGGATACGTTTTTTCAAACCTAAATTTGAATGTTGGTTCTGCCATTAATGAATTTAAGCAATAATGTGAAGATCGTGGGTAAAGGCCTTAAATTCTATGAGCCTTAGATGTCTCATCTGAAAAATGAGACAATGTCCACATATCAGGGTCATTGTATGAATTAGATGAAATGACTGTGAAGATCCTGGCTCATGGCAGAGGTTCAGGACACATTAATTTCCTCCCTCCTTCCATAAAATCAAACTGATTTGACAGAGAAAAGAACAGAAGATAAGGGAAAATCATGAGGTGGGATTTCTGAATGAATCCACCTGCCCTGCAGGTATTCTGGGCTATGTTCTGTCCGCAGAGTGTACAGACTTATAACTGATGGCCCCTGGAACACCCAAGGGTATTTTTCACTGGTTTGATGCTAAATTCTACTTCATTCAAAGGCTGATCCCTACCTTTCTGGAATCACCAGCAATAACAAAGGTTTAGGTAGGCACAGCTCTACACAGATGCAGAAATAGAAACACGGCTAAACATCAGTCAGGAAGATAAGCGATCAAATTTCCAACAGTCCACTAGGCAGGGGTTGGCTGTGCTTTGTTACATCATTTAGATCATTTCTACGGACAAAGGTAAGATGCGTTAGCACTGAATCGTAAGGGAAATGGGAATTTTGTGGCAAGAAAATTATTTAGCCCACTGTTTTGGGGGGATAAGGTGGATAGGCTGGCCCCTGTGGAACGTGCCCTGTGGCCCACATGACAGCCGTGGCTATTTCTCGTGGCAGCAAAGACAGGACTGCTCAATGGCCATTAAAGTGACCTTCTCAGGTAAGGGTGACAAATAGCAGTTGGGTTCCTACTAGCATTGATAATGGTGAGTAACTGACAGTCTGACAGTGGCTGTCAGGAATTTGGTGCTGAGGTGCATTCCATGGTTTGATAAAAAAAAAAAAAATCTGTAATCAATTAGTGATGTCTGGCAGGGCCCCTAAAATGGAATGGGACAGCACAAGCACATCACATATGTCCTCCCTGGTTTAGGGCCCTTACTGTGCAAGGGCTGACCTAGACTGTGGTCCTGGAATTAGCTCTCCATCAGCAGCACCCCAGCCTGATGAGAGAATGGACAGCGCTGGGCTGCTGAATGTGGACATGTCCCCACTTCACTGACACAAGGATGGCAGTCACACAATAGAAATGAGCACATATATGCTTTAGGAGAAATGTGGGACTATGGGACACTTTGTTTCCAAAATTAAATTGGACATTGTCAGACATTCATTTAGAACACAAGCTTCCAGGCACTATGTGAAATATAAAATCTGTGCAACACTGATTCATTGCAGGAGCAGTCAAAGCTCTACAGCCAGGCCCATGTGCACCAGCAGCACGAGCTGCAACCACATCCGTCAGACCATGTGAGGGGCCCACCAACTGCAACTCAGCCACTCTGAGACCCGCCTCCTTGCCAGCACAGCTGGGTTTCAACTGTGCTGGGGGTTAATAAAGCATTTAATAAGCAACATGAAACACCTAAAACAAAGCAAAACTGAACAACCGAGCCTCTGGTTATTAACCAATTAATGCACCTTGGTTTTTGACAAATAGAAAAAAAAAATGACAGAAAATGTAGACAGTTTCAATCCAGACTCCAAAAAATAAAAGAGTAAAGATGCACCTTTGGAAGAAAGGTATTTGTCTAGGGTATGGCTTTGATCTTGTGGCTTCAGAATTGCCCATTTTTTGACAGAAAGAGACCAAAAGCTCATTACTGTGAGTTTATGTCCCAGCACTCACAGGTACCTTTATATTACAGCTACTGAGGCTCAAGGTCAGATGGCTGGACTAATTAAGAAGTTTGCTAGCTGACTGGGGTCCTCTTATTTTAATCCCTTCAACGTCAACCCACAAGAATGCAAACAGGGAAGCTTTAAGGTAGACCCTGTCCGCCTATTCCCTGATTTGCATATTGTTCTCAAACCCTTGCCATTGAAATCAGAAACCTCACTTTGCCTGGTGGATCACTGAGCTCTTTCCCAGAATGGCCCTCTGTGATGCTTGAGTGTTGATGGGGAAGCCATGCCTCAGGCACTGAGGGACATAGTGCTTGGAGCTGTGAATGGCAGGGCTGGGGCTAGAGAGAGATAAAGGTAGCATGAACTGATGGTTCACATGTCAAGAGTTTGCACAGGTAAGTGTCCAGCACAGAGTAGAAGCCTAGGAAATTCTAGTCTGACACAGACTAGCACAGTGTACTATGATGAGCCTACAGCTCCCCATCTTTTTTTTTTTAAAGCTCACTATTTTAGAGATAATATATCTTGAGATTTGCAAACAGAAATTCTTATTTTCCTATTCTACTCTTTACTCTGTAATCAAATATACCCACAACTTAATTCAAACGAGGAAAAATCTAAATTCTATCAATGAGGTTTTAGGCCTACATCTTAGCTTGTTATTATCTCTAGATTTGATGTGTGAAATCAAAGAAAATAAAAATGTCATCTAAAAATGTTTATGCTTATATTTGTTTTAGTCACAATTTGAACAATTCAGTGCATTTAAATTATAAAAACCCTCATTCTCCAGTATAAATGAGAAGAAAATAAATTGATGTTTGTCATTTAAAAAAAACAGGCATGGTGTTGATTTTCCATTTCTAAAGATCCTCCTTTTGAGGCCACCTTGGCTATGTAAAGGTCACTGCATCACCCAGTGATGACTGAATTGGGAGCTCCTGCAAATACATGCTTGTCCTTCAGCGCTCAGCAGGCTGTAATTCACCCTCATGGGCCAAAGAAATGATTTATACTGCTTAGGGTTCAAAGCCAAGTCCCCTTGCTTATCACTCCAGTCAAACAATTTCACTTCTATCAGTTGGTAGCTGTACTTCAGATTTTATGGATCCAATGGGTCTAGTGAAATTTTATTACCCTGCAATACAACAAGAAGAAAAAAGCTCTGGGGAAAAAAATCAATATAATGTTTAAGGTCTTTGTTACCTTTATAACCTCCAGTGTTCTTTTACATATAAACTAATAAATCAACCTTTTAAGGGAAGTTGCATTCCTCAATGCTTGCTCAATATGAGGTGCTAAGTCTGATCATAAAAACGATCAAGAAGTAGCTAATGGTTTTGCTACCTGAACAAGCACAGTTAAAGTTGAATCAATCACAGGACAAGGATATTGTTTGCAGGTGTTTTCTCCTTGTTAGCACATGGTAATCAGTTGTTGCCAGATGAAGGTAGCCACTTAAAAAAAGTAGAGGGCTTTCATACGCAATATTATGTTTGTCTGAATTTGCACATGCATGGAAATTAGATTAAACATTTCAACCATCAAATTCCTTACTAGTGGCCACTTCTCAATTGCATGAGATGTACTCATGGTAGCTTTACAGTTGAATCAGAAGAATTACAAGACAATCTTTCCCGCAACCTTCAAGAGAATGGCTTTTTCTTATGTCAGGATCTTGGATATATGACTTTAGTAGATTTTCCCTAATGGATTTTAAGAAGTAGATATGAAGATGCTAAATATTAGAATAAAGCTAAAATGAAGTTCTACTCATCTCGGTAATGAATATATCTTTTCTCATAAATGTCTTTGTCCTGGGACACACTGAGGACTGGTAAACTAAATTCAGAATCTTTTCAGCATGAATTAACATCATGTAGCCAATTTGAATATTCTGCATTAAACTAAATTAAATGAGAAACAGGTTTGGGGGAGCAGTTCATCTATTTATCACAAACAGAACTCTATGGCTTGCCATATAACATGGTAAGTACCATTCAGCAGCTGAAACAAACTGATAGGGATCCCATTCCAACCAAGTGCCTAGAAGAAAATACTACAAGGCTTTCTCTGCAAGGAGAAAATATGACACAGAAAAGAGCAAACCTCACTGCTCTTCCTCGTGTAAATGGCTTAGAAGGGGCCACAAGACCACTAATGTCCAAAGCGAAGGAGCACAGCCAAGTCAAGGGTTATTCCCATTGCGCTACTAACAAGGTAGCTAATTGTTTGCTTGATGGCCATTAATAAATGGAGTTATTCCTGCAAGTTCCTAAAGGATAGACCCTTTCAGGAGCCCTGCATTTCCACCCAGAGGCCAGGCATAAAGAGCGCCTTAATACAAGTCCATTTTAACCATTGAAATGGAAGGTGTAAAAGAACAATTACATCATGTCAAGGATTCCTTTACCTCCTTATGTGGATTATCAGCACAGTCATAATGATGAGATTGGTATTTTGAATTTTTAAATTTTCTCAGTTGCGTTGCAAATTTCTCACCAGCCTATTTTGTTACTAATTTTTGACAGAATTACTGAAGTAGTAGATGGGGCAGGGAGAGGATACTTTCTCTAAGTATCCTTCTAATTTAAAAAAAAATGTTATTTAAAAACTCTCTCCTGATAGTCTAGAAGATAAGATAGATGAATAGCAGCTAGATGATGATACAGTTGAGTAGGGTCACAAATGGTGCTGATTAATATCTAAGCGTTAAATGGGAGAAAAATACCAAACGTCAAATCTCTGGATTTTCATTAAGGTCCTGACATCAGTATCTACATTAGCAACATGGTTACCATGCAGAACACATTTGTGAGTGAATGAATCTTACACAGAAAACCAACACACTAGATGATGACAACATGACTGAAGATATTCTCAACATCCTGGAATGATGAGAAGAAAAGGAAAAACAAATGAGATCAACGTTCCACACAAACTGAATTCATTTTCTCGTGCACTATAACAAATTACCATAAAGGTAAACAACCAAAGTTTATTATCTTACTGTCCGTAGACCAAAAGTTCGACAAAGGTCTCACTGGACTAAAGTTAAGGCATCAGCAGGACATCATTTCTTTCTGGAGGCTCCAGAGGAAAATCCATTTCTTTGCCTTTTCCAGCTTCTAGAGGCCTCCCATATCCCTTGGCTCCCAGCCCCCGTCTTCCATCGTCACAGTCAGTGACAGCAAGTTGAGTTCCCAGGTCACATCACTCTGACCTCCTCTTCTGACCCCTCATTCAGTTTTGAAGACTCTCATGATTACATTGAGCTCATCCATACAATCTCCCCATCTCAAGGTCCTTAGTTAAATCACATCTGTAAAGTCCCTTGTAACATGTAAGGTGACATATTCACAGGCTCCAGGGATTCGCATATGGACCTCTTTGGGGGAGTCATTATTCTCCCTAACACACAAGGTTAAAAAAGAAAAAAACACGCTGCAGAATAAAGGTTGGCGGAAAAGAGAAAAGAAGAAAATGTTAGTGGAAAATGAACAAACAAGGTTAGCTCCAGTGTGGTGAGATGTCACCTGTAATATTAAGTTCTGATCATTACAGTGAAATAGGCACAATCTTGAACAGAAATGTGTTCAAGAGTGACCAAAATGGAGGGGAAACTTACTACTAAGTCATGTGATTAACATTTGAAGCAATTCAGACTGATTAACGCAGAGAAGAGAAGGCCTGGGTTCAAATGCCACTGTTTTCCAGGGTCTAAAGAGCTGTCAGAAATTATATTTTACTCCTTAACATGAGGGAACAGGTCTTGATTGCCAGAATTTAGTACCAAACAAATTTAAGCTAAAGATAATAACAAATCCAAATGAAAAAGGAATGGGTAGTTTGGGGCAATAAAATTGAAAACAAACTTTGCACTACTCATTAGAATGAATAAAATGCTTTAATTTCATACATTATTTCATTTGAACTTCTCAACAGAGAGATCTAGGACAGGTACTTGTCAGAAACAAGAAATCCAATGCAGGTGGTACAAGACACTTTAATAGGGGAATGGCTCACAGAGAGGCAAGAGCAGGGTTAAGGGAACTAACAGGGAATAGAGATTCACAGAGATTGCAATAGCAAGAAGGGGAAATTTCTGGAACCCCTAGGCTTGAAGAAGCAAGGCAAGAACTGACTCTACAAGGGCCGGTGAGATCCAGAGCTGTTAATAAGAGGCCAGGAAGCTGTCGACAAGGAAGGATGCAGATACAGCAGGCAGCCCAGAGCAGTCAGAAAAGAGTAAAGAAGTACCTGTCCTCTCTCCTTGTGCCTTGCCTCCACCTGCTGTTGGTGAGTTCCATTGGCCCAGCCAAACAGGACCCTGGCAGGCAAGGGGACAAGGAAGATGCTTTCTGAAGGGCCAGGCTTCAAGGGCACAACGTAGAACAGATAACTGTAGAGAATGGATAGGGTACACAGGAAAATGGAGAATGACCACCATAGCACTACTCCATTTCTTTTACAGATGAAGATATCAGGACTTAGGCTAAATAACTTCCTCAAGGTCTCCCAGTAGAAGTCATATTGCAGAGCCAGAACTCAAATCTGTCCTTGGAATCATCAAATGCTAAGCATTCCCCACGACAGTGCGCTGCCTGCTTCTCAGGGGCTTTCTATCACTGGAAGTTTGGGAGGATGAGCTGAAGATGTTCAAAGGGGATTCTTATTTGTGATGATGGTTTGGATGAGATTCTGCAACTTTTCTATATGGAATTTTCTTTTCTTTTTTAAAAATTTTTATTGGAGTATAGTTGATTTACAATGTTGTGTTAGTTTCAGGTGTACAGCAAGTAAATCAGTTATACATATACATATATCCACTCTTTTTTAGATTCTTTTCCCATATAGGTCATTACAGAGTACTGAGGAGAGTCCCCTGCGCTATACAGTAGGTCCTTATTAGTTATCTATTTTATTTATAGTAGTGTGTATATGTCAAGCCCAATCTCCCAATATGTGGAATTTTCTGATTCTCTTTCCAAACTCATCATCTTTCACAGTATCTACCTGATTTTTCATTTCCTTTCAAATCTGACTGCCTTAAATAGCTTTAAACACTTCAGAAAACACATGTACCCATGGTAAATGAAAACTAGTCAAGACTCTGCAGACTCTGGATAAGGCAACACATAAGACACTCATTCTGTCCCTGTAATACCTATCTTTATCAGTCTGCCCTTCCGTCCATTAGAGTGGTCAGGGAGTATTCCAAGGTATGCATCGAAATGAGATGACGTGAGACTTCCAAGATAGGTTTGATGGTTGAAAAAAAGGGGGTTGACAAATGCTTTACCATTTTAAAAGTCGTACTGTTAATGAATTTTATGTTCATTAATCAATCTCTAGAAGTTGGAAATAATTTCAAAATAAACAGCCTTTCCTGTCCCTTTTGCCCAAACCTTCAAATAAAGGAGTACTTTATGTTACATAAGGTATGGCTCTTAAAAAATTGCATGAAAGTACTTTCCCCTTCTCCAAGTGCATTTTCCCATCACTTTCAATATATAATTATAGTGTGTTGTCTTTAAACATAAATATAGCCCCAAGGTATCAGAAGATCACTGTTATAATAGCACAAATTCATAATTATTCTGCAAAAGAAAAACATTTTGTGTGAGACTAAAATATAAGTGATGAAAGATAAATGCAAACTAATTGATTAGAGCAGAAGCAACATTTCAAGCAAAATCTTCTGGAGTCTCAGTGCCTATTAAAAGTCAAGTTCTCCAGATGAGTAGGAATGGGGGGAACAGAGAGTCACCTGTTCAATCTTTCACTGGCCCCTTGTGACAGCCTCTGAGGTTCCTTTGCTTCACAGGTTGAAACCAGTATGCCTGGGTTTTATATTTGGTCACTAGCACAAATCCATGTAGCAATTTGAGTGTAAATAGGAATTGTATATGTCCTATTATCTTGGCAAACTGGTGAGAGGGTCTCTCTAAGAACATGTGATCCAAAGGGGAAAGGGCATCTTTTTTCATTTCCCAGCAGAAGCCTGGTGTGCCGGCATCATCCCAAGACCTCTACTCCCGCAGATGCCTGTCAAGAGATGGTGATGGATGGCCTGTGGTCTCAGTGACTCCTAGCAGAGGGCAGGTGGTTCCTGTGAGCGCAGCCTTGTGTGTGAGCTCATGAGATGGCCCCTGGGAACTCCAGAAATGTTTGCAGGCATATTGCAGGGAGTTGAAACACTGAGTGAGCAGGTGAGGGCCAGAATCAGCTGCATTTCAATTGTTCCTATTACTGTAGCCTTCTCTACCCTCTGACTGGTGGAATCAGGATACAGGCATCTCAAAGCACATTGGACTGAATGAAAGGTCATTTCCTCCTTCTCTCTCCTCCTTCTCTTTCCTAGAACACTACAAAAGCAAAGCATGAAACTTTTCTCGGTTGTTCTCACTGTATTTGGATTCTAAAGCTTAACATATGGAAGTTTATTTTTAAGGCATTTTTCTTAAGTTTATTTTTTAAACTTGATTATATTCAGGGAAAAGAGATCTTGAATCACAATAGAGGGAAAGTAGAAAAATCAGGGAGGGGTGCATTTATGGGGTTGATGAGATCTACACACATGGTCCCTACCTTGCAAAACCTGCCACAGTGAAACCTCTCAAATATACACATGGAAATGAGTGCTTTAAACTGATGCTCTAAGATTAAAGGCAACTTTTACTTTGGAATGAAATGATGTCCAAGAAATTATGACTAATATAGGTTTGAGGGAGCATTCCTGGAAACAACTGGATATCATTTTTATTTTCATTTCATTTGAAGAGAAGGGCATTTTCTTCTGAAGTGGATATACCAATCCTGAAAGAGTAGATTTCAGGTTAAATGTACAGAAAATGTTCACTCTCTTGAATCGTGTATGTTCCCTAAATAACAAAGAGAGTGAATAGAGAAAACCCACAGGTTCAAATCAAAAGAAGATGGTTGAAAACCTGGCTCATTCTTTGCATAATCATCACAGACCTTTACTCTTTAGACACTTACACTCAGAATTTATGAGACAAGTATGCAAAATGTAGTTGATCCCAAAGATTTTTGTTGTTGTTGTTGTTCCATTTCTATTGCCTCTTGAACCTTGCAGTGAAATAACACATGAAGGTAAAGTTTACTGAGTCTAATTATGCTCTTTGAAAAGATTAAATAATTTGTGTAGCAGGAAATGCTGAGTAACAATTAGGTGAGGTTAATGGCTTTACAAATAAGACCTTTCTCTGACAGCTACATCTGTGATATATAAGAGTGAAAGAGAAGGATGCTGGGAGTGAATCAAGAAAAGAATGGATTTGAGATCAGTAGTCCAGAGTGAAATAGCTGAATTCATCTCTTTTTAATCATGGGACTGAGGTAAGTCATGTCCCTTTTCTGGCTCAATTATACACTGGTACATACTCTGCTACTTCATAAGATTCTGAAAGCATGAGAATGGGGATATAAAACATATGATACTGGACCTCATTTTAACTACCTGAATCAAAATTAATGAAGAAGCATTGAACTAGTATTCAAAGTTGAAATAATACTAGGTAAAACGTGCTTTGACCATTCTATTCATGCCAAACAACCCATTCATCACAGCAACCCAAAGAATTTACTTCTATTATTTTCTCATTTTACAGATGAGGTATCTGAGGCCAAGTTCACACAGCAAGCAGGTAGAGCAGCCACCATCCAGAAGAAGCCATCAGATCCCAGGACCCACACTCCTACCCGGTAACTGACTGCCCTGTGTGTCAGCTGCACTTCCCCAGATGATCTACAAAGTACTGGTGTGAAGGTGAAGTGTCAGCAGCATCCTCTGTCTGGGCTTTCCTTGTTGATACGGAAGGAAGTAAAGAGTGGTGAAAACCCAGAGCAGGTAGTTTGGGATAAGAGGGGAGGAGTCAAAGAAAACTGACTGCTGCTTCATGACGACAGGGTCGGGAACTCCAAGGCACAAACCGTCATATTTATCTTTGTGTCTCTCTTGTCTGCAATTACGCAAAGGCAGAATGTTCAGTTCATGTTATTGGAGGGAAAATTATGCTAATTATTTTCAGTCAAGGTGCAGAGAGGGAAATGGTTTCAGGGAGATGCACTGAGTGTAAGAGTGAAAAATGGGAGCCTTCTTTCTTGGTCGAGGATGAGGATAATAAGCTCGTGAGGATGGTGGCATTTGAGAAGGGCTTTGAAGGACAGGAAGGACAGAAGTGGGCACTAAATGTCAGCAGGAGGGCCCAGCATGCCTAAAATCCAAATGTTGTCTTATATTAACAGAAACTCTGATGAAAAGGGGCATCTTCATTTCTTAGGGCTTTAACGTCACAGGGCTACATCCTGAGTCATCACAAAAAAAATCTTACCATCATCAGAAAGGCTTTTTCAAGGATTTCAGCTCTTCATGAGTAGGCAGTAGAAATGATACAAATCAACATAGCTTCAAACACACTCTAAAGCAGGAACCAGCACACTGTCTCTGTACAGGACCAGACGATAAACACTTTAATCTTTGTGGAACATATAGTCTCTGTTGCTACTACTCAACCCTGCCCTTGCAATGAGAAAGCAGCCATAGATAATATATACAATTTCATTTGCAAAATCACATGCTGGGCCATAGTTTACTGCCTGGGTTCTCAAGTTTCATATGATAAGAAGCACCACAAACTACCAGTCCTCAGGACACTTCCACAGTAGTGTTCAGTTTTGCTCTTGTAAGTGTGCTTTATCTTTTGTTTCCGGCTAGAAAAATCAAGTCAATGCAAAAATGTCTTTCATAAAACTTTTTACCTCATTTTTAAAATAACAGCTTTATTGAGATATAACTTATATAATATAAAATCAACTTCTTTAGAGTGTCCAGTTCAGTGTTTTTTTTTGTATTTTCACAGAGTTGTGCAACCCTCACCACTAATTTTTAGCTCCTTTTTTGACCATAATTGTTCAACAGATATTTATTGAGCATCTACTATCTGTCCATCCCAGTCGTGGTGGTGGTTGTTCTTTTGCTTTGCTTTGTTTGGCTTGGTTTGACTTGGCTTGACTTAGCTTGACTTGGTAGAGGGTGTGGATGGTGGATGGTGGGTAATGGGAAAATATAAGATATGACATATCTGAAGCCGTCAGCTAACATAAGAAAATAAGCAATGAGAAATCTAAATTAGGCAGTGTGGAGACCACAGACACAATAACACTGCATTTATAGAAGGGTTGGGTGCAAGGTGCTAAGGATTTGGTGCACCGACCTCGAGAGGGAACTTGGAATTGGATGGATGGCATGCAGCCTGAGTAGAGTGGATTCCAGAGAAAAAGCAGAGCTATGAGCAAAGGCCTAGAGATGAGAACGGCCTGGCCTGGGAGATGAGCAGCTCTAACTGGGGACGTACTCAGAACTGCAGATGAAATTGTACAGGGAAGGTGGCCCAGTAGCTGTAGGACCTCGGGAAACTGAGTTTAGAGAAGATGATAGATTTGGCATCAGGATCCTCAGCGGTTAAGAATCCTGAGGCTGGCATAGCACAGGGAGATCAGCTCGGTGCTTTGTGACCGCCTGGAGGGGTGGGATAGGGAGGGTGGGAGGGAGAGAGATGCAAGCGGGAAGAGATATGGGAACATATGTATATATATATAACTGATTCATTTTGTTGTGAAGCAGAAACTAACACACCATTGTAAAGCAATTATACTCCAATAAAGATGTTTAAAAAAAAAAAAAAAAAGAATCCTGAGGCTCCTGGGGAGGTGAAAGGTTTTATTCAAAGACTGTTTTGGGAAGATTGTCTGATAGTTGTATGTAGGATAGCCTGGATAGAGACGCTTAGAAACCTTTTGGGTACTGATTTTACCTATGAGAGTAAAGGTATTTATTGGACAGTGACTGTTAACCTTGGCTGTATGTTACAATCATCTGAGTACTTTTGAGGATAGAGCTCCAACACCTGTATTTTTTAATCAGCTCCATAGATGATTCTAACATGCAGCTAAGGACTATTATTGCAGGGGAATGGATAGGAGACTTTACGTTGTTTGTGAAATTATAGTAATAAGCATGGTTTTCTACTTCTTTTTCTGGAATACAGCCATTAATTAAATCAGATTTCCTTAAAACTTTTCTGATGGTTTGGATTTTACAGAGTAGCAAACAAAGAATGATGATTTGAAAAGCATAGGGGCTGAATACATTATATAGTGTATTCTGGCAAGCTCTTAGAATATCTCCCTAAAATTAGTCCCTAAACCCAGGCATGTTTTAGAGATTTCAAACTTTAGACCTACACATGACACTGCTTGCTCTGAGTTGCACGTAATGCGCAACCCAAACACCTGTATATGTCGGGTAAATGTTAATGTATTCTGTCAACAACAGATTACCTTACATGGCTAAATTACTCAATGCCATTATCTGCACCAGCCATCTGTAAACCTAATCTCCTCTGTGTTCTAACCTCCCCAGCGCCTGCTACACTATTTTTATTTTACATTCCTGCATAAATCTGTTAAGCTCAATATGTTACTGCAAATTCTCAAAAATCAAAGGCAATCTGCTGGCCTATAAAACACTGGTTACTGAGAATCGAAGGGTATAATATGGTAGCAGTTCAAGCAGTCAGTAAGCAATCTTTACAGGGATGGGGCTGAACCACAAACTAACTGAACCCTTTAGCGAAAGCTTGCCGTAAATCAGATATGTTCTTTCAATACACACTGCGGGCTCAAACCCATTCATGTCTTTCATATCTAATAAAAATCTGAACAGTTGGCCTGATTGGATTTTAAGTGATGCAAATTTGAAAATCAAATAGGCAAACTCCCTTTAGACTCCATTTATTTAGACCGTAATTGTAAAGAAAGACAAATTACATTTACCACACTATTGAATTCCCCAGAGATTCAATATAAAATTTACAGAAAGGGACAAATATTTGCAGGTGTGTGTTTTTTTGTTCACAATGAATGCAATTTTTTTCTCACATAGGATGCCTTCTCCTGATGTTGCTACAGTTTCCTTGATACAACCACTAAATCATGTTTCTTTCACAAAATCTTTATTGATTAAGCAATAATGCTACCGCTGACATGTGATGTCAAGTTATATTTTAGCTGAGATTAAATTCTCCTTTACTCAGTAATTAGGAAGCATACGTTTGCTTTTTTATTTACATTTTCAGTCATATAACTAAGTCACTTGAAGAGACACCTAGGAATCTACCCTCTGAAAATATTTCTGTAAAAGTTTAGAAAAATCGATCATCCTACAATTATAGTTAATACATTAAAAAAACATCTGGCTCATAATATTCAAATAACCACAAAAAATATGGAAAAAATTGAAAATTCAGCATGTGGAAGTCATTTTTTAGCATTATCAGGTATTTTAGAAGTTAAGGGGTCTCTTCATTCTTTTTTAATAAACCCTATTACCCTGAAATCTGAATAAATACCAGTTCTGAAAGTTAAAACAGTCATCCACATAACTCATGCAAATGTTAACATTTTCCACATAAAGGGATCAGTCTGGAACTTCCTATTTCATCTGAAGTATTTTCAAATATGAAAGACGTTTACACAATTATAGAGGCAATTAACCCACCCCTATTATTCCCTTATCAAATTTAAACAAGGCCTTGGGGGACATAATATACTTGCAGCTTACAATAGAAGCATAAATGGTATCCTACTGTGACTTCAAAGACAAAGCAGAGATTCTTTAATTGTGTGTATTGTTTCCTTCAAGTGCATCTGCATTTTAAAGTTTGCGTGATACCTTCTTATTCAGATAAAAATCTCCAACTTCAATGGCTCATATTTATAAACAACTTGGTAGGGATTATCAGACTGACAGGTTAAATATGTTTACTGGTCATCCAGTATTTTCTTGAAATAGACATATGGATTGTTTACACTTGGTTACATTGCCTCCTGTTTCTCCTAATTGCCATATCTTAGCTCTCTCACATCATTATCTTCTCCTTTAACAAAACAGAAAATAACAGTAAGTGACAGGCACTGTTTGCACCATTTCACTTGCGTTAATTCATTTCGTTCGCACAGCTACAAAGTCAGCATTATCATTATGTCCATATTACAGACGAATAAACCAAGTCCAGCAGCTCATACAAGGTAAGGCTGAGACTGAACCCAAGCAATCTCCCTTTGGAGTATCTATTGCTAGCCATTAGGTTATGCTGCCATCTTAATTACATGACATTCCTCTTATTCAATGTCAACACAAGACATAGCGGCATTAATTTCACTAATTAGAATAACCTGTTGGGGTACTCTGGTCTTTACCAGGGGCAGACCTGAATGTACTGTGAGTATCCCTCACGCACAGCCTTCTGCTGGGGAAGATGAATGAAATGCAGGGGAGGTCACTGGACTGCGGTCCACTGGGGCCCCACACTCTTGTTAACGAACTAACTCCCTAATAGCTATGGACTTGACTACAAACTTCTCTTCCTTTTACCCACCTAACAAATATTTCTCCAGGAGACTGCAGAGACCACTGCAGGGCTCAGGCACAGCTTTCCTACAGGTGAGGGATGGGGACTCTGGGTGCCTCAGTCATCCAGGCAAGCTGTGGTCCCAATCCCCACACCATTCCCTGTTGCTGCCTTCTTGTCAAATGCCCTCCGATTTGCTACCTTCCCTTTGTACAACCTTATCAAACTGCCTCCTCAAGTCCTTAGCAAATTCTGCTTCTATCATGAAGTCCTTCTAAGCCCTTTTACCTCTTTTCCTTTTCTCCCCTCCTTTGGGACATTTATACCACCTCATGACGCATCTCCGAGATGCTGGGTGTAGAAACCACGTGGGCAGAGCCTGTACCCTCTAAAGCATTTGTACCCTTCCATCCCCAGCACTCAGCACATACCAAACACCTGATAAATACTAACTGTATTTATTTTGGTTGAAAGAAACCTACCTACACTTGAAACCAATCTAATGACTTACAAGTTCCATAACAAAGCAAATCCTAAATTTCTGTTTTATTTTTTGAGGCTATCACATTACAAAGGAAATATTGCTTTATACAAATGTCTGTTCTATCAGTGTTTCTCTGCATCATTTTAATTATAGCGTATTGTTTTTAAAACCTTAGAAAACAAGAACCCCAAAACTCCAATTTCAGAAAAACCAGGAAAATAAACCCTAGACCAAATTGGATCTTCAATCTTTCAAAACTCAACTAGTACAAAATGTGACCCATCTGTGTATAAGAGAAACCCTTCTAATCACCATCAGTGAAGGGCTTCAGGAAACAAAGAAAACCCTCATTAAGAAGTCAGATTCTCCATTGGAATTGATGATAAATCTTTTCATGAATGACTGCAATTTATTTTAACATACCAAATATTATCCCAGAAATAAGAAAGTGACCTCTGCTTATGTAGGATTTAAAATACAACAAGATAGTACTTTAAGCCTTGGATAATATAACCAATGTGGAAATATAATTTACACATGTTAGAAAATCAACACTTCAGAATTCTTAGGGAATGGGTTTCTGGTTGTTTGACTATTTATAGTTCAATTAGTCCCTTTCCCTCCAGGTCAGCAAAACATAGTATATCTTCCGTGTATGAGGGCCATTGCTGTAAATTTTCTTTCTGGTTTTTCTGCCAAAAACTAGAAGTCTGGGCCCATTGTATACTGACCCTAGAAGTGACTTTCTGAAATAAATTTCTGTCGATTCACTTCAACTCTAAGCTGCCAAAGGGCACCCTTCTTGCTGAAAGTAACAGAGTTCTTAACACAGTGTGGAGCCCACCATGGGGGTTCAGAACACAGTGTCTGGCATGTTATCAGCTTGCTGTCGGATAACACGCCTCTATCTTATAACTTCCTCTCTGAAAGGAAAAGCAAGATTAAATTATAGTGGAGGGCTGAGGGGTTCTGGCTAATTGAAGTTTTGGTGTATTTAATATTGGACTGTACCAGGTATTTATCTTGATTTCTTTGAGATATATATTTTGCTATGTGAATTTAAGAAAAATACTGTTTGAAAAAAAAAATCTCTCCTGCCAAAGTAATAGAGTCAGTTTTCAGTTCAAAGTAACAGACTCATAGGTCAGGCCTCAGAGTAATTAACACAGCGAGCCAAGGGTCTCCAAATATTTCTACTATTGGGAAGTGTTCTTGATCATTCCTCTCATTTGGTGTTGAATATGACATGGAGTGGCTTTTATCTCTGGCAACAGCACACGCTCGCATAGGGTGAAGTTCAGAGGCGTGGCTCTAGTTCCCATTTGGGCTTTCATTCGTAATGTGAATTTCAGCACATTAACCTCTCTGCATCTCAGTTCCCATCTGGGAGGAGAGGGCATTAGACTGGATCGATGCAGAAGGCTCTGACCATTCTGATGATGCTTGATTTTTATTCCCTTTCTGTGTCATGGATTTCCCTTTGCCTAGAATATCCTTTCCTACTTTTATACCTAACTCCTTTAAAAATCAGCCCAAACATCACCTTTCCCTATACCATTCTACCCCTAATTCCCTAGGTTTAAATTAATAGCCCTTTTTTTTTTCCTGCTTCCATAGCAACAGGAAACATAGCTGTGTGCAGCTCTGTCCCAGTGTCCATCATACAACAGAGGCATCATTGGATCACTCGTGAGTCTGCCTCATAGAATGTCTTGACCATTGGGTGTGTGATGCCCAGCACTGTAAAGGGACATACCAAGCACTCAACTAAACATCTGCTGAATAAATGAATATCTCTAAAATCCGAGAGGGCAGAGCTTATGACTCATTTGGCTCTTCATCTCCAGGACATAGCAGGGTACTTGGCACCTATCAGTTACTCAAAGAAATAAACTGATATAATTTAACAAACAAGTTAAGTGCTCGCTGATCTGAAGTGGAAAGCTAAACTGTCATATAAAAACAAAGAGACAGAGACATGAACACATTGAATACACAAGATGCCAACTACATAGAAAAAGAACATTAAAACCTTCAAATGGAAAATTACTGGAAAGATTTACATCAAATGTTAAAAGCAGTGTTGGGTGATGAAACGATATAGCATTTTTTTTTCTACCCTGGTTAATTTTATATTTTCCAATACAGGGAGTATGTATTACTTTCAAGATTCAAATGATTTTAAGAAAACGAATACCTTTATTTTTGAGAAAAAGTGAAAGTACTAAGTGACATCATTTGACCTTTGCTCTTCTGAGAATTGCAATATACATGCCTACAAGCAAATGTTGGTACATAAAACAGGGTGCCTTGAATAAAATGCAGTCGT
This sequence comes from Orcinus orca, assembly GCF_937001465.1. Classification (NCBI taxonomy): domain Eukaryota; kingdom Metazoa; phylum Chordata; class Mammalia; order Artiodactyla; family Delphinidae; genus Orcinus; species Orcinus orca. The sequence goes on from NC_064571.1 coordinate 19,787,130, forward strand.
GGACTGTCTTTAAGGAATACTTAAAGGCTGAATGAAATGGTTATAACAAATGCTGTCACTATGTATGGAGGGCACAGTCTGAGCCCCTTTTCTCCTTCTTTGCTTATTGAACATGACAGTTTCTTATGATTAATGCATATACATAATTTGAAGTGCTTTACTTTTCTATGCCAGAATTTTCTTCACACACTTAAGTCGTTGGTATATTTCAAATGTGGGCTCCTGGATTTCCATGTTTGGCCCTTTGTTGCAATCACTGTCAAGCTTAAGTTTCCAGGTTTCCCCTCAATTCTTCTTTGCAGTCTCTGATTTCTGCACCATGAGCCAATGTTAGTAGTTCCACACTATACCAGGAGTGACCCAGTGGCCTGTGTAACCAGTTTTCAGCTTTTGAAAGCGGAAGTGGAAAGGGCAGACATCCTGTTTGAATAAATACCTTATAAGCCCAAATTCCTCTCTGAATATATGTTGGGTACTTATGACTTATTGACTAAATAAATAAAGTATTCAATTCCCTGGTTTTGCATAGTAAATGAAATACTAATCAACATTTTCATTCAGAAACACTGGCTACATCCAATAGCTTTTTTTCAAGGTGTTAGGACAACATCTGTGAATGAAGTGATTAAACTGGGTGGCATTTGAGGGTAGGGTCTGTTTTTGTCTTGTTACCAGTGGCCCTTCCTGTACCCATCCCAGTGCCTGGCAACTAAAGGAGTTTCAATAAATATTGATTGAGGATGGGAGTATTTCAAAATCTCCCTTTGTTTATGTCCCTATGAGTTGTTTCCTCTATTTTAAGCAACTTTAGGCTACAGCATTCTAATTTAGAAACAGATATATGGAAAGAAAACTGGTATATTATTAGTTAATTGGTGAATCTATTCTCAAAAATATCCAATCTTTAGGCATTCTATACCAGAATTAATATAAGCTATACAATGCATTTTATCACCTATCTTTAAGCATATTATATAGTAATTACACCAGAATTACCGATTCTTAGAATCTCCACATGCCTTGTGGCAGAGGCTACCATTTGCCTAACCAATAACCATTCTCGAGCTCTTCTTCATTTATAAAGCCCCTAGATGGTTTGCAGCAGCAGTATGCCCAGCTAAAAACATTACACCTATCTTTATTTTCAGCTTTCTTTACAGAAAGGATGGCCAATGTGCTGCAAAAGCATTAGAGAGTGTTTTGGGGAAACTCTGAAGGGCAGGTACTGAGCTGACAAGCACTCTTTTGCTTTTCCTTCCTGGAATGAGGCTAAGATAGCTAAAGCAGGGTCTATGAGACCCTGCAGAGTACCAAGTCAGTGCAAAAAAGAGCTGAGAGATGGGAGGAGCCTGGGGCACCAACAACATCACAAAGTCATCAAGAGCATGTCTGTCACAGGATTTCTTTTTTATGCAAACTACAAATAAACATCTAACCTTTTGAAGCCATTGTCCTTTGCTCTTGTTAGCCCCTGAATGGGGTGACTTTGTTGAAGAATCCAGACTCTTTTTCAACTTCTTCCTCTGACAAGGTGTTTTATGAGCTGTGTGTTTTGAGTGACTTCCCAAACGCCAAGCTCAATGAAGCCATATGTAGGTCCATAAATGGAACTTTGTGCTCTCAATGTACAAAGTGAACCAGTCCATACGGGTTTTTCCTTTCCACACTGTGTCTCATATGATCTTCCTCCATGCAAGGATAGAATGTAGAACACAAACAGGATTTGTAGCCAGACAGATAGGGATCCTAATTAATCCCGACTCCACCACTTAGTGGGGATAATAACTGCCTCTCTGGGTTGGTGACTCAGGCAAAATGTAGCTCAGTGTATGGGAACAATAAATGGTGGGCATGATCAGGTATGTTATGCCAGGACCCCTCACTTGGCATTTGTTCCCAACATCAGGGGTACTTGCCCCCTGGCAGAATCAAACCATTTTAGGATTCAGGGCTCACTGTATTCTATCTCTGCTGCTTTCAGTATTACCTTCTACAATCATGCTTTCCCTTTGGTTTTCTTTGTGAAAACTGAGAACAATCCCTTAACAAAACAAAATCTAGAATTTCACTGTGGGAGGCTTGACGGATCACCTTGCACTTGACTTGGGGTCCATGGGTCTGACGACTTAGAGCAGCACAGCCACCGACTAGATGTGAGACCTCTGGGCAAACGGCAGCCTTCCTGACTCTAGGTTTCCTGGTCTGGCAGAGTTTGGATTCAGTCTGCATGGATCTGAATCCTAGCACAGGCACTTGCCAGCCACGTGACACTGGGCAAGGCAGGGACCCTCTCCAGTGCTCAACATCCTCAAATGTGGGATTCCATTGATAACAGCCCCTCATATTGTTGAGTTGATGATTACATGAGATAATTGATATAAAGAACTTATGCCTGGAACATAGGTACTAAATAAAGATGTTATGGTTGTTCTTATTACTGTTTTATTATTAATTCTCACATGAGAAGTTGGACTGTAGGATCTCTAAGAACTTCTACAGCTCTTTTTAACAAGTACTTTTCTCTCCTTGTACTACTTCCTTGGCTTAAGAATAGACACCATCCAGTACTCACTACCTGTACACCCCAAGGCATCCTTACTCAGTAGAAGTCCTACTACTTGTGGATCAATTTCATTAGTGAGATTTATGCATCATTTATTGTGAGGTAGCAGTCTCAGTGTCTCAAGACAGGTCCCAGAGTGCAGTCAACCACCCGGAATAGAAGTAATGACTGCTGCTGGACTCTTCTGCACAGCCAGAGCAAAACAGGAATGGCAGAGATAGTGGCCAGATGCGGGATTGATGTAATCTGTTCTGAGATGGTAGTAATGTGTAAGACCACACTGAAAGGCCAACTTTCAAATACAGGCTATAGGAATACAAAAGCTGTTATGGAGAAACAGGCTAACCAAATAGAGGATGTTAATTTTTGAATAATGTTGCAAAAAAAAAAAAAATGGGTCTAGAAGCCAAACCTGGGAACAATGCTGGGATCTGCAGGAGTCATGTAAAATGGACCTGGCAACTACCCAATTGGTTAGAAACACAGAAGCTCAAAGCTGCTGGTCCATATATATGTCCCTCAGGAGGCTTGCTGTGGCTTCTGAAGGTCTTACGATAAGGACCACTCCTTTGGGATAAATCACTTCCAAAAATTCAAATAGGTAGCTTACGAGGAATACCCTGTAACACGTATCAAATTAACACACATTTGTTTATCTCCTCATCAAATGTCCCCTCAATGGAAGAGTTCTGAGAATAAAGCAGGGAAGCATAGATTTTGAACAAAGAAAATACAGTGAAGATGGCAGAAGAGGTGAGAAACAGGACACAGGATGTTTAAATAGGCAGGTAAGAGCAAGAGAGCGCCAAGTCCTTGTATAAATAGCCTAGACATAATTAAAATCCACTCGAAGTACATATGATCGCATATTTATAGGCACCAGACTTTTTATAGAACAGTGAGTGTGACTGTTCCAATTATTCTTAGTCCATGGGACCCCATACAAAGGTTACAATGGGAACTCTGTCAAAGGTTGGAGATTAGACCATTGAACAACCTCATTGCTACTGGAGAAAAAAATAAATAAACATTACATTGCTAGTAGGCCAGTGAAATTTGTGCAGCCATAACTGACGTTTCAACTCTTTGCAGTGTACAGAACCCTGAGTTTTAAGGCTTTCAAAGGTAGCATGCTTGTTTGGGGGATCAGCTCAAATAAAAGATTCCTCTAAATGTTGCCACTTGATGATCTTACTTTTTTGGTAATTTGCCTAAAGATCAAAGTGGCAGTGATGGGATTAGACTTCAGGGTTATCTATCTGGTTTAATGGCTCATTAATAAAGAAGTCAACCCTCTGCATGAAACACAGTTGTGTCATTCCAAGTTAATGAGCCTTCTCTGTGCATTGTCTGTCCATCCACTACTGTGTAGGTAGGAGTTTCTTTTTTTCTTTTTTTTAATTTTTTATTGGAGTATAGTTGATTTACAGTGTTGTGTTAGTTTCTGGTGTACAGCAAAGTGAATCAGTTAAACATATACATATATCCACTCATGTTTTTTTAGATTCTTTTCCCATATAGGCCATTGCAGAGTACTGAGTAGAGTCCCCTGTGCCATACAGCATGTTCTTATTAGTTATCTATTTTATATATAGTAGCGTGTATATGTCAGTCCCTATCTCCCAATTTATCCCTCACCTCATCCCCAATAACCATGTTTGTCTTCTGTATCTGTGACTCTACTTCCGTTTTGTAAATAAGCTCATTTGTACCCTTTTTTCTGATTCCACATGTAAGCAATATCATAATGATATTTGTCTTTCTCTGTCTGATTTACTTAACTCAGTACAACAATCTCTAGGTCCATCCATGTTGCTGCAAATGGCATTCTTTTGTGTTTTTTTATGGCTGAGTAATGTTCCATTGTATATATGTACCACATCTTCTTTATCCATTCCTCTGTTGATGGACATTTAGATTGCTTCCATGTCCTGGCTATTGTAAACAGTGCTGCAATGAACACTGGGGTGCATGTATCTTTTCGAATTATGGTTTTCTCCAGGTATGTGCCTAGGAGTGGGGTTGCTGGGTCACATGGTAGTTCTATTTTTAGTTTTTTAAGGAACCTCCATACTGTTCTCCATAGTGGCTGTACCAACTTACATTCCCACCAATACTGTAGGAGGGTTCCGGTTTGAGTTTCTTATCAGACTACACATTTCGTATGAAAATAACACAGGGTGTTCATTTGGGGTCTGGGGGCTCAGACATAACGAATATTTATCATACTGCTAAGATTAATAAGAGTTACCATATGCACAGAGTGTGAGATTCTTGCACACGGAGATGTGTGTGTGTTTGACACTGAGTCCTGTCTTTCAGCACTGTAGAAAGACCCCCCCTAGGTTGGAAATTAGTTCTCTCTTCTTTGAATATATTAGTGCTTTATCTTCACTTCTCCAATAGCAGGGTTTTATAAAACATCTCTTTTCTCCTCTAACAGACTGCAAGCAGCTTGGGGACCAATCTTTGGATGCCTTGCAAAAAGTAGGTGCTCAGTAAATGAATGAGTGCGAAAGACTCACGTAACAGTTGGCTGACCTGGGCCACTGCATGTTTCTTCAGAGTTGGAAATGGATTTTCTTGCTTTGATTCCAAACCTTGGAGCCTGGGGGTCATAGCCTAGAGAGTTGTTCACTGAGCTAAACTGGGATCAACCCTGGAACGCTGGCCCAACTGGTAAGGTGCTCTAAAGAAGCATACTTGCCTTATAGACCACTTAAGCATATTAACAGAAGTCAGAGAGGAAGACATTTTCCTCTACCCTTCTAGGTTCTTCTGGCTGGTCTAGGAGTTAAGTTGACATGAGACAATTAACAGGAGATAATCAAACAAAAGTTTAATAACATGTATACATGGGAGAGACATAGGAAAACTGAGTAACTCACCAAAATAGCCAAAACCCTCACTTTAAATGCTTTCTTCAACAAAGGACAAAAAGGATGTTGGGAGTAGTGGTCTGGGACTTCAAAAGGGATGAAAGAAATTCACATGGAGATGGAAAAGCAAATGTTTGGTAAACAAATGTTGGCTGGGTCATGCAGAGACAATGGGACATGGAGTGGATCTGATCTGTAGACCCACATTTCCCCCATGACACCTAGCCCATATTCTTTACTGATACCTCTGGTGACAGCTCTGTTCCAGAAACAGGTCCTCTATCTACGTTCTTTTAGGTAGTTAAGGGGAAGGTCAAAGTTTCTTCCTGAGTCTTTTGAGCCTTGATTGTTTTCAGCTCGAAATAATTTGCACACATAAGGCTCGATTTGGAATCAGATGCTACAAGTACTTCAAATATATAGATTCTACAATTCATCAGGCACTCCACATACTCAGACACAAACAAATTGGTTCTGTGCCTTGAATTTTTGTTTCAAAAAATACTAACGAGGGCTTCTCTGGTGGCGCAGTGGTTGAGAATCTGCCTGCTAATGCAGGGGACACGGGTCCGAGCCCTGGTCTGGGAGGATTCCACATGCCGCGGAGCGGCTGGGCCCATGAGCCACAACTACTGAGCCTGCACGTCTGGAGCCTGTGCTCCGCAACAAGAGAGGCCACGACAGTGAGAGGCCCGCGCACTGCAATGAAGAGTGGCCCCCGCTTGCCACAACTAGAGAAAGCCCTCGCACAGAAATGAAGACCCAACACAGCCAAAAATTTTTAAAAAATAAAAAATAAATAAAAGAAGGTTCAACATTAAAAAAAAAAATACTAACGAAAAATAACAAATTGTATCGTTTAAGAAGTCTTATCAGCTTAGTAAAACTCCATTGATTCTGTGTTCAAAATCCTGTAATATAACTAAGAGCTCAGGCTGGGCCTCTGGTTTTCCACTGCTCCAGGTAATATGATTATGTTGGACTCCAGGGCTCTCCACCTATCAATGTCAATCTTCCTGGACTGCTCCCTGACATCCTTTATCAGTGAGAGCCTCCCGGTCTTGTATGCAAAAGCCTTACAGCACCAAAGGTTTTATTACATTAATATGTTTCTCACTAGTTCAACCTTATCTACTTATTCACCTGAGCTTTAAAACCCAATTAAAATCTAATTTATCTGATCTTTGGATTCTGAACAGTATTTGGCAATGAATCTAACAGCCTTGTAGTAACTACATTATACACGTTGTGCCTTAAGGTGTTCTAGACAATACTTTAAAAAAAAATGGCAAAGTGCCATTTGAAGCTACGGCAATCTCTTTGAGGCTGCCTCCATCTCATTTGAAGAACAAATGCTTTGCCCTTATGCAAAAAGTATACAGTATGATTTTATACCTGTGATTTTACTTATAATTCATCTGCATAAATGTGAATAGAGCATTGTTTTTCTTAAATTTTGATTCACTGTTTAAAAGTGTCAGATAATAAAATCTCCTGACAGCTACAAACCCCTCCAACACACACATACACAACACACACACACACACGGAAGTGTTTTAAAATCTTCCGAATTGTGGATATACTTATACGTAATGTGACACTGAGAAAATTCTTTATTTAGAATGTCAGTCCAAAAGAACCCACACTGCTGTGTTTCTGATACTCCGTTTTCTTAAGCTGTGAAAAAAAATCATGTAATGTTGACATTAATTCAGTTCTTTAAAATCCAGCTCTAACATGTACTTTTATTCATATCATTGAATAAATGATAAATGATAAAATGTATACAAACAGAGGGATCCTGTTACTTAAGCACTCTACACGGTGCAATTGATTTTGTATATGTATATATAGTGAAAATATATAGTGAATATACATAGTGAAATAAATGATATATACACAGTGACTATACACAGCGAAATAGATGATATATATTAGTGAATATACACAGAGAAATAGATGGCAGTGAGGAGATTCCCCAGCCCCTCTTACTTCCCAGCTCCTCCTTGGTTGGTAAGAGGGAACACAATGCGGGCACTACCATTCATGAGAGCCAAACACTATTCTAGGCATTTGCACATACATTGATCTTATTTAACACAATAATCCTGGGAAGTAGGTATTATACCAATAAAATCTGTGTAAGAAACATGCGAAAATATGACTTAAAAACAGGGTAAAAACATTGGGGCTTGCTCAATGTCATGACTTACAATTCCATCTGGTAATAGGCTACTGAATGAAACTCAAAAGACATGAGGAATAACCACAGAAGTAAATGCAAATATCTTCTCCATCAGTTCCTCAAACGTGATCTCAGGTAGAACCTGGATGGGTCATTAAGTACCCCTGATTCACTCAGAGGAAAATGCAGTCCCCTTTTAATTCTCTTTGAAGTTTTCTGATTAGATGGAGAATAAAGTCTAGCTGCTAACTGGTTACTTGAAGCCTCTCCAGTCTTTGCTAATCTTTCTTTTTAACAGTAGGAGCAGGCCTCAGGCAGGCCTCAGTTTCTGCTTAGTATTTTTTTTTTTTTTTTGCGGTACGCGGGCCTCTTCCTGTTGTGGCCTCTCCCGTTGCAGAGCACAGGCTCCGGACGCGCAGGCTCAGCGGCCATGGCTCACGGGCCCAGCCGCTCCGCAGCATGTGGGATCCTCCCGGACCGGGGCACGAACCCACGTCCCCTGCATCGGCAGGAGGACTCTCAACCACTGCGCCACCAGGGAAGCCCTCTGCTTCGTATTTATTTTCACTGTATTTATTTTTGTGGTTACCTTGCACTTGATGACAAATGATAGTGATGTTCTTTTGAAAGCATAGTAATATACCATTAACCTTATAATTACATATGATTTTAAAAGTGAAGAATTTTAGAGAAATATCAAATAATAGGAGGTGTGTGAAGACAGGGCAAGACATCATCAGAGTGAAAACACGGAAGATTGGGGGCAGCACACGAAGAACACTGAGTGAAACACCAGATTGCCTTCCAGGTCGTGTACACCGGCCCAAGCTTACAAGCAGCTTGTTTTCTCAAATTTCATTTCTGAGCTTGTTATTTGGAGTGCTGACAGTGGCTTCCTTTTTAACAGTGCTATATGTGGTTGTTAGTTTTTGCAGCCTGGCCAGAAAGCCCTAACAGAGTAGAGCTGAAGTGGCATACATTTGAAAGAAAAGTGGAGTTTTAAAATACAATGCAGCCTAATACTATGAGGCTGCTGATAATTAGGGAGAACTGATAACAAACTGAATAAAGAATATCTTCACACTCATCCTGAATGCGTTTGGGGTGGAGATCTGATTTAATGGAGAGAGAGAGGAGAGATCCTGAAAACACCTCTAAAGGTCAGTGGCATAATTTGCTTTGTCTCAAAATGATAGGGCCAAGACTTGGCAACCAGGATAATCAAAGTGTCTTTTTAGTGGCTTTTCTTTAGCTCATATAAGGAACAAATGTGTGCATAATGTGACAGAAGAGGGAAAAAGGTGAGTATAGTGAGGATAAGAAAGAGAAATAAAATCTAATGGATTTTAAGTGCAGGGCTCTTCACCAGCACAGCCCCCTCCAAAACTCTGTATCTAATGTTTATTCATCTTTTTGTGTTCTTTCTTTAAACAATGACCCCTGATAAAGTTAATTTCTGTATTAGGACCCACAACATGGAGGCTGCCCCGGTGCCCTGGCCCACATCACAAATCTATACCTAAGTCAGCCTACACTTATGGGAAACACCTATCAAGGAAACCTAAAATGCACCAATCACAATCCTCCAACTAATCTTTCTCGAGCTCTCCTTATCCTAGAAAGCAGGACCTTCTCATCTTCTAAGGAAATCTCCGACCTCTTAGCCCATCATGCTCTGCTTCCATGTTGCCTCTTACAACCTCTTAAAACTCACTCTCACCCCAAATCCCTTGAGAAAAGTCTCCACTGCTTATGAGGCACTGTACTCCCCCAACCCATGGACTGTTCTCGCTTGAATAAAGGATATCAAACTCGTTACTAAATTGTTTTAGTTTTGCCATGTGATGCCTCCAAACTGTAGAAACTTCAGACATCTACCCTTAGAGATACTGTGAGACTTCCTAACACAACAAGCCAGAGGTAGAAAGATGAATGAAGATGAAGGAAATGGTTATGTCAGTGTCCAAAAGAAGTAAGTTTCCTAAAGGATGATTCTGGGACCTAAGTCTACTGTGTGTGTGGTGATGGGGAGGGTGGGGGGAGGCCCCACACCAACAAACAATGTTCTAGACACCATCTGGATGTCCTATAATTCAACTCAATTCTGATACCCTCTACCCAGAGACAGCATCAGATCCCACAGGTTAAGGGTTCAGTCTTACAAGGCTGCCAGTTTTGTTATAAAAGGATTGAACACAGAAACAGCCAGATGAAAGAGGTACATAGGGTAAGGTGTGGAGAAAGTGCAGGGAGTTTCCATACCCTCTCTGAGTGGGTCACTGCCCCAGCACCTCCACATGTTCACCGACCCAGAAGCTCTCCAAACCATGCGTGACCTTTTGGGTTTTTCTGAAGGCTTCGTTACAAGGCATGATTGGTTAAATCATTGGCTGTTGGTGATTGAACTCAGTCTCCAGCCCTTCTCCTCACTCTGGATGTTAGGGGATAGGAACTGAAAATTCCACCCTTCAATCACAGGATTGGCTCCCATCCTTAGGTGAGTTCCCCCAATTGCCTCATTAACACGACAAAAGACACCTTTTCGGGATCTCTTCACTTAGGAAATTCCAAGGGTTTTAGGAGCTCTGTGCCAGAAACAGGGATGAAGACTAAATATATATATGGTATTATAAATCACAGTGTAATGTCTCCCTAAACAAAATTAAGGATGTTGAAAACTGAGACAAATGAAGATGCTGGGAAAGAGATGGAGTCTTGGAGTTCCTGAGACGGCCACTAGGTGGTGCCAGAAGAGGGGTCAGTAAGAATGCCGGGTGGGCACAGGGATGCAGGAGGCAGTGATGCTGAAGACAGGAAGAGGGAAAGGGCATGGGGAGTAGTATATAATTCCGTTCCGATATGGTACATTCAGGGAGTGGGTTCAGAACTGGTGGATTTCAGTATTCCTCCTTTCAGCAGCAAAGCAAATGAAATAATACTGTAAACTCTAGATCAACTTTAGCAGCTCTCTGTCATCAAAAACATTCACCACTGAAACTGCTTTGGTGACAGAGGGAGAAGAACACCCCAGCATGGGGAAAAACTTAAAAGAAAACCTTCAGAAATACTGAGGAAACGTGCTGCCTTGGAAAGGAAAAGAGATTCAAACAAATGTATTCTTTGCATTTAGAATACACTGAATAGAGTATATTGTTCTTGTAAACCTTTTGAATCCGATGTCTTATTAGAAATCCTGTACCAAATAAAAATAACCCTCCTATTTTATTTATTAAATCTCTCTTCACTGCCACTGTACAGCATCAGCATGCAGATCACTTAATTAGGCAGGGAACAGTTACAGCATGCAAGTCTGCCCTCTTCTGGGCATTTCCTTGGAAAGTCTAAAGAACTGTGACTTGCATTAATTTTTACCTCAACAATTCTGTAAATAAACAAACCTACAAAGAAAAAATGCTATTCTAAAAGGAAATCCCTGTAAGGCACAAGAACGAAAGATGCATTATTTATCAGGGCCAGTCATATTCAATATCCTTTGAAAAATAATCAACAAAACCAAAAACATTTTAGAAGGGCAATTTTCAAAAGGTGGTCACTTCCCACTCCAGAAAGACTTATGTACTAGTCTCATGTATAGTTTTTTGTATAACTAGAAGGGACACGTATTCTTCAATTTCAAAGATATGTGAAGTTCAGAATTTCACTAGGGCATTGGACAAGGAGGGCCACACTGGGCTGAACATAAGATCAGCTAAATCCAGGACTCTAAAAATAAATGATGGACTCTTTTCGAGGAGGCAGTATAACAGGAGTGTGTTATGAAATGGGATAAAATGTTAACAGGCAAATCTGAGTATATAGAGTTGTTCTTTGTACATTTTTTCTTTTTCTTTTCTGTTTTGGCAGCTTTTTGTAAATTTGAAATTATTTGCAAAGAAAAAAAAAAAAGTCGACAAAAAGAGATAATACAGGCTCTGGGGAAGACCAGAGTCTAAATTGTGGTTCTGCCTCCATGTTACTTTGGACAAGACATTTAACTTCTCTGGGTCTCTGCTTCCTCATCTCTAAAACAAAGATAACAATGGTTTTGCCTAATAGGGCTGTTAGTAAAATTAAAAGAAGTAGCAGGTAAAAAGCACCTAACACTATGGCTGGTACAGAATAGCCTGTCAATCATGTGGTGGTTGTTACTGTTATTTTCATTATTGTTATTATGAACTGGGGAAGAAGATTAATTTCCACCAAGCAGATGTGCTAACTCAGCTCCTTGTCTCTGGCAAACATTAAACCAATACAGGAAGCATCAATGCATGACTTGTTAAGAATCTATGCAACCCATAATCTCATCCAAATAATGCTGCAGGCTTTTTATACATTCATCTTAAAACACTCCTTAGGCCCACGATTCCAAACTTTATACTCATCTTCTAATGTGAAATGTTGTTGCATTTATTATAAACCTTTTTTCAGTACCAGTAAGTATCTTTAGAACATAGGATAGGATTTAAACCATTAGGCTGGATCCTTCCATTCCACCAAAGGGTCCCGTGTTTTCCTTGGGGGGGGAACCAGGAAGACCTCTCCTTGCTCCACTCTATAGAATCACGTCTGCTGGTGTCTAACTCGGAGCTGCAGAGACTGGACTAGGCTTTCACCAGGGAAGCAGCAGTCAGTCCCCTGAGCCATGGGCCCTCCTACTTGAGAAGCTTAAGGGATTGTGGGCAGTAGGGCCTTCCTTTGAAATGATGTAAGGAGAATGGGCTTGGAATTCCGGAAGACCTGGGTTTAAACTGAAGTCCCATCTGTAACACATCTTGTGACTCCAATCAAATTAACTTATTTGAGCATCTATTTCCTCCTCTGTAAAGTGGGGACAATGTCTTAGTCTGGGCTGCTTTAACAGAGTGGCTTAGAAGCAAAGGAAATTTATTTCTCACAGTTCTGGAGGCAGGAAGTCTTGAGATCAGGGTGACAACATGGCCAAGTCCTGGGGAGGGCCCTCCAGGCTGCAGATTACTGCCTTCTCATGTTCTCACATGGCAGAGAGCAGAGAGAGGAAAAAGCCCTCTCTTGTCTCTTACAAGGGCACTAATTCTACTCATGAGGGCTCCACTCCCATGACCTTATGGAATCCTAATTACCTCCCAAAGTCCCCACCTCCTAATACCATCACATTGGGAGAGGGGGTATAAGGTTTCAATAGATAAATTTTGGGGGGTCACAAACATTCATTCCATAACAGACAACTCAACAATTTGGCAGAGTTGCAGGGTTAAAGATAATATATGATTTCTAAAGTAAGTATAGTGATACTGTTATTAGTGTATTGCTATTGTTGATATTATTAGAAAGTCAAACCATCAGGCCACATTTATTTTCATCTTCTTAATTCAAACCCACTCAAAGCCAGAGAAAGTAGATTTTCTTTAAAAAATGTTTTTGTCAATAGGTAAAATGAAAATAGTTCAAGACTATTTTTTAGGTTTGGGGTATAGATTTATATAATGTTAAAGTTAGAACTTAGAATTTAAGTAGCCTTGCTTTCTCATTTTACAGATTAAATAAAGTATTTGTCAAAATTTACAGTCAACTTCAGACCTGAACCTAAAACACAAACCTCTTGTTTTCATTGTGGTGTACTTTCTACTACTTCATATGACTTTCTTAAATTTTATTTTATATTTATTTTATATTACTGATCTTTAAATGCTTCATATACAATGTTATTTGGAGATGGGTTCAAGCTGTCATAATTCTCATAAGACATTAAAGAACTAAAGCACATAAAGTGTTAATACAGATAAACAAAGTACAAAAACATTTTAAACATGCTTAAAAGTCAGTGGGTTGGGGGATCATGAAAAGAATAGGGGCTGCAGAATCCTAAAACCTGGGTTTGAATTTCAGCGTCCTTGTTTAGGCTAACGGCTTAACTTCTATGAGATTCAGTTTTTTCATTTAGAAAATGAAGATAAAAATCCCAATCTAAAGTGTTCTCAGGAAGGTTGACTGTGGTAACATGTAACATTTTCAGCATATAGTATGTAATAAATGTGAGCTCCGTCACCCCACTCTTCTTTTCTATCATGCCTACGAATCTCTACGCAAAGGTTGTTCTATAAATACTAATGTGGTGATGGTGATGTTGGCGATGATGCTCACATGGAAACCAAAAGCCCTAATAAAGGAGAAAAGATAGCTAATTATATTATAAATAAACTAATACTTATATTAAAGATATCCACAAGCAAAAAAATCTCCAATTAGAACTAATCAAACATATATGCATGACATTATCTTTGGTAGCACAGAACTAACCTGAAATGACATGTGTGCATAAAAAAGAACAAATTAATGACCCCTGAAATACACACTCTTCAGAGCTCATGGGGACCAGTGAACACTATTATAGTGGACACAGTCAAGGTCCACAGGATGAAATACGAAGTGAGATGGTAAAAACCATAGGCTGAAGACTGAGTGACTTACCTTTGTAACGCATTGTAGCTAATGAAAATTTTGATGACCTACTTTTTCAACTCTTCTATTAAAAATGGGCCTGGTCCAACTGAACATAGCTTGAGTATTCTCCAACCAGCAATTACATGAAATGCAAGTAACTCACTTTATTTACACTCAATATTGAGAATTATTTTAATATTTCATTTGGTGTGGCTCATAGTGTCCACAGTGCACTTCAATAAATGGCCCATTTATACCAATAATTCACGCTGGAACAATATTTTTGAAACAAATATCAAAATTAAAGGTTCAACTCAATTGCTCTAGAATCAAGGAAACATGAAAAAGGAAACAAAGAATCTCACACACAAATACTTCAACATAGGTGGCTGAGAGGTGACCATGGTTAGAAGACAAAATCTTTAAGGTTTTAAGTTATGGTGTGACATATCTTCGAATGCCAAGTTCCCTCATTCATTCCCTCTTCCATATCATACAGTGTAATTTTTTCCCTGCTCCCCTTCCCTTTCATCTGTTTTTTCTCTTTTCTTCAATCCTGTTCCTTTTCTTTCAACTGAAAAACTATAATAAGGTGTAAACTGGTGCAGCCACTGTGGAGAAAGTTTCGTTAAAACACTAGAAACAGAGTTGCCATATGATCCAGCAATCCCACTCCTGGGAATATATCCAGAGAAAACTATAATTCAAAAGCTACATACACCCCCAATGCTCACTGCAGCACTATTTACAATAGCCAAGATATGTAAGCAACCTAAATGTCCATCAACAGATGAATGGATAAGAAGATGTGGTATATTTATGCAATGGAATATTACTCAGCCATTAAAAGAAAGCATGAAATAAAGCCATTTGCAGCAACATGGATAGACCTAGATTATCATACTAAGTGAAATAAGCCAGAGAGAGAAAGACAAATATCATATGATATCACTTATATGTGGAATCTAAAAAAAATGATACAAATGAACTTATTTACAAAACAGGAATAGACTCACAGACATAGAAAACAAACTTATGCTTACCAAAGGGGAGCAGGGGAGAGGGATAAATTAGGAGTTTGGGATTAAAATATACACACTACTATATATAAACTAGATAAATAACAAGGATCTACTATATAGCACAGGGAACTATACTCAATATCTTGTAATAACCTATAATAGAAGATAATGTTCAAGAAGAATATATATATATATATGTATAATTGAATCACTTTAC
Source organism: Orcinus orca (assembly GCF_937001465.1). Classification (NCBI taxonomy): domain Eukaryota; kingdom Metazoa; phylum Chordata; class Mammalia; order Artiodactyla; family Delphinidae; genus Orcinus; species Orcinus orca. Next base: position 19,802,416 of record NC_064571.1, read on the forward strand.
TGTGCACCTGAAACTATCACAACATTGTAAATCAACTGTATTTCAATAATTTTTTTTTTTAAAAACAACCCCACCCCCCAAAAAACCCTGTAATAAGGCAGTACCGTTTCAGAGCAAAGGGGATCTCTGAAGGTAGAGAGTAGAGAAGGCAGTTCCAGAAGCCATTGACCCCGTGCTTTGCAATCTGGGTGTGCAGCAGTAAGACCTCTTCCTCTTCAACCCTAAGTGGATGGGGTTCATTACCCCAGTGACCCCTGGATCCAAACCTCAGGGTCCTCAGCTCTGTAAGTTAACCTCATGAAAGAATGAGATGGGTGAGGGAGGCTAAGTGGGCAAGTCCAGACAGCATGCATATTAAATGGTGCCTTCTAGATTAGACAAAACTCTTCTAATCTAAAAGATTAGCACTGAGGAGTTTGGGCACCATATGATAGACAGGGTAAGGAGAGAGGGACTCTGAGGGCAGGTGATCTATCCAAGTTCCTCATGTCATATTTGGATTCAAAACTTTGTGAAACATTAAGCTGGTCTTGCTTACCTATGCTGCCTTTGAGGACATCTGTTTGCCCCTTTATAGGGGTCTGCCTTCCTCCCCTCTTTTAGTACTATCCTCTGAAAGGAATAACCACTACTTCTCAAACTCTTGAGTAGTTTTTTTTTCTTTTTTTAAATTCCAATCCACTGTAGACTGATTAACTTTTTAAAAATTCAATGAAATTGTTGTGGTGATGTAAAAATGCTACAGAAGTAGTCTGAATGCTGACTGACAATTTTTGTATTTGTCTTATTACAAACTAGTAAAAAATAGTTTATCGACTAGTATTGGTCCTCAGATCACACTTTGAGGAGCGCTGGTCCACACCAATTATCATTAAATTCTATATTTTAAACCATACCCATTACCTACAACATGAAAATAAAAGTAATAAAGAGACAAAGTGAATTTAAATCATATAAAGCCATCACTTATCAGAGAGTTGGTTATACACAAGATCTTCTAACCACTACTAAACCCAGGCACAGTGTTGATAGAATAAATTTTCACATATTTAGGTATGGGGAAGGCATTCTGGCTTCTACATGAATTTGATGCTAACTAAAACAGCCTGTTTGTGGCTTATCGAACATACATTGTACATCTGCTTTAATCATTAAAGAAAAGGGTGCACTGACCAGAAGTAAAGAATGTCTATGTTAAAAACAAAGATTAAATGCCTCCCTTCCTGGGATGCCAATGCTTTTCCTCCTTCCATGATAAGACTCCCTTCCCGGGTGCCAAGACTTGCTGTTTACATGCTTATCTGGGGTTTTCTTTGTTTGTTTGTTTGTTTTTTGTTGTTGTTGTTGTTTCAATCTTGAAGGAATATATCCCTGACTTACCTAATGTTCTTTGTTCTGAGAAGATATAAAACTGCTGAAAACCATGCTTCTTTGGAGAAATTCCTTAGAGTTATTTGAGAGGCTGTCTCTTGGGCTATAGTCTTCAGTTTGGCTCAAATAAAACTCTTTTCTATTCCTATTAAAGATTGTTTATTATTTCCATTAACATTGCTTGGAGTAGCCAACAGGGTATCAAAAAACCCAGCTGAGGTTACCTGAAGTCTACCCTGGATCAGCACTTGGTAGGAAGCATGGGCCACTCAAGCCCCCCACCCCAACCCCCAGCTTCATGGCATCCTTCAGGTAGGTGCTTCAGTGAGATTTTCCTGATATCTGGATCTCCTTGTATTAAGTTGCAGTCCATGAATTTTATTTGAGCTGCTATCTTAAGACTTGGAGTCTTAAGTGTGGCACTGGTACATTTCCTAGCTAAAAAGGACCTAGGGGGAAGTTCCTAGGCAGAGGACCTAGAGGGAATTTCTAGGCAAGGGACCTAGGAGGAATTTCTAGGCAGGAAGGCCTAGAAGGAATTTTGGACTGAACTGGGTTGGCTGACCTTTTTTTTTTTTTTTTTTTTTAAGTGGCTTAAAATTGGAAAGATTTGTACTTCATTATAAAACAAAAGTAAAAGTAAGGATTGAGATGTACACACTGCTATATTTAAAATGGATAACCAAGAGAGACCTACTGTATAGCACAGGGACCTCTGCTCAGTATTATGTAACAACCTAAATGGGGAAAGAATTTGAAAAAGAATAGATACATGTATACATATAACTGAATCACTTTGCTGTACACCTGAAACTATCACAACATTGTTAATCACCTATACTCCAATATAAAATTAAAAGTTAAAAAAAAAGCAAGTGAGAACTTGTGCTTCTAAAGCCTACCAGTACCTGGACAGACAGCCACCCACTGGAACTTGAGCTGGCTTCGTGTATAACTGGTATGGAGCCAGGGCTGAAAGTACTTATCTAACACTAAAATGGCCGGGATCTCTTTTGACATTCTGAAACTGATTTTTCTTTTTTTTGCATATGCAGTAAAGAAATTTGACTTAAGAAAAACTTCGTTTCAAAATTCTGACCTTGGGAGAACAAAAGTACTCCTAAGAGAAAGCTTGAAGTTACAACTATTATTATGTCCTTGAAATACAAACAAAACCCACACTGCCTGAGGCTATAGCCTTGGCTCAATTACTAGAATCTAAAACAAAAAAAAAAAAAAAGGGAAAAGAGGCCTTTTAAAACTCAAGCAGAGGGGGAGGCACCTTCAAGATGGCAGAGCAGTAAGATGTGGACATCACCTTCCTCCCAACAAATACAGCAAAACTACATCTACATGAGGAACAACTCCTACAGAACACCTACTGAACCCTGGCAGAAGACCTCAGACTTCCCAAAAGTATACTTTTTAGCACTTGTTATAATTGGTGGATTTGTTTTTTTGTTTGGTTGCTCTCTTCTTTCTCTCTCTTTCTTCTTTTATTACTTTTTCATTTTTTTATTTTTAATAATTTTTTTTCTATTTTAATAACTTTATTTTATTTCATTTATTTTTTCTTTCTTTCTTTCCTTCTTTTTCTCCATTTTCTTCTGAGCCATGTGGCTGACAGGGTCTTGCTGCTCTGGATGGGTGGCAGGCCTCAACTCTGATGTGGGAGAGCCAAGTTGAAGACATTGGTCCACCAGAGACCTCCCTGCCCCACGTAATATGAAACAGTAAAAGCTCTCCCAGAGACCTCCATCTCAACCTAAAACCCAGCTCCACTCAATGACCAGCAAGCTACAGTGCTGGACACCCCATGCGAAACAACTAGCAAGACAGGAACAAAACCCCACCAATTAACAGAGAGGCTGCCTAAAATCATAATAGGTTCACATGCACCCCAAAACACACCACCGGATGTGGTCCTGCCCACCAGAAAGACAAGATCCAGCCTCATCCACCAGAAAACAGGCACCAGTCCCCTCCACCAGGAAGCCTACACAACCGAAGGAACCAACCTTACCCACTGGGAGCGGACCCCAAAAACAACAGGAAATATGAACTTGCAGCCTGCAAAAAGGATACCCCAAACACAGTAAGTTAAGCAAAATGAGAAAACAAAGAAATACACAGCAAATGAAGGAGCAAGGTAAAAACTCACCAGACCAAACAAATGAAAAGGAAATGGGCAGTCTACCTGAAAAAGAATTCAGAGTAATGATAGCAAAGATGATGCAAAATCTGGGAAATAGAATGGAGAAAATATAAGAAACATTTAACAGGGACCTAGAAGAACTAAAGAGCAAACAAACAATGAGAAACAACACAATAAATGAAATTAAAGATCTCTATAAGGAATCAACAGCAGAATAACTGAGGCAGAAGAACGGATAAGTGACCGGGGAGATAAAATAGTGGAAATCACTGCCACAGAGCAGAATAAAGAAAAAGAATGAAAAGAATTGAGGACAATTTCAGAGACCTCTGGGAAAACATTAAATGCACCAACATTCGAATTATAGGGGTCCCAGAAGAAGAACAGAAAAAAAAGGGACTGAGTAAATATTGGAGGAGATTATAGTTGAAAACTTCCCTAATATGGGTAAGGAAATAGTTATTCAAGTCCAGGAAGTACACAGAGTCCCATACAAGATAAATCCAAGGAGAAACATGCCAAGACATATTAATCAAACTATCAAAAATTAAATACAAAGAAAAAATATTAAAAGCAGCAAGGGAAGAGCAACAATTAACATACAAAGGAATCCCCATAAGGTTAATGGCTGAGCTTTCAGGAGAAACTCTGCAAGCCAGAAGGGAGTGGCAGAACATAGTTAAAGTGATGAAAGGGAAAAACCTACAAACAAGATTATACTACCCAGCAAGGATCTCATTCATATTTGATGGAGAAATTAAAACCTTTACTGACAAGCAAAAGCTAAGAGAATTCAGCAGCACCAAACCAGCTCTACAACAAATGCTAAAGGAACTCCTCTAGGCAGGAAACACAAGAGAAGGAAAAGACTTAACAATAACAAACCCAAAACAGTTAAGAAAATGGTAATAGGAACATACATATTGATAAGTACCTTAAATGTAAATGGATTCAATGCTCCAACCAAAAGACAGGCTGAATGCGTACAAAAGCAAGACCTGTATATATGCTGCCTAGAAGAGATCCACTTCAGACCTAGGGACACATACAGACTGAAAGTTAGGGGATGGAAAAAGATATTCCATGCAAATGGAAATCAAAAGAAAGCTGAAATAGGAATTCTCATATCAGACAAAATAGACTTTAAAATAAAGACTATTACAAGAGACAAAGAAGGACATGACATAATGATCAAGGGATCAATCCAAGAAGAAGATATAACAATTGTAAATATCTATGCACCCAACATAGGACCACCTCAATACATAAGGCAAATGCTAACAGCCATAAAAGGGGAAGTCAACAGTAACACAATAATAGTAGGGGACTTTAACACACCACTTTCACCAATGGAGAGATAATGCAAAATGAAAATAAATAAGGAAACACAAGCTTTAAACAACACATTAAACGAGATGGACTTAATTGATATTTATAGGACATTCCATCCAAAAACAGCAGGTTACACTTTCTTCTCAAGTGCTCATGGAGCATTCTCCTGGATAGATCATATCTTGGGTAACAAATCAAGCCTTGGTAAATTTAAGAAAACTGAAATTGTATCAAGTAACTTTTCTGACCACAACGCTATGAGACTAGATGTCAATTACAGGAAAATCTCTGTCAAAAATACAAAGACATGGAAGCTAAAAAATACACTACTAAATAACCAAGAGATCACTGAAGAAATCAAAGAGGAGGTCAAAAAATACCTAGAAACAGGGCCTCCCTGGTGGCACAGTGGTTGAGAGTCCGCCTGCCAATGCAGGGGACACAGGTTCATGCCCCGGTCCGGGAGGATCCCACATGCCGCGGAGCGGCTGGGCCCGTGGGCCATGGCCACAGAACCTGCACGTCCGGAGACTGTGCTCCACAACGGGAGAGGCCACAACAGTGAGAAGCCTGTGTACCACAAAACAAACAAACAAAAAAAAAACTTGGAAACAAATGACAGTGAAAACACGATGACCCAAAACCTATGGGATGCAGCAAAAGCAGTTCTAAGAGGGAAATTTATAGCAATACAATCTTACTTCAAGAAACATCTCAAATAAACAACCTAACCTCACGCCTAAAGCAATTAGAGAAAGAAGAACAACAACAACAACAAAAACACCCAAAGTTAGCAGAAGGAAAGAAATCACAAAGATCAGATCAGAAATAAATGAAAAAAAAAAAGAAGGAAATGATAGCAAAGATTAATAAAACTAAAAGCTGGGTCTTTGAGAAGATAAACAAAATTGATAAACAATTAGCCAGACTCATCAAGAGAAAAAGGGAGAAGACACAAATCAGTAGAATTTAAAATGAAAACAGAGAATTAACAACTGACACTGCAGAAATACAAAGGATCATGAGAGATTACTACAATCAACTATATGCCAATAAAATGGGCAACCTGGAAGAAATGGACAAATTCTTAGAAATGCACAACCTTCCGAGACTGAACCAGGAGGAAATATAAAATATAAACAGACCAATCACAAGCACTGAAATTGAGACTGTGATTAAAAATCTTCCAACAAACAAAAGCCCAGGACCAGATGGCTTCACAGGCGAATTCTATCAAACATTTAGAGAAGAGCTAACGCCTATCCTTCTCAAACTCTTCCAAAATATAGCAGAGGGAGAAAGACTCACAAACTCATTCTATGAGGCCAGCATTACCCTGATACCAAAAACCAGAAAAAGATGCAACAAAAAAGAGAAAACTACAGGCAAATATCACTGATGAACACAGATGCAAATATCCTCAAGAAAATACTAGCAAACAGAATCCAACAGCACATAAAAAGGATCATACACTATGATCAAGTGGGGTTTATCCCAGGAATGTAAGGATTCTTCTATATACACAAATCAATCAATGTGATAGACCATATTAATAAACTGAAGGAGAAAAAACATATGATAATCTCAATAGATGCAGAGAAAGCTTTTGACAAAATTCAACACTGATTTATAATAAAAACCCTCGAGAAAGTAGGTATAGAGAGAACTTACCTCAACATAATAAAGGCCATATATGACAAACTGACAGCCAGCATCGTTCTCAAGGGTGAAAAACTGAAATTATTTTCCCTAAGATCAGGACCAAGACAAGGTTGCCCACTCTCACCACTATTATTCAACATAGTTTTGGAATTTTGGGCAACAGCAATCAGAGATGAAAAAGAAATAAAGAGAATCCAAATTAGGAAAAGAAGAAGTAAAATTGTAACTGTTTTAGATGACATGATATTATACATAGAGAATCATAAAGATGCTACCAGAAAACTACTAGAGCTAATCAATGAATTTGAGAAAGTAGCTGGATACAAAACGAATGCACTGAAATCTCTTGCAATCCTATACATTAATGATAAAAAATCTGAAAGAGAAATTAAGGAAACACTCCCATTTACCACTGCAACAAAAAGAATAAAATGCCTATGAATAAACCTACCTAAGGAGACAAAAGACCTGTATGCAGAAAATTATAAGACACTGATGAATGAAATTAAAGATGATACAAATAGATGGAGAGATATAGCATGCTCTTGGATTAGAAGAATCAACATTGTGAAAATGACTCTACTACCCAAAGCAATCTACAGATTCAATGCAATCCCTATCAAATTACCAATGGCATTTTTCAGAGAACTAGAACAAAGTAGTTCACAATTTGTATGGAAACACAAAAGATCCCAAAGAGCCAAAGCAATCTTGAGAAAGAAAAATGGAGCTGGAGGAATCAGGCTCCCAGACTTCAGACTATACTACAAAGCTACAGTAATCAAGACAGTATGGTAGTGGCACAAAAACAGACATATAGATCAATGGAACAGGATAGAAAGCCCAGAGATAAACCCACGCATATATGGTCACCTTATCTTTGATAAAGGAGGTAAGAATATACAATGGAGAAAAGACAGCCTCTTCAATAAGAGGTGCTTGGAAAACTGGGCAGCTACATGTAAAAGAATGAAATTAGAACACTCCCTAACACTATACACAAAAATAAACTCAAAATGGATTAAAGACCTAAATGTAAGGCCAGACACTGTAAAACTCTTAGAGGAAAACATAGGTAGAACATGCTATGACATAAATCACAGCAAAATCCTTTTGACCCACCTCCTAGAGAAATGGAAATAAAAACAAAAATAAACAAATGGGACCTAATGAAACTTAAAAGCTTTTGCACAGCAAAGAAAACTATAAACAAGATGAAAACACAACCCTCAGAATGGGAGAAAATAATTGCAAATGAAGCAACTGACAAAGGATTAGTCTCCAAAATTTACAAGCAGCACATGCAGCTCAATATCAAAAAACAAACAACCCATTCCAAAAATGGGTTGGATGTTCAACACCATTAATGATGCTCAACATCATTAATCATTACAGAAATGCAAATCAAAACTGCAATGCAATATCATCTCACACCAATCAGAATAGCCATCATCAAAATATCTAGAAACAATAAATGCTGGAGAGGGTGTGGTGAAAAGGAACCCTCATACACTGCTGGTGGGAACGTAAATTGATACAGCCACTATGGAGAACAGTATGGAGGTTCCTTAAATAACTACAAATAGAAGTACCATATGACTCAGCAATCCCACTACTGGGCATATACTCTGAGAAAACCATAATTCAAAAAGAGTCATGTGCCACAATGTTCACTGCAGCACTATTTACAATAGCCAGGACATGGAAGCAACCTAAGTGTCCATCAATAGATGAATGGATAAAGAAAATGTGGCACATATATACAATAGAATATTACTCAGCTATAAAAAGGAACAAAATTGAGTTATTTGTAGTGAAGTGGATGGACCTAGAGTCTGTCATACGATTGAAGTAAGTCAGAAAGAGAAAAATAAATACCGTATGCTAACACACATATATGGAATCTAAAAATAAAAACTAAATGGTTCTGAAGAACCTAGGGGCAAGACGGGAATAAAATGCAGACCTACTGGAAAATGGACTTGAGGACATGGGGCGGGGGAAGGGTGAGCTGTGACAAAGTGAGAGAGTGGCATGGACATATATACACTACCAAACGTAAAATAGGTAGGTAGTGGGAAGCAGCCACATAGCACAGGAAGATCAGCTCGGTGCTTTGTGACCATCTAGAGGGGTGGGATATGGTGGGTGGGAGGGAGGGAGATGCAAGAGGGAAGAGATATGGGGATATATGTATATGTATAGCTGATTCACTGTTATAAAGCAGAAACTAACACAGCATTGTAAAACAATTATACTCCAATAAATATGTTAAAATAAATGAATAAATAAATAAAGTACCTTTAATTTCTATTTAAAAAAAAGAAATAATGAGGAAAACATTTCAGTGTACAAGTAAAATAAGACAGGTATTTTCAATAAAAGAATATATGAAGAATGGAAATGCATTTTGTTAAGGGAAATGAAAGTGATTTTTATCCTGAAGCATCTCAAAAGAGATATTAGGCTTCCCTGGTGGCGCAGTGGTTGAGACTCCGCCTGCCAATGCAGGGGACACGGGTTCGTGTCCCGGTCCGGGAAGATCCCACATGCCGTGGAGCGGCTGGGCCCGTGAGCCATCGCCGCTGAGCCTGCACGTCCAGAGCCTGTGCTCCGCAACGGGAGAGGCCACAACAGTGAGAGGCCCGCGTACCGCCAAAACAAACAAACAAACAAACAAACAAAAAGAGATATTAAACTAATCAGGCTTATATGGTATGTTAAATTACATGGAAAGCGTTATGAAATAAAAGGTAACATTAAGCTTTTTTTAGACTATGTCTGTATAAATATATACTACAAATGCTCCAGAAATTATTTGACATTCCTGGAAATCTTATATATGCTGACATAAAATGTTATCTGTTATCAAAATTGAGCCTCACATTAAAGGCACTGAACCCAAGTAACAGGGAAATGCCCTAGCTGACATCCATGCAAAGGCAACAACAGAATCTGTAAAGATTATGGCACATGTAGATAAAGTCCATTCTACTAATGCAAAAACTAACCTCTCATTGTCAGATTTTGCCATCTGGATGTCCTTGCAGACTCCTAAATCAGAGAAATTACGATGGGTACACAATACTGTAAATGGAACAGTCAGAGCTATGGGAAATCCAAGATGGTCACTTGAGTCTTCCGGACTCCTCCCCAAACCCCATTTTTTGGTTTGATGGCTTGAAGCCTTCCCTTACTATAAGGCTTATGCCCTCTCAATGACAAAAAAAAAAAAACAAAAAAAAAAACATTAGAAAATGCATTTCCACTTGGGGTATACTCTCCACAATCTCCAGTGATTAAGGCACCCACTTTACATGGCAAATCATGTGCACCTTAACAAAAACCTTACAAACTGCCTGAAATTATCACTGTCACTATGACCCTCAATCATCAGGCAAGGTCAACAGAACTAACAGAAAAACTGGACTCAAGCAGAACAAGAATTACATGGGACTGAACAAACTGATAATTAAGATTACCATTTTTATGATGTTTGTCTGAAATATTACTGGCTTTTAATCTTTGTTTTCCAGATATAAGGGAACCCTTCCCCTTAAGCTAATTATGTCTTACAGCAATTTGGTAAATTATACCTTGGTAAGCAGAATTGAAACATTTATCTTTTCTCTCTACTCGATACCTCCAGAATTTGGAAATTCTTGGGTTCCCAGCAACCTTTCCGATGAATAAGGAAGGCCACTTCCTGGCAGGTGCAAGAACGTCAGATATTTTAGACCTCAAGAAGAAAGAAATCCACCTAAATCTGTAGGTACTGCAGGCAGAATCTAATGGCAAATCCTTGGCATGACTTTCCTGGCCTTGAGAGACTTCTTAAAAGTTCAATTTGAGATTCCTTATGAAAAGTTTCAGCAATGTCAAATTTAAAAGAGGCTATATGATCAATTACACATATGTAAATAATCAGGCCAGGTTTACTGAAACCAGACTTAGTTTGCAAACATATTAGTCTTAATTTGACAATATTTGGTAAAATGAGGGTAATTTAGAGAAAAAAATTATGTTTCAATAATATATCTTCATTGATATTGAGGTTTTATATACACTGAAATTTTGTATTGACTACCTACACCCAAGATATCTCTTTGTTGCTATGCTATATTACTCTAAAGATTAATTTAAATATTAAAAGGATACTCTAAGCTTGTTTCTGAAGATAACAGGAATCTATCTTTGGGTGAAGATCAGATGCCCCATAACCTGCACCCAGGAGATTATGAATACTGAAAAAGACATCACTTTAAGGAGTCTCTCCCCAACCGACATGGAAGGACCCTTATCAAGTATTCTTCAGCAGCTCATGCACAGTGAAACTGAAGGGAATTGACTTTTTTTTTTTTTTGAGAATTATGTTTTATTCGTTGGAATTTCTGAGGACTGAAGCCTGGAACGCAGCCTCTCAGGTAGCTCTGAGGGACTGCTCTGAAGAGGCAAGGGAGGAGCCAGGATATAGAGGAGTTTTTGCCACAAAAACCAGGTAGTGAGAACATCAGAAGATTACTGTCAGTTAAAGAAAAACCAGACGTCTCAAGTTAATGAATTTAGCACTTTTCTGTGTATAGGAATATGCAAGAGTCTGGACTCATTGAAATCAGTCCTTTGATATGCACCTTAGCTATCTAGGGCCAGTGTCTAGCTTCTCTCCATCCTGAATCCCCTCAGCGTGCACAGCTGGGGTGGCTGCAGTGGCTGCTGCCACAACATCCTTTGTTTACTAATATAGCAGGCAACATTTTTCACCCACACTTGTGGATTCTGAGTCTTGTTTAAATCTGATGAAGATTCTTTGCTTGACCAAACCTTAATCAGCCTCCTGAATCTCCTCCTAGGCCCATCTGTTTGTAAAATCCAGTTTTTTTTTTTTTTTTTATAGATATCATTATATATATGATATATAAATTAATTATACAATATATCATGTATTAATTATTAAAACATACTCTGGTAAATATTATATATTCAATATGAAACAGGAGGAAAGGGGGCAGGGCACAACCTTTAAAAGAATTACATAGCCCGAGGACACAACATAAACTGATTAGAACAAAATAGGTCCAAGATGGCGGACGAGTCTACTTCCACTAGACCTTGAGCCTCAGTATACACTCATTGTAACACATCAGCAAGCTAAGCGACACACCCACAGGTGCCACGACAGTTCCAAGGATGACCATAAAGGTCAAAAAGTGGGCGGTGGCTCAATTCCTAGAAATCCCCACCCCTTCCCCAAAATAGCTGGAATACTCCTCCCACTCATCAGCGTATGAAATTACTCACCCCTATAAAACTAACAACCCCATACCCTGGTGCTGCCCTCGCCTTCTTTTTTTTTATTTTTTTTTAATTTTTTTTTTATAGGTATACCTGGATTTAATTCTCACTTCTACCACTTGGTAGCTGGATAGCCTTAGGCAAGTTTCATACCTCCCTGAAATTCACTTAATTCAGTCTGTAAAATGGCATAATAACTTATTATAGCATCCTTTTAGGAATTTTAAATCAGTTCTTGAAATAAAAGTACACAATATATAGACAAGTATGGAATCCTCAATAGATGTTTGACCTTTCATTTCTCCAGTATCCCACCCGCATCAAATAAAGAAAAATACTTTTTAAAATTTACGAATATTTCATTGTTGTAAAGTTAAAGCCATAAAAATAATCAAATGGCCTACTATCATACAGTTAGAAGAAAAAAAGAAAGGTGTTCATGAGAGTTCCATATTAGAATACAAGTTTTCCTTAGGCACCTGTTTATGTATGCTATTCTGCTCTTTACAATAAATAATTAAATTTAAAAGACTTAATTCCTCACTTTAAGACCTTATTAGTTTACAAATTACATATTGACCTATGCTAAATTTTATACCGACCCATGCTAATGAATTCAGTACAGAAAACAAAAAACACTGCACTCAAGCAAACTACATATATATATATATATATATATATATATAACTTATATGAGGATTGCTACTCCAGCTTTCTTTTGGTTTCCATTTGCATGAAATACCTTTTTCCATCCCCTTACTTTCAGTCTGTATGTGTCTCTAGGTCTGAAGTGGGTCTCTTGTAGACAGCAAATATATGGGTCTTGTTTTTGTATCCATTCAGCCAATCTGTGTCTTTTGGTGGGAGCATTTAGTCCATTTACATTTAAGGTAATTATCGATATGTGTGTTCCCATTCCCATTTTCTTAATTGTTTGGGGTTTGTTATTGTAGGTCTTTTCCTTCTTTTGTGTTTCTTGCCTAGAGAAGTTCCTTTAGCAGTTGTTGTAGAGCTGGTTTGGTGGTGCTGAACTCTCTCAGCTTTTGCTTGTCTGTAAAGGTTTTAATTTCTCCATCAAATCTGAATGAGATCCTTGCTGGGTAGAGTAATCTTGGTTGCAGGTTTTTCTCCTTCAACACTTTCAATATGTCCTGCCACTCCCTTCTGGCTTGCAGAGGTTCTGCTGAAAGATCAGCTGTTAACCTTATGGGGATTCCCTTGTGTGTTATTTGTTGTTTTTCCCTTGCTGCTTTTAATATGTTTTCTTTGTATTTAATTTTTGACAGTTTGATTAATATGTGTCTTGGCATATTTCTCCTTGGATTTATCCTGTATGGGACTCTCTGTGCTTCCTGGGCTTGATTAACTATTTCCTTTCCCATATTAGGGAAGTTTTCAACTATAATCTCTTCAAATATTTTCTCAGTCCCTTTCTTTTTCTCTTCTTCTTCTGGAACCCCTATAATTCGAATGTTGGTGCGTTTAATGTTGTCCCAGAGGTCTCTGAGACTGTCCTCAGTTCTTTTCATTCTTTTTTCTTTATTCTGCTCTGCAGTAGTTATTTCCACTATTTTATCTTCCAGGTCACTTATCCGTTCTTCTGCCTCAGTTATTCTGCTATTGATCCCATCTAGAGTACTTTTAATTTCATTTATTGTGTTGTTCATCGTTGCTTGTTTCATCTTTAGTTCTTCTAGGTCCTTGTTAACTGATTCTTGCAATTTGTCCATTCTATTGTCCATTCTATCTCCAAGATTTCGGATCAACCTTACTATCATTATTCTGAATTCTTTTTCAGGTAGACTGCCTATTTCCTCTTCATTTGTTAGGTCTGGTGGGTTTTTATCTTGCTCCTTCATCTGCTGTGTGTTTTTCTGTCTTTTCATTTTGCTTATCTTACTGTGTTTGTGGTCTCCTTTTTTGCATCTGAAGGTTCGTAGTTCCTGTTGTTTTTTGTGTCTGTCCCCAGTCGCTAAGGTTGGTTCAGTGGGTTGTGTAGGCTTCCTGGTGGAGGGTACTAGTGCCTGTGTTCTGGTGGATGAGGCTGGATCTTGTCTTTCTGGTGGGCAGGTCCACGTCTGGTGGTGTGTTTTGGGGTGTCTGTAGACTTATTATGATTTTGGGCAGCCTCTCTGCTAATGGGTGGGGTTGTGTTCCTGTCTTGCTAGTTGTTTGGCATAGGATGTCCAGCACTGTAGCTTGCTGGTCGTTGAGTGAAGCTGGGTGCTGGCGTTGAGATGGAGATCTCTCGGAGATTTTTGCTGTTTGATATTATGTGCAGCTGGGAGGCCTCTTGTGGACCAGTGTCCTGAAGTTGGCTCTCCCACCTCAGAGGCACAGCACTGACTCCTGGCTGCAGCACCAAGAGCCTTTCATCCACAGGGCTCCTTAATTTGGGATGATTCGTTGTCTATTCAGGTATTCCACAGATGCAGGGTATATCAAGTTGATTGTGGAGCTTTAATCCGCTGCTTCTGAGGCTGCTGGGAGAGATTTCCCTTTCTCTTCTTTGTTCTCACAGTTCCCAGGGGCTCAGCTTTGGATTTGGCCCCGCCTGTGCGTGTAGGTTGCCGGAGGGCGTCTGTTCTTTGCTCAGATAGGACGGGGTTAAAGGAGCCGCTGATTCGGAGGCTCTGGCTCACCCAGGCCGGGGGGGGTAGGGAGGGGCACGGAGTGCGGGGCGGGCCTGCAGTGGCAGAGGCCGGCGTGACGCTGCAGCCTGAGGCGCGCCGTGCGCTCTCCCGGGGGAGCCGTCCCTGGATCCCGGGACCCTGGCAGTGGCGGGCTGCACAGGCTCCCCGGAAGGGCGTGTGGCTAGTGACCTGCGTTCGCACACAGGCCTCCTGGCGGCGGCAGCAGCGGCCTTAGCGTCTCATGTCTGTCTCTGGGCTCCGCACTCTTAGCCGCGGCTCGCGCCCGTCCCTGGAGCTCTCTCAAGCAGCGTTCTTAATCCCCTCTCCTCGTGCACCAGGAAACAAAGAGGGACGTAAAAGTCTCTTGCCTCTTCGGCAGGTCCAGACTTTTCCCCGGACTCTCTCCCGGCTAGCCGCGGTGCACTAACGCCCTGCAGGCTGTGTTCACGCCGCCAACCCCAGTCCTCTCCCGGCGCTCCGACAAAAGCCGGAGCCTCAGCTCCCAGTCCCGCCCGCCCCGGCGGGCGAGCAGACAAGCCTCTCGGCTGGCGAGTTCCAGTCGGCCCGAAGTGATAACTTCGGGGTTGGAAGAAACTTTGAAGGTCAACCTCACTTTGGAATCTCTAGTTACAGTATCGCTGCTAAGTGGTTAGTCACATGTTCTAGTGCAAGGCGCAATCACCAGTCTTTGAGGCAGCTCAATTTGAGGTGTTTCAGATATAGAATTGGTTGGCAAGCTCTGGCTACTCAAAAGCTTTTGTCTTATACTGAGCCTGAATATTTCTTTGTTGCCTATATATACTTTTGGACTCATGTATATAAGTCTCTTTCTTTTGCATAACAATTCTTCAAATATTTGAAGACAGCTATCATCTTCCCACTGTCTTTCCTAATCAAAGTATCCTCCAGTCTCATTGTTTTGAGTCTCCACCATCTGATTACTTTTTGAAGATTCCTGCCATAAGTTTTCCTCTGGAATCAGTATACTAGCCACTTTTGGATTCAATGATTTCATCAGTTCCTAATCCACTAAAATGCCTGGAAACCTTCTAAGAAAGACATTTAAAATGCTTTAAAGGTTTTGCTGGAACCCCAATACTCAGCATATTTCCCTGTCAAAGGAAGAAACGAAGCTACCCTTAAATGATCTGTATTTAGCAAATCCATCTAGGGTTGTAGTAATCAGAGACTTTTCATCTTAAAAATAGTCATCCTTTTAATAATGTGTTCTACAATTTTTTTTCTATTATTATTATGAAAGAGATACTACACACTCCAAGGTCAGGGATTCAGTAACTACTGCCATGTTTTTTCAGCACTGGTTGGACTGTATCATCTGATAATGTATCAAGGGAAAAAGTGCATTTCCCAATGAGATTTCAAATCACACTAAGAGGGGTTGACCCTATCAAGTAAGCCTGCAAATACATGAAGCTGCTTCACAGCACCCAGCTCTATCAACTATTTCACCTATGCTACATGAAATTGGCCTCAGGCTGATTGGAAATTGGGCAGATTCATCAGTTTTCCTGTGGGAGGTAATAATCCCTTTCTTGAATAATAATGTATCAAATGTTATCTGAATCAGATTCATTTTAATCAACACAATAATTTATTTGCATCATGTCATGAATAACCACTATGTTCAAAATGTAGCTATTTGAAATCAGAGCTAATGAATAGAATGGTATATTATTTCTGGACATTAAAAGGTATCATTTCCTTGAAGTTACACACAGTGGCTGTTCTATTCAACTTTGTATTCCTCCTGGTATCTAGAATAGTGATCTGTTCATAACAGGTACCAAATAAATATTTAAACACTGGTGACTAACAAAAATAACACTTTGATTTAATTCAACAAACTGTCTGGCAATTAAAACCACAGCTGTCATAGGACAGAGGACTATCTTAAGGGGTGTATACTGAGACCTTTGTGAACTCCCATACATACAATCTTTCTCTAACGCAATTTTAGACATACGATTGAAGTATATCTGAGAAAGTTAAACGACCCCTTCAGATTCAATAAACCCAAGACAAACATAAGTATATTCTTTTAAGGCCACTTTTTGTAAAACAATGAAATAATGTTTTTCATTGTGCTGAGAATGACCAGCTGAGTGGCAGATACTGGGTAGCTTGCCATCCTGCCCAGGAGGTCAGTCATTGGCCAAGAGACCTGCAAATGGACACTGGGACATGAGATCCAAACCCAGGACTCACTGGGACCACAACGTGCTTCATACCATGAACTTCTGGCAGCACTTTTTTTTTTTTTTTTTTTTTTTGCGGTACGCGGGCCTCTCACTGTTGTGGCCTCTCCTGTTGCGGAGCACAGGCTCCAGACGCGCAGGCTCAGCGGCCATGGCTCACGGGCCCAGCCGCTCCGCGGCATGTGGGATCCTCCCGGACCGGGGCACGAACCCGCGTCCCCTACATCAGCAGGCGGACTCAACCACTGCGCCACCAGTGAAGCCCTGGCAGCTTTAAATGTTACATCAAAGACACTAATGGTCTACTATGTGAATATAAAAAGGAGTAAATAAAGACCAATATTTACCTAGTAACATCACAGGAGCAAAACCAATAAGTGGTCGACTTTAAAACACTGTGAAATGCACTTTTTTGTGGGGCGGGGGTGTAAATAATATTGTCAGTGAATTTGATCAGCCGCAATTTAGAAACAGGTTAACCCAATGAATAATTAATAAGTATGTCTCATGAGAACATAAAAGCAATATTTTTGTTTCCTTCCCCCATCCTCTCCTCCAAAACAAACAAACACAAAATAGTCATGAAGTTCCTTCTAATCCTTCTTTCTGAATCTGTTTTTTTTTTTCTCTTTTTCATTCCCACTGTCTTCTCCCCAATTCGGACTCTATCATTTCTGTCTGGATTTTCTTAAGAATCCACTAACACGTCCCCATGCCTCCAACTGCAGTGTACACTCTCAGAAGCCACCCTGCACTGGAGGAGGGTGGCAGCTCCCAAACATTGCGTGGCTTACCTGATAGCACTCCCACAGTAAAATCAAACCAAACCAAACCCAAACAAGCAAACCTTCAGTAAACAATTCCCTACCAAAATAAAGGATGCACATCTTAATCTGGAATTCTAGCCCTCTGTAATCTAATCTCAACCTTTCTGTGCAAAACCTTCTTTTCTCTATTTAACGTTATTTTCTCTAATCAAGCTGGACTACTAGTCATACTTCAAGTGTACCATACACATTTGATAATGCATTTTACATAATATCATTCTTCACACCTGGAGTAGCCCCTCTATCTTTGACTTCTCTTCTTCCTACACACCTTCAAGTTCAAGTGTTACCTCTGCCACGAATAATTCAGTTCTTCCACCCAACTGTCTCTCTTTAAACCTGATTCATAACTATCTATTTATATCTTGCAATCCATTTTTTATTGTTATTTGGAAGGGACTAAATAGCCTTACAACACTAAAGAGCTCCCCAGGGACTTCCCTGGTGGCGCAGTGGTTAAGAATCCGCCTGCCAATGTAGGGGACACGGGTTTGAGCCCTGGTCCAGGAAAATCCCACATGCCGTGGAGTAACTAAGCCCGTGTGCCACAATTACTGAGCCTGCGCTCTTGAGCCCGCGAGCCACAACTACTGAAGCCCACGTGCCTAAAGCCTGTGCTCCACAACAAGAGAAGCCACCGCAATGAGAAGCCCGCACACTGCAACGAATAGCAGCCCCCGCTCACCGCAACTAGAGAAAGCCCACACGCAGTAACAACGCAGCCAAAAATAAATAATAAATAAATAAATTCGTTCAATCTAAATTTTCTCTTTAAAGAAATAAAATTGCCCTCATGCTTGCCAGGAGGCAGCTCTACAGCAAATATTTTCAGTTATTGTAATAACTTTCTATAAATTTACAATATTATCCTTACATTTATTAATTATTATTTCCTTTTCGTGTTAAAAAAATGAATAGATTGATTTACCCAGCAAGTGAGTAAGCATTAATTCTGCTAAACTGAATTGGTATAATTCAATTTATCATTATAGTGTAAGAATTAGCCTCCAATTCATCTGTAGCTATTATGAAAGAAAATGACACACTATAATGAAGATAAATAAAATGTTTTATGGAGATATTTTAGAATATTTTAACTTATTTCTGCTGCAGATATTATGTTTATGCTATTCTAAAAACTGAAAATCACGACAATCTCTAAAGAAAATGATGAGTGCCAAGAGTTTTGGTATCATACTTTGTAATCCGTGTGCTGTTCTCAGCTTAAAGGGCATGGCATAGAGTCTGTGCTGAGTCATGAGGGAAGCTCCATGGAGGGGCAGATCGCACCAGGAGCTGCTGAGAAACTCAGGGCCAAGAGAGAGAGGTGGCCCAACCCAGTCTCACTTATTTGGGTAAACTTTGTACTTAACAGCCGGAATGTGATGAAGAGCTCTGAATTTGTATTCATCTGGATATTTCAGATCATGCCTGCCAATGTGCTAAGAGCTGGGCTTCTCTATTTATCATAATTTTCAGATCTATAAGTATAATCACAGATTGGCCAGATACCTAAATAAGTCATGCTTTACAATTAACTTTCCTGTCAATTATCTGGTTACTTCAGACAAAAGTCTCATTATTTTTTAAATCTGTCTTACCAATGAGATCTGTTGTTTTTCCAAATTAAATTTTATATGAAAACCAAATATTGAATTCTAGGGCTTCTCAGGAAGAAGTAAGTATGGGACCAGGTAGAGTGGAGGTAACCAAGTCACACTCATTCTTAGCACACCCGCTCCTGGGGTCCCTGAACCATTTCCAGGGCTCCAGGAAATGCAGTCTCAAAACTAATAAAACAACTAAGTAGTTTTTGTTTTTTCTTACTCTTTAAAGGTATAGACACATGTCAAACTACATATGATTTGCTAGTCAATAATCTTTGGTTTAGTGAGAATCATTTGATGGGTGTATTTATTTTGCAGGGAAAATTTAATCAGGTGTCATGCTAATAATCACAATATATTAGGGATATACCACAAGAACTCCTATGTCTGTCTGGAATGTTAAATACCCCACGTTTCCTTCTCTTACCATGGTCTTTAACAGCTGGATGTGGATTTTATACAACAATATGAGTTGGTAAAAATATCGGTGTGGCTGTTTATAAACTGAATCATTAAGCCATATGCGTAATAAAAGCTCTAAGGATATGAAAACGTATGTGCCAGAGTCATGTATAAAATAGCATCAAAGGGGGAAAAAGCTAATAATACAAAAGATAAATTTAAATGACTTAAGTAACTTTTAGAAAGCAAAGGGATTTATGAAAACACTCCATTTACAAAGACGCTTCAGTGAATAAAGCTGGTGACTCAATATTTTGAAAGAATCAATTAAAATTAATCAATTCTAAGAAAATGACTGAGATACTAACATTGGTCTTTATTCTCCCTTAACACGCTGCTGTGGATCACATTATGGTATCATCTGTGCAACTGCTATTAGTCAATAACTAAGAAGAATACATCATCAAGCAGACATAAAAACAATGAAAGTTTCTGAACGATTCTTCATCATCATGTGATAAATGCTCTGCTTCTATAATTACCCTATGTAAACTCCAAAGATAGGTATTTACAACCACATTTTCTTCAAGGTCTAAATTGGAACCAATATCTATAATGCTTTTGTTAGGAATAGTATGACACTGAAACATAGCAGAGTGTCTGGATGAAATAGATTCCCCATCTAAGCTTTATTCCAAACATTATGTCTCACCTCTACTTTTATCCAAAACTCTCAGCTCACTTTGAAAATGTGCTTTGACCATCTTAGCTCCATTCCTCTCCTTGGTCAAGTTAGGGTGCAAAACAACATGGACTCTGGACATAAGTATGGAAGGAACATGTAATCTTCCTTAAAATAAAAGTAAGGTATGGCTCAGATGGCAGATGTAATACACACACTTATCACTGTTCTTTTCTGAAAACCCATCACAATGACCATAGAGCAATTTTCTTTTAAAGGTCTCAATCCAAAGGGCAAAGAAAATAGGAGAAAATGGCCACAGCAATATTCTGAGAGGCAAGTGCGCTAACTCATTTAGCAGGTCTGAGAAAGCTGACTTCCAAGCCAGCAATGGGGGAAAGCTCAGAACAGCCCAATTCAGGCTGCAAAACCCTCAAAGACAACAGATATTTGAGACTTCAGCTTCTTTTGGAGGAAAGGAGGGAAAATGGTAAGGTTAAAAGCAAGACGATTGCTTGAAACTCCACTTAAAAAGCAGTTAGACCCTTAGATCCTCTCTCCTAATCCAAGCTGCAGGCAACCAGAAGTTTATTTTCAGAAAAAGGTAAAAGGTAAAAGGCGGGTCTTAGGACAGACATGGTTAATCAAGAACAGAACCACCACATTGGTGGGCAGTTATGGGCAAATGCACATGCTAATGCTGGCTCGTCTGGTTAGTGCCTCTGCTGTTGTCTCCTACAAGGTACACAATCTCTACCTAGAGACTGAAGCCAGGAGAAGCTACACTGTTGAAAAAAAATCAGATTCAATTGTCTGCTCCCTTAACACCTTCCTCCTGCCAACAAAGGCTCCTTTTTGCCCCTTCAGAAGGAATTCCGGTGGCTGTCCCACAAGGCTGCTCTTGTCTGCTTTTCATCTGGGGTTCTGACAGGGTTCTGGTATGTTCTATAGATGCTTGGAAAAGGAAGATTTGTTTGCAGTCTACTGTTCAACTAACCCTGAGAAATCAAAAAGAATGTTAGGGGAAAGATGAGTCATGCATGGTACAGGGCTTTAAATGGAGAAAAGGAGAATATCAAAAATCCAATATAAAACATGAAGTAATGAAAAGGATCAAAGAATGGCCATAAAGAAACCAGAAGACCTGAATTCCAATTTCAGTTCTATCTACATTACCTTGAAAATGTCCTTAACCATTTGATTTTTTGCAGATATCTTGCTGCTCATTTTCATTTAAATGGCCTGAAATCAGAAAACAAGGGCTTTAAGAAAATGGATGGGGATCCTTTGACAATTCTAAAAAAAAAAAAAAAAAAAAAAGCAAGGAAAGGTTTTATAGGCTTTACAAACGGTAGAAGAAAAACTGAAAGAGTAGGGACAGAGAGCAAACAGAAAAGATAACAAGCATAAAATTAGGCCAATGATGAGAAAAGATGCAATATATAAGATAGGATGAAGTTTGGAGAGTTGTTATTATTTTTAAATGTCTCACAGATACAGAGAAAAAAATACCTTTCCCAAAAGATTTGTGTGTCTGTTTTGCAGGGATCAAAAGTGTGAAATCAGCCACCAGATTGCAGGACACTTAACTGATTCCTCCTAACCCCCAAGTATGCACATTGAATAAAAAAAAAGGCCAATATCGTCTTCTTCTTCTTCTTTGTATTGAGATGAAATTCACAGAACATGCCAATGTTGTTCTTGAGGCACATTAGGGGGAAAAGGGAAAGGAAATGCAAATGTCTGCAAATGTGTGCACTGGTTCCAAGGTGGGGGTGGAGGAAGAGGATTTGGGGGGTGAAGATTAATAATGATAAATAACAGTTTGAAAACATTATTGAGAAAACCAAGGAAGAGGAAAATATGGTACCTCTCCCTGAATGTGATGATACTGATTAAGCTGGGTGATTCCGCCATGCTGGGCTAATCCAAGGCTGGTGACAATGGCTGGAGGAATGAGAATCCCTTGGGAGACTTGCTAAAATACAGAATCTCAAGCTCCATCCCTGGAGATTCTGCTGTTTTAGAACTGGTAGGGCCCTGGAACATGTGTTTTTCAAAATCTCCCTATGTCGTTCTGATATATAGACAGATCGAAGAATCCATAGGACAGGCAGGTAAAATGTGGCTTCCTCGTGGAAACAGTACCCTAGAATAGTCCCCAAAAGGACCCAGAGCAAAAGCCCAATTCAACGTGTGAACTGGCAAAGGCAAAGCTCGGGGTTAATGCTGTAAATCTGTTAGCTGCAACCCAACCTACAGAATTACTAGAAACTGAAGTCAGCAATGAAGCCGTTGTTAACAAAGAAGATTTTGAGTAATCTGTGAAACTGCATATTTTAGTTCTGGCACTTACTGAGAGCAGAGTCCTTCCAAGGATGATAAATTATCTTTTTACAGATGGGGGAGTAATGTATTGGAAGAGGTGTGTTTGAGGGAGGTGCGCTTTGGGGAAAGAAAAAAAAAAGCTACCCTTCAATTAATAGCTCACGGGTGACAGCCTGGCTCAGCTTTGCCTATTTCTAAGAAGATTAGCCATACAGCTTCACAGGTCTCCTCTGACATCCTGAATGTCCAGGCTGAGTAATATACAGCTCAGTAAGATTTCCCAGGAGATATTTCACTTGCTGCTTTCTTACAAAAGTATCCTCATTCACAAAAGGAAAACCCATTTTAAACCCATTCTGTATTAAATTGACTCTTGAACTTATGACATCAAGGGTTCCCTAACTTGCCTGTTCATAGAAATCACTTGGGGTACTTGCTAAATGTAGATGTTATCAACCCACTCTGCAGAAAACTGTGATTCTATAGTCTGGGCTGGGCCTCTGGAAAGAGAGTGTCTAGTTTTCAACAGGTGAATTATGATGCTTTTCTTCTGTTGATTTATCTCTTAGGTACACATACAAGCTCTTTGTGCCTTCTAGGCAGGGATGAGTTACGTAATTTCCAAAGTTCCTAGTCCAGCCTGCAGAATTCTGCAGACCTAAAAATGGCCCAGCTCCTCCCAGACCTTACCATACATCCCCTAGAACTTAAGCCCAGACAGGTCACCCTGGAGGACATACTTAAAATGGAAGAACTAAGAGTGAGCTGTGGGCTTCCCTGGTGGCGCGGTGGTTGAGAGTCTGCCTGCCGACACAGGGTACATGGGTTCGTGCCCCGGTCCGGGAAGATCCCACATGCCGCGGAACGGCTAGGCCCATGAGCCATGGCCGCTGAGCCTGCACGTCCGGAGGAGAGGCCACAACAGTGAGAGGCCCACGTAAAGAGTGAGCTGCTTGGTGGAGCTCTTGGAACTGAAAAGCAAGCGGCACGCTTCATATCACTTTTTTCTCTACTGATAGTCACAGGATCATTTTAGGCTTTTCTACAAAGAATTGATGGGGGCCTTAACTATAGCTTTAACTGTAGGGAGATGTCTGGGCACCTCAAAGTGAGTCATGAAGAAGCCAAGAATAGTTAACTTTAGTTAATTTACTTATAGGTTTATCTAGGTAGATGAAGCCGAAAAAACACTTGAATCATTATGTTCCAAAACATGGGATTCAAAAGACTCAAAATCTATGCGTTATATGTTGCTAATGCCTCTGCTGCTTTTCCTTCTCTGTCCCACCCCCCTTCTCCTTCTTCTTATTCTTTTTCTTCTGATGATGATAATTATGATTGTGATTATGATTATCAAAAGAAGATGATGAGAGAGAAGTCATTTATTTATTCCGAAAATATGTATTTACTATTCCAGGCTAGATCCTGGGGATTGTGAATAAGACAAGATCCCTCTCATGGGAGCTTAAATTCCAGTGGAGCAGACAATAACAGCACAAAGAGCTGCTGTAATTTCAGAGGTTGGCAGATGCTATAACAGAAATTAATATACTGAGATGACTAAGAACAACATAATCAAACTAAAATTTGAAAGAAAGGCCATCCATATAAAGTTGAAGGAAGAACATTCCAGAGAGATGGTAAGTACAAAGTTGCCAAAGCAGCAAAGATCCCGGTGGGTCTGAAGCACAGGGACGTGTCACCACCAGTGAGACAGTTCTTACAGTGTAACAATTTCCTAAATGAATCAGGAGAAATTTTCAGGATGGTCTCACAGCAGCATTAGGCCCAAGCAAGGAGGCCCTTGGGAGCTTATCTTTGGAAGCCTTCCCACGTCCTTTGGAAACACAAAGGAAAGGTATATCCAGGTTCATGGGCTTGGTGGTGGTGTTCAGCCTGCTGTTCTCCCTGACAGTTTTGCGAGGTCTTCCTTGAAATACCCAAAAGTCTCTCCCAAGAAGATCAGTTGATGGATTGTGCTGTCCAGGCTGTCTTAACTGGAACGGCCAAATATGATGACCCAGCAGTCAACTCTGTCAGCCATCTCTACTCACTGATGGAGTCAGAGACAGCCCCTTCCTGTCTCATAATGTTACTTGCTGTTCCTCATTGTATTGATTGACCTTGTAAGATTCAGAACCAACTTTCAAGGACTCAGTGAAGGGGTATGTTTGATAAGGAAAGAAGCTAGCTAGAGTTCTAAGTATGGGACTTAATTTTGCTGTTAAAGTGGATTTTTGTTTTCATCTCCCGTTTCATTTTAGATTTTCTATTCTTTCTGTCACCAAAAAGAGTTCCGTACAGAAATCCACTGTAGATAAGGTAATTAATATCTACCCAAGGTGTTGCTGCAAGAGATAACCAGCTCTGGCTCCAGAAGTTACCAGAAGCACCACTCCGGACGCTCTCAATGACCGTGTCTCTTTCTTCATTATCCCAGGCTGGTGGCAACAAGGAACCTGCTGTCCAGGCCCTTCAAATAAGCCTGTGTTCCTCCACCACACAACCTCCAATCCTGCCTTCCAAGGCTGCTCAGTCCATTCTTTTGTTTCACGATCACATTTGCAATGCTCTCTTTAATTTCTTTAAAGATAATTTATAAACTGTGTCTAATAATTGCAGATCTTCAGCCCTTGTAGTTCTGGTCTACAACTGGTTGTTTGTGCCAACTGTCAATCATAGTGGCCTGTTTCATTTTGCTTTTAGTGATTCTAGAATGCTAATTTCTGTTCCTTGTAACTTTATCTGTGGAAATTCTTTGAGCCCTGTGTTTAAAGTGTGTTCCTCTAGAGAGGATTGGTCTTTGCTTCTGCCAGGTACCTAGCAACCCACCACCTAGAATGACTTAAAATGAAATTTTGAGTAAACTTTAGGCCACCCTCAAATATAGATTCTGATCCCAAAACTGAGTGATTTCGAGATCGTGGTTAGAAATTCTTGGTGGCAGAGGAGAGATTCTTTTCTCCTGCTTTTTAGAAGCCAAGACAGCATGTATTTCCATTGCTTCTCTCTGCGTGGAAGTTTTATTTTCTTAGCTCATGCCCTCGTAGTGACACCATCTGAGAATCCAGGCTTTACACTGAGGACCCTAATCTGCCTGTCCATCCAGCTGGGTCTCAGACTTTGCCTCCTGTTATTTACATATTGTACCATTTAAAAACAAAGTCTAGGCCAGGAGGAATCTGCAGACCTATCTCTAGTCTATTGTTTTCTTGTCATTTCTTACCTCTGAGTAACTCCCTTACATTCTTGTGAGTTCATCCATGCACTGAAAAGAATTTTAAGAAATTCTACCAGGCACAAAGGTGGTAGCAAGAAGAAAAGGGAGGGAGGGAAGAAGAAAGAGAGGGAAGGGGGGAAGAGAGAGAGAGAGAGAGAGAGAGAGAGAGAGACTGATTGCTCAGAACTGCTTTTCCTCCATAAAGAAGTCACCAGTGAGCTCCTGGAGTTATGATTTCCATTGCTCAGACTTAATTCATTATAGAACTAGACTGGGAGCCCCATTTTGATGGTAAGACTACCTGTCTGTAAGGCTACCTGTCTGCTAAACTATCCACAGTGGGGAACAAAGGAGGGTTTCACGTAGGAAGTACTTTTCCTGGCCAAGGAGATAATGTGTGAGACCGCACTGCGAATTGACCTTGATGATCCAAGTAAAACAAGTCTGGTTAGACTCATCTGTCCTGGGATCCTGTGAGTCATTTAACTGTATGTCATGAGCTGATGATTAGTAATAGCAAACATGTGTATGGCATGCTGTACTTTTCAAAGGGCCTAAATCCCCACTGGAATAAATTCCCACACCTGGGGTCCTTTGAGACCAAAGAGACCTGCCATGTCCCCACAAGGAATGGATGTTACCTACACCTGTGCTCCATAGCTACTGTGGGACTGTGCCCAGATCACTCTAGTGTCAACCAACCACCTGCCAGTCTGGATCTCCTCCTGAAGCCTCTCAGAACATTCTCATGCCCTGTAGGATGCTTGGTCTGGCACAAGATCTCTTACACTCTCACTTGCATTATTTCCTTCCAAGGAACATGTCCCACCAGCATGGCTGGACGTTCTCCCACCACCTGTGCCTGAGTGACTTCCGCCTGCATGCCCCCCACGACACTCCCTTGGCTTTTTGAGATCCCATTACAGCAAAGGAATACAATATTAATATAAGAAGATGGAAGGAAAGGAAAAGATTAAAAATTTGGAAGATCCTGTACTAGTCTCAGGGTACCTCTATGAGTCACACTGAAAACTGCCTGGAAACAGAGGCAAATAGGATTGCAAATGCCTTAATTCAAGGATGGAGGCCTCATGCACTACCCAGATGACTTCCCACCCCAACCATATTCCACTGGAAGAGTAGATTCAAAGGATAGTTTTAGACCTCAGAGAACAGGCTGGTAAACTAATTGTGCTCTTTCAATACCTGAGCCAGAACCTGCAACTCAAAAGGAATTTTAAAACTGTCTCTTCATGGATGCAAACGTTTTACATGAAAAGCATAATTGCACAGATGAATTTCAACTTCAAAATTAATAGAGATGTGGGCACTGAACATATTTGAAAGCAGAGAGTAGAAAGGGGGAAAAGAAAAGTTTCAAATAAGGAAAAGGCAAGGAAAACCTCACCAGAGGTACCAAATTTGGGATATTAGAACTCTTGCCCTTGAATGAAGCAACCAATCCCATTAAGATACCCCTTAAAATGGAGGGCTGTTATGGGGTGGGGGGAGGGTATAGGCAACATTAGGTCATAAACAGCCCACAAGCATTTTTAAACATTACTTTCTACTCTATTTTAAGCCAAACCTTTTAGTAGAGAAACTCGGAATTGGCCAAAGTGGCTTTTGTGAGTTTCATCCCCTCTTTTACATGATTACAGAAGGGAGAGAAATGAGAAGGCCTAGATAATACTGAAAACAAATGTTATGTTTAATCAACAATTACCCTTATTCTTATGTGACAACAACTACTCCATCTTTCTCCTGCCTTCCCATTTGGAGAAATCCAACATTATAACAATTTCTATGACAAAGTTATCTTTCTGATGACACTCCCTTCAGAAGCTTTCAATGCCTTCTCTGGGATCTGGGTCAAATCTAACCATTGAACTTGTCCTCTAGATGTTCTGAGCCCCTCTTGGCAGTACTACACATAGCCAACTTACAGAAATTCTGATAAATGAAAATCAAATTTATGCAGGAAATTGATAAAGTACAGAAAAATATACTTAAGACAATTTTAAATAGAACCTCAGAGGCATTTAAATTTTCTTTACCTACAAAACGTTCCTTGCACAAAATTTTCAGGGAGCCCCTTAAGCACAGAAACTGGGAAGCCGTGTTCTCCCCACCTTCTCACTCTGTTCCTCAGTCTTGCTTGGGATCTCAAACACTCTTCTCTACTGCCAGCCCCAGAAGTCTTGCCTACTTATCTTTTCCAATACGCTATATAAAAATACTCTCAAAATGTATTGCTTCTAAATGAATTATTGCATATTTATATAATAAAATGTTATTCAGCTAGTCAACATAAGGTTTGAGAATGTTTATTAATATGGTAACATATTCACACTATATTAAGTAAAGAAAATAGATTACAAGTCATCATTTACAATGAGTCCATTTTTTACAACTCCAGGCATAACATATGTGTGTCTCTGTGTGTGTATAAATATATCACTCATAGAAGTTTACAAACATTGGAAAGACATGTACAAAATTATCAAAGATGATTATCTTTAGGGAGTGAGATTGTGAATAAACTTTTTCTTCTATCTTTGTTTTTCATCCTTTACAATGAACATATATTTCTTTTGCACCATTAAAAAACAAACAACAACAAAAAAAAAACAGTGTGAAGCCACTCTTTTCAGAGCTCCCCAGGCCCTGGATATCACTCTATATGTTCCTCATGTACTGTTGTATGCTGGAGCCTTGGTGGGGTATGGGCCCCAAACCAGGCTGGAAATGACCCTTTGAGATCTCATTTCAGACCTTAACCCCTCACAAATAGGTTCCATCAGGAACACCCTTTACAGTAAATTCCACCCTAAAGCAAAGGGTGTGACAATGACCCTTCAGGCACTTGTAATATGTACATATGTTCCCACATCAATTTGTCCCCATGTGCTTTTAATGCATGCATTACATTAGTGGTTTACACACTGTCCCCAGGGATTCACTTAGATGCTTCAAGAGGCTTGAAAAAAAGTTAGATTCAAATATTTTATAAAAATATATAATTTTAATTATTCATAAAAGTAAAATTAAAAAATAACCTGCCACACTTTAACACAGATGAGACCAGAAAATCATTCCTTTATGCCACCTTAGTCTCTGCCATCATTGTGCATACAATCTCTAACTGTGCAACTGTTTAAGAAAACTGTAGCTGTGCATTACTCTTTAAAGAACAATCTAGAGCAACACAGAGTGTTTTTGTCTATGAAACTGAACCAGGCAGTTCAGCACCAAAACGCACAAGGTCCAGGCCTATCTGCTCATCACAT
Source organism: Orcinus orca (assembly GCF_937001465.1). Lineage (NCBI taxonomy): Eukaryota > Metazoa > Chordata > Mammalia > Artiodactyla > Delphinidae > Orcinus > Orcinus orca. The sequence continues at coordinate 19,831,433 of NC_064571.1, forward strand.
TTCCTCACCAAAGCCTAACAGTGAATTGTGTAGAAGGTAGTAATGGTTTAACACATCTCCATATTGTTCAGCATTTCGTTTTAGTACTTAGAATAAGCATTATATCTTTTTAGTCTTTTATATTTATAAGAATGTGAACCATACTTGGGTATTTTTGAAACAAAATTTTTCTACTGAACTCCCTTTTCAAATGTAATCTGTCTAGCAGAGTATCCAGGCATTGCAAAGTGAGCTGTTTACCAAGTGTTACTACATCTGAGTAAATCAGAATTTTCTGTGCAACCAAAACGAAATGAAGATATCAAAGCTGAAGATACCATATTAGGGCGGCTGATACAGCTGCAGCTGCCATTCACACTGCCCAATGTCCATTCCACGTTCATAAATAGTTAGAATTTGAGCACTTTACACTACTGCTACCTCTTGGCACAAGCCACCATCCTTTCATGAATTATTCCAGGGGCTCCTCTCCTCCTCTGTCCTCCTGTTTTGTTTTGTTTTTTACCTTTTGAACTCCTATGACCTGTCCTCAATACCTAAATTATGGCATTTTCTGCCCAACATTCTCCAATGGCCTCCCATTTCATTAAAGTAAAAGTGTAATTCTGAATAATGGTGCACAAGGCCCTACATAGTCTGACACCTTGTCTGCTTGAAGACCCCATCACCTGCTACCTTCCACTCACTTGGAACAGTCTGTGAGCCTCCCCAAGAAGGTTCCTCAAGAGCTCAGGCACCTTCTCACACAAGGTCAATGAGCACTAGACCTTGCCTCTCATTCTACCTCAAGTGCTCTCTGCTCCCTCATCTCTGAAAGATCTTTAACCAAGTGTCATCTTCTCAGTGAACCTTTTCCAGGTCATCCTTACAACTACACTCCATGCTGCCATCTCACAGGTTTTATATTTCCCTGTTTCACTTATCACCATCTGAGATAACTCTTACTCAGATTATTGATTGATTGATTGTCTGTCTCCCCAACCTAGAGTGTAAACTCCATGAGAGCAGAGAAGTTTGTCTATTTTTTTCCCTTCTATATCCCCAGAATCCTAGAACAGTGTCAGGCACAAAGTAGGCAGGCATGCAATACATATCCACTAAATAAATACAATATTCTAACTTCAAATCCATCACAAAATGTTGATCAATAAAATACCATGTTTACTTGTTTCCTGTCATGAGGCCACTTTTAAGATTTTTTTTGATGAAAAAGTAGTTTTACTGCCAATGAAAGAAAGCTGTATAAAATTATAAGTTCCAGATACACGTTTATGTCTTCATTATAATTTGGATCTATTTATAGTACTCAGCATAATACTGCAAAAACCACTCTGATGGCACTAATCCAAAGGTCACACATCCTTTTGAAAAAGAGTCTCTCTCTACCCATTAGTCTTCACATATGTACAATAATGATGTTTGATTTAAAGGAGGATTATTTTTAAGAACCTTCTCCAGATGACATCATTAACTTGATAAAAAATAATTAAGGCTTTCCCAAAACCATTCCAACCATCTTTTCTAACACTGCCACATTCTGGGATCATAAATTTTGTCACGTGCATCTGTTCACTCAGTCCTTTTTCCTCAAACCACAGTCTCTTTTACATGCATGATTTTGTTAAATCTTCAAATCACACACACATTCATTAATTTGAATATACCCTTGTGGAAATATCCAACAAACAGCTGACACCCTATTGAGCTCAGTGTATCCATGTGGCTAAAACATGGCTCATACCCCATGCAGACAACTTTCTCCTAATCATTTAGTTTATAGCTCTTTTCCCCAATGTCCATCTTCCTCCATTTCATACCACTTGGCATGGATGCGTATGATTTTAGAACAGCTTCACCTACGAGTGAGCATGAAAAGTTGAATCTTCATCAGGAACTGATCAGGTGACTTTTAGAATCCAGAAATGTCAGTTTTGTCTATGGCCATACCATTCTGAAGGCACCCAATCTCAACAGAAGTGTCAGTTACGCCAATTTCAAAATCTTTTCTTCTCAATCTAATTATTTCTTTATCCTAATGATATTGTCTAGCATATTAATATGAAAATCTGCAGAGTGATAACTTGATAAAACCTTCATGTCCAGAGCTTAGAAAATTGAAAATGAAATATCTTATAACAGCCTAGTCACAACTGACTAATGTTTTGGTTGCTGTTAACTACAACAGACATTTTAGTAAGGCACAGATGCTATATCAAAATAAATATAAACTGATATTGTGGCAGTAGTAATGCGTGCACTAGACAGGGTTTATGGAGCCGGTCTAGCTGCATCCTTGAAATCACCAAAGAAGTGTGAAGTCCAAGTAAATTTTATACACTTTATAAAAAAGTCAGTAGGAGGTGTTTTATTTCAGCCTTTGATTCTGGTGGTTCAAAATGAACAGAATTTTCACACTTTAAAATTTAAGCACTATGCCCACCTACGTATTATCTGTAACTGTGTCAAAGTAGAAGCCTAATTTTCAATAAAAATACAAAACATTCCTGCATCACAAGGTTGTGAACAGAAAAACAAGCACCTGGAGTCAATAAAACACAAAAATCCATCAGCCCTGATGATCTGTTTGAGTTTATACTGAAAGAAAAACTTCTACTTGACCGGATTCTAGACAACGAACTGAAAATTACATGTCACATCTCGATCAATTCTTCTTTAATCACATTCTGTGATTAAAAGAACACAGGAACATCCTTCTTTTTCTGATTTATTTATATTGAGATCTTAACCATCACTCTGATCTCCGCAGTTTCTACTTCCTTCTTTGGCAGTAATTCTTCATTGCTAGAAATACCAGCATGCCTTCATATAAAATCAAATTCCACATATAAATCATTAGCCTGTTGCCATTCTGTTAAAAACAAACAAACAGAATCCCAGATTTTATAAGCCCTCTTTTTTTGTTAAATCCATTACTCAAAACTATTGACACAGGATGGAAGGCACTGGCGATCGACATTTCTAGCTGTACCCTGCGTAGCACCCATAGACCAAAATCACAGAAAGTGTTGGCCATCCAGATCCTATAGAGAAGTCCTCATAAGCAGAAGAATACCATGTGAGACAACCACACCTTATTCTTTGCGTGCTGAAAATGGGCAAATCTTGCAAAAGCAAAGAATCTGAAGGTGTATGGGAAGGAAACAGATTTGGGCTTTGAGGAGGGCATTCTACATCTTTCTGTTTTCTAGATCAAAGTTCTCTGGAGGGTGTGGCAGGAGGAGCTCTGTGCCCGGCACTGCTGACTCCTGGCTTGACCTGAGAACCTACATGTCAGTTAGGGATGGGAGTGGTAAGAAGAACCAGGCTGGAGGGAAGGACATGGGTTGACTGCTTTGTCTCAGCTTTGCCTCAGGGTGTTCCAGCAGGACCCAGGGTGGGCTTCAAAGGCTGGGAGCCGATTTTCAGAGTCCCCGTTCCCTACCTGACACCTACACAGGGCATTCCTTCAACATGTAATGTCAAGACCTCACTACATTTTTCCACTTTATGCTGAATTCTCTCAAACCCAGGAGTCCAGGACAGGAGGAACTCAGATCATTCATGGGTGCAAGCCCTGGGCATCAACAACATCACCTCTGCTGAATGAATAGAGCAAATCAATACAAACATAATTCAGTGCCTTTCAAAACAAAGAATATGGCTTCATCTCCTTCATCTAGTTTTCAGGTACACAAGAAGTATCACATTCTACACCTGTAGGAGAGAACAGCTGGTGTCTGTGCTGCCATATCACTAGATGTTACTAACAGCCATTTGAAAACTTGGAGACATTCCCTAATTTCTAAATGCACAGTGAATCAATAAAGTTTTCCCAAGTTTTACTGCAGTTAGAAGTTTCCACCTTAACCAACTCTGTCCAAACTTTTGAAAATCTATTATAATTCCTAATGCCTCTTCGGGATGAAGATTAGCCATCTACAGCCATCCTTAGCTTTGAAATTGCTCTGTGTAGAGGACTTCAGTGTGACCTCAGTTATTTCCATCCACCGTCTACTTTTGCCGACTGAAATCTTACCTAAATAAAGGGCAGCCACTAACACGACCCAGAAATCACTCAAGTAAAAAGCCAAAGTTTTCCTATGAAACCTCTTCCACCAATCTCTTCCCTGCTACCAATGCATTCCGACACGCGATCAAGACAGGACGCTCCCAAAGCGGCTCTTGGGTTTCACCTGTCCTCTTTCCAAACTGTGCCTGCTTTCCTCAGAGCCACCAGATCACGCACCGGAATCCCCCGAGGGCGGCGCGGGCCTGAGAGCCCGGGACTTACGTTGTTCATGTACTCGCTGAGCAGGTCCTGGAGCGCCTGGCGCACGGCGTTGCACTCGGCCACGATCCGCTCCCGCCGGTCGTCGCGGGTGCACGAGGAGTCGGCCATGAGAGCCGCGCCGCTGATGATGCTTTCCAGGCGCTCCTCTAGGGACGGCCGGAACCGGGCCTCGCTGAACGTCATGGGGTCCAGGATGATCTTGTTCTGAAAGGAGGACAGTGCAAAAACAATCAGCAGAGAAGAGGCGGCTGCCTTGGCACCCTGTTTTCTAAACCAGAAATTTCTGAGGCCAGGGCAAGACTCTGCGTGGAGAAGAAACGGGCTACTTGGATAAATTCTAAAGTGGCCTTGACAAAGTCTCAACTTTCTGTAAGATACTTTGTCCTGAATCTAATCTTCAGGGAGAAAACACCATGCTTTGTTTCAAAACTGTGTTCTTGGCAAAGGCTATCTCAATGGAAGGGTTTTCGAACGAGATCGTGGCACTGGCTTGACATTTTTTAAAATTTGTAGCCTTTGAGGAAAGCACATTTCAGTGTAGCGCTTTGTGGGGCTATGGAAAGATTTTACAGCCCCAGACTAGACCATAATACGTAACCAACAATAGGACTGGTACACACATAGCATGCATCCCCTTCAAGAGAAGCAGAGAGTCCCATGGCAGGATGCCTTCTGAAACTTGAGTAAGTAGCATCCAAAAGGCATATACAGTACAGGTTACTTCCCACTAGGAGCTAATATATTTTGTATAAAAACTAGCATTCTAGAAAAGGACTCATAATGTGTGTGCATGTATGTGTGTGTGATCTGTCACAATTAACTGACAGTATCCTGATAAAGGTGCTAACACGTTCCAAAAGAGCTTAGATAAGGAGAAAACAGAGACGTTTCCTAAAGGGAAGGTGTCACAGAGCGTTTATGCTTAGTTTTGCCCCTGCTAAGCCTGAGGATCCTGGAAACATGTAGGTAGTGATGTCCAGAGGTGTACAGAAATATGCATCCAGAATTCAACAGATATATCAGCCTGTATGAGGATCTGGGAATCATCAGGGCTACGTGGACACAAGGTAGTGAATGGTATACTAGCAAAGTGAACAGGACAAGAACAGGCCTAAGAAGGCCCAGTTAATCCCAATTTCCAAAGGTTCACAGAAAGGTAAGAATCAAAAGGAAGATCGAAAACATAGAGCAGAACCTGGAGAATAGTATTTCCAGCAAGTCAAGGGAGTGGAGAGACTGATGAAGTGTATGGTAACTAACTGCAGGAAATAGAGAGGCAACACCAACTTTGCCCAATTGCTGGTTTTCATTAGGGACCCCTTCTCTGCTCCAAACAAGGAAGATCATTCCAACAACGTTAATCACAGTGGAATGACCTGCTGCACTAATGGTTCGCTCATCTTCACCGGAGGTGCACACTCAGAGGTCCAAGAACCAGCATGGTAGTGATGGAGTAAATGGTCTTCTGACCCTTGGATCCTTTGATGGTATTGCCATTCCATTGCTCTTTCCTTTGATGTTCATCATATATATATGTGTGTATGTGTGTGTGTGTGTGTGTGCGTGTGTGTGTGTGTACACACACACACACACATATATATTTAGAAAGCATAATTTACCATATCTACAAATATAATAAGAAACCAAATGATAGTAGGTAGTCATGCCATTGCCCACCTGCCATCTGCTGAGTACCTACTATGTGCCTACTAGAGTGCTTAGTGCTAAAAAGAGGGTGAAGAGCATAAAAGACACTTGTGTGATTTTTTTTTCCCAATAGGATATAAAATAGCTGCTTAATCATTACAAAATAGGTCGGAACATGCTCTCTGGGAATAGCTTGCCGTAACTCTCCAACATATCCTAAGGTATTTGCTGAAAGCTGTGCTCAAAGTATCAGTGGCTTTATTCCTGTCTTACCCCTAGGTGCTTTGTGACCGCCTGGAGGGGTGGGATAGGGAGGGTGGGAGGGAGGGAGACGAAAGAGGGAAGAGATATGGGAACATATGTATATGTATAACTGATTCACTTTGTTATTAAAAAAAAAAAAAAGGATCAGTGGCTCTGATTCTCTGCTTGTTGTTAAAATGCAAATCTCCACAGCAGGGAGATCCCTTCAGCACAAAATGATGATGCCCTAAGGAATGCGTGAAGCAGGTGGTGACTTCGAAAGAAAAAAGCACCCACTAAACACAGACCACGTCTGAGGTCCACTGGAATGGTGGATTTCCTAGGAAATTACTCATTGGTCGAAGCTCTCTCTTCAGTTTAGAAGGCAAATGCGTGAGGTCCTTCCTATGAGCTATTCTGTGGCAGGTTTTGGCATAAAGACTACCTTCACATTTGCACTTTCTTAGATCTTACGAAAAGGATAATTTTTACTTAACTCAGAATAACATTACTCAAATTCTGTCCCTTGTGCCTAAGTAACCTTCCAAACAGTATCAAAAAATCACATGGAGTCCTCAGTACAGTGGATGGCTTTGCAGGGTATATCTTACAAGTGAGATTCCCAAAGGAAAGCTGAGAGGGGGCCACAGGTGCCCTGCCCCACCTGCCATCTGTACTAGAGTTCTGTCTGCAAGGACTCTTCCCAGTGGGATCCATTTGAATTCTCTCTCTCTTTCTTGCTCTCTTTCTATCTACTGCTTTTCAGATGATGCATCTATTATATATATATATATATATATATATAATATATATATATATATATATACACACATATTTTTTACCATGTAACATGCATTAAATACTGATACTCTAATTAAAGAAATACCTGATCAAAGTATAATTAGACTACTTTCCTTTATAAGGATTGCTGATTTTCAAAGCACTCTTTTATAGGAACCCATATTAACAAAAAACAATAAAAAGTGTTTGTTCTGCTTTGGGGTTTCAGGAGACTCTTCAAGGTTATATATCGGCTCTCAGATGGATTTTTATTATACTTTTGGACTAAAAAATATAAAGAAATGCCAATTTGATGGAAATATACTGAGGTAAATTTGAACTCAATAAGGGCAATTGTAAAACAGTTTCCCTGTAGAACAAGGAAAATGTACTATTGTCATTATAACATTATTTCCTAAATTATTTTCCACGGAACACTGAGCTTAGAGATGTAATGTTCTGATGAAAAAATAAGTTACCTTAGCCAGATATGTTTTGGAAATGCCACATGGCCCAGGGTACATTAGCACATGAAATGCTTTGGGGAGTTCTGCATTAAACAAGTCCGTCTCCTGCAGCATTCCTCAAACATATTTGAGCATAGAGGGGTCCCCTTTAAAATGCATGCATTATCTATGAGAACCTAAGGAACACGCTTTGGGAAATCATGGCAAGAGAGAATTTACAGTGTCAGCCGAATGAGCTCCCCACCTGCCACGGCCCGGGGCTGTCATGAAAGTAAACGCACTGCAACATTGAGCTTCAAAAACTCTGCATAAAAGTTACACCGTTCATCACATTTCTAATAGAATTATTCATTATGTATAGATCACAGGGGGAAAGCTTTAGAAAAAAAATCTCCCTGGAAAAGAAACAATAAATTTACAATATTCCAATCTATATCCGTGGTGGAGATGGGGAGTACTGCAATGATGGATGTGAACGGCTAGCAGGAAGAAGCCACTTAGGGGAGAGAAAACGCGTAAAAGGCATTGCGCATGTGCACGTGCATCTGTGTGCATGTGTGTATGTGTGTGTGTGTGTGCATGTGTGGGGGTGCGGATTGCCTGTGTGTGCTTATCTATGAGTGGATGGGTTTGGGTTGTGTGTAATGGGTGGAGGGGGGCAAATTGGCGGGAGGGGACATGGGTTGTTTGTGTGTGTGTATGTGTGTGTGTTTTCAGGGGACTGGAGAGCTCTCAAACAGGCTTTAGAAAAACAGAAAAAGATAAGGAAAAAAAAAAAAAAATGAAGCCAGGGGCTTAAGGACTAGAGGAAAAGACTACCGTTGCTAAAGTGATAGGAAAAAACAAACTCCTGGAGGTGAATCCTAGGCAAAAATACAGAGAGTGAAAGCCAAAGTGGAGTGAAGGAGGAGTATTGCTTCTGCATATTTGAGAGCGACTTAAAAAAAGAAACAACCGGGCAGGCTCTCTTTGCTAGCACACTCCGGGGTCAGCTCAGCCTGTCCGCGACTCTCTGAGGCTGCCCTCTACTGGCCAGAAAGGGAGCAGCAGCGGCAGCAGCATCCAGCTCGCTCCCTGGTCACGGAGGGAACATTTCATGGGTAACATGCAAGCACCAAACAGAGAAAGGGCGAGGCCAAGGTTTCCTATCTCTCCCTTTATGCCAAAGGTGTGCTCCTGCAAGAGGATTTTATGCTGTTTCCAATTGTACGGACTTATTTTAGTCCACTGAGATCTTACATTTTAAATATCTAAGTCTCTCATTTGCATCCTTAAAGCTCATTTAATCTTTTTATCCTTTTGATCTTTTAGTTCATCTCCTATTGTCATTTTAGTTCATTTTAAAATTGTGAGGCTACGTTTCTTACTTTATCTTCTTTTTTTTAAGTAAGGCTTACTTTAATTTCTTTTTATCCTGTCTATTCTCAGTCCCTTTATTTCACTAGCATAATATTCTGTGCTTTGTGATTTTTCCTTAACTTATTTTTTATTAACATCTTTACTTTAAAAATTAATGTTTTCATTCTTATGTTTATGGAGTGGCAACTGGAAAGCATGGCTATAAAGAGAGCAGTCCCAATAATTCTCCCCCAAGCAAAGGAGGCTAGGATCCTCTTCTGCCATCAAGTTGGAGCTATAACAGTCTCTCTTGTCCTACATAATTGATGTCCCATTTTTTCCAATGTCGAACTCTATAAAAATTGTAACTTGAAATAATTCAGGGAACGATATAGTTCAAAACTACTTCCCAAAATAATAGATTTACCTGTACTCACCCCACATCCAATTGTTACAAGAGCACTGCTTTTAAATCGCACCTATCATTGCACCTATCATGCATGCATTCTCTCTACAAGGAGTAATGTGATCTAAAATTTCAGTACTATCCTGGGACACTAAGTTATACTTGTTGCAGGCTCCGATGCCACAGCAGGCAGCAGAGAGACCTCTGTCAAAGCAAGAAGTTGAATGCATTACAAATGGTTTTATAGGTCCACAATTCTGTGTCTGTGATATTACTACCTCCATCTTATTGAAGAGGAAAATTATTCCAGAGATGTTTCCCCATGTTCGTACAGCTGGGAAATGAGGACACCTGGATTTGAACACAGGGCTTTTCACTTTAAGCCCAGCGTTCCTTCCACTGTTTCAGATTGCCCATATTCGGTTGAAATGAGTCTAACAAATCATAATTATAAAATTTTATTTCTTATTTTAAAAAACCATGAAATTCTCCTAAACCAAGTATAATGGTAAAGTATAATCTGTCATACTGTCTTCTTTTATGTCATCTGGGTCAACTTGCCCTTCCCATGGATAGCTGAAAGTATAGCCATTCATTCAACAAATGGTACCAGTTACTGTAGGTGTCTGAGGGCACAGACTGAAGAATCCTTTATTTCAAGAGGTTCACTGTCTAGTAAAAATAAAAACAGAATATGTACAACCAAGTGTAATTTGGAAAATATACTGACAATGTTAAGGAAGAGCTGAGTGATGGGAATTTGCACAGTTGGGAGGTGGGAGGTAGTCACAGAGATCTTCCTGGAGGAGATTACTCCTCAGCTGAGACTTAAAGAGTGAAAAGCAGTTGACCAAGCAAAGTCAGGGGCCGGAAGAAGCAATGCAGACAGAGTAGGAAGTGGTAACAAATGCACAGAGGTGAAAAATATCACAGTATATGAAGAGTATCAAAAGAGGTTTATTGAAGCTGAAGTGTTAAGTGTGAAGTTTCAGGTGTGGTGCCATGAAGGGGTCCCAAGCAACTTTCCTTTAAGAGAAACTTCTGCATGAACATAGGTAACTGACCGTCTCCACCTGCTACAACTGTAGATCCACCAGTTTCACAAGGAGCCATACCAGACCCCAGCAGCCCCTGCCAATCACGGAGCCATTCCTGCCCAGTGGGGACTTCTCCAGCAGGCAACATCTGCCCCTGCTCTTGCCTCTGCAATGGCCATGCTGAGACCTGCTCGGAACTGTGTGCTCAGGCTCTTCCGACACTGTCCTCTCTCTCCTGCTCTCCTTTCACGGGTGTTTGACCTGCACTGCAGTCAAAAAGCTCCCTTGGCCTATTTCTACTGGTTCTTTCCCACTATATCCTTCAAAGGCAATTCCTGTTTACACATCTAATCCCATCTATCTTGGGATTTGCTTCTCCAAGGACTTGAACAGACAAAAACAGGAATAGGAGACAAAGTTGGTGAAGAGAGCAACAGCCATGTTCTGAAGAGCCTTCTATGCCTTAAGACGCTTTCTCTCTGTAAATACCCCTTCAGACAATGAAGAGTCATCAAGAATTTAAAACATAGGAGTGATGTAATCCTGTTTGGCTGCAGAAAGTTTTCCCCAGAAGTAGGGAAGTCAGCTTTGGCAGGGGTAGAAAGAGAAGGCGAGAGAGCAATTATCAAGGCTTCAGAGCCCAGAAGAAAGATAGGCTGAGTACAAGATTACGTTTGTATAAGAAAGATTAAGGGCATGTGTTGGGACACATTAAGAATGTGAATCTGCAAAATATGGAGATATATTGGCTATGAGAATGTAGAAGAAGGAGTCAAAGATAAAACCTAAATCTCTGGCATGGGTAACATCAAAATGCACACATCAACCAGTTATATCCTGGGTATCAGCCTCCTTTTACGCAAATAAAGTTTTATTAGAACACAGTCAGGCCCATTCATTTACACACTGTCTATGGCTATTTTCACACTGCAATGGCAGGGTTTAAAATTTAGGACAGAAACTGTATGGGTCACAAAGCTTGGGATATTTCCTATTGGTTTTTTAAGAAAACATTCACTGACCTTGAACAACTGTGACAGGTAACAGATAAAGAAGAGCAGGTTTAGAGTGCCTATGATTCATTTACATGGAAAAGTCTTGTGGAAAGTTGATTATAAGTGTATGAAAATGGACCAGCTATAAAGATTGAGGATCATTAGAATAAAGGCAGGAGTGAAAGCTATGAGAATGGATGTGCTATCCCAAGGAAAAGAAATAGAACGAGAAGAGCAGTGAGCCCAAGCCACACTGGGAAGCCCTCAATGCATAACAGAGAAAGAGCCCACAAATGACATGGCGAAGAATGGTCAGAGAGATCTGACCAGACCCAGGAGATTTTATGGCCATAGTTTATAAGGGAGAACAGTAGGAAATTCTCTAAAGAGGCCAAATAAGATCAAGACCAAAAATGTCCTTTGAAATTGGAAGCTAGGAAGTTATCAGTGATAAACTGTGTGCCTATATGTGTATATTTGTGTGTATGTACTTATTTATTTATAAATATTTTAATCCAAAAGGCACATCAGCCTCAATGGAAAGTAGCAGAAGCAATCTGACTACTGTTGAGATGAAAAAGAAATATTTTCAAATTCATAAAAAATTATTTACCATTTTCAGGAAGGTTCTAGAACACAACTAGAAAAGAGAAAGAACTAAATGGTATTAAATTAGGAAGAAGAAGATAAAACTATGTATGTCTGATTGCAGATGTTATAACTGCTAACAGAAAAAAATGAGAATCAACCAAAAATTTATTGCAAATTTTTAAAAAATTCATGAAAGCACTTGTATTTATATGCAAAATCAATTGCCTTCATATATACAAGAACTAACCAATTTGAAAGAGCAAAATTACAATAACAGGAATGGCAAAACAAAACACACAGGAAAACACACTTTAGATGTCAACTAGATACGACAAGAAATGTGCTAAAGAAAGATGAATCGTGCAGGCACACACTCTGAGCACAGGGCAGAGCTGGAACTGGGATGCACACCCTCTCGCTCCAGAGTCTCTGATTTGGCTACTACACTGCGTTTCCCACTGGTATCTTTCTGCATGCGTGATGCTGGTCAACACGAAGAAGTCAATGGAACAGCTATTTCTCCATCTCAGACACTAAAGTAGTAGTAGTACTGTACATGATTCTTTCTACTTTAAGAGGGTATGGAAAACAGTGAACAATGATCAGGAATAGGGACTTCCCTGGTGGCACAGTGGTTGAGAATCCGCCTGCCAATGCAGGGGACACGGGTTCAATCCCTGGCCCAGGAAGATCCCACATGCTGCGGGCCACAACTACTGAAGCCCGCACACCTAGAGCCTGTGCTCCAAAACAAGAGAAGCCACCACAATGAGAAGCCCATGCACCGCAATGAAGACTAGCCCCCGCTCGCCACAACTAGAGGAAGCCGGCACACAGCAACAAAGACCCAACGCAGCCAAAAATAAATAAATAAATTTATTTTTAAAAAATGAGCAGGGATAAAAGCTCTTAAAATGCTACTTTATCCTACTTTTCATTTGTTATCTGTCTCAAGCTGGCCAGCAGACATTATAATATACTTTTTCTACCAAGAAGGAAAACACAAATATCTGTTAATCTTTCTTGAGCTACAAATTAACCATCTTAAAGCTGAACTTTGTACCTAACTATACTAAAAGCAGTAACTTAGCATGACTGGCATAAGATCAGGAGCATAAAAGTAATATATTACAATATTTAATTACAGTTATGCCAGTAGAAAGGCTCTAGCACACTCATAATGTCTAATGGAGTGGTTTCATACCCACAGATTTAAGTTCCCAAGATTTTCAGTGCACAGCTGAGGAAGGTGGAGTGTTTTTCTTCAGTAGCCAAGAAACCGCTTGTTAAAGACTGGGAGAAAGTCTTATTTATTATCTTTAGATCTTCTGGCTTTCAGTGTTAATTAAACCCTTTAGAGAACTACTTAGTCATCTCAAATGTACACAGAATTTTCAAAATGCCAGAAAGGATAACAAAGAAAACCGATTTAATCAATGGTTTTCCCAAATCTAATCTTATAAACATGGAAAAAGCAAACGCTAGTGGTATGAGCAAGTCCTGTGGTCTTCTTTGCTCTTTGTGACAACCCTGTAAGATAAATGTGCCCTGGGTTTTTACTACCTTCATAGTTCAAGGTGGCAACTAAGGAAAATAATAAATTGTGCTGTTGTACCTCATAAACACCAGACCCTCACCACCTGCTGTCCAACATAGCTATTTCGAATCAAACAAGCAGAAGAAAGAATAAATGCCAACATTCCCTTCTGCAGCCATTCACTTTCATTTTTTAAAGATGGCAAAAAAAAGTTCTCAAAGAGGCAGGTAACATTAGTTAAAGTCATTCTTCTAAAGGAATATGTCATTGTGATCTGGAGTAATTAAAGCAATGCAAATCAGAAAGCCAAAATGATGTGCATGTTTAAGTGAGGGAATATTTCTCTTTAATTATTCTGAGATTTTCCTAGAATAGGCAACAATGTACATGTCTTTACTTCCTTTCTTTTGCACCTTTATCATCACCCCATTCTCCTATTTACCTCTGCATATTTAAATTGTGTACTTTGTCTTGTCTTGGGGTATAACTGGATAAGTTTTATGTTTCACTGATAAAATAGTCCTTCCTTCCTTCCTCTATTTCCCAGGTACAGAGTTCAGAAGTCCTTCTGTTTCTTGCTGCATGAAGAAGTCCAAAGACATGTGGTCTGGAGAGAACAGTGCCCCAGTCTGGGTGAACCTTGAAAATGACTGAGCCTGCCCAGAGAACGGTAAGCTTTGGTCCAGCTCAGAGCGTCCTGCTGCCTTGGCATTGTCCAAACGGTCTAGGTCACAGAGGTTACAGAGAGTTCCAGCAGGCCCAAGATTTGTAAAGGCTTTTAATTGTATTCATTGTATTATTTTGCTGCACTGATAAAATTCCAAACAAAGCAGACAAATGAACAAGTCCAGGCAGTACCTATTGATTAACTATTCACCAGTGTTATTTTTTAAATGTCTGTTATCCAGTTTAAAATATTTGACTAGTAACGCCTGAGGCAGTCTCTCCCAGCCTCCCATTAAAATGCCTATAGATAGAGAGGGGAAAAAGGAATTTTATAACCCTGAAAATTGAGAATGAAAGACATCTACTGACAATGAAGCATGATCATGATTCTGGCTCTGAATGCTTTAAACACTTCTTTTAAAGATTGAAGTCTCAGATAAAAGCATAAATCAAGGCCATTTTAATAAATTAATTGAGGTGTCTAAATCAAAAGCGTGTTATCTGTTTGGTTTTAAACATTTATTCTCCCTGTAGTGTATCAAAAATTAACACAGATACATTTTCATCTTTTTCATTCTTTGTCAAGCTCTTCCCAGTGAGAATCTTTCTATCTGTACCTAAAAAGTTTTTCATGGGCTAATTGGGGTAACATTTGAAATGGAAAATACTAAAGGTATTGGGTTTTAATCATCTACTTTTTCTTAAGCTACAGAGAAACTCTAACCTGCATTTTTGGATTTGCCTTAATTTTTAAAATTGCACTCTAAAATCGATTACTTACTCTTTCTTCTCAGGATTATATTTAAAGATAAACTAGTTATACCATTTATAATATACTTAAGATATTATTTGTAATTAAACAGTTCAGTTTAATTGGAAATAAATGACAAAGATAATGACTTGATAATTACACAGCACTTTTTATTCTTAGATATTTGATTTTTTTTAAAGAGAAATCTATCTAAGCCCACATTAATTTCATTTAAGAAGAGAATCTGATATTTAGCAAGACAGAGTTATTTATTTGCCAAAGTAATGGATAAAAAAACTGTGTGAGGAAGTCCAGCTGTGGACTCTTCCTACTGGATGCTTTGATCTAGTGGAAGCTGGTTTCATTTTGCCTAATTCGATCATCTATGTGTGTTGCTGAGTTGTTGTGGGCATTTCATAAGCACAGCCTAAAGCTCTGACAAGAACAGTAGTTAACAACGAATCACAGTAAAGCAGAGCAAAGGTAATTATCCTCAGCTTTACACTGTGGATTGATCAGAAAGCAAGTGTCCAAACTGCATTTAATCAAACTGAGCCTTTAGAGGGTTGAAGAAAGAAAACTGATTTTACTCTTTGGCTGAAAACACAGCCATATAATCACTTCACTCTCCTTAATTCTCTACATTGTTGACCCTCTTTTTTACCCAGTCTCCCTCCTCTTTGACCTCTGTGTGGTACTTAATACAATTTACCATCCACTCCTTAAATTAATCCTCACCTGCGCTTAAGGAAACCCTGCTTTACTGTGGGTCTCCTTAAACCTCTCTGACGGCTCCTTCTTTCATTCCTTCCCTAGTTCTTCTTCCGTGATTTACACGAGGAGCTGGCATATCTCAAGGTCCAGCCCCTTGTCCTCAGGAGTCCTCTTAATACTCTCTTTCTTGGAGAGCTCTCCCACCCCATGCCTTAGCCATCACCTAGTCATGAACAAGAACTCAAATTCCATGTCCAGTCTCGACTCTCTTGAGGCCCAGGCCCCTCTCTCTAGCTATACACCCACCATTGCCAGCTGGACGTCCAATCATCACCCCAAGTATAACATGTGAACTCTTCATCTTCTTCCAAAGACTAAACCCTCATTTCTATGGAGGAAAAACAAGCAGGAGGGAAACGGGAATCGATAAATCTCACTTCATCCTCCTAGTGCACTGAGAAATTAGAACCAATGAGGAATCCTCGCTTGACAAAGGAATGAAGTGTTGCTCACACAGGGTAGGCGGCTTGCTAAAGACTACACAGTAAAAAGCTTGAGGAGTCTTTCTGGCTCCCAAGCCCCTGTGCTTGCAGCCTCATTCTCTCAGGCACTTTTGTTGAAAGATCAAGCATCTTTGTAATCTATAACCAAGGTATAACATGGTACAGAGGTGGACAGCTTGGATTAGAATCCTGGCTCCAACTCCTTCAAGCTGTGACTTCTAGGCTGAGCAGATTGCTTAAATGATGAGGGTCTTAATTTCCTTATTTGTAAAATAGGAATAACAGCAGTATCTATACTATAGAGTTGCTGAGAAAACTAAATAAGATAATATATGTAAAGAGCTTAAAATACTATAGGGCACATAGAAGTAATAAATTTTAACAATGAAGTCATTTAAAATAACTCTTTTTAATGTAATACTTTATATTTCCACTGTTATTCCATCCTCCACCTTTTATTCAGGCCATCATCATCTCCCATTTGTTCAGTAATCAAAACTCTAAATTGACCTTTTTTGTACAACTTATTTTTCCTAAGAGATCATTCTTAAAATTCTGTTTAATCATTCCACCCCACTAGCCCAAAACCTTCAATGGCTAGTAAACTACCTATGATCACCAACTACCTGACAACGTATAGATGCTGCTAATCTTACCTGGTGGTTCTCCAATTCCATTTTCATCATTCCTTTTGTAAGATATGTCAAAGTCCCCAATAGAACTAAGCAATCGGTTGCATTTTTCATCTAACCCTCAGAACTGGGATGTCATTTTCAGCAAGTACAACCTAAAGAAATATAAGTTCATATCCATTCACTTCAAGTTTCAGATCCCTGGCCTTCAAGATTCTCCCCAATCTGACACCAGTATCTGCCTCTCAAATGTCATCTCCCAGGACTCTCCTCAGGAACCCTTGGCTCAAGCCAAAGTGGTCCCTGACTGCCTCACCCCACCCCCTATGCTTCGTGGGTACTGTGGTATTAATTTTTCTCTATTGAATATTTCAGTACCTTCCACCCTGTTGCTTCTCTGAAGCCCATGTTGACCCTACACAGGGCAGACTGTCTTCATCTCTCTGTGTACAAGGCTCTCTCCCTTAAGCCCCATTACAGAACTCCTTGTCATTTATCATCCAGCTTACACATTTAGCTCTTGTCTGATATTACCATGCATCGTTAGTGGTGTCTGTGTGTGTGTGTGTGTGTGTGTGTGTGTGTGTGTGTGTGAGAGAGAGAGAGAGAGAGAGAGAGAGAGAGATCTAGACAGAGAGACAGAGACAGAGATAGAGAGAGACAGAGGATTGGGAAGAGATCACCAATTGGGATGCTTTTCTTACATCTTGATATCTTCTACTATGGCACTCAGCTGAGTGCTTTGCACATAAGTAGTTGACAAATATCTGCTGATTAACAGACTGAGGTTTCCTGAACAAATATGTCCTTTCTCCAACTTTTATCAAAAGGCTTCTGGAACACAATAGGGCACCCGAGTGAATCTAGTATTTGGAGGTGAATACATGTGGGGGGCCCTTCAGTTAGGTATGCATATTTTGGTCTACCTCATTATTTGATGTGGCTCAGTGAGCTTGAGATTCAGAATTATTGGGGCAGGGGCACATCACTTATGATGACAAATGTTAGTTCTGCTTTCAGTGTGAGGCAGACTAGCTGAGGCTGCCACATCTTTTGCTTGGCAAACTGCTATTGTAAAATCCTTGATCCTGATCCATCAAAAAAGGAACTATTTTAAGTTTCCATACAGTGTAAACTAAACCAACAGGTATTCACAATGTGTGCATGTACGTATAGAGTATGTATATATGTAAACAGGAGAGTGTTACTGAAAGCAGCTGTGTCCTAGAAATAAACATTCCACAAACATTTGAAAGTCTCATATGAATATCTGATTAAACCAGGGTCAGTAAACAATGGCTCATGAGCCAGATTAGGCCTGCTATCCATTTTTGTATGGTTTACAAGCTAAGAATGATGTTTTTAAATAGTTGAAAAAACCATGGGCCTACCAACATGCTACATTTCTGTCTAAAATCCTCTCCTTAATTATATCCTTAAATACTAAAAAAGATAAGCAACCAGAGAAAAACAATCAAGACATGACATGAACCCAATAATCTAGCAACTGAATAATTAGTTACTGGATTATCAATGCTTTAAATTTTTCTAAGTTTAATAATAGGAGGAACAAACTTCTTATCCTCCAAATTCGTTACACTCTATGTCTGTGGTTTGGAATGTTAAATTATCCATTTAAAACAGAAAGTCAATTTATATTTCTCAGAAGCAATTATGACTTAATTGCCGTTATCAACCTAATAAATTACTAGGTGATTTCCACAAACTGGTTATACACTCAAATTTCATGTCTGATGAAAGAATAATTATATCAATATTCTGCAAATATGAAAAGGAAATTGGTTCATTGGCCACAAGGGAAATGCATACACCTTGAGTGTAAACTCATCTATCTTTTTCTGTCTATTTTTAAGCAGGCAAATTAAGATGGGAAAGAAAGAGTTTGTGTCTCACAGGAATAATGTGCAATACGTTAATTGCTTTTCAAGAAACAGCATGGCTTGAAAAATATTCTTTGTGCTAAATGAGGATGTCATGTTCTCCCCTGAACTCTGTATTTTGATGTACATCTGTTGATGATAATTGAAATCATATAGAGTCTTTGTATGACACCGGAACACAGACACCTGAAAAGGGTTAACCCAACCAAGAAGATAATGGATGCCCATTGCAACAGAATAGAAGGTTTATGAAGGCATGCCACGTCTCCTGTGGGGAAGTTGATGTGGCATCAGTCCAGAAGGCTGGGAAGACATTATGGGTGGATATTAGAGAGTCACTAAGATCAAAACAATGAGCATATTCACTTTTGTATCCATTGAACAAACACTTATTTTTTGCTCACCGTATGGATGAAAGTATTAATGAGAGAGACCTGGTCTCTGTCCTTCTAGTGCTCACATTTGTAGACACAGAACTGGAAACAGAATAATACACTTACTATTAATATACACAAAGTATAATAGTAACATAAAAGGAATAGTGGCTTAGTTATTGGGAGAATTAGGGACAGTTTCAAAAAATAAAGCACCTTGCTAAGAATGAATATAAATTTATTATGTTAAAAAAAAGGCAAGAGCTCATCAGGAGATCACCTGAGGCCAGATTAAAGGAATGCAGGCCCTGCACACACCCTGATCCTTATCAGCAACCCGGCCCTTGAACCATTGCTATAAAACTCCTCACCAGGGCTTCCCACGTGGCGCAGTGGTAGAGAGTCCGCCTGCCGATGCAGGGGACACGGGTTCGTGCCCCAGTCCAGGAAGATCCCACATGCCGCGGAGCAGCTGGGCCTGTGAGCCATGGCCGCTGAGCCTGCGCGTCCGGAGCCTGTGCTCCGTAACGGGGGAGGCCACAACAGTGAGAGGCCCGCGTACCACAAAAAAAAAAAAAATAAATAAGGCAAGAAGTTCAGACAGCGGAAATATCATGAGAGGGAATGTGTGAATGAAAAAGCAATCATACAACTGAAGAATAATACATAGTTAATTATGACAGAACTTAGAATGGAAAGTAAGAAAAAGAAGGATCTGAGATGAAAGAGGTAGTTAGGGTTCTACTGAAATGATCTGATGCCATGCTAAGAACTTTAAAGTTTATCCTGAAGATGGAATTTCACTGGTAAAAAAAAAAAAACATAATACCTGATTTCCATTTTGGAAAAGCTACACCAGCAGAGGTGATGGAATGTAGGGGGAAGTGAGGAAGTTATTTCAATGATTCAGCCACAATATGGGCCTGAATAAACCGTGGTCGTAAACATGAAGGTGAGAGGGCCGAGTCAAGAGTTGTAAAAGGAACTGAATTCATAGGATTTCAAGATTAACTGGAGAGGAAAGTGGAGAAGACTCTCAGTTTTCTGGATTGAATGACCACATTCATAAAAGTCATGCCTTTATCTAAAACAAGAACTACAAAAAGAAAGGTTAGGCTTGACAGAGGAAAAGCGCTAGATTTAGTTTGATAACATTTTAGATGTTTAGAAATAATCCCAATTAACATGTCATATATCCAGATGGACACAGGTCTGGACCTCCGGAGAGAAGTTGGGACCAGAGAAACAGATGTGCGGTACATGGGATACCAACCATCAGGCCCTCTAAGCCCTTTAGTGAGAATCAAACAGGGTAAAGAATACAACTCTAGGGATAAACCTCATTTAGGTGGCTGGAAAGAGAAGCAAGCCCAGGAGATGGAGATGTAATGAATGGTCCAAGAGGCAAGAAAAAAAAAAAGCAAAATAGAGTCATTCTTGAAACTTAAAGGATGTGACCTTGAGGAAGAAGCAGTTTAAGGAAAGAGATGCCTTAGCATGACAACAGTTACCTGGAAAGTTAAACCTCCACAAGTGACAGCTTTTTAAGGCAGATGGCTTGATGACTTGATGACTTTTATTTAAGTAAACCAAAATCCAAGATATATTGGTATATATTTATACCTAAGAGCTAAAGCACAGTGCAAGGTCAATGACACATTATTACTGTTGTCGGTGTTATCAACAATTTTGCACCATCAATACCCTTCCACCGTCCTGAATGTAAATAAGTTTCAACAGTAATTATAACCCTTTAACTAAACTGACTGACTCATTTTGCCTCCTCTGCTCTCCAGCAGATACTGTCACTCATTTCTTCTTTCTTCCATTCAACAAATGTTTCTTGAGGGCTTACTTTGTACCAGACTGTATTAAGCACCAAAAGTAAAGTTACTATCACTTTTTTTTAATGAGACACATTTTAAAAAAATATGAATTAAAACACATGAAACACATGGGCATTTGATGCTTTTTACTGTTCATGAAAACTCCATGTGGAAAGTCATGGACTTCTTGAAAGACAGAAGTCCTGTTACTTCTGAGGAAACTGCCATCTAAGGAAGTGCAGCTCTGTTAGCCTTCTTGCCTCAATAAGTGCTATCCACCTGTGTTTGCAGTCCTAGCGGTTAGTATGCTCCTCTTGGTCTCAATTCATTTAGGCTCTTTCACTTTATCTATATTGCTATCTTCTTTACACCACTGAGACTCCTTCTTCTACCCGTTACCTCCCAATCTCCACCCGCTCCAGGATCCAGCAATATAAAAATGACTGGCCCACCTCGCCTACCACTTATCTCTGTTCTGCACATGCAGCCTGTGTAAGGCCTGCGTTACACGTCAGCAGGTCTCAACTGCATGAGTTTAGACTAGTAACACTGTACGTGGTTTCGCGATAGTTATTTATCTCTTAGAGTCCTCTATTCTACTCTAGCCTGGCAGCAGTTAAGTGATAAGGAAATTAACCTTGGGAGGAGCTTCAAGGTGGCGGAAGAGTAAGATGTGGAGATCACCTTCCTCCCCACAGATACATCAGAAATACATCTACATGTGGAACAACTCCTACAGAACACCTACTGAACGCTGGCAGAAGACCTCAGACCTCCCCAAAAGCAAGAAACTCCCCACGTACCTGGGTAGGGCAAAAGAAAAAAGAATAAACAGAGACAAAAGGATAGGGATGGGACCTGCACCAGTGGGAGGGAGCTGTGAAGGAGGAAAGGTTTCCAAACACTAGGAAGCCACTTTGCAGGTGGAGACTGCGGGTGGCAGAGGGGGAAGCTTTGGAGCCGCCCGCAGAGAGCACAGCAACAGGGGTGCGGAGGGCAAAGCGGAGAGATTCCCGCACAGAGGACCAGTGCCGACTGGCACTCACCAGCTTGAGAGGCTTGTCTGCCCACCTGCCTGGGCGGGCGGGGCTGGGAGCTGAGCCTTGGGCTTCGGTCAGAGCACAGGGAGAGGACTGGGGTTGGCGGCGTGAACACAGCCTGCAGGGGGTTAGTGCACCATGGCTAGCTGGCAGGGAGTCCGGGGAAAAGTCTGGAGCTGCCGAAGAGGCAAGAGACTTCTTCTACCTTCTTTGTTTCCTGGTGCACGAGGAGAGGGGATTAAGAGCGCTGTTTAAAGGAGCTCCAGACACGGGCGCAAGCCGTGGCTAAAAGCGCGGACCTCAGAGACGGGCATGAGACGCTAAGGCTGCTGCTGCCGCCACCAAGAAGCCTGAGTGCGAGCAAAGGTCAATATCCACACACCCCCTTCCAGGGAGCCTGTGTAGCTCACCACTGCCAGGGTCCCGGGATCCAGGGACAACTTCCCCGGGAGAACGCACGGCGCGCCTCAAGCTGGTGCAACGTCACGCTGGCCTCTGCCGCCGCAGGCTCGCCCTGCACTCCGTGCCCTCCCCTCCCCCCGGTCTGAGTGAGCCAGAGGCTCCAAAGCAGCTGCTCCTTTAACCCCGTTCTGTCTGAGCGAAAAACAGACACCCTCCAGCGACCTACACGCAAAGCTGGGGCCAAATCCAAAGCTGAGCCGCTGGAGCTGTGAGAACAAAGAAGAGAAAGGGAAATCTCTCCCAGCAGCCTCAGGAGCAGCGGATTAAAGCTCCACAATCAACTTGATGTACCCTGCATCTGTGGAATACCTGAATAGACAAGGAATCATCCCAAATGGAGGAGGTGGACTTTGAGAGCAAGATTTATTATTTTTCCCCTTTTCCTCTTTTTGTGAGTGTGTATGTGTATGCTTCTGTGTGAGATATTGACTGTATAGCTTTGCTTCCACCATTTGTCCTAGGGTTCTATCCGTCCGTTTTTTTTTTGTTTTTTCTTTAAAAAAATTTTTTTTTCTTAATAATTATTTTTTATTTTAATAACTTTATTTTAATTTACTTTGTTTTATTTTATTTTATCTTCTTTCTTTCTTTCTTTCCTTCATTCCCTCCTCCTTCCTCCCTCCCACCCTCCCTTCTTCCTTCCTTCCTTCCTTTCTTTCTTTCTTTCTTTCTTTCTTTCTTTCTTTCTTTCTTTCTTTCTTTCTTTCTTTCTTTCTTTCTTTCTTTCTTTCTTTCTTTCTTTCTTTCTTTCTTTCTTTCTTTCTTTCTTCTCCCTTTTAATCTGAGCCGTGTGGATGAAAGGCTCTTGGTGCTGCAGCCAGGAGTCAGTGCTGTGCCTCTGAGGTGGCAGAGCCAACTTCAGGACACTGGTCCACAAGAGACCTCCCAGCTCTGCATAATATCAAATGGCGAAAATCTCCCAGAGACCTCCATCTCAACACCAGCACCCAGCTTCACTCAACGACCAGCAAGCTACAGTGCAGTACACCCTATGCCAATCAACTAGCAAGACAGGAACACAACCCCACCCATTAGCAGAGAGGCTGCCTAAAATCATAATAAGGCCACAGACACCCCAAAACACACCACCAGATGTGGACCTGCCCCCTAGAAAGACAAGATCCAGCCTCATCCACCAGAACACAGGCACTAGCCCCCTCCACCAGGAAGCCTACACAAACCACTTAACCAATTATAGCCACTGGGGAAAGAAACCCAAAACAATGGGATGTAAGAACCTGCAGCCTGCACAAAGGAGACCCCAAACACAGTAAGATAAGCAAAATGAGAACACAGAAAAACACAGCAGATGAAGGAGCAAGATAAAAACCCACCAGACCTAACAAATGAAGAGGAAATAGGCAGTCTACCTGAAAAATAATTCAGAATGATAGTAAAGATAGTAAAATCTTGGAAATAGAATAGACAAAATGCAAAAAACATTTAACAAGGAACTAAAAGAACTAAAGATGAAAAAAGCAACGATGAACAACACAATAAATGAAATTAAATATACTCTGGAGGGGATCAATAGCAGAATAACTGAGGCAGAAGAACGGATAAGTGACCTGGAAGATAAAATAGTGGAAATAACTACTGCAGAGCAGAATAAAGAAAAAAAGAATGAAAAGAACTGAGGACAGTCTCAGGGACCTCTGGAACAACATTAAATGCACCAATATTCGAATTATAGGGTTTCCAGAAGAAGAAGAGGAAAAGAAAGCGACTGAGAAGATATTTGAAGAGATTATAGTTGAAAACTTCCCTAATATGGGAGAGGAAATAATTAATCAAGTCCAGGAAGCACAGAGAGTCCCATACAAGATAAATCCAAGGAGAAATACGCCAAGACATATTAATCAAACTGTCAAAAATTAAATACAAAGAAAACATATTAAAAGCAGCAAGGGAAAAACAACAAATAACACACAAGGGAATCCCCATAAGGTTAACAGCTGATCTTTCAGCAGAAACTCTGCAAGCCAGAAGGGACTGGCAGGACATATTTAAAGAGATGAAGGAGAAAAACCTGTAACCAAGATTACCCTACCCAGCAAGGATCTCATTCAGATTGGATGGAGAAATTAAAACCTTTATGACAAGCAAAAGCTGAGAGAGTTCAGCGCCACCAAACCAGCTTTACAACAAATGCTAAAGGAACTTCTCTAGGCAAGAAACACAAGAGAAGGAAAAGACCTACAATAATGAACCCAAAACAATTAAGAAAATGGGAATAGGAACATACATATTGATAATTACCTTAAATGTAAATGGACTAAACGCTCCCACCAAAAGACACATATTGGCTGAATGGGTACAAAAACAAGACCCATATATATGCTGTCTACAAGAGACCCACTTCAGACCTAGAGACACATACAGATTGAAAGTAAGTGGATGGAAAAAGCTATTCCATGCAAATGGAAACCAAAAGAAAGCTGGAGTAGCAATTCTCATATCAGACAAAATAGACTTTAAAATAAAGACTATTACAAGAGACAAAGAAGGACACTACATAATGATCAAGGGATCAATCCAAGAAGAAGATATAACAATTGTAAATATTTATGCTCCCAACATAGGAGCACCTCAATACATAAGGCAAATACTAACAGCCATTAAAGGGGAAATTGACAGTAACACAATAATAGTAGGGGACTTTAACACCCCACTTTCACCAATGGACAGATCATCCAAAATGAAAATAAATAAGGAAACACAAGCTTTAAATGATACATTAAACAAGATGGACTTAATTGATATTTATAGGACATTCTATCCAAAAACAACAGAATACACATTTTTCTCAAGTGCTCATGGAACATGCTCCAGGACAGATCATATTTTGTGTCACAAATCAAGCCTTGGTAAATTTAAGAAAATTGAAATTGTATCAAATATCTTTTCTGACCACAACGCTATGAGACTAGATACCAATTACAGGAAAAGATCTGTAAAAAATACAAACACATGGAGGCTAAACAATACACTACTTAATAACAAAGTGATCGCTGAAGAAAACACAGAGGAAATAAAAAAAAATACCTAGAAACAAATGACAATGGAGACACGACAACCCAAAAGCTATAGGATGCAGCAAAAGCAGTTCTAACAGGGAAGTTTATAGCAATACAATCCTATCTTAAGAAACAGAATACATCTCGAATAAACAACCTAACCTTGCACCTAAAGCAATTAGAGAAAGAACAAAAACACCCCATAGTTAGCAGAAGGAAAGAAATCATAAAGATCAGATCAGAAATAAATGAAAAAGAAATGAAGGAAACAATAGCAGAGATCAATAAAACTAAAAGCTCGTTCTTTGAGAAGATAAATAAAATTGATAAACCATTAGCCAGACTCATCAAGAAAAAAAGGGAGAAGACTCCAATTAATAGAATTAGAAATGAAAATGGAGAAGTAACAACTGACACTGCAGAAATACAAAAGATCATGAGAGATCACTACAAGCAACTCTATGCCAATAAAATGGACAACCTGGAAGAAATGGACAAATTCTTAGAAATGCATAAGCTGCCAAGACTGAATCAGGAAGAAATAGAAAATATGAACAGACCAATCACAA
Source organism: Orcinus orca (assembly GCF_937001465.1). Classification (NCBI taxonomy): domain Eukaryota; kingdom Metazoa; phylum Chordata; class Mammalia; order Artiodactyla; family Delphinidae; genus Orcinus; species Orcinus orca. The sequence continues at coordinate 19,857,220 of NC_064571.1, forward strand.
GCACTGAAATTGAAACTGTGATTAAAAATCTTCCAACAAACAAAAGCCCAGGACCAGATGGCTTTACAGGCGAATTCTATCAAACTTTTAGAGAAGAGCTAACACCTATCCTTCTCAAACTCTTCCAAAATACAGCAGAGGGAGGAACATTCCCAAATTCATTCTACGAGGCCACCATCACCTTGATACCAAAACCAGACAAGGATGTCACCAAGAAAGAAAACTAAAGGCCAAAATCATTGATGAACACAGATGCAAAAATCCTCAACAAAATACTAGCAAACAGAATCCAACAGCACATTAAAAGGATCACACACCATGATCAAGTGGGGTTTATTCCAGGAATGCAAGGATTCTTCAATATACGCAAAGCAATCAATGTGATAACACCATATTAACAAATTGAAGGAGAAAAACCATATGATCATCTCAATAGATGCAGAGAAAGCTTTCAACAAAATTCGACACCCATTTATGATCAAAACCCTGCAGAAAGTAGGCATAGAGGGAACTTTCCTCAACATAATAAAGGCCATATATGACAAACCCACAGCCAATATCGTCCTCAGTGGTGAAACACTGAAAGCATTTCCACTAACATAAGGAACAAGACAAGGTTGCCCACTCTCACCACAGTTATTCAACATAGTTTTGGAAGTTTTAGCTACAGCAATCAGAGAAGAAAAGGAAATAAAAGGAATCCAAATAGGAAAAGAAGAAGTAAAGCTATCACTGCAGATGACATGATACTATACATAGAGAATCTGAAAGATGCTACCAGAAAACTACTAGAGCTAATCAATGAATTTGGTAAAGTAGCAGGATACAAAATTAATGCACAGAAATGTCTGGCATTCTTGTACACTAACGATGAAAAATCTAAAAGTGAAATCAAGAAAACACTCCCATTTACCATTGCAACAAAAAGAATAAAATATCTAGGAATAAACCTACCTAAGGAGACAAAAGACCTGTATGCAGAAAATTATAAGACTCTGATGAAAGAAATTAAAGATGATACAAACCGATGGAGAGATATACCATGTTCTTGGATTGGAAGAATCAACATTGTGAAAATGACTCTACTACCCAAAGTAATATACAGATTCATTGCAATTCCTATCAAACTACCACTGGCATTTTTCACAGAACTAGAACAAAAAATTTCACAATTTGTATGGAAACACAGAAGACCCCGAATAGCCAAAGCAATGTTGAGAACGAAAAATGGAGCTGGAGGAATCAGGCTTCCTGACTTCAGACTATACTACAATGCTACAGTAATCAAGACAGTATGGTACTTGCACAAAAACAGAAAGATAGATCAATGGAACAGGATAGAAAGCCCAGAGATAAACCCAGGCACATATGGTCATCTTATCCTTGAAAAAGGAGGCAGGAATGTACAGTGGAGAAAGGACAGCCTCTTCAATAAGTGGTGCTGGGAAAACTGGACAGGTACATGTAAAAGTATGAGATTAGATCACTCCCTAACACCATACACAAAAATAAGCTCAAAATGGATTAAAGACCTAAATGTAAGGCCAGAAACTATCAAACTCTTAGAGGAAAACATAGGCAGAACACTCTATAACATAAATCACAGCAAGATCCTTTTTGACCCACCTCCTAGTGAAATGGAAATAAAAACAAAAATAAACACATGGGACCTAATGAAACTTCAAAGCTTTTGCACAGCAAAGGAAACCATAAACAAGCACAAAAGACAACCCTCAGAATGGGAGAAAATATTTGCAAATGAAGCAACTGACAAAGGATTAATCTCCAAATCTTACAAGCAGCCCATGCAGCTCAATAACAAAAAAACAAAAAACCCAATCCAAAAATGGGCAGAAGACCTAAATAGACATTTCTCCAAAGAAGATATACAGACTTCCAACAAACACATGAAAGAATGCTCAACATCATTAATCATTAGGGAAATGTAAATCAAAACTACAATGAGATATCACCTCACACCAGTCAGAACAGCCATCATCAAAAAATCTAGAAACAATAAATGCTGGAGAGAGTGTAGAGAAAATGGAACACTCTTGCACTGCTGGAGGGAATGTGAATTGGTACAGCCATTATGGAGAACAGTATGGAGGTTCCTTAAAAAACTACAAATAGAAATACCATATGACCCAGCAATCCCATTACTGGACATATACCCTGAGAAAACCTTAATTCAAAAAGAGTCATGTACCAAAATGTTCATTGCAGCTCTATTTACAATAGACCAGAGATGGAAACAACCTAAGTGTCCATCATCGGATGAATGGATAAAGAAGAAGTGGCACATATATACAATGGAATATTACTCAGCCATAAAAAGAAACGAAATTGAGCTATTTGTAATGAGGTGGATGGACCTAGAGTCTGTCATACAGAGTGAAGTAAGTCAGAAAGAGAAAGACAAATATCGTATGCTAACACATATATATGGAATTTAAGAAAAAAAATGTCATGAAGAACCTATGGGTAAGACAGGAATAAAGACATAGACCTACTAGAGAATGGACTTGAGGATATGGGGAAGGGGAAGGGGAAGCTGAGACAAAGCGAGAGAGTGGCATGGACATATATACACTAACAAACGTAAGGTAGATAGCTAGTGGGAAGCAGCCGCATGCACAGGGATATCGACTCGGTGCTTTGTGACCGCCTGGAGGGGTGGGATAGGGAGGGTGGGAGGCAGGGAGATGCAAGAGGGAAGAGATATGGGAACATATGTATATGTATAACTGATTCACTTTGTTATAAAGCAGAAACTAACACACCATTGTAAAGCAGTTATACCCCAATAAAGATGTTAAAAAAAAAAAAAAAGAAAACAAAAAACTACAAGTCAAACTACCATATGACCCAGCAATACCATTACTGGACATACACTCTGAGAAAACCTTAATTCAAAAAGAGTCATGTACCCAAATGTTCATTGCAGCTCTATTTACAATAGCCCAAAGATAGAAACAACCTAAGTGTCCATCATCGGATGAATGAATAAAGAAGATGTGGCACATATATACAATGGAATATTACTCAGCCATAAAAAGAAACGAAATTGAGCTATTTGTAATGAGGTGGATGGACCTAGAGTCTGTCATACAGAGTGAAGTAAGTCAGAAAGAGAAAGACAAATATTGTATGCTAACACATATATATGGAATTTAAGAAAAAGAAAATGTCATGAAGAACCTAGGGGTAAGACAGGAATAAAGACACAGACCTACTGGAGAATGGACTTGAGGATATGGGAAGGGGGAAGGGTAAGCTGTGACAAAGCGAGAGAGTGGCATGGACATATATACACTACCAAACGTAAGGTAGATAGCTAGTGGGAAGCAGCCGCATAGCACAGGGAGATCAGCTCGGTGCTTTGTCACCACCTAGAGGGGTGGGATAGGGAGGGTGGGAGGGAAGGAGATGCAAGAGCGAAGAGATATGGGAACATATGTATACGTATAATTGATTCACTTTGTTATAAAGCAGAAAGTAAGACACCATTGTAAACCAATTACTCCAATAAAGATGTATATATATATATATATATATATACATATACATATATATTATACGATGATCCACTGGGAACAAACTTAAGTCTATTTAATGTTGTTTTTTTTTGTTTGTTCGTTTGTTTAACACTAAAATTGAGAATACGTGGGCATGGATTAGTCAAACTTAGATAAATGATTACTTTATTTAACCATCTAGTTTTAAGGACACAATTTTTCATGGTAATTACTGTGTGAAGTCAATATCTGGGGAGATTTTGTTGTAACTACAGCCCTCCATTAAATTAATAATTTTTTGAACTAGTCAAACTAGTCAATTTATGGGTGCTCTGATGTCACCCCTCTTATAAATCTGTAATTCTTTTTTCGCGGGCCTCTCACTCTTGTGGCCTCTCCCGTTGCGGAGCACAGGCTCCAGATGCACAGGCTCAGCAGCTATGGCTCACGGGCCCAGCCACTCCACGGCATGTGGGGTCTTCCAGGACCGGGGCACGAACCCGCGTCCCCTGCATCGGCAGGTGGACTCTCAACCACTGCACCACCAGGGAAGCCCAAATCTGTAATTCTTAATGGAAATAATTTGGGAGAGATTCTCTACTGTTTGTCTGGGCATGTGTGTTTGTGTGTGTGTGTGTGTGTGTGTGTGTGTGTGTGTGTGTGTGTATGTGTGTGTATGTATAAAATAAGGTTGCCTTTAACCATTTAAAAATAAAGAGTTTGTGTGCCTGGGAGAGACAGAGAGAGATGACAAATGACACAGCAAATGGAGAAAAATACTAAGCATAGGTAAATCTAGGTAAAGAATATGTGGTATTCTTTATTTTTATATTTGCAACGTGTCTGCAAACAGAGTTTTAAATTTTTTCAAGCAAAATATTTTTCTAAATTAAGGAATATTAGTGAGAGAAAGCTTGGGAAATGAGAAATACAGGGGAAAAATACTCATAGTCACTGCTACCTAAAGAAAATCTGGGAGATATTCAGGTTTTTTTGGATATTTTCACTACAAATTTGGTTTTTCATATCTCCTTACTACATAAATAAGTGCTTAGGTGCTAGAATGTTACTATTAATTCTGCCTTTGCCTTGTGTCACTTCAGGTTTATTTTCTGCTCCATATTTTAAAAGTGAATCTGGTATGTAGACTTGAGAGAATCTGGAAATAAAAACAGCCTGCATCCACATGCCAAAGGGCTGCTACACTCTGCGGGGTCAGTGACAGATAAAGTACATTATCTTTTCCAACCTTAGAGATCTTCTCCTCCTTCAGATATCCCCAAATGTCATCTTCAAATCTGTGACAGGTCTTTGTAAAAAAAAAAAAAAAATTGTTCTGCAGAAAACTTTTTTTCTGATTGGTGATGTTTTTGTGCTTAAAGACTGTGCCAAGCCCTCAGTGATCAGAATAAGCTGAAGAAGCATTATGGAAGATGCTATTAAGTTATTTTCAAACAGAGAGATGCACATATATATTTCTAGTGCTTTCAGAGGAGCAACCGAAGCAGGGACCTGGGAAACAAGCAGTGTCGGCTCCAGAATTTCCTCCTAGGACAGTTTTAGGAGAGGGAAACTGGTTGGGAGTAAGACAGGACCTGCCTGGAGGCTGCATTTGCACAGTGAGCATATTCTTCTACTTAGATTGTGTGATTATTGGGGTATCTTTAGGGAGTTGATGGAGATGGTAATGATAACACCTCCCACCCCATTCTTCGCCAATACAGCTGAAATCAAAAGACTTGTATTCCTCCTTTGGTTATGAGAATAATTACTTGTGTTGAGTTTGAGCAAAATGTTTGATCTCTCTGGAAATCACTTCTTACATTTATAAATTGGCTTATATGGACTAGACTGGAACAAAGGGACTTTTAGTACTATTAATCTTTGATTTTCTGAATTAGAAATCCCTGTATTAGAAATTTCTATATTAGAAATTCTCTCTGACCTGTAAGTTTATATTCTAGTCTGGGAAATATAGGTCCATCCTCAATCTAGAACATGGGGAAGTCTTACTCCTCTCCACAACTGAGAATCCTGGAAAATTTCAAGAGAATATTAGTGATAGAAAAGCTGAGCATTAATCAAAGGTAGGATTCAACACTGTCTTTTCACACTGCTTTATTTTTCCCTAGTTTTCGTATTACATCTTTAAAACAAGTGGCGTGTCTTGCTAATTAATTGTGCTGAAAAGATATCATGTTGTAAAAGAACACGTTAGAAAAGTGATAAATTCGTTTACACTGTGGTCCCTGGGGAGAGAAGGAACCATCATTTCATCCTCTTTCCCCACCCCTTTCTCTCAGTCGCCCCTCTTCCTTCCAGGTGTACTATGAGCATCTCAGAGACCCCCAGACCTGAAGAAATCGGACGCTTAATGTGAAGCGAAAGGTGGCTTTCACTACATCAGAAGCCAGTAAAGCAAAGAGAATTTCCGAATAAACACAATGAGAAAACTTACACGCTCAGTGTTAGCGCGGGACGTACAAGTTCTCACTTTAAGACTCATCCTTCAGCCAGGTGGTTATTTAATCTCTGCTTGGGTTTTTCCCCTGTGATGCAGAATTGGCCACCTTTCAAGATTGCTTATGCTTTGGCAACATGGATGCAACTAGAGATGATCATACTAAGTGAAGTCAGAAAGAGAAAGACAAATGTCATATGATATCACTTATATGTGGAATCTAAAATATGACACAAATGAACTTATCTATGAAACAGAAACAGACTCACTGATATAGACCTAAAGGATGGACTTGTGGTTGCCAAGGGGGAAGGGGGTGGGGGAGGGACGGACTGGGAGGTTGGGGTTAGCAGACACAAACTATTGCATATAGAATGGAGAAACAATAAGGTCCTACTGTAGAGCACAGGGAACTATATACTATATCCTATGATAAACCATAATAGAAAAGAATATAAAAAGAACATATATATATACACATATATATATATCTGAATGACTTTGCTGTACAGCAGAAATTAACACAACACTATTAAACAACTATACATCAATAAAAAATACTAATAATTTTTTTTTTTTTTTTTTAAAGATTGCTTGGGCTTCCCTGGTGGCACAGTTGTTGGGAGTCCGCCTGCCGATACAAGGGACATGGGTTCGTGCCCCGGTCCGGGAAGATCTCACATGCTGTGGAGCGGCTGGGCCCGTGAGCCATGGTCGCTGAGCCTGCGCGTCCGGAGCCTGTGCTACACAACGGGAGAGGCCACAACAGTGAGAGGCCCGCGTACCGTACCGCAAAAAAAAAAAAAAAAAGATTGCTTATGCTCTGGTCAAACCTTCTTTGGAGGCTGTTGTGCATGATGGTGTAGATATGGCCGCAGAAGAGTGAATGGTATTACTGTATCTATAACTACTGTCAAGTGACATTAACAACTTTTCGATCAGGTACTGATCCCTAAGACTTTTCTAGGAAACAGCTTTAACACTAACTTTGGGTAGAAGATGTCTGGCTGACATTTCTGTTAAGAGAGGTAGGAGAAAAAGGTAATAACTAGCCTACCATGGATTAGGCACCTATGAATGTTCATCCCATAAAATTACTATCACAATCTTGAGGAGTCAACATTATTACCCCATTTTATAGATTCAGAAGCAGAGGCATAGAAGGAAGAGTTCTGTGGCTGGATTCAGACACGAGCTTGTTTTGTTTGCCCTACACCATGATGTCATATTGTCCACCAGCGTGACTAGCGTAACCAGGAGGATGAACACGGGACTAATGCCCTCAGTTACATCAGCTGCCTGCAATTTTTTCTGCCACACGTGCATCCATGGGTAACCATTTCCCTACCGCCTTAGCTCAATGAATGTGTGTAATAAGAACAAAACAGGGTATCAGAGAACATTTGGAGAAATGAACAATGGGACTCAATAGGTTGTAGTAAAGTTTCCCGAACATGCTGCTGGAGAAGTTCGGGAAGTATGTTAAGGAATTTGTTTGATGAGAAATCCAAATGAGTGTTTTAGGAAGAGCTGTGTGTGTGTGAGTGTGTAGTTCACCACAGAATCAAACTAAATCTTAAAAATGAGTACCAAGTACATCCTCATTACTGTACCATAGGAAACACACAAGAAGGGGAAGGTATAATTCTGGAGGGCTAAGTACAGACAAGCACTCTAACACAAGAAATCATAAAAAAATAAGACCAAGGAGGTGAGCATTTTAAAGAAATCACACGTTTCACCACTAAACAGTTCACTAGATAAAAGGACTTGTTTGGTTCCCAAATTTTATAGTATGGCTAATAAATAAATGATAATCAAAATCATATTTGCCATCACATATTTAGACAGTTTAGAATATGATAATCAATTATGTCAATATTCACTGTTAGATTTAGTACTAATTATTTGAAATAAAGGTGAACTCAGATCCACAGAATCAGTCAATATTCTTAAAGGAGAAAAATATTATCTTGGGGAAAATACAGGTTCTTACATTTTCCCTTGTGAAAAGAAATAGAACTTGATTGGAAATATAATACTTTTGATTAAAGACATCAGGGAGGCAAATAAATGAGAATTTGAACCACAATTTTCAAGAAGGATATTTCAAATATCATTCTGCTATTTTGCACAATGATGTTTTGTAGCTCCATGTTTGCTAATTGAAATGTAGAAGAGAAATTAAATTGTCTTGGGATATTTCCTTGGTGTAATTATAATAAGACATGACAGAAAAGTAAATGATGCTATCAGGAAATACTCCTAGGCTTATAACACCTTATAAAGCTAAAGTTTCTGGGAAGCAAGAAGACATGGGAGGCATCAATGTTCCAGAATAAGATTTCTCAGCAATAAATGATGATACTGGATAAATGGGTCCCTGCTTCCTGGCTCAGGAAGAATACCTTGTCCCAGATGTTGGCTGACTGTCTCACACTCAGCCAGTAGAATCCCTCAAAACTCCACCCTGCCTTGAGCATCTCTTGCTATAAACTCATTTGCATCTGTATCCATCTTTACCACCTTCCCAGGGCTACAAACTTTTCCAAAAGGGATTAATGCAACATCCACTGTATAACATTAGTTTACAAAAGCTGTCATAAGCAGACTAACAGTTCTCTGAAGGCAGGCTACACCCTCTCCATATTTACATCCCCTGAGTTTGGCCGCATAGCATGTATTTAGGTTGTGCTATGTTTACAGTTAGACAGAAACCCACTGGAGTATGGTTTAATGTTCTATTTGGCCACCAGATGTCAGTGTGTGATAAAGAATGCTAAAACACCACCGAATGTTTCTAGCTAGGAAGGATTAAAAGTACATTTTGGTGAGTTTAATTTGCCAGAGTGAAAAAGGGCAGATCGATTCAGAGAAGATATGAGAATTGCTGGACCCTACTAACCCTGTTATTACTATTACGTCCTACCACATGGGAAAATGTCTCCACTTTTTTAAAGTGTGTGTAAAAGTTTGTTGTTTTTTAAAAGTAAAATAAACATTAGCAAGCACACACTAATTGGAGCTCGATTAAACATAAATAGCTTAAACTAAATTAGAAAAATCCTAGATATTGTAGAATTTGGAATAAAATGTTCAAAATATATATCTATAAATTACCAGGCATTTCATAATTATATTGGGAGGAATGTAAGTTAAGTAAATTAAGAGCCAGAAAACAGAAATCAATGCAAGAAAGTTGTATTACATAAAAAAACAAATATCCCACAAAAGACTGAAAATTCCCAAGACTTCACAACTGGACCTGTAAAAATGTTTGGTTTTTTTACATAATTAAAGCTTACTATACAAAGCATTAACTCTTTCAGTAAATGAAAATAAGAAGTACAGTCCTCAAGGCCTGTTGATTCTACTCCTTCAATGTGGTTCAGATCCATCCACTTCTTCCCATTCCTGTTCTCACAATGTCCTCAGACATTCATAACCTCTCGCCCTAATCACTCTCGCTGCACTGCAGCCTTGCCCTTTTCCAATCCGTTCTCCACTCTGCAGCCAAACAGATATTTAAAAACACAAATCTGACCATGCATACATTCCCCTGCTTAGATCGCCAGCAACTCCCTAATGTCTTCAGGTTGAAGCCCAGCCCCTTTCAAGGCCTACACGCCTCTAGAAGCTTCCTCCAGCTCACCGACTTAGCCAGATTTCTCCCTGGGCTCCAGAACCAAATAGCTTACGTTTCCTCTACCCACCACACCTCTGCATGCAAGGATGTTCTTTCTGTCTGAGAAACAGTCTCATTCACACTCATCATGTTAATTCCTACTCATGCACCACGTCCTCCAGGAATTCTTCTCTGATTTCACCCTCCCTCATCTCACCCCTGCCACACACACACAGAAGGTTAGGTGCATACTATGTATATAGGTGCATGCCACAGCATTTAAGCACTGCAGTAACTATACCTGTTCAGTAAGTATTTCTCCTTTACACCTTTATGAATGATCTTAGCTCTCCTGTGCCTAAACCTTATCCCGAGGCTTAGAGATGCTATCTCGGTAACTTAAGGTCACACATCCTTTGTTACTTACAGGGCTTTAAGTAGTAGCCAGACATTTGAATCCAAGTTCTGGGCTCTTCCCAATGTCCTAGGCTACTTCCAAAAGCCAATTAAGTGGGAACCGCTTCATAGGAATATAGCAGAGAGCATTATTAAGGAGTACAAATACATGTATTAAAGAATAACAGACATAGTAACTGCACAGATATTAAGCCTTTAGAAATATTGGCATGAACTCAGACAGGCAGAAGATTGCTGAGCTTGCCTGCTCCATCTTTGTAGCACCTGAATTAGAAATCTGAAATTGCTTTTCAAAAGTTAAATGGTCCTGCTTACTGGCTTTTATTTGTATGCATTTGTCCCTCCACTTTGCTAATTGCTTTAGAACATGAGCTACATCTTGCATTTTCCTTACCAGTGTGTTTACAGTATTTTGATGGGGCCCTCTCCTCTCCTCTCTCCACCCTCACTCTAATGTAAACAAGTACATAGAAAACTTATGATCTTCTTAACCCAATATGGGGGTTACCAGATGTCTGCAGTCAGAATAACTTTACAGAACATCAGAGAAGGAGATGAGGCCTGGGGTGAGCCTCTCTGATAAATAACTATGTTGATTTCCACAGCCAAAGGGAGGGTTACAACTGGGAAAGGACTGAATAAGAGGCTCTGTGAAATGTACTTCTCCAAGGAGACCTTCCTCCTTGCCTGATGTTGTAGAGACCATGAATCAATAAAACCCTTTAAGAATCCCTGAGCCAGCCAGAATTCTGGTTCATGGCTCCTTAAGGGACTAGCGCTTCCCCAGGAGCATCTATCTGGCCCTGGTAACAAGAATAAGAAATAATTATTTCCTCTTCAAAAATATGAAGAGTGATATTTGGAGAAGGGGGTCAACAGAAAAACTCTACTTCAGATTCCTTCAGCATAGATCTCTGAGGTCATGTATTTGGGCCTGTGACCTAAGTGATCTACATAGCCCTCCAGCTCTTCACTGGAGCTATATGCCAACCCTGGATCCCAAACCCTAGTCCAGGGTTGTTATTACTCTCAGGTACCCAGAAACCTCTTTTCATGTCCCAGCAATGAGCTGGGGTCCTGCTGTGAAGTGATTGCTGTCACCTGGACTCCTGTTCCTTCACCTCTTTCTTTGGACTAAATCTCCTAGAATCTGAGTGCACCCGCTGAGGACAGCACACAGTTGGAATAACCCTATAGGGAGTAAACACTGGAGCACGAAGCTGCTTCCTGGGGTGTGACAATTCTCTCCCACTGTAGTTAGGCTCAATCCCTTAACATTGTCAATTATAGATCCTTGCCGTCCTCATCCACCTGTGATACAGATGTCTCATCATTCCTCATACTCACACTCCAACATTTCCACCCACTGAACACCAGATCAGTGAGAGAATTAGCACTGGATCAAGAAATGAAAATGTATTTTAAAAGAAGGAGAAAAAAGGAAGAAAACCTAAAAGGTAGAGGGGAGGTATGAAAAATTAGGCAGAAATAAACATGGCAACTTACACAGGGTTGGTATGTCATGGTGACATTTCAGCTCAATGTGGTTGAGACCAGGCTGTCCTACTTCTCAAGCACAGATATTTAAATCTTGCAGGTGAGAAGTAATACAGTGAAAGAGAAAGTATAGTTAATACTATTCAATGCCACCCTCTTTCCAAAGGTGAAGCAGTCAAAAACTAGAAAATAAGAGCACAAAGATTTCATGAGTGAACGTTCCCTAGAGACCCTCAGACATAGTATCACAGAGGAAGGGCAGGAGTAGAGGGTAGACAACAAGGCTGAAAGAGGTAAGAGCTAGTCAGAGGCCAAGTAGATTAGAATCTACTTCTTAACTCTGTAAGGAAAACAAAGAGTGAATAATGAGAAGATGGCAAGTATGGTAGTCTAACATTTTAATTCATTTTCTTTTTAGGTTGTAGAATACAAATACATTTTTTCTATAGGCTGAGGGAACCAAACAAGTGGAGTAGGAGAAATTAAATGTAAAAGCAAAAGAGAATTATTAGTCAAGCCAATTCCCAGGGAAATGGGAAAAGAAAGAAGCAAAACCACAAGTAGAATGCTTAAGATTAGAGGACTTCGAGATTAAGGTTAGAGGAATTGTCTGATTTAAAAGAAAATAATAACTGTAAAAGCAAAATAGCTATCAATTATGAAGACTGGACCGTGAATGGTGTCAATTTCCATTTTTCTAAAGTATCTTCATCTACAAAAGAAAGCTTCAAAAAACAAGGCACGGCATCCTCTCTTTTCTTTAAAATAATAACGAGATTCTTTAGGAATAAATTTTCATCTTCCTTTCTCCCACTCTTGGAAGTTTTCTAGCAGTCAAAATTGACATGATAACATGATTTACTTCTGAGCAGTCACCACATTTTTCTAAATTCTTTTCAGTATCCCTTAGTAGATAGCTTCACTAGATAAAATTACCTATCTCAAGTTGCCACATTTTAAACAGAGGTTGATTTTTCCGTTGATTAGCAATCATTTTACTTTTTGCTGTTATATCATTAGAGACTCTCTTGACAGTTTCAAGTTGTTAAAATACTGGGTTTTTTCTTTCAGTCTTTTGCTTTATAAATCACTACATCAACTCTTCATGTAGGTAGGATAATAATGCCAGAAAATAGGTCACCGAGCATTGAGCCATAATTATAACTATATAGTTATACAACTATAACTAGGTAGAAATCAATCCTATAATTTTAGACAAATGAATGCAAAAATACTAATTTTTCCCTTGTTCTTAATCAACTGAGAAACTCGAAGCCACTTCTGCATCCTACCTCCCAGAAAAACTGGGTTTAACACAATGATGACTATTATTATGAAATGGTCTGGACTTCAAATTCAACATTAGAGGATGACTGAAAATATATTTTGTATTTGTACGGTTCTTTTCACTTCAGAATCTCAAAGTTGCTTGACTTTTTCAAATCCCTATTACATTGGCAAGCCACCAAACCAAGCACCGGTAAGGGATATTACCAGAAAAGTAAATCACAGGAAGTGTCAGTGAGTTTCCCACCCAATGTAATATCAATTTGTTTAATATCTGAGAACAGCATTTAGGATTTAAGACAAATGCCTGTGAATTCTAAATCAACTTCAAGTCAATACGCCTGGGAAATAAAAAATACCGAGGTATTCATTATGCAAATATAGAACAGAAATGTATAATTCTGTTACAAAGAGAAATGGAACATTATTTTAGTGAGAGATTTTCAAATATAATTAAGGACTGTCTAGGTTTGCTGGTGTCAGAAATGATAAAAAATCTATAACTGGTTAATTACATTATATCTTTAAATAATAATATTTTACTAGCATTACTACTTTTGAGAAAGTACTGAAATCAATTTCATTTACTAAATAACTGTTTTTAAAGAACCACACCAAATGGAATTACTATCTATGAATTGCTAATTGAGACAGCTCCACATGTTGATTTCTGTCAACATCTCAGAAATACAATTTTAAACATTAGATAATGTTGCATGCAACTTCCATAGTTTGAGAACTAATATACATTTAATAATACAATATTACTTGGTTAATATACTAAGCTAATATAATATACAATTAGTTAACATATAAGATACTGAGTTAATATAAGTAATAAACATTACTTAGTTAATATTTATAATGACACATAGCAACAGATAAAGTTAATAAAATATAATTAGTGACTTAGTTAATATGCCACTTTTTTTATAAAAAAAAATCTTTGACTATTGCATTCATATGTTAACCTCCCAAAGCCTATTTGTCCATAATGAGAAGATACCAACCTATTAGAACAGTTGGAAAGTACTCCAACATACTTTACTAGTAGACTTTTCCCACATGGCCTAAGTTTTATTTTCTGAATCCAAAGCCATAATAACCCAAATGATGCCTCAATTGTTAAATTCACTGCAGGTAAAAGCTCCTTTTAATGAAAATGGTTGAGATACAATGAAAATGGCTGAGATACAAAGAGAATGGGAAGCTGCAGTCACCACGCTCTCGGGCAGAAGGCGGCAGCAGGTGAAGAGTCTGGACATTCCTTCAAGAGAGTCCTCTGTATGCTGCATATCTACTCTATTACCAGGTTCTCACTTAGGCTTTATTGTTTACTTTTTGATTATAAAATAAACTATGATTATAAAAGTGTAATTGTGTCAAAATCTAAATATTCTTTAATTTTAAAAAGCACCATTTCAGAGCTTCCCTGGTGGTGCAGTGGTTGAGAGTCCGCCTGCCGATGCAGGGGACACGGATTCGTGCCCCAGTCTGGGAAGATCCCACATGCCACGGAGCGGCTGGGCCCGTGAGCCATGGCCGCTGAGCCTGCGTGTCCAGAGCCTGTGCTCCGCGACGGGAGAGGCCACAACGGTGAGAGGCCCGCGTACCGCAAAAAAAAAAAAAAAAAAAAGAAAGCATCATTTCATAAAATAATTTTGTAGTTAATGTTATAATTTTCTATTCTGTTTAACTGATGAGACAATTTTATTCTAATGCACTCAGTAAAAATTAAGTGGCATTGTAATGTGTTAATATCTGAGTGCATGACCTGCTCATTTTTGTTTTTTTAAATTATGGGCTCATTCATTCTTAACCCAGAAAAAATAAAAGGAAAAAAAAAATTATCATCACTCTGTCAAGTTCCAAAAAAACCCTCCTAGAATTTTTATACAGATTGTCTGAATATTAAAAAACTGATAGGGTCAATAGTTTTTCCTACCTGGGATCATGACATCATTTACCAAAAAGTACAACTTACCCCTCAGTAAAGTAATATAATTTTCTATCTTAGATCCTCTACATTTGTATCAGGATTATTTCTAACATAATAAAGAAATAAAATTAAGTAGTGAAATAAAGCCAACAAATTATTTTTATTGTTTACTTTGTGAACAGGATCTCTTTTCTATTATTCTATTTTTTTTTTTACATTATGGAAATCTAGTAACTTCTATATCTTTATTTTAAAATCAATAACCTCACTGAAGTATCTTATTAGTTCCAACGAATTTTCTGTTGTCTCCTAAAACTTTGTGAATACACTACATGTTAAGGCCTAATTTCTGTGGTAAATACTTGAAATTTATTGTATTTAATCCTTATTTTAGAAACTTTGGAAATAATATATATATAGTCTGAGTTCAATATATGTATTTTTTTTGACTAACTGAAAAAATAAAAGAAAGAAGAGAGATGCCTGTGAAAACTGGAAAGAATTATCTGTGTATAAAGTGTTATAATTATCCTTCCTTTATATCATCCATCTCCATACCTTTAACAATCATTTGCTCCTGGTTCTGTTTTCTAGCAGGCAGCCAGTCATCTCCTGCCAAAAATTCATGTCAACATATCCAAAAGCAAACTCATCATCTTTCTCCACAGCTGTTAAGTAATCAATTCTTCTCCTATGAATTCCTGTTACATTGTATTTTATCACTTAAAGGGTTTCAGTACATTTCTGCATCCTTCATCTCCTCTAAGGGAAAATATAACTCTTAAAAGCAGATACTAATTATTTATAAATGTTTTTAGCTCACAACACATGTAGGCTCTCACTGAACATGGGATGAACTCAACTGAATTCCACCTTCTCACAGGTGGGCTGTATCCTGGCCCAGGGGCAGTGAGAGCTGTCATCCCAGGCTGTTGATGACATGCATCCTCTCCATTCATTCGGTTGCCATGACTATGGCACAGTGAGCCATCCTTCTACTGCTTCCCTCATTGGGACACACCCCTAGAAATAGTAGGTTCAGATTGTGGGTCATTCACGGGACTAGCAGAGGTGCCACCCAGAGGGGCTGATGCGAGGAAGACCAGGATCCCGGATGGGATGAGAGGGCAGTGGAGTCTGCTCACCACTGATTGAAAATGAAGAAATTGAGAGCAGTTCTTCACCCAAACACAACATCGAGGCAATCCACATCTACACTGCCTATGACATTTGCCTCTTTAATAATAAAGATCATCCTGCAAGTGATAAACTGTCCCTAAAATAGCCTGTGGTGTAGGAAAGTTACAGTGTTCAAGGTTTCTACCTGCATGGGATCAGGTCCTCTTTAACACAGTTGTTAGTTCCCTTAAAGACCAGTAAACTAGGTTCTACCAAGATGTCGGATTCCTAGTAACAGTCATACATCAGGTAGTTTAACTTACTATCAAAAGCCTCAAGAGAGGTAAATCAATGTATATTATCTTGGTGGCCCTTCATCCCAAAACATTTTTTTCAGTGAAAACACACGCCCTTCTGGGTATACCACCCAGATGCTTACATCAAATTCGTTCAGAGCCGCAGCCAGCTCCCCGATGCCCGTGTGGCCTTTGGCTTCGTCGGTGGGCGAGGTAGCTTGAGCAGCATTGGAGATGCCGGCAATGGCCTCCTGCACTTGTTTGAACACGTAATCTCGGTTGGCTCTGGTGGCGGCAACATCTGGGTGCCGGAGAAAGGCTTGGGAGGCTGTGTACAGCATTGTGGCGTTCTTCTTTAGAGCACCTCGGGCGGCTGCCATCTCATCCCGACAATGAGGGTCCTTCAGCTCCTGTGTGTGCAAAACACAAACCCGTCACTTCCATGAAGCTTGCCATGGAAGTGTCTGTAATAGAGCTTAAAGTCACAGACATCTAGGACCACTGAATTTTAGAAACCATCTCCTCTCTCTTCTCTCTAGTTGCCAAGACTTTGCACGTACTGTTCTTTCTATGTGAAATATCTGAGCATCCCTCTTCCACCCTATCCTTTCCCCTGATGGGGCCCATCCTCTGAGAACCTACTCTCCATACAACTCTCTAAGCTACATCCCCTTCTATCTGCTCCCACAAGACCCTCTTCCCTCCTATCATTAATACTCCTCAATGCTTTATTGTATTTATTTATTTAAGTATATGTCTTTCTCCTAAACTCTACGTCTAATGAGAGCAGAGAGCCCTAGCTATCTTGCTCAGTGGTTCTTTAGGCAACAGCACAGTATCTGGCCCATGAAATGCATTCAATAAATATTGCTGCAAGAATGTCAAAACTGAGCCACCAACAAGGTAAGTGGCTTGAATGGATCAGAGTTAGTTATCAGCAGACGGAAAACCCAAACTTCAGTTTTCTGATACTGTGCCTGACTCCACATTCAATTACAATCGCAAACATGGGAAATCGAACTCCTCTGATTTTGCTCAGTGCATCACTGTCGCTTCATTATCATTTTCAGCACAGGGTTTGTTTTTTTTAAAACTACTTTTGATGGCGGATCACTCATTTGAGTTTAGGGAATAATAAAAAAAATAGATCAAAGATGATTTGCTTTCTTAGTTTGGGATGTCAAAATAGTACCACTGGAGAGTCTCTTTATTTTCAGCTTTAAAGGGTATTGTTAAGAAAAGGTTCACAGCATTTTTGGAAATGTTAAAGGCAGTACTGTTCTCTGAGGACCATGTAGGACTGCCAGCTGAGTACCTCTAGGAGAAAATTTCTCTAGCTTCAAAATCTATCATTAGAGGGTATTTGAACCACTGGGGTTCTCTTCCTATTTGTTCACTTGGTAC
The DNA here is from genome assembly GCF_937001465.1 of Orcinus orca. Classification (NCBI taxonomy): domain Eukaryota; kingdom Metazoa; phylum Chordata; class Mammalia; order Artiodactyla; family Delphinidae; genus Orcinus; species Orcinus orca. The sequence goes on from NC_064571.1 coordinate 19,874,783, forward strand.
ATGATAGATGGATGACCTGGAAACAGTGAATTACATCTCTTCCATGGGTCAAAATAATTCTGAGACAAGCACATTATATTTGATATCTAAGATTGTCAAGACAAACGGACATTAAGTAGTAAATAACTAACTGAGCCATCTATCCCCCTTTGCTTAAGCACTAACAGATCTATGCCAGCCAACACAATTTCTAAATTGGGATGACTTATTTTTAGCCCTTAAGATCAACACAGATAAATGGGGAACCAACATGTGAGGGTATCCTCTACACTGGTCAATAATCTAGGTGGTGCAGGTAGAAGTTTCCTCCCAACTAGTCATGAAGGGTCTTATTAACCTCCAGAACACCTGGTCCAGAAACCTTAGACTCCATTCTGGGATATATCTATACTAAAAAAAAAAAATCTAAATATGAAAGTGAGAAATAGGGGGTGGGAAATTCTTTCCATAAAGATATTTTTAGAAACACTTTTAATCACATGAATAAAACCTGTAAACAATGCAAATGCTGATTTATGAAGAATTGGTTAAGTAGACTACTGAAGTTTTCATTTGATGGACTCTTTATGTGGATATTAAAAGAAGTTTCTATAAAAATAATAAAATGGGTAATATTTATAAGATAAATAAAGAAGAACATTTTACACCTATTTGTATGCACGGTATGATTGTAAATATGTTACAATATGAAGATAAACAACTGAAAAGTAATATACCAAAATATTAGCACGACCCTTCTGCGGCTGGTAGAGTGTTATACAATTTTTTTTCTTCTTTTAATTCTACTTTTTTTCCTACATGAAAGAGTGTGAAATAGCAATTAGTTAAAACAAGGTTTATGAGATAAAAATAAATTATATTTATGGGCATTCTCAGATGAATATCTCATATATTACTGTGGATTTTAATACCAGCTGCATGCTGATGACTTGTTTCCATCTCCAACCCACATCTCTCTCCTTTTGACATTTCTACATGGATTTTACAAGCATCTCAAAATCAGTGCATCTAAGTATGAAATCTTGATCTCGAACCCTCACTGGTCCCTTTCCAGTCTTCACCCATTCAGTAAATTCCTCACCATCTATCCATTTGCTCAAACAGAACCTCAGATGTGAACCGGTTGCTGTCACTCCCTAAACTCCCACAGCCAATTGCACAGCAGGTCCTGAGTGTTCTATTTTCAAAATAAACGTGGACTCCTTATGCTTTTCTCCACCGGTACTGCTGCCAAGATATTTGAGACCACCACTGAGGCAGAAAAGACACAGCCGGGCCCCAGGACAGCCTCCTCATGTACAGGCATGAGTCAGAAGGCAAAGCTACCTCCTTGTTTTGCCCTTACTGAGGCCATGATGCATGGAGGAATGGCATCTAAAACAGAAACTTTGTAGCATCTGAGCAAGAAACTCTGACCATGAAAAACCATGGAGCATGTGCAATAAAAATGCACAGGTTGCTGATGACCCTATAGGACCTTCCACGTGTGGCACTCAACTAGTAAGGGACAATTTAAGGGAAAACAGCTCCTAGAGTGCATGTAGGGTGGCTTCAGGAGACAAACGCACAGGACCAGAAGCTGATGCAACCTGGTGCAAATCCAGGCCACACCTCAACCCTCTGCTCAAAGAATATTCCCCCCCTAATCAAAAAGACCCCCACCCATTCAAAGTGCTAAAAATAAGACAAAAAGGGGATCAATAACCCTGGGTGGCACCTCTCACTCTAGAGGATGCCCACACGCTTCTCTGAGTGTGTAACTTTTGCTTCTGTCCTGAATAAACTGTGTCTTTGCTCTCTTTGTGCCTCAGACTCAGTGTGTGTATTTATTTTTTCCTCTGTGTTTTGTGTTCCTCACCAAATTCTTTTGGACGAATTGAACGAGAACCTGAACTTTTGATAAAGATTTTCCAGAATCACCAGCATCGCTCACCTAGATGACTTCAGCCCCCTCCCAAATACAACTAGCCTCTCCTCTTCCATGCTACCCCCATCTTTGCAACGTACCTAGAATAACATTAAACTGTAAATTTGAGACTTTGATACCAAACTCTGAACTATTCAACTACTACCCATTCACTTACAATAAAATCCAAACACTCTACAAGACTCTGAGTGTCCTGGCACCCACCCTTCTCCCCAGCCTCCCCGTTCGTCACTGAAATCAAGATTCAATGCATTTTTTTTTTTTTCAGTTGTTTAAACAAGCTCAGTGGCTTTTGGGCCTCAAACCTGTGCTTCAGAGTAACTTCGCTCCTAACCACATTACATTGTGGGCTACCACACAAGATTCCACTTGAACAAAGGATTCTGCTGATAATAAAATACTTAAAAATAATCGCCTGAACTAAAATCATGACTGTGTGCCCACCACAAAGGACACTGGAAGCTCTTTAGGGGAAGGGACTAGATCTTGGTCAATTTGTAATACGGGTGTCACTTCAGTCTGGCACAGATGAACACTCAACAAATGTTCACTAGAATTCTCCTGTTGGTCACAGAGAACCTTAGAAAAAGTCACTAGGAAGTGCCCAAAATGTTGAAGAATCCTGAGAATAGTCAAGAAGATTGATGAATAGGATTTTAACTAACCTCTCCACATTTAAAGATGTTTTTTTCTAAGAAGAAAGAAAAGGACACACTCTTTGGAAACTAAATTCTGATGGTACCTACTGAACAAATAGAGCTGGCTAAATGGAGGGTGTCATCCTGAGACAAAAGGGAGGCAAAGAAAACCCCAGGTCAACCACCTTCATCAAAGTGACTCGCTACCTGTGCTCTCCCTCCCCTGTCCATTCCCTTCTCTCTCTCTCGTTCTCTCTCTCTCTCTCTCTCTCTCTCTCTGCCTTTTCTCTATTTTTCTTCCTGTTTACTTAATCTCTTTGATAAAAGTTTCACTGTACATACTACACACTTGGGGTGTGTATATGCACAGTGCTGTCCACAGGGCTGGGAGATAAAAAGTGAGGGCTAAGGACAGTGCCCAGGGAGTGGTCACACCACATTTTGATATTCTTTATATTTCAATCGGGAGCTTTTCCAAGTGTGAACAAAAGGTTAGAGTGTGGTCAGACATAGAGAACAGGCTTGTGGTTGTGAAGGGGGAGGGTGGTGGGGGAGTGATGGAGTTTGGGGTTAGCAGATGCAAACAATTACACATGAAGTGCATAACAACAGGGTTTTGCTGTATAGCACAGGGAACTATGTTCAATATCCTGAGATAAACCATGATGGAAGAAAATATTTAAAAATGTATATATCAATATATGTATTACTGAATCACTTTGCTGTATAGCCAAAATTAACACAACATTGTAAATCAACTATATTTCCATAAAAAAAATATAAAAGTCAAAAAAAAAAGAAAGGTTAGAGTGTGGTAGGGCTGGCATGGTGGTTCCCACCAGTGAAGCAGGTGGCCTGTGACCTACTGTAAGCACGCAGGGGCCCGAGAGTACCCAGGGAGTACCAGCACGGTACGGTAGGGCCAGAATGGGCCCGAGTAGGAAGATGCCTTTGTGATCACAGGTTCCTAAGGCATCTGATGATCTGATAGCCGGCAGGTGCAGCTGATCCACTGTCCGGGCCTACAAAACTACAAGGTTACTTAAACTCACTCACTTTCTCCCCTAGATTTCCAAAATCTTTCCCACCTGTTGTCTTCTTGCAGCTACATAGTTAAGTTTCACCATCTCTTTTCCAAATTCTTTAAAGCGATTTGCAAGGTCTTGCTCATTTGTAGCATTTTTGACAGCTTCTAAGGCCTCCTCCACCTGAAACGATTAAAAAAAAAAAAATCCAATATATTTATAACTGGATAGTTAGTATTGCAATATTATTAAACATGCTAGAAATGCTAGTTTGTTAAAAAGAAAACATTTATTCATTAATATTTAAATAAAATAATGGGGAAAAGTACCCCAAGAAGCATTTATAATCAGAAAAAATATTTGTTCAACATTTATATATTTTGTATATAAAAGATAATAAATGCTGAACTCCTAAAGCATATAAAATACTACATTGAGACGAGGGAAAGATGGCGGAAGAGTAAGATGCGGAGATCACCTTCCTCCCCACAGGTACACCAGAAATACATCTACACATGGAACAACTCTTACAGAACACCTGCTGAACGCAGGCAGAAGAACTCAGACCTCCCAAAAGGCAAGAAACTCCCCACGTACCTGGGTAGAGCAAAAGAAAAAAGAATAAACAGAGACAAAAGGATAGGGACGGGACCTGCATCAGTGGGAGGGAGGTGTGATGGAGGAAAAGTGTCCACACACTAGGAAGCCCCTTCGCGGGCGGAGACTGCGGGTGGAGGAGGGGGGGAGCTTCGGAGCCGCAAGGAGAGCGCAGCCACAGGGGTGCGGAGGGCAAAGCGGAGAGATTCCCGCACAGAGGATGGTGCCGACCGGCACTCACCAGTCCGAGAGGCTTGTCTGCTCACCCGCCGGGGCGGGCGGGGCTGGGAGCTGAGGCTCGGGCTTCGGTCGGAGCGCAGGGAGAGGACTGGGGTTGGAGGCGTGAACATAGCCTGCAGGGGGTTAGTGCACCACGGCTAGCCGGGAGGGAGTCCGGGGAAAAGTCTGGAGCTGCCGAAGAGGCAAGAGACATTTTCTTCCCTCTTTGCTTCCTGGTGCGCGAGGAGAGGGGATTAAGAGTGCTGCTTAAAGGAGCTCCAGAGACGGGCGCAAGCCGCGGCTAAAAGCACAGACCCCAGAGACGGGCATGAGACGCTAAGGCTGCTGCTGCCGCCACCAAGAAGCCTGTGTGCGAGCACAGGTCACTATCCACACCCCCCTTCCGGGGAGCCTGTGCAGCCCGCCACTGCCAGGGTCCCGGGATCCAGGGACAACTTCCCCGGGAGAACGCACGGTGCGCCTCAGGCTGGTGCAACGTCACGTCAGCCTCTGCCGCTGCAGGCTCGCCCCGCACTCCGTGCCCCTCCCTCCCCCCAGGCTGAGTGAGCCAGAGTCCCCAAAGCAGCTGCTCCTTTAACCCCGTCCTGTCTGAGCGAAGAACAGACACCCTCCGGCAACCTACACGCAGAGGCAGGGCCAAATCCAAAGCTGAGCCCCGGGAGCTGTGAGAACAAAGAAGAGAAAGGGAAATCACTCCCAGCAGCCTCAGGAGCAGTGGATTAAAGCTCCACAATCAACTTGAGGTACCTGCATCTGTGGAATACCTGAATAGACAAGGAATCATCCCAAATTGAGGAGGTGGACTTTGAGAGCAAGATTTATTATTTTTTCCAATTTTCCTCTTTTTGTGAGGGTGTATGTTTCGGTGTGAGATTTTGTCTGTATAGCTTTGCTTCCACCATTTGTCCTAGGGTTCTATCCGTCCGTGTTTTTTTTTTTTTTTTTAATTTTTTTCTTAATAATTATTTTTTTATTTTAAAAGCTTTATTATATTTTATCTTACTTTATTTTATTTTACTTTATCTTCTTTCTTTCTTTTTTTCCTTCCATCCCTCCTTCCTTCCTTCTTCCCTCCCTCCCTACCGCTCTCCTTTCTTTCTTTCTTTCCACCTTTCTTTTTTTTTCTTTTGTTCTTTCATTCTTTCTACTTCTACTAATTCTTTCTTTCTGCTTTTTCTCCCTTTTATTCTGAGCCATGTGGATTAAAGGCTTTTGTTGCTGCAGCCAGGAGTCAGTGCTGTGCCTCTGATGTGGGAGAGCCAACTTCAGGACACTGGTCCACAAAAGACCTCCCAGCTCCACATAATATCAAATGACGAAAATCTCCCATAGATCTCCATCTCAACACCAGCACCCAGCTTCACTCAACGACCAGCAGGCTACAGTGCAGGACACCCTATGCCAAACAACTAGCAAGACAGGAACACAACCCCACCCATTAGCAGAGAGGCTGCCTAAAATCATAATAAGTTCACAGACACCTTATAAAACACCACCAGACATGGACCTGCCCACCAGAAAAACAAGATCCAGCCTCATCCACCAGAACACAGGCACCAGTCCCCTCCACCAGGAAGCCTACACAACCCACTAAACCAACCATAGCCACTGGGGACAGACACAAAAAACAACGGGAACTACGAACCTGCAGCCTGTGAAAAGGAGACCCCAAACACAGTAAGATAAGCAAAATGGGAAGACAGATAAACAGCAGATGAAGGAGCAAGATAAAAACCCACCAGACCTAACAAATGAAGAGGAAATAGGCAGTCTACCTGAAAAAGAATTCAGAATAATGATAGCGAAGGTGATCCAAAATCTTGGAGATAGAAGAGACAAAATGAAAGAACATTTAACAAGAACCTAGAAGAACTAAAGATGAAACAAACAACGATGAACAGCACAATAAATGAAATTAAAAATACTCTAGATGGGATCAATAGCAGAATAACTGAGGCAGAAGAACGGATAAGTGACCTGGAAGATAAAATAGTGGAAATAACTACTGCAGAGCAGAATAAAGAATAAAGAATGAAAAGAACTGAGGACAGTCTCAGAGACCTCTGGGACAACATTAAATGCAGCAACATTCAAATTATAACGGTTTCAGAAGAAGAGAAAAAGAAAGGGATTGAGAAAATATTTGAAGAGATTATAGTTGAAAACTTCCCTAATATGGGAAAGGAAATAGTTAATCAAGTCCAGGAAGCACAGAGAGTCCCACACAGGATAAATCCAAGGAGAAATACGCCAACACACATATTAATCAAACTGTCAAAAATTAAATACAGGCTTCCCTGATGGTGCAGTTGTTGGGAGTCCGCCTGCCGATGCAGGGGATGTGGGTTTGTGCCCCGATCCAGGAGGATCCCGCATGCAGCAGAGTGGTTGGGTCCGTGAGCCATGGCCACTGGGCCTACATGTCCAGAGCCTGTGCTCTGCAGCGGGAGGGGCCACAACAGTGAGAGGCCCGTGCACCACAAAAAAACAAAAAACAAACAAACAAACAAAAAAATTAAATACAAAGAAAACATATTAAAAGCAGCAAGGGAAAAACAACAAATAACACACAAGGCAATCCCCATAAGGTTAACAGCTGATCTTTCAGCAGAAACTCTGCAAACCAGAAGGGACTGGCAGGACATATTTAAAGTGATGAAGGAGAAAAACCTGTAACCAAGATTACTCTACCCAGCAAGGATCTCATTCAGATTTGATGGAGAAATTAAAACCTTTACAGACAAGCAAAAACTGAGACAGTTCAGCACCACTAAACCAGCTTTACAACAAATGCTAAAGGAACTTCTCTAGGCAAGAAACACAAGAGAAGGAAAAGACCTACAATAATGAACCCAAAACAATTAAGAAAATGGGAATAGGAACATACATATCGATAATTACCTTAAATGTAAATGGACTAAATGCTCCCACCAAAAGACACAGATTGGCTGAATGGGTACAAAAACAAGACCCAGATATACGCTGTCTACAAGAGACCCACTTCAGACCTAGAGACACATACAGACTAAAAGTAAGGGGATGGAAAAAGATATTCCATGCAAATGGAAACCAAAAGAAAGCTGGAGTAGCAATTCTCATATCAGACAAAGTAGACTTTAAAATAAATACTATTACAAGAGACAAAGAAGGACACTACATAATGATCAAGGGATCAATCCAAGAAGAAGATATAACAATTGTAAATATTTATGCACCCAACATAGGAGCACCTCAATACATAAGGCAAATACTAACAGCCATTAAAGGGGAAATTGACAGTAACACAATAATAGTAGGGGACTTTAACACCCCACTTTCACCAATGGACAGATCATCCAAAATGAAAATAAATAAGGAAACACAAGCTTTAAATGATACATTAAACAAGATGGACTTAATTGATATTTATAGGACATTCTATCCAAAAACAACAGAATACACATTTTTCTCAAGTGCTCATGGAACATGCTCCAGGACAGATCATATTTTGTGTCACAAATCAAGCCTTGGTAAATTTAAGAAAATTGAAATTGTGTCAAATATCTTTTCCGACCACAATGCTATGAGACTAGATATCAATTACAGGAAAAGTCTCATATCTATGAGACTAGATATCAATTACTGTAAAAAATACAAACACATGGAGGCTAAACAATACACTACTTAATAACGAAGTGATCACTGAAGAAAACAGAGAGGAAATTAAAAAATACCTAGAAACAAATGACAATGGAGACATAAGGACTCAAAACATATGGGATGCAGCAAAAGCAGATCTAAGAGGGCAGTTTACAGCAATACAATCCTACCTTAAGAAACAGGAAACATCTCGAATAAACAACCTAAACTTGCAACTGAAGCAATTAGAGAAAGAAGAACAAAAACAACCCAAAGTTAGCAGAAGGAAAGAAATCATAAAGATCAGATCAGAAATAAATGAAAAAGAAATGAAGGAAATGATAGCAAAGATCAATAAAACTAAAAGCTGGTTCTTTGAGAAGATAAATAAAATTGATAAACCATTAGCCAGACTCATCAAGAAAAAAAGGGAGAAGACTCAAATCAATAGAATTAGAAATGAAAATGGAGAAGTAACAACTGACACTGCAGAAATACAAAAGATCATGAGAGATTACTACAAGCAACTCTATGCCAATAAAATGGACAACCTGGAAGAAATGGACAAATACTGAGAAATGCACAACCTGCCAAGACTGAATCAGGAAGAAATAGAAAATATGAACAGACCAATCACAAGAACTGAAATTGAAACTGTGATTAAAAATCTTCCAACAAACCAAAGCCAAGGACCAGATGGCTTTACAGGCGAATTCTATCAAACTTTTAGAGAAGGGCTAACACCTATCCTTCTCAAACTCTTCCAAAATATAGCAGAGGGAGGAACACTCCCAAACTCATTCTACGAGGCCACCATCACCTTGATACCAAAACCAGACAAGGATGTCACCAAGAAAGAAAACTAAAGGCCAATATCACTGATGAACATAGATTCAAAAATCCTCAACAAAATACTAGCAAAGAGAATCCAACATCACATTAAAAGGATCATACACCATGATCAAGTGGGGTTTATTCCAGGAATGCAGGGATTCTTCAATATACGCAAATCTATCAACGTGATAACACCAAATTAACAAATTGAAGGAGAAAAACCATATGATCATCTCAAGTGATGCAGAGAAAGCTTTCAACAAAATTCAACACCCATTTATGATCAAAAACCTGCAGAAAGTAGGCATAGAGGGAACTTTCCTCAAAATAATAAAGGCCATATATGACAAACCCACAGCCAACATCGTCCTCAATGGTGAAAAACTGAAAGCATTTCCACTAAGATCAGGAACAAGACAAGGTTGCCCACTCTCACCACTGTTATTCAACATAGTTTTGGAAGTTTTAGCCACAGCAATCAGAGAAGAAAAGGAAGTGAAAGGAATCCAAATTGGAAAAGAAGAAGTAAAGCTGTCACTGTTTGCTGATGACATGACACTATACATAGAGAATCCGAAAGATGCTACCAGAAAACTACTAGAGCTAATCAATGAATGTGGTAAAGTAGCAGGATACAAAATTAATGCATAGAAATCTCTTGGATTCCTGTACACTAATGATGAAAAATCTGAAACTGAAATCAAGAAAACACTTCCATTTACCACTGCAACAAAAAGAATAAAATACCTAGGAATAAACCTACCTAAGGAGACAAATGACCTGTATGCAGAAAATTATAAGACACTGTTCAAAGAAATTAAAGATGATACAAACCGATGGAGAGATATACCATGTTCTTGGATTGGAAGAATTAACATTATGAAAATGACTCTACTATCCAAAGCAATCTACAGATTCACTGCAATCCCTAGGAAACTACCACTGGCATTTTTCACAGTAGTAGAACAAAAAATTTCACAATTTGTATGGAAACACAAAAGAACGAAAAATGGAGTTGGAGGAATCAGTACAGACTTCAGACTGTACTACGAAGCTACAGTAATCAAGACAGTATTGTACTGGCACAAAAACAGAAATATAGATCAATGGAACAGGACAGAAAGCCCAGAGATAAACCCACGCACATATGGTCACCCTATCTTTGAAAACGAGGCAGGAATGTACAGTGGAGAAAGGACAGCCTCTTCAATAAGTGGTGATGGGAAAACTGGACAGGTACATGTAGAAGTATGAGATTAGATCACTCCCTAACACCATACACAAAAATAAGCTCAAAATGGATTAAAGAGGGGCTTCCCTGGTGGTGCAGTGGTTGAGAGTCCGCCTGCCGATTCAGGGGACACGGGTTCGTGACCCGGTCTGGGAAGATCCCACATGCCGCGGAGCGGCTGGGCCCGTGAGCCATGGCCGCTGAGCCTGCGCGTCTGGAGCCTGTGCTCCACAATGGGAGAGGCCACAATGGTGGGAGGCCTGCGTACCGGAAAAAAAAAAAAAAAGGATTAAAGAGCTAATGTAAGGCCAGAAACTATCAAACTCTTAGAGGAAAACATAGGCAGAACACTCTATGACATAAATCACAGCAAGATCCTTTTTGACCCACCTCCTAGAGAAATGGAAATAAAAACAAAAATAAACAAATGGGACCTAATGAAACTTCAAATCTTTTGCACAGCAAAGGAAACCATAAACAAGCACAAAAGACAACCCTCAGAATGGGAGAAAATATTTGCAAATGAAGCAACTGACAAAGGATTAATCTCCAAAATTTATAAGCAGCTCATGCAGCTCAATAACAAAACAACAAACAACCCAATCCAAAAATGGGCAGAAGACCTAAATAGACATTTCTCCAAAGAAGATATACAGACTGCCAACAAACACATGAAAGACTGCTCAACATCATTAATCATTAGAGAAATGCAAATCAAAACTACAATGAGATATCATCTCACAGCAGTCAGAATGGTCATCATCAAAAAATCTAGAAACAATAAATGCTGGAGAGGGTGTGGAGAAAAGGGAACACTCTTGCACTGCTGGTGGGAATGTGAATTGGTACAGCCACTATGGAGAACAGTATGGAGGTTCCTTAAATAACTACAAATAGAACTACCATATGACCCAGAAATTCCACTACTGGGCTTATATCCTGAGAAAACCATAATTCAAAAAGAGTCATGTACCAAAATGTTCATTGCAGCTCTATTTACAATAGCCCGGAGATGGAAACAACCTAAGTGTCCATCATTGGATGAATGGATAAAGAAGGTGTGGCACACATATACAATGGAATATTACTCAGCCATAAAAAGAAACGAAATTCAGCTATGTGTAATGAGGTGGATGGGCCTAGAGTCTGTCATATAGAGTGAAGTAAGTCAGAAAGAGTAAGACAAATATCATATGCTAACACATATATATGGAATGTAAGGGGAAAAAAATGTCATGAAGAACCTATGGGTAAGACAGGAATAAAGACACACACCTACTAGAGAATGGACTTGAGGATATGGGGAGGGGGAAGGTAAGCTGTGACAAAGCGAGAGAGAGGCATGGACATGTATACACTACCAAACGTAAGGTAGATAGCTAGTGGGAAGCAGCTGCATAGCACAGGGATATCAGCTCGGTGCTTTGTGACCGCCTGGAGGGGTGGGATAGGGAGTGTGGGAGGGAGGGAGACGCAAGAGGGAAGAGATTTGGGAACATATGTATGTGTAAAACTGATTCACTTTGTTATAAAGCAGAAACTAACACACCATTGTAAAGCAATTATACTTCAATAAAGATGTAAAAAATAAAATACTACATTGATTGTATTTTGAGTTGTGGTTTTGATAAGGGATATGGACTTTTAATTTCAAGTAGAAAAATAAAGGAAAATATACTTAAGAAATATGGAATTGAAAAACAAACTTTAGAAATCTTCAGAGGAGGAAATATTTTGCAAACAAAAACTGGAGGAATTCCTGGGCTGCAAAAAGTTTGAGGTAGCTTAAATCTGCAACCAATCTTCTCGGCATCACCTCTAAATCTGGGACTAAAGGGATTGTAATTTTAAGCTGAGTTTACACCTTGCCGTCCAATAGAAGAGAAAATATTGAGCCTCGCAAAGTAAGTGAATTTGAAGTTTTGTTGCCATTTAAGGTGGCATCAACTAGGGTGAACAGAATAACGATCAGTGGAAATAGCCAAGAACATAATCGTGAGTGAATAAGGCACAAGACAGAACTATGTTTGCAAAATCAAAAGTTCTTAGTTTTGAAGGGAGTCTGGTTGAGAGGCCTCAACTAGTACAGGCTTCTGAGAGTGGCAGCAGAAAAAGAGAAATGGTAGCTCTGAAAGAGTAATGAGAAATACACAGAGAATGTATGGGTCTACTGCAGAATTCCATTTGGCTCTTGTAGTTTAGACCAAATCAAAGGACAATATACAGACAGTTCATTGTTTGACAATGCAGGTAATCCAAATGACCATTAAAATGGCTAGAAAAAGTAAAAGATTAACATAGTACTATAGAGATACACCTTTGTTTAACTTGACACAATCACAAAGGTGGCTAATCCAACTTCCTCACCAAGTTCCACTGAGTGCAGGAAGAGAATAGTGTCTATAAACCAGTGATAATGGATCTCATCAAATCTTTTCCTCCACAGATATGACAGTACCATTAAATTTACTAAATAGGCTAACATTTCATTAAGGAAAGAGTTGCAGCCAGCAAGGAAGTTATTTAGAATGATGGTGATGGGCGGTTCAATCTAGACTCCAGATAAAATTAGGTTTCCATTCTCATCTTTTATGGAAGATGGAAGATCTTTCTTTCGTACCTATTTGCATTGTTCCTGAATGACTGTGAAGAGGAAAGGCTACATCTTGCTCTTGGAATGTCTGCAGGTGACAGGGACCTGGGAAGAGTGGAAGGACACAGATGGCAGGCTGTGTGATGGTTCTGAGAAGAAGACTGGTGCTCGTGGGGGAGGTGTTATAAGGGGAGGTTTGGGGGACTCTGTGTGCTGGATTGGGAAGTCACTTCCAACAAGCTGATAAAGGGGGCCCTTAGAGGCAGCTGCCACGTCCTTCCTTGTAATAAATGCCCTCTTGACTTTGGACCCTACAGATAATTATTCTCCTCCCATGGCCAGCCTGGGCTGACGAACACCAACATGAGAACCCTCAGCTCTGGCAGGTCTTCCTGTCCTTAATACTAGAGCCTGAGTTCTGGGGATGGGGATAGCTGAAAAGTGTGAACTTCTAGACAGGATATTAAAATTTCCTCCCTATTTAGTGGATTTAGATATTATTTTCAGAGCTTGTCCCTTAAAACTCTTAAAATCTTGAGTCTTCTCAGAGTTTGTCTGAAATAGCCCTTACCCCCATTTCCAAAGCAAACCTACTTGTCACTATTATTTAGTCGACAGCTCTGTCCAATTGTTTGAGACAGACTCTTTAAGTCAATCTCCGGGACTTCCCTGGTGGTCCAGTGGTTAAGACTCTGTGCTCCCAGTGCAGCGGGCACAGGTTTGATCCCTGGTTGGGGAACTAAGATCCTTCATGCTGCACAGCATGGCCAAAAACAATAAATTAAGTACATTAAATCAAATCAGTCTCCAATTTTCCTGACTGAAACTGCACTTACTTATTTTGATGTAAAAAAAGTAGTCTGAGAATTCATACTTCTTAAGTATGAATACTTATTAAGCACCTCCTAGGAGCTAGGCAGACATACAGGGATGGGGACAGCGTCAACAGAGGAGTCTGTTTCCCCTCCTGGACCATGTGATCCTGTTCTCCTGTCCACAGTCACTGCCCATACCAGTGCTATAAATCATTGTTATGATCATTTCCATTTGGACAGACTGACCTCATTCCGGGGTCCTTCAGTTGATATCCAGTTGATTGGATTTTAAGTGACACTAATGAAACTAATAAGTCATACAAAGCTCTCTTGTTAGGATCTGGATTTAAATTTAAAAGATGTTATCTTGGAAATAGGAGCTGGCCAAGTAAATGAATGAATGAAGACAAGATTCTATATTAGACTACTTTACTTGTTGAGCCATATACTCTGGTTTGACCATGGATATCTCAGCAACATCATACTTTATCTTTCTGCCTCCTAAAGATAAGCTGGCCTTCTTGATTAAATTTTCTGTTTCCTTGTTCAAAAGTGAAGACAATGATTTCATCAGAAAGCAAGAATGATTAAATGCTAGCATCACTTGTTCATAAACTGCCATACTTTATAAAGTACAATAATACATCTTGATACATTTCCAAAGTTACCTTCAGCTTGTACAAGAAAAATGACAATAGACAATGTCCCTGACTACTTATGATGTAGCAGACATTGGTCCAAATGTTTTACATATACCTAATTTAGTCCCCCAAACAGCTCTTCGAAGCTGATAGTTTTCTTGTTTCTTCTTTACAGAGGAAAGACTGCAGCCAGAGGGGTGACACAGCCAGCCTGAGAGGTCTCACAGCAAGAGAGTGCAGGAACCTGGGTGTGAACCCAGATAATTTGCTCCAGAGCTCATACTTTTAACTCCTGGGCTGTGCTGCCTCAGTTTCCTAAAAAGGATGGTTTTGTAAAGCTGCTGGAGTCCAGTTTGGATTCAGCTGATCAGCTGATAATGAAGATTCATTAAGAGTCCTGCCCCATCTGGTAAGTCTCCATTCCACCTCTTCATTTCTCTAAAATCTACCCCTTCACAGGACACACTGCCACTGCCTTCACTCAGCTTTCCTTTCATTCACTGGCCTGGATCATTTTAATCATCTCTCATCTCTCAATCTGTCTCTTTGGTTGGGCTCACCCCTCTTCTAATTCCTTCTCCATATTGCTACCAAAATTATTTGGCTAAATCACGAAGCTGATTCTCATGCTTAGGACTACTCAGCAGTCCCCCATAATCCCTACAGAGTCTAAACAAATGGGTAGAGTCCAAACTAATTCTCATGATAACGGAGACACTCCACACCCTGTATCTCTCTAACTCTGTGACTGCCCCTCCCAACCTCACCCTCTCTGCTCCAACAACAGAATCAATCAACCGTATTACTGTGAATGCCCCAAGTCCCTCCCCCACTCTCATGCCTTTGTTCTTTCCTCTGCCTGTGAAGCTCTCAGTAGGTGAAATCTTTTGTTCCACCTGGATCCATCTCCCTTCTTCTGGCAAGAGCATCCCAGTTGGGAGCAGTGAATCACTCTCTCCCTAGGCTGGTTATAAAATCTAAATTTCATACTTTCTGCCTGCTCTGTGAACACATAGCTCGGCCCTTTACGTCTTTTTTTTTTTTTTTTTTAAATATTGGCTATATTTCCTGTGTTGTACAATATATTCTTTTTTTTTTTTGAAGATGTTGGGGGTAGGAGTTTATTAATTTATTTATTTATTTTTGCTGTGTTGGGTCTTCATTTCTGTGCGAGGGCTTTCTCTAGTTGTGGCAAGGGGGGGCCACTCTTCATCGCGGTGCGTGGGCCTCTCACTATCGCCGCCTCTTGTTGCGGAGCACAGGCTCCAGACGCGCAGGCTCAGTAGTTGTGGCTCACGGGCCTAGTTGCTCCGCGGCATGTGGGATCTTCCCAGACCAGGGCTCGAACCCGTGTCCCCTGCATTAGCAGGCAGATGCTCAACAACTGCACCACCAGGGAAGCCCTACATCTTATTCCTATGTCAAGCTTTGTAGGGAGAGAGTGTTTGACAGGCAACAGAGGAGGAAGTGGTTTTGTTTCCTGGTCCTGGAGTGCTCCCTGGACAGGCTTGGCAGCAGGGGTAGCTCCTCCAACACCAGCTGGCCCCCATGGGTGATTCTGTAGTGCAATGCCTCTAGTGAGACATGTCTCCACGCACAGTTTTCCTTGACACCCTAAAGGGCAGATTTCTAGCAAGTTCCGTTGGCTTGTGTGGCACTTCAGTGGCCTCTCTGTCATCCAGTGACCTAGGAACATCTGGATCTTGGCCCTGGTTTGGGGTGGGCTCCTCCTAGCGTGCTCTATCTCAGTCCTGGGGGGAGTGGCTGCTCCGTCCATCTGCCATTCCTAGATTCCCTAGAGTTCTCTTTACGTCTTCCTAGACAATTCCTTGTTCCTCTAATCTATTAGAGCTAATAATTCTTTATATTAAGCTTTCCCTGCTCAAATTACTGTGTAGTATTGCTCTCACTCCTGGACAGGGTGACACCTCCCCCACTCTTTGGATGGGGCCAACCTCTTTCCAATCACCCTCAACACTTAGCCCCCAGCTTCAGGCTTGGGCTTGTGACTCCAGCCTGTTCAATTTGTGGTTGAACAATTAGTTCAGGAAAAGGCACATCTCATTCAGTTCACTGAGCCCCAGTCCTAACACCTCCCTCTCCCAACCACATCACCCTTCTTCACATTATCCCAAATCACCCAACAATACAATTTGGTTGAACTGATCCCATCCTTGGCTTGGTGGGTGATGAGGGAGAAGAACAGTGCTGACCAAACTAAGAAATCAGCACATCCTATGTCCCCTCTAAATAATTAACTCAGAGATGTATACCTGATTTAGAGGCCAAAATGACTAACAAAATTATAAAACTTTTATTTGAGCTGCCTCGGAAGAGAATTTCCTTTTTTGCTAACTATAATCTAGAAGCATGTAATCTTGAGAATATTTTGCAGCTACCTTGAGATTTTGAGAAAAGAGCCTACAGAGAAGAGTGTCCTTAGTGAGGAAAATGAGATAGAAACCTGGTCCTTGTCACATGTTTGTACCTTGATCAAGCTTTGCCTGAAGCTACCTGCCTCTGGACTTTTAGTTTGGTGAGCCAATATATTCCCTTTTGGAAAGGCCAACTTGAGTTGGGTTTCTGTTATTTAAAATGGAAAACATCCTAATTATTATGTTTTCCTTCCAGGTGAGACCATAGCAATATGCACAATTTTCACAACATGTGCTTCACTCTTTCTTAATGTCTCCCCCACCTATAAACTCATGAAGGCAGGAGCTGAGTCTTATTTACCTTTGAAGTCATATATCTTGGCACAATGTCTTATACATAGTAGGCATCCAATAAGTATCTCTTGAAAGGATAACTGAATAAATAAGTAAATTCCAAATAAATCAGCTGAAGTTAATGCCGTGACAGCTCTGATGAAAAACATGTGCTAAGAACCTGGGCAGTAACTTCTACTTTTATAATCAGAGACAAGGATATTTTATACCTTGATTATGTGCAGCAGAAATTAACAAAATATTGTAAATCAACTATACTTCAATAATTTTTTTTTTTTTTTAAAAGAGCCACATCAGAGTTGCAGGACAAAACAGTAGACTGCTGAGAAATTATGTTACTGGGGACTCACTAAGACCATTCAATGCTCATGTCACAAAAATCACAGGCAATATTAAACTCACCCACCAACAATGGGGCAGCAGCATTAGATTTGTCCCCTGGTAGCCTCGAAGATAATCTGAATTTCCTGAGAAGTTGACCAAATGGTTGTGTTTTCTCATTTTGCTATTGACTTTCTAGACAGAAATTCTGAGATAATCGGGAACATCATTATTCCAGGACTCAGACTGAGTACAGAAAAAAGTGATTGTTTCCTCTGACACACACATGGCTAGGTGAGTTTGTGTGTAATGACATCACCAATGCTAAGAATTGGACAATATACTCTGATTGCATTCACTCAGAGTTTAGGGAAAATAAATATCGCTCTCCTTGATCACTGATTGAAATGCAGGAGTCCTTTCAAAGCGTGAAGTGTCACAACTCCATCTCCACTGATAATGTCAACTGATTGCAGGATACACCAGGTGTCTGTAGGGAATCACTCACCAGCAACTTCAACAATACAAGTGATTATAATTCAGTAGTTTTTAATGATGTCTGATGTGCAAATGATTCCTTTAGCTTCGCTCAGGAACATCAAATTCCCACTTTGGCGATAACTCGGCTTTGAACTATATGTCACTCGCTGTTCCATCACTATCCTCCCGAATTCAAAATAACTACAGTAGCAAAAACCTTCAGCAGTCATACGAATCCTTAATATATTCAAAAGAGAGCTCAACATTAAAACACACACAAATACTTGCAAAATAGAGCAAGTAGCTTAATTTGAGCAGCTAGAATATCTACGGGTTATATGAAAAGAGGGACTCCTTAGCAGGCATATAAACTTAAGTGTGCAAATGTAATTTTAAGGTAGCAGAATGCAAAAACCTACACACTGCCAAATCATACAACCTCTGCAGAATTCACAGTTCTTTACTCATTTTCAGAGGGTGAATGAGTTTTGCTCAGGATTACTCAATTTGCCAACAATTACCTAGAGGGTGCAGGGCAGAAAATGAAGACGGGCATTTTAGGAGAATAAATTGACTCTCCTTCATCTGCTCAGTGAATTATTGATGGAAAGACATGAAAATAAGTTTCTGATAAGAAGGCAATTCCCTCCATATTCCTGTAAGTTACTCAGAAATGAGAAGAATCAATATCTGGAAAGAACGGCAATAGAGTTTGGGCATATGGCCTGAAAGATGAAAAGTAAAATATTATCTGAAGCACTTAAAGGTAAAATACCTTGGCAGTGGTTAACACGGCAGGAAGCTACAGGACTCCTTATACTGTGTTAATCAATGTCCCGACCCCAAATCAAGTCCCTGCTTTATTATCATTAGAAAGCGCCTGCCACTCTTTTTCTCATCTATGTTCTATCAACCGTTTGGTAAAGAAACTCATTTTTATTTGGAAGAAGCCTTGATAAAAGTATAGATGATAATTTCTAACCTGTTCCATCAAAATACATGAAGATATTTCCTTCATCTTGATTCAAAAACAAGTAAGTAGATGCTGGCAGACAACACTTGTTTATGAGAGGATGTGCTTCTATAGAAAAGAATACAAATGCCAAGCAGAATTATATACCATGTTCAATTGCAAAGAATTGTTGACACATTGTCTTTTTTAGGGGATTGGAACAATAGTCCCATCGTACGAAACCCTGATTGACCTGAACCCAAGTAGGACACACCCGACCTGAGTAATTCAGCGCTAGCACCAGAAGCTGCAGTTCCCCATTTGCTCCACAAGAGGGCACCATTCCGCCACCGCTGTTCCCTGCAGAGGCTGCGCTTTCAGTAGAACAAATGTGTTTTTCAGTCTACAATCATTTTTAATTTTACTACTGACAGTCTGACAGGACTACTTAATATTGCTGGGTTGACCTTTCCATATTTTGTGCTAAATCTTTTTTTTTTTTTTTTAAACTTCTCTTAATCTGCTGTGTCGGGAAGAGGATATAATTGACTCCACATGAAGACAGGCTGCAGTGTGATGTTATCAGCCGACAGCACTGGTCAAAACAGGTGGGTAGAGGCAGGATTGCGGGCAGCAACTGGTGCCGTACATCACACTACAGGCCCCGATTGCACGAGCACCCTCCACGTGTGGACCATTCGGGGAGAATATTTAGCCTCCATCAATCCTCAAGAGGGGCTTGAAATGGCCTTTCACGGCACAGATAACATACAAGATGTAAAGTTAATTTCCTTAGGTTCAGTCCTATTCTCCTGGTAAAGGAAGACTGTCCATCTGGGGAAAGATCTTTCTTAAAATGTTGCCTTTGAAGACTAAGCAGGCTGGAAGAGAAAGGTAACAAAACTTTTTCTCCAACACACTTGAGAACAAAGTCATCTGTAGCCTAAAAGAAGCACATAATTCAGGCGGGGCTGCAGAAATAACAGCCAGCACTGCAGTTCCGGGATCTGACAACGGTGACATAGCTGCCACTTACCAAACACTTACTTTGCACCGGACTCCGTGATGAATGCTTCATAAGGAATTCCCCCAGTTTAAACCTCCCCACAACTCTGAGGGCTGCACCATCACTAGCCCCCTACTAACAGATGGGGTGTGAGACCTAAGGAAGTTTCATTTATTATTATTATTTTAAATTTATTTATTTATTTTTGGCTGTGTTGGGTCTTCGTTTCTGTGTGAGGGCTTTCTCCAGTTGCGGCGAGCGGGGGCCACTCTTCATCGCAGGGCGTGGGCTTCTAACTGTCGCGGCCGCTCGTTGCGGAGCACAGACTCCAGACGCGCAGGCTCAGTAGCTGTGGCTCGTGGGCCCAGTTGCTCCGCGGCATGTGGGATCCTCCCAGACCAGGGCTTGAACCCGTGTCCCCTGCATTGGCAGGCAGACTCTCAACCACTGCGCCACCAGGGAAGCCCTATTATTTTTTTTACACATATATTTTATTGAAGTATAGTTGATTTACAATGTTGCGTTAATTACTGCTGTACAGCAAAAGTGACTCAGTTGTACGTATGTATAGATTCTCTTTTTTAAGGCTCTTTTCCATTCTGGTTCATCATAGGTTATTGAATCTAGTTCTCTGTGCTCTACAGGAGGACCTTGTTGTTTATCCATTCTCTGGATAATAGCATCCATCTGCTAACCCCAGCCTCCCATCCCATCCCTCCCCTGCCCCCCCCCTTTGGCTACCACCCCTCTGTTCTCTATGCTGTGGAGGCTTTATGTGGTGGGTTAGGACAGGCTGGCAAGTGGACCCCAGACCAAGACTAGACGTAGGCTGTCTTACTCCAGTGGCCAGAAGGTTATTCATAAAGTGACACTGCCCCTCAGTATCCTGTGAAATAGGTAGTCTATCCTCATACTGCTCACCTCATCCAACTTACAAGAGCCTTCCCGGGTTTCTGAGGCCTATTCTCTGAGAAAAGTCTGAGAGAAAAATTCCCAAGCAGGTTCTGCTTTGTGTCCCCTGGTTCCTCAGGAACCTGAACAGAAACCATGAAGAGCTAAACCTGCTTTGTGGTTTATGACCATGCAACTCAGGCTGGGGATGTTGGAATTTGAGGCCTTTCATAATACTGCAGAGTTTATACAAAATTTTGGAAATCTTGGCTCCTTTATTGGGGCCAGCTCAGCTAAGACCCTGCCCAAGACTTTTGGACAGAGAACACTTGTGATTTTGGAAATTTCTTAATGAACCTCCATATTGGACATATATGATATGGAAGGTGAGGTAAGAGTAGGCTGCCATTATTCATTTCCTATCTCATCTGCCCCCTCATTGTTCATTTCATGGAAAAAGAAAATAAGGGCATGGAATAGAGACCCTCTAGGCAGAAGCCACATTCCTAAGCAACTGAGTTACATCATCAAAGGGTGGGTCCACCCCACTGCAACTAGATACCAGTGAGCAACTAGAAAAACAGAGAAAGGCCTAGCTGTCAAGGGCTGGGAGGGTTGCACATGACCCAGGAAAATTTGTGACCAGGGCAAGTCTCCACTTCCATTAAGAAACAAAAGACTTAAAAGGAACCAAGGAATCCTGACAAGCAAGGCACATATCATGGAGTTCTAGGAGTTGGTGGGGCACATATGCGCCCAGAGACCCAATCCAGGAATGTTAGATGCCAAGCTTGATGCAACAAGATGGATTCTAGCCATCAGTGTTATGGACAAGGCTTCTTTTTATTGCCAGACTAAGAGAGGTTCAAAGTACGTAATTCTACAAAAGGGCAACGCTGGAGCGGTTAACACAATACAATGCAACGTGGGATCTATATTATGCTGGGCAGAGGTGGTCACGTGGCCAGCTACCCAGAAGAGCCGGCCTGGCCTAATTACCACAGGGACCAGCGCTGCTCTGAATCTCAAGACAAAGTCCAGGCAGGCACACCACGCACGGCCTCTGCAGCCTGAAAGAGGCACTGTTTTGTACGCCAAGAACTAAGGGGAAATCCAAACTCTGTGTTTTGAGAGAAGGAAAACAATTCAAGTGACTCTTCTGTAACTTTGAAAGATGTATTATTGAATATAATTTTAGTAGTAGAGAAATTGGGGGCATACCACTTGGGTGAGTAACCAAGTGCTCTGGTGAACAGCGAAACATCTTTGGTCCAGTTCAGTGCCATGGTCCATGTTGCTACCCACATAAAGCACATTTTGATAAGTTCTACATACGTACAATTCTCAGATGAGATAGAAGTCTCATGACGTCTGCCATGTCCGCCAGGATGAGCAAGCGCGTTACAGCCGATAGCAGAGCCCGGGCAGCTCGCACCATGGTGCCACGCTTCACCGAGGAGCACGGATCATCAGCGAACTCTGAAGAGGCGATGCGCATCGTCTCACCTGGAAGACAGACACGGAGACACACGTGGGTAGACGGGAGGCTCAGAGGCTGGCAGTCGTAAAGATCTGTGGACGGGCCATCACAGCTCTCATTGCAAAACCACTATTACCAGGTGGTATCAGCTCCCTCAGTGAGGCAGAAACTTTCAAGGCAAACGTGTAAGTGCACCCAGACAGGTGCTGTAGACAAAACCCAAGTGTAAAATTATGTGTTTAGCATCAATAAGGAATATATTTAATTCAATTTGTCTAAGAACTGAGATGAATTTGCCTGACCTTAATCATTCTCACTCTGCAAATCCCTTGGAACCAGTGGTATTCACTAGGCTAGTTGGTTTCTCACAGTTGAAGAATAAAGTTAACTGCTCCAGAGAGGAATGAAACTTAAGACCTTGGCCTCATGAACTCTGTACTCTTAATTGAGCTAATCAGACAATAACAGACTATAGAGTTACCCCAAGTTTGTTCTTTCAATTGTCTGCTAGGAAGCTATTCTCTAATATAGAGAACATTTGTGAGACAATTGAAGCGATTCAACAGATGTTTATTAAGCACATACTCATGTCAGATTCTCTTCCAGGCTCTGGAATTGCAAAGGTGACTAAGAACGCCCTGACCCCAAGGAATTCACAATCTAATGAGGACACACGTTGTAAATACATACTTGTAATAGTGATTACGTGCCATCATAGACATAGGATTAAGAATGAAGGCAAAGAAGAGGAGGAAGTGATTTACTTATTTAGTGTGAGGCTGGAGGGAAGCTGTCAACGTTGACAGCCTTTGAAAAACTAAAATGTATTCACCAGGAAGACAAAGGTAGGAAGGAAACCCGAGGCAGCAGGAACACCACGAGGCTCCAGAACTTGGAGCAGGGCGCTGAGTATGGGGAACTGCAATCACCTGGAACGTCACAGCGAGTCGGGGGTGTGGGGAAGAGAGGCACCAGGGCCTGGAACGCTGTGGAAGAGATCTGAACTGTGTCCTCAGCAGGGAGGGAAATGACTTAATAGATTTTTATTTTGGCCACATTATATAAAATAAACTGGAAGGGACAAGACTGGTGCAGAGAAAATAGGAAAGCACGGTTATAATCTGAGGGAGCAGTAATGAAGACGTGGACCAGGGAAATAGGAACGGGATACAGAGAGGAAGGGAGTATTAATGAGATCTGCATGAGAGAAACAACGGATTTGGGGACTGGTTAGGTATGGAAACCAGAGACGAGGTGGTGATGGTGAATACGGACCCAAAACAACGGACAGGTACACATTTGCACCCCAGGAGAGGGAAACAAAGGGAGATCATTCACTACGTGAGATGGGCCCCATGGGGTGGATATCCACCCGGAGAACACAGAACTAGGAACTAGAACTAGGAAAAAGTATAATCAAGCTTCACAGAGCAGAAAACACACAGGGGTACAAATGCTTCTATGAACCAGAAGAGTAGAGTTAATATGACCAATTAATTAAATTAGGGTGACACAAGTCATTCGATATTTATTTATAAAATGATACTTCTCATCTATTCATCAAAACTGAGTTGATTTAAATAAAGTCAATTATATCACTGAAAGGCCATGCATCCTATAATTTATCCTAAGATATAAGGGAAAATAAAAAACTCTTCTCATCATTTTACAGGCAGATCAAAATATAATGTAATTCCCTCAGTGTTGTAGTTATTTAAACCCTCACAGTGATCCTTTTTATACTTAAGAAATGTGGGTGTGTAAGGAAATCTATTGTGCTGTTGGACTTTAAAAGAGGCTACCATCTATGACACAGCCAGCCAGCTTAGTCTTTATGCCTAGGCACAAACAAGTGGCTTAATATATAACAGCAGCATGGCAGAAGTTTAAATATTCACTATCATACTGGTGAATTTTCAAGATGTATCGCTCTAGAGGCCTAAATATACTTTAAGGTAGAGGCTGGCAGTTAGGAGGTACATATTCAATCCCAGTGTTCTACCCTTGCCACAGGCTTGCATAAATCTCTTCTCTGCCCACCCTGTGTCACCCAGAAAAAGACAGTAGCAAATATCTGAGTGGTGGGGAGAAGTGTGCCTCATTCTCATTCTGTAGAGTGCAGCAAGAAAGAACATTATACACCAAGGTGAATCTAATGAAATATCGAGAGGGTCACCCTAGGTAAAGAATGGACACATTTGTACATGGTATTCATGGGTAAGTCAGATGCTGTTGGAAGGGATCCACTTATTCAAGGAAGGGGGAGATTTATTCTGCATGTGAACCGAGGGAGCTACATGGTTGGTCCCAAATTTTCAGGTTAAATGGTATGAGTCATAGCTCAGGTAAGAATGGACCTTTCAGGCAGGGCTCTTCTCAGAAAAAAGGGCCCTAAGAGGAGAGTCCAGTCACACCCCCTTCCAGCTTGTGGAGAAACCATGCCTAATCAAGCTGATTTTCAAGGTCAGATTTTCATATAGGAGGTCAGTATAATAGCACTTCAGCCAGGTGCTGACTATTTGGTCAGCAATACTGCTTCAAAGCCAGGGGATGGCACAGAGCAGGATGGAGCTGTCAGGTGGAGCTTGGGAACCACACCAGGCACTCCTGGAAGGCGCTCGGGAGATGTCCGTGAGAAAGAGAATGAGACCCAGAGAGAGGGAGAGACAGAGACAGAGACAGAGATCCACATTAGCAAATGTGACTCTGCAAAAGGAAACGTCACACTAAATTCTGAGATTATCCTCCAATAAATAAAAGACTATTTAATCCAATTTAAAGTAAAACTAAAAACTCACTTTAAGCAGATACAAATGATTTCATGTTGTTAAAGTTTTTAAAGGAAAGGCACTCTGGAGTCGGCTATAACTTTAATGCGTTTTACATCCCTGTAGTTTTAGGATTACTAAAAGAAAAAGGAAATCTGTATTACAAAATGATAAGAGAGTTTATCAGAATAAAATTAGCTATTTTCCCCAGGAACTGCTTTTTCTATAAGACTAAAATATTTAGCTAAGAAATAGCATGCATGTGTAGGAGCTGGAAGACAGCAATAAAGAGAGGACACCAGAGCTGCCTGTTTCTTTTATACACACTCTTGTATTCAAGCTCATAAACTTGATTACAGACCTAAGCTCAGAGCAGGGTTTCTACGATAAATCCTTTGATCCTCTCAAGCCACTACCACCTGCTGGAAAGAAGAAAAAAACAGCATCTCCAAGTAAGTGACTAAGGGGAAATAATACTAATTAATCTGTATACAGCGCTTCTGTATAAAGGTTTAGTTTGTAAGTATTGTTCTAAAAGTTTTACATATATTAACCCATGGATTAACAGAGAATATACATCTTTAACAAAGACCAAGTGTCACACCTGACTCCTTCCAACCATTATTAAACTGTGAGATCAGCGATTATTCCACTTCTGTGTTTTAGTCCCCTCAACTATAAAATAGAGGTGGAAATAATAACAGCTACTTCGTAGGCTGTCATTAGAGTTAAAGATCAAAGATAACGCATTCAAAGCACCCAGCACAAGGCTTTGCCAGTAATGGGAGCTTACTCATTAGTTACCATTAATACCGCAGCTACCACTATCACTGCAATCCTCTCCAATATGACAAGAATAGTTGGTGAACTCCCAGATAAAGGTTTGGAAGTGCACTTTGTGGCTGACTTCACTGCTTGTGTACACAATAATTAAGAAGCAAGAAAACATCTGCCTGATAAAAACGTATCGCTTTTAGGCAGAATATAACCCACTCCCCCACCAAAAAAAAAAAATGGTGTTAGTGCTTGGTTTTCAAATTGGTGCTTGTTTTGGTTCTTATGCTACCCTGGAGGAATTGGAAGCTTTGCAAGGACTTGATAAATGTAGCAAGAGCCACATTCCATAAAATGGTGATTACTATCTTGCTTAAATGCAGTAGAAGACCGCAGACTTGGAAACAGTAAACAGCTATGTGCTAAGCGTAAAAGAAAAATGGAGTGCAGAGGATCAGTACTGAATCCGATGTCACTTAATATTTTTATAAAAATAAAGAGAAAAGAAATTGATAAACATGGTAACTTTAAATTTCATTGTGCAGTGGAAGTGTTTCTGAAATAACTGCACTGTATCAAACATATAATTAAACAAAACCTATTGTAAGTTACTTTGTAAAGCAAGTAAGCACCCAATAAATTATCTTTGTTTATAAATCCAAAATTTCAATAACCCTGTATGTGTAAGGCAAGTGTCTCTATAAAAAGCATGCTGTTGACTTTATACTCTTAAGTCAATAAATGTTTCTATTGATTAGTATCTTTATTCTTCTATAACCATGACTACAAATCAAAACCAACTGAAATGTCAGTAGACTGATATATAGTACTTGGTAGTTGAAATGTGATTTCAAAAAAATCTTTTAATGTGATGAGGAAAGAAAAACAATGTCATAAGTGGCATCCTGACTGAACAGCAGAGATAATATGATCATCAAAAATGCTGACATCTATGGGGCTTCCCTGGTGGTGCAGTGGTTGGGAGTCCGCCTGCCGATGCGGGGGACGCGGGTTCCTGCCCCGGTCCGTGAGGATCCCATGTGCCGCGGAGCAGCTGGGCCCGTGGGCCGTGGCCGCTGGGCCTGTGCGTCCGGAGCCTGTGCTCCGAAACGGGAGAGGCCACAGCAGTGAGAGGCCTGCATACCGCAAAAAAAATAAAATAAAATACTATCATCTAATTCTGAATGAAAAAGGCAGGCTCACCATCTCAACATGCAAATAGAGAGGATGTTGGCTTCCTCTTGCTAATTAAGACACTGTGTTAAAAAAAAAAAAAAAGGCAGAATAGGAAGGTAGTGGTGAGGTGGGGAGTTAATGTCTAAATTCCAGAATTTAAGTATATGTCAGAGGACATCATGAAGCCTAAATCTTAGCAGATGCAGAACTCAGGTGTGACCTCTGCCTCCTTAGGAAACCATTCCAATTTGAGAGACCTCTAATTGTTAAAATTTTTTCTTCAATTATTTTGGTCTTCCATGTGTTCTTCTGAACCACACATAAAAATCTAGTCCCCTTTTCAAATCGATAAATCTTGAGAGAATATTTTTAGATGTCCTTCAGGGAGAAGGAAAATGCCCAAACAAACACACATCAGCCATTGCCTGAGAACTAATGCTGCATCATCCAGATGATGAAAATGACAACTCACGTAGAGAAATGAACAAACAACGCCCCCTAGTTTTCCAAATGTTAAATACCTACTAACTAGTCATTCAAGTTGGGATGATTAGTTTGCTGGTACACAAACTTTTACGCAAATTTATAGTGTAAACATAAAAGGTGTTGCCAATTAGCTTTGGAGGGAAAAAATCTGGTTTCTGGCATGTTGTGAAGACAAATGATAAGATAGATAACAATTGATATCAAGTCATTATGACCTATTTCAGGATCTAAATTACTACCTATGTTTGAAAGATATAGAATATGAGCTCATAGGTGGAGTCCAACTCCTTAATTTCAGAGGAGAAAAGCCAAGTATCAAGAACCTTATATGGCTCACTCAAGGTCACACAGCCCACTTAAGGGCAGAGTTCAGACCAGAAGCTGGATCTCTTGACTCTGAGTTTAAATGTGCTGCAATTCCCTACTTTAGTATATTTCTCTGGAAACCTTCTGTTTTTGTATGGCTTCACAAATTCACAACTGACTGTCCCCAAGTTAGTCCACATAACTTAAGCCTTTTTATACCAGTTTGGATGTCTTGATACTATGCTTAGGTGCAAATATATTTGTAAGTTCCTATGGAATCTCATTGTTGTCATTAGTACAACTAAATAATACTTGCACCATTGATTTCAATCAGCTTAGATATAAATACAAAGAAAAGCAAGTAGGAAGTATAAAGAAAGCACATTATATAATTTGCATCTTAGAGGCTGCAGATGAATAAACTACACTTGGAATTGTTATACTGTAAAATAACAAGTCAACTTAACTTTTTCTAAAGTAGTCTTTGGCTAAACAAAGCACAGGAACAATTCTTATATTGAGAAACGTTGATTAGGATAGAAAACTCTACCACACATTTCAAAATTAGAAACAAAAAAAAAATGTTCCAAGTAATTGGTATCATGAACATGGTAAATGGTGCTATAAAATTACAGCTTAATTAAGCTATATTTTAAAATATCACATGGAGAAAACTGATTTTCTTCACTAGTTTGAGGGAGAAAAAAACAGAATGATCAGATTCTAGGATTTAAATGGCACAGTCTATGCTTTATTTTCTGAACTGCCATTGATTTCCAAGTCATCACAGAGAAATGGTAGTTTCTTAAATGTAATTATAGCCATGAGTCTTCTTTACTGAACTGACTGGAGGCATCCATGTCACCATCATTCTGGCTCCTATATTAAGAGAGATCACAGAAGGACCACATCTAAATCAACATCAGGATATCAATTGTAATAAAATACAGTTAACAAAAGTATTTTTGTTCGGTGGGAGGATCTGGCAATAGGTAAAGAACAAAATGGATTGAAGATAACTCAAAACCCTAAATTCAAAAAGACAAACTTCCAAAATGTGCTAATCAAACTTTCTTCAATTCTGTGATCAATAGCTTGTCACGAGGGTCATGATGGATCTCAGACAGTCTTCTCTCCTTCCAACTCAAAAGTACATTCTTAAAATAAGTGAAGTAAGGTTATAACAAACATCAACCTTGAGAGGAAAACATGTCCCAACAGGGTGACATGCAGTCTTATGGGTGAGGGAAATTTGGAGGGTTAGAGAGTGACGGTCCTGTCTACACTGCCTTGAGTTTGTAGGCTTGACTGTATGATCATATCTATAAATGGGTGCAAAGTATATAAGGAGTTATATATCATTTCATTCATCCTTTTATTCATTCAATAAGCATTTATTAAGCACCTGCTATGTGGTAGATACTTGTTAAGTTCTGGATATTCAAGGTGAAGTCACGATTCCTGCCCTCTACTTACTAGCATCGTGATCTTTCTGAATGACTCACTAACAAGGATCATCTGAAGAACATCTGTAGAGAAACACCCACTGATCAGGCATTTGGAAATTCAAGAAAGGGGAAGCTGCATTTTGGAGAGCTGGGACTCATGAGTATGAAGAGGATGCTTAGTCAGCTACAATAATAAGTAAGAGTGGCCAAAAAGTGTGTGTGTGTGTATGTGTATCTATATATCCTATATCTCTATATCTGCATTTGTATCTAGAGAGAGAGATTAAGTTTTTCCTTCTTTATCCCTGCAATGTATAGCTTTTAGCCATGATTCTGAGAGAAGGCAGAGACCAGCCACACACTCCTGACCTCTCTTCTCTTCCAATTCCCTGCTAGATTTCTAAAGAACAAAGAGTGTGGATGAGAATGTCCCAGACAAACACACCCTTCATTATTAATTAGTTCCTCAGCCCCATATTGAGCAGGTCTGGGTCAATAGAGAGATTTCAGGGCCCCTCTAACTTCTTAACATCAAACCCTAAATGAAAAGTGGGCCTGAGGGGTCTAGGACCCCTTTCCTGTGGACGAATTCAGTTTTCAACTAATATTTCCAAAGGAAACAGACGCCATCTGATCACAATAGTTTCATGAAATTAAAGAGAAGTATAGAAAGAGAGATGAAAGCATGAAGATTACAGAAAGTCAATGAATTGTAACATTTTCTCTCCTTCCGCTGGAAATGAGATCTACTACCACAGTCAAAATAATGTAGGGTATCCAGAATGTCAGGAAACATGACAAAATTACTTTTTTTAATTTGCTAGTTAAAATTTCAAATAATATTATCAATATTTTTCTTAAACCTCCAGAACGTTGTTTCTTATAAAGTACATAAAAACTTAAAGCAAGGATCCAATTGTTATACTGAAAAAAAAAAGTCAAATAAATGTGCTCTTTTCCCTGTATTCCCAGATTTTTTGGATACTGTTTTGATGTGGAGCCATTTTCACATTCACCTGCCAGTCCACGGTCCTTCTGCCTTTGCAGGCTGCTCTCAAGCAAAGGGAGACCCATTCTGTGCTCCTTAGTGGTTATTTCCTTCAGAGTTAGTGGAAAATGAGTGATAAATGACTTGAAAATTACACTGTATGTACTTGCCAGTGAATGTAGGCGCCCAGTTCCTTGGCAAATAGAGTTCTCACTACAAATTAATAAACTCACATTGGGAATACAATTTAACCTCCTAGGTAGGTCTGCCTATAAGGAGAGAATATTCTGGTCATGCTGACATTAGTATTTCACTCTGTATGACAGCATAATAAGGATTAATACATTAACATGGACTTTTTTTTTAAAGATTTAATTTTATTTGTTTTGGGCTGCATTGGGTCTTCGTTGTTGAGCACGGACTTTCTCTAGTTGTGACGAGCTGGGGCTACTCTTCGTTGCAGTGCGCGGGCTTCTCATTGTGTAGCTTCTCTTGTTGCAGAGCATGGGCTCTAGGCGCGCAGGCTTCAGTAGTTTGTGGCACATGGGCTTAGTTGCTCCACAGCATGTGGGATCTTCCCAGACCAGGGATCAAACCCCTGTCCCCTGCATTGGCAGGCAGATTGTTATCCACTGTGCCACCAGGGAAGTCCCATAACATGGATTTTTAAAGCAAATACACATGGTTGTTTAATTCTTACTTCACTCACATACTATGAAGATGGAACGACTGACAAGCAATTGCCCTGGGGCACCACTGGGAGGTGTCTGATTTGTGGTAAGTATGGGGACTGGTTTTGAACAACGAAGGGGAATTTCATTTTCAGTTCCTACTCTGAACAGCAAGTAGCTTTTCCTACCAAAAAAGAATTTGCAGAAAAAGTTGGGGAAGAAAATGCAGATGTCAAAAAACCCATTGATGTGGAGAACTTATTTAAGAGACACAGAACGGAAGCATGACTGAGCAAACTTGGACTTAACAAGCAAAATTCTAAGCCACTGCCAGATGGTATTCAGGACCATGAAGTACGAAGCAGGCATCCTGGCACATTGGAGAGAGGACAATGGCAGCCAAGGCTGATTCAGTCCAAGCCCACACAGAGGTCACCATCTATTCACACTAACCCAACACTGTTACTTGGATGGAATAAAAAGCCTGTATGAATCCACTGTATGTCCTTTATAAGAGGCCCTATATAAACAAAGGGTAAGCAACCATATTTAATAATCACAGCAGATTGTGGGTTCAGTGATTTTTAACAGACGCATTCGTTACCTTCACACAATTCCAAGCTAAAGAACTTTTTCAGGTATAACTGCATGAGCACGCACACACACAAACGCCCACCAAGTGTGCCCTATTTAAATACTCCAGTCAAGGCTTCGGCACAAAGAGCTGGCAAAACCAGGAAACGCAACCATTTATAGAATTTAGCCTAAAGGCTGCTTCTGCTTCATGTGCTACACGTTATAATTACATCTGAGAATCCCCAAATCTAATATTTTCAATAATCAACAGGTGCAGCTAGAGATCATGTCCAAAAATGGAAGCATTGCTAAAATCTATTCTGCCCGATTGTGTGGATCTCTTCAATGTTAATTAATGTTGCCTCCTCACTTCTGCTTACCTTTAGCTCATCTCCCTCTTCTCCAGAAACTAAGAACACATGCCTAAATGATCTCAAGAACCCCTTCCATGTATACCATGATGCAAGAAGTAATAATAGCTATTTATAAAATACTATGTACCAGGCACAATGTTAAGCACTTTACATTTAAGATCTCACAATGAGGTGAACAACATTACCTTCACTTAAAGATTAAAAAATTATGGCTTAGCTTAGAAAGGTTTATTAATTTGTCCAAGGTCAGCTTAACACTAGGAATTGAATCTAAGGCTAATGGACTTAAAAGTCTGTGATCCGGGCTTTCCTGGTGGCGCAGTGGTTGAGAGTCCGCCTGCCGATGCAGGGGACACGGGTTCGTGCCCCGGTCTGGGAAGATCCCACATGCCGCGGAGCGGCTAGTTCTGTGAGCCATGGCCGCTGAGCCTGCGCATCCGGAGCCTGTGCTTCGCAACGGGAGAAGCCAAAACAGTGAGAGGCCCGCTTACCACACACACACAAAAAAGTCTGTGATCTTAGTAACCTTGAAGCTCTAAGTCAGTCTATTGATAAAAACAAACCTAAAACACAATCTGATGATGATGATGATAAATAATGAGATTAATAATTATAGCTAATCCTAACATAATGCTTATTTAGTGTCAGATACTGTTCTAAGCACTGCATTTACTCATTTAATCTTCATTAACATCCTACAGGATAGGTACTCTTCCCATTTTATAGATGAGGAAACTGAATTATATAAAAATTAACTTGCCAGAGGCCAAAAAACTTCGGATAATGGAATAAGGCTTTTAACCTAGAAAGTCTACAGTGTTTAGGACATAACCACTTCAAGGACAATGCCAATGGTTACATGTCAAGCAAAACAATAAAAACCAATAACAAAAATATGTTCTGGGTCTTCCCTGGTGGCGCAGTGGTTAAGAATCCACCAGCCAATGCAGGCGACACAGGTTTGATCCTTGGTCCGGGAAGATCCTACAGGCCATGGAGCAATGAAGCCCATGCACCACAACTACTGAGCCCATACGCCACAACTACTGAAGCCTTCACACCCTAGAGCCTGCACGCTGCAACTACTGAGCCCACGCGCTGCAACTACTGAGCCCATGTGTTGCAACTACTGAAGCCCGCGCACGTAGAGCCCATGCTCCACCACAATGAGAAGCCCGCGCACTGCAGTGAAGAGTAGGCCCTGCTCCCAGAACTAGAGAAAGCCCACGCGCAGCAACAAAAGAAAGCTGAAATGTAGCTGAAAGAAAGAAAGAAAGGGAAAAATGTATGTTCTTAACACCAATCACAATCAGTGATAAATTACTTTGTGGCAATATTTTTTAAACTGATCTTTTAAATAAAATCTAGGCACTAAAGTGACGTCCTCATGCACTCTAATTTTAAGGAACTAGGTCAATACTTAAACAAATAAAATCACAAGAGGATATATAAAATAGGAACTGCAATGGAAGAAGGTCCTTGTCTCTCTCTGTAAAATCAGACATCTGATATGCTTATCTTGATTCATAGATGTCCAACTAACAATGCTATTGTGTTGTGATCAGACTCAACTTCCTTTTTTTTTTTTCTAGAGACAACTTTAGAACCTTCCTTAACTTGAAAATAGAACTGTCCAAGGGTAAGCAAAAACATCGCAGTTTTCTTTTAGACTGTAGAGTGTAACACTAGGCATTGTGATGCCCAGTCAATGTTTCTGCATTAAGGCTAGAGACATATTTAAAGTGCTGCTGATTGTGATGCAAAAATCACATATGTTCTCTTTTTCAAATGCAACCCACCTTACAGTAGAATGAGAAACCCATAATCATCTATGGAAATTAGTCTGCTTTCCACCTATTATGCATATGTATGCCAAATAATTCTAGACTAAAAGAAGGAACAAAAAAGAACTAATTCTTCATCACGTGACAGATTTTGCTAATCATTTTGAATTCCCACCACCTTGAAAAGTAAAGATTTAATATTTCCCACTATTAATTGGATATCACTTACTAGCTCTTTTCAGTTAGAATTTGGGGCTCCTCTAAATCTTAGGCTTATTAACCTTCACATATGGAAACTACGAATAAAGTAAAAATGTTAATAGTATTAATATTCTTCTAGCAAACTATTAAGTAACAAAATTATCAGGAGGATAAGCTCTTAAAATAATTGTGCTTTGTCTCTGAGAATATACCAGTGAAGAACCTGGGCTCAGACTTCTTGATCTTAAGTCCTGGTTCTCACATTTTTTTTCCTTGTGTGACCTTAGGAAAATTACTTAAACTTTTTAAGACTCAACAGTAAAATGAATAAAATATCACCCCATGTCACAGATTTATGTAAAACTTAAATGAGAGGAGGTAAGAGACTGAATACGAAGAAATGTATCTCCAAGACACCTGGAAATGCATGTGAAATATAACAAACGTCTTTATAAATGGCAGGGCAATCTCTGAGCTAAAAAAAAAGAAACAGAAGTTAGCAACCTTGAATAAAAATGGTAAATTGATTCTGAAGCATTGACAATCTTAGAGTTATTAAGAGTTATTTAGAAGCTAGACTTTTAATTGCTACAGATGGGACAGGAGAATGTCTTGTCCCTCACGAGGAAGAGCTCTGTAATGTTCTCTACCCAAAATAAAATTGAGAAACTTAAAGTGCTATATCAGTGAAAATATTAACTAGAAAATAAATGTGTCCTCTGGCAAAGAGGAGTGATAAAGAAACATGTCTGTCCCTATCCAGAAAAAAAATCATACAGGTTCATTTATATTTGGCAATGATAGTTTATAATCAGAGTACTAACCTCATGTGTTTGTAAGAAACTCAGTTACAGTATCTGCATGACTAGAAGCAGAGAAGTTATTTTAAAATTTAGTTTCAGGTTGGTGGTATTTGGGGTTCTTGTCAGACACAAAATCAAATGCTTTTTGGAAGGATGCATAGCAATCTCTCAAATAAGGCTTCAAAGAAATGAGTATACAGTTCAAAATTATAGAACACTGTAGTTGTGCTGAGTGGCAGGGTTAATGATCTTAAAGAACTTAATAATTAAACTAAAAAAAATAATGATTAAAGAACTTCAGATAATAGAAGTATAAGGAATAAAATATATAACATTTAAAAATATTTATAGTAGTAGAACAAGAATTTGAAAGCATGAATTAAGGACCATGATACTTTGAACCAAATAGATAGTGTGTGTGTGTGTGTGTGTGTGTGTGTGTGTGTGTGTGTGTTTTGCTGTACCGTATGGCTTGTGGCATCCTAGTTCCCCAACCAGGGATCAAACCCAGGCCCCCTGAAGTGGAAGTGCAGAGTCCTAACCACTGGACTGCCAAGGAATCCCCCAAATACATTTTTAATAACAGATATTAAATCTGAGAAGAAAGAATAAATTAAAAATTAGATACAACTAAAAAGAAAATCTGTGAAGTAGAAGACAACTAAAAAAACTTAACCAAAAAAGGGCACAAATAGTTAAAGAAATGAAGGATAAGAAAAAGAAATATGTAAAGAATATAGAGAAATTTTCTAATATAAGGCTACTCGGGATTGCAAAGAAGGGGATAAATAGAATGGAAAAGAGCCAGTATTTGTGAGACAATGGATGAGAATTTTCCAGAGTTGAATAAATACATTAATACTCTGATTCAGGAAGTCCAACATACACCAACCAAGATAAACGAAAAGAAGTCCACACTTGGTAACTTCATAGTAAAACTGAAGAAAACAAATGTCAAAGAGAAGATTTTAGTTTAGCTACAAAGAAAAAACAGACCAGCTACAACATAATGACAAATTATACAGACAGCATCCTTCTCAATGGCAAAATGGAAGCCAAAAGACAGTAGCATAATATCTCCAACATGCTGAGAAAACCTAATAGGCACACCAGAATTTTACGCCTAGCTAAAATATTATTTAAAATGAGAGCAAAACAAAGACGGTTCCAGAAAAATATGAGACAGCTTACGGTCAAGCACCTTCACTACTGAAGAAACCATCAAATGTACATATCATGAAGAACTGGGATTCACAATAGAATCAATTTAAAAGATTAATAAAATAATATGCATAAATAACTTAAAATAACCTGGTTTGTAACTAGCCCATAAGAAAAATTTTTAAATGGTATCCAATAGTAATACTAACCAGTGGTAGTTTTAATAGTATATTTTCTAACAAAGATGTCTAATAGTGTTTTTATAGCCTCTAGTCCTTAACTTTCATCTTTTAGTATAATATCAGTGATAACCCATCCTATCAACATATAATACATTTGATTTAAATACCTCACTTTGTGTCTTCATCTAAATGTAATTCATGGCAAAGTACTACTAATTTGATCAGTATTTTAAATAATTACATAGTCCTCTCCATTGCCAGAGCCACTACCCTAACCAAACTCTCAGCACACCACCTAAGATCTTACAAGAGTGCCCAGTTAGTCCCCCAGTTTCTAGGCACATCCTCTTCTTTTTTATTCATCCCATGCTCATCAGCAAAAGCTGTCAAGTTAGTCAAATCATGAGAATCAAGACCTATAGTGATAGCTAATCAGAGTATGTAATTGTATTACATTAAATCATGAACTCTAATATATAGTTTTAAAGAATTCTACCAATTATCCCTCCTTTACTTCTTATTCAGACATAGTCTCTTAGTGCTTTAGCTTATACTACACTCTGACATGGAAAATCTTCTAGCTTTTACTAAAAGCACAACACTCTCTTTTCTGCCTCTAAACTCCTGTTCTGTTTTCTCTACCCATCACACCCCTATATTCTTTCTTCCATGGTCAGTATACACTTCGCTGACCTAAACTGATTTTTCATTTCCTGTAGTTGTAGAAAGTTGGCCTACATAATTCTAGCTATTCCAATTAATACTCAATCTTTTAAATCCTCAATTGAATATCAAACTGAGTATAATTTCAATATGAAATGTATTTTCTAATTCTTCTTTTCTAATCTCTTAAAACTAGAAACCAGTTAACAAGTACAGGAAAGCTATATTAAACGGAATCTCATTTTTTCTCCATTCTGGATAGCAGAGAAAGGACCAATCAATATAGAGGACTTGGTCCACTATTATCATAATAAATATTCACAATCAGCCCTAATCGCAAACATCTTAGAATAACAGCTTGCGTAACACTATTCTTTTTTTGTTTGAATATGGCAATTTTCAAAAACTACAATCAACTACCTATGGAAATTACAAAGGTCTAAATAATAAAAGCATAGAACTCTTGCAAGAGCTGAGTTATTTCCCCATAGACTAAAACTATTTATAAACTGTATTTCCAAAACTTGATTTTTTTTAACACCTCTTCCCACTTTCTAACAATATATTATGAAGGGAGAGTGTGTTTTGCAGACTGGGGAGTAAGAAGATAATGAATGAGTTACGAGAGGAGAAAGAAAGATTTTCCCTGACATCCACCCACATACACCCCCAAAATTCACAGAATGCAGCTCCATCCTACATTCCTACACCGTCCTGCTCACTTAAGAGTCTATTAGTAAATTATGTTATAGGTTAAATTGTGCACCCCCCCCCAGCCCAAAAGATAAGTCAAAGTTCTAACCTCCAGGACCTTGTTTCGACCTTATTGGGAAAGAGAGAGACTCTTCTCAGATATAATCAAGTTAGGATGATGTCATACTGAATTAGAGTGTACCCTAACCCAACATGACCGATGTCCTTATAAGAAGAGGTGACATATAGACACACAAGAGGAGAAGACCACATGAGGATGAAGGCCGAGATTGAAGTACTAAAGCTTCAAGTCAAGGAACACCAAACATTGCCAACAAACCACCAGAAGCCAGGAAGGGACAAGGAAGGACTCTCGTCTTCAGGTTTCAGAGGGACCGTGGCCCTGCCAAACCTTGATTTTGGACAGAACTATAGGAGAATAAATTTCTACTGTCCGAAGTCACCCAGTTTGTGGGACCTCATTACCACATCCCTAGGAAACTTATACAAAAGAAGACACGTGTACCCACTTTGTGAGATAAATTGCATTTTAATTTTTTTTATTTTTTATAAATTTATTTATTTTAGGCTGTGTTGGGTCTTAGATACCGCGTGGGCTTTCTCTAGTTGCAGCGAGCAGGGGCTACTCTTCATTGTGGTGCATGGGCTTCTCATTGCGGTGGCTTCTCTTGTTGCGGAGCACAGGCTCTAGGCACGTGGGCTTCAGTAGTGGTGGTTCGCAGGCTCTAGAGCGCAGGATCAGTACTTGTGGCACATGGGCTTAGTTGCTCCGCGGCATGTGGGATCTTCCCA
The DNA here is from genome assembly GCF_937001465.1 of Orcinus orca. Lineage (NCBI taxonomy): Eukaryota > Metazoa > Chordata > Mammalia > Artiodactyla > Delphinidae > Orcinus > Orcinus orca. Next base: position 19,912,668 of record NC_064571.1, read on the forward strand.
GACCAGGGCTCAAACCCGTGTCCCCTGCATTGGCAGGAGGATTCTTAACCACTGCGCCATCAGGAAGCCCTAAATATATTTTTTAAATGTATTCTACATCTCAACTTTGGTTGTTAGATTACTGAAAAATTATTCAACCACCAAGATTTCCCACAAGAGTTTGAACTGAAGTCATTAAAATTCACACTCACAGTAAAATTTTAGTCATCCAGGGACCAGCCTTCCAGAATCCCAAACTCCTCTAATGACTGCTGACCCAAAAGTAGGCAGGGTTACAATGTTAGCAATATCAGGTGCAAAAAAGAAGCCTTCCATGAGTGCCAAGGAAGAGAGACCTATTGCCAAGAGGATCTGACGCTCCAAAGATTGAACCCAGTGTTGAATGGCTGTCATGCTCTGATTGATAGGAATTGTATGTGAAAAATCATCCCTTCCATGCAAGGCTGGGAACTGAACCAGAAGTAGCAGGAAGCAAAAGAAACAAGAAACAGGAAAACTGGAGATCCTTAATGGCAGCATTTAGAAGTGATGCTGGGGCAGTGAGCAGTAGATACTGCACCGTACCAGTCAATGATGAGAGAGTCAGAGAGGAGAGGCAGTTCTGCAGCATAGAAAGTATCAAGATTCCTTATTAGAGGTCTCACCTCTCACAGCCTCATTCTCCCTGGGACACACAGAAATCACAGGTCTGCTCTGCAGCATATGTAGGCTAATACACAGGGAGATACTGCCCTAAAGCTAGTAAAATCTCAGTTGCTCATTGAGCAAACCACCCTAAGGGGATATCAAACATCCAGCAGCTCACTGTACTTGGTAACTCTGATAGTCACCCTAAAGACTTAATAATGACTGAAATGTTTGGTAATTTTCCTGCCTACATTAGCTGATTGATTCTATCTACAAATTTCATTGCTATTGCAAATATAAAATTGTATTAGAAAGCTGATTTAATGAAAATAAAACATCCATCATGGATTCGGTAATGTAAGACTTTTAAACAAATAACTTAAAGACAGAAATTTTAATGTGATTTTGCCTAGAATTCCAGTAAATGTCAAACACTAAAAAGTTCTTTATAAGTAGAGTATGGTCTAGTGTAATGTTTGTAACTTATCTTGAATATTCCCATAATAACATCACTGATATTTGTTGAATGATATTCTCACTGAGCATCCATTATATGTCATGTATTATGCTGGGTGATAATGATAGTGTCAATATTACTGAAGTATGTCTACCTCCAAATACCCTACGGTCTGATGACTACATCATTGAAGTCATCCTTGAGTCCACTGGTAAAACTGAAAAGACAAATAATATTAAAAATGTTAAGTCGATTGCAGATGTTGTAAATGTGACCAAGTGATTTTCTAAAGATACGAAATATTCCTAACGAAGGAGGGTTTCTTCAGTATTTGAATCATTGTCCAGGAAAAACACGTGATTGCATTCTACTTGCAGGCTACCTATATGGAAGAAAATGTATCAGTCATTGTCCCAGGAAAACAAATTCTAAAGCAACCACCAGAACTATTAGATTAGGTTTTTAGATATGCAACCAAAATCCAAGCACAACATGATAGCTCGTATTTATGATGATATCCCTGAGGCATTAAGAAAATGTTTAAATAGATATTTAACAGTATAGATAACAATTAAAAACTCTGTAATCATAATAGCCATTTAAAAATAAAACAAAACAGGGCTTCCCTGGTGGCGCAATGGTTGAGAGTCCGCCTGCTGATGCAGGGGACGCGGGTTCGTGCCTCGGTCCGGGAGGATCCCACATGCTGCAGAGCGGCTGGGTGCGTGAGCCATGGCCGCTGAGCCTGCGTGTCTGGAGCCTGTGCTCCGCAACGGGAGAGGCCACAACAGTGAGAGGCCCGCATACCGCAAAAAATAAATAAATAAATAAATAAATAAATAAAACAAAACAAATAAAAACTGTAAATCCCTAGGAATAAAACTAAGAAAAACGTTAAATACCTTTAAGGAGGAAATTATAAAACCATTGAAATATATGAAATAAAATATGATGAAATATAGAGATATGCCCTAATGATAATTAAGACTCAGTATTTAAAGATGGAAATTCTTTCCAGATTGATGTATAAATTCTATGCAACTTTAATCAAGATCCCAACAGAGTTCCCTTGTAGAGAAATTAATAAGATGATACTGAAGTTCAGATTGAGGAACAAAGGGCCAGTAAAGAATAGCCAAGATAATTCTGAAGAACTACAAAAAGGAGATGAGGTTTTGCCCTGCCAGATATCAGTATTTATTAATAAGCCATAGTAATTAAGTCAAAGTGGTATGCATGCAAAAACTGACCAACGGAATAACAGAATAAAGTAGCTTGCAACAGCCTAACTTATACATGTAAACAGGACCTATGACAAATGGGAGACGGATGGACTGTTTAATAAATGGTGCTAATTACTGGCTATGAATAGGGAAAATAATAAACAAGATCTTAATTCACAAAATAAATCAAAGATGAAGACTAGTGTAAAAGTGAAACTTTTAAACATGTAGGAGTACATATTTATGGTATTGGGATAGAAAAGAATTTCTTAAGGACACACAAAACACCCAACAAAGAAAAGATGAATAAAATTATGTTTATAAAAAACTGTATGTAAAAAATAAGGCATGAACAAAATGAAAATATTAGTCACAGACCAGGAGTGTATATTTACAAACAATACATAAAATACAAAGTTTTTTTTTTTTTAATTGAAGTATGGTTGATTTACAATGTTGTGTTCATTTCAGGTGTACAGCAAAATGATCCAGTTATACATACTTCTTTCAGATTATTTTCCCTTATAGGTTATTACAAAATATTGAGTATATTTCCCTGTGCTAAACAGTAGGTCCTTGTTGGTTATGTATTTTCTGTATAGTACTGTGTATATGTTAATCCCAAACTCCTAATTTATCCCTCGCCCACCCCTTTCCCCTTTGGTAACCATAGTGCATTTTCTATGTCTTGTATAAAAAGTTTTGTTTATAAAGTTTCTGTTTTATATATAAAGTTGATCTGTATCATTTTTTTTAGATTCCACATATAAGCATTTTCACATGATATTTGTTTGAGTATCCAAAATATAAGTATAGTTAATTTAGAGGAAGAAGAACAAACGACCTAATGGAAAAGTAAGCAAAGGAAACAAACGACCAGCAGGCCCAAATGGCTGATAAATAGATGAAAAGCCCAGCAACTGAAGATATGGAAATTTAAATAACAGACACAGTTTTGCACCTAAAAGACTGGGAAAAAATACCAAACACTGTGATAAAATTTAGTGAGGATGTTGGAAACAGGAAATCTCACATACTGCCAGGAGCAATATAAACTGTTACAGTTACTTTAGAGAATATTTTCAAAATATCTAGTGAAGGTGAATGGTAGATACCACAGGACTCTGAAATTCAACTTTCAGTCAGCATAAGAGAAAAAAGACAGACCTAAGAACAAATCACTGTCAGTTATTGTCCCAGGAAAACAAGTTTCAGGACAACGGTTAGACCTTATACATATTTATGGGCTGCCTTATTTAACAATTCTACTTATAGCTATATTCCCACAAGACACTCTTGTACTTGTTCACAAGAAGAGGCTCAGAAAGATTTGTTTACTGCAGCTCTGTGTGTTACAAGCAGACACTGGAAATGCTCCAAATGCCCAACAGTAAGAAAATAGTTAATCTCTGCATCCAGTAGAATAATACAAGAAATCAACTAGGTTCATTTAGTTAAGTTAGACAAATGCAATGATAAATGATATTTTCAATATAGTACTACTAATGTAAATATTAAGGAAATTACAAGTAATTGTATATATTATTTATAAATGAATATATGTATTGCAAGAGGAATTCATTAAAAAGATTTCAAAAAGGAAATCAAAGAAAAGATTCTTCATGGCAAGACTGCTCTGTGGGAGATATTAAGACAGAGAAAAGGATCTCTCCCAAAAATATCTGTTTGTATTACTTTATTGGCTCATACTTGACATTTAAAGGATGATACAGGGCACCCCAATTTGAATACACTGGTTTTTCAGGGTGACATGTGATAAAGAGCAAGAAATCGAGACTGAACTAAATGGAAGGATGTTTCCCACCAGCCTTTGGGATGGTTACAAATCCACTGTTTTGGTTGAAGGATGTATTGTCTGGAAGAGGTAACTATTACTGGCATGAGTTCTTAACTGACAATTTTCGCTAAAATTCACTCTCTCTGAAGAGAGAGAAGGGTGGTGAGAGCATTGCTTTTAATCGGGCAAGGAGTCTGAAAAAGGTAGGCATTTCAGTGTAGTTAAAAAAAGAAAAAAGGCCCTGAGCGCCTAGGCTAGTTCCCAGAGGAATCAGAGGCCAGGAGTAAAGCTGAGGGCAATGACGCTGGAAGACATTTTCTGCTTCGCAATTTTGCCCAGGGCCAGCCCACCTTTCTAATGTAACTCCATTTTCAGCACAGCGTAAACCCCCTTGAGAGCCATGGAATTGGGTTCTGCATATTAAGCTTTTGAGTAAATTCTCCAAATCTAACGCCAGAAGAGAGTCCAGGTAATCACATACCTTAAATCCTTTCTTTCTGTTCGGTGAGCTTTCCAATTTATACATAGATTAATGTGTTTACAAATTTACCTTTCCTAAGGGTTTAATGTTGGCTCATATTTAAATCGGTTTCATTTCCTAAGAACAAAACTAGTAAAAAGGGATCACTGCAATCAGCAGTGATAGAAGACAGAATAATATTTTTAAATTTCCAAGAATAGTGAAAACAATGGTTGATGGAGGAATGGCTGGATACACTGTTGATACTGTCACATCTGGTGCTAGCATTGCTCAATAACCACCTCAAGGCCTTGTGCAGGCACCTAAGAAGGCTTCAACAGATGCTCATCCTGATTAATATCCAGGGATTCAGTAACACAAGTACTGTGACTGAATGTCAAAATGAAATCGCGGACCGGCCCACTTCTGTCTGGATGCCTATGAAGACAAAGGACGAAGGCCCTGTCTGGTCTCTTCCAGCAAAACAAAACATGACTAAACTATCTATATGAGCATAATGGCTAGAGAGGCACACCAGAGCTGCCAAGTTCATGGAGGTAAAGGGAGAAAAAGCCAGGTCGTGTCAATGTATGTAGATGGAGTAGTATTGATGAGAGGAAGCATATTCGGAATTTAGCTGCCACAGAAATAACTTCCTCAGGTGGAAGTCAAGGAAACAGCATAGGCAACTCCATTAGTGGGACAAATCTGCCCGGCAATCGAGAGCCCTTGATTAGCAAATGCTTTATAAAAACCAGGGAGGCCTAGACCCTAGGCAGAACTTTCACCACAGGGGACTAACCATGCATTGTTTCAGATAATAGCAAGGCAACACTTCCCCTAGGTAGCGTAGGAGGGTTTCCATTCTCAATTTCTTGGGTATTGAACGTGGCCATAGGCAATGCAGGCCATCCATTTTAGAAATGCACCAAGTGTGATAAAGGAGATTGACGTTGGGGGGGTCTATCACAGGGCGAATGAAAAGCTTACCAGGAAAATGACTAAGGGTACTTTATTTTAGAGCCAAAACTTGAGGAAAAGCCAAATGCTTTAAGGAATGAGTGAACTACAGTTTGGTTTCACATGCCTGAGAAGATTATTGGAAAAAAAAAAAGGAAAGGTCAAATATCAAAAAGAAAACAAAACCAAAGAAAATGCAGACATTGTGACTCATCTGCATGAAATGTACTGGAATATTTGTAATGAATTAGAGGCTACAATAAGTAAGTAGGGAATGAAAAGAAATATGGGAATGCAAACTTTTTTTTAAATTGGAGGTTAGAAGATTGAAGTCGCTCTAGTAATGATTTTAAAAACGTGTATTCTCAGTGAATGAACAAGGAGAACAAAAGAATCCATCTAGTAAAATGACAGTAGGAACTGGAAATGAGGCATGAGGAAATAGCTGAATTACCAATTACCTTGAAACAACCTTTATAGAGGAAAAGCAGGAGTGCCATCCAAATAAGTTATCGTATTTCCCAGTATGATTTTGAAGTCAAATTGTATTAAGAGAAAAATGTGGGAAGGATTCAATGCTTCTCAAGTTATGTGAAGCAACACAGACAGAAAATACCTTGCTTATCTAAAAACACTAAAAAATGATGATATTTAAAACCATGGACAGCAGATATAAATAGAGAAGAGGATCTAGGACTGAGCTCTAATCTAAAAGAGTAAGAAGTGCACTTCCCTGGTGGTCCAGTGTGTAAGACTCCGAGCTCCCAATGCAGGGGGCCCGGGTTCGATCCCTGGTCGGGGAACTAGCTCTCACAGGCATGCCGCAACTAAGAAGTCTGCATGCCGCAACTAAAAGATCCCTCATACTGCAACTAAAGATCCCGCGTGCCACAACTAAGACCTGGCACAGCCTAAATAAATAAATTAAATAAATAAACATATAAAAAAGAATCTCTGCATTCATCTTTTAAAAAATAAAATAGTAAGAAGATCCAGTCACAAAAATCAGAAAGGAACAGCAAATGACAAGGGGAAAACAGATGTTCTCAAAGTCAACTGAAGTCAATATATCAAGAGGTGGAAGTGGTCAGTAGTACCAAATGCTAGTGAGACACTGAGTAAAGTTAGAACATGACAAGAGCGATTTCAGTGGGATGATGGGCTCATAGGTTTGAAGTGGACCTCTCAGAAAAGAGAGGGTAGATTGACCAGAAAAATATATTAGAATTGCCAGGCATTGCCAAGGTCCCACTTGAGGTTTGCAGTCATATTTCTGGATTTTGCCTTCATTATCTGGCAGGCTTAACCCTTTTTGTGCCAACTTGCTTCTATTTGTTTTCCCCCTAATGCCTTAGCAAATCCAATGGAAAGAAAGAGACATTTTTCCCACGACTGCCAATAAAAATTTGACTGAGGTCTCACCTATCAGACTTCAGCCCTTGCTCAGGCTCGGTCTCATTGCTGTGTTTGGGGGGATGCTGTGCTCTGATTAGCAGGGCTGTGTGTCCTCCCCAGGAGCTTCTGTTGCGGTGGATTCAGCCCCATGAAACACAAGCATATGATGGGGGGAGAGTGGCTTCCCAAAGAAACCGATAGTATATATTACCATGTGAAGGAGGAATAGAAACTGAACAAAACAGCCAATATCCACTTCTGTATATCATTGGCATATCATTTACTGGAAAATTTGCAAGGGTGAGTCAAATGTCATAAGTGACCTCTAAGAACTTTTCTGTTCTAATAATCTTGAATTCCCTAGCTTTCAAACTCCCAAATTGGGCACCTTTGGCTGGGAACAGGAATGATCCCACAGTCATATTATTGATGATTATCATCAATCTTCTGAAATATTCACCAGCTATACCTATTCAATACATAAAAAATAAAAGAAAAATAAAAACAGGGCTTCCCTGGTGGCGCAGTGGTTGAGAGTCTGCCTGCCGATGCAGGGTACATGGGTTCGTGCCCCGGTCCGGGAAGATCCCACATGCCGCGGAGCGGCTGGGCCCGTGAGCCATGACTGCTGAGCCTGTGCGTCCGGAGCCTGTGCTCCGCAACGGGAGAGGCCACAACAGTGAGAGGCCTGCGTACCGCAAAAAAATAAAAAATAAAAACAGTAAAAAGAGAGAGAGAGAGAGGGGTTTGAAAAGGAATTCTGGGCTATTAGCTTTAAGGACCTGAATGACACAAGGCCTTACAAGGAAAACATTGTAAATATGAGCATACTAGAGGTGACTTAAGAAAAAATGAAAAACAATTCAAAAGTAACTATGATATACTTCAATGGGAAAAAAATAAATGTTTTTCTTATTTTACTTATTCCCAAATTTATTTAAATACTTTTTAGTCTAAGGACTAAAACCAAAGTTTACAGCTCTTATAAAAAATCTAATTTACTGTGAGAAACTTGTATATTTGTGCGTAAGGAAAAAACAGGATTAATTTTTTTGGTAAAATGATTAAGCAAAGTATAGTCATTTGGTCTGGTAGGTTTGTATGGATCAAAAGGACAGAGTGATTCATGGCTGTCAACACTGTACATTATCAGAGAAAAAAGACGGGGTAGGGATGAAGAGTAGCAATAGGTCACATTGGTAGCTAAAAGCATTCACAGAAAAGCCAGGTACTACCAGCACCTTTTTCAATTACCATGAATTAATAATTCTAATATTTCTAATAAAAATATAGATCCTATGTTATACCAAGCATGGTACTCTGGCAGGGCAGAATATTAAAATACCTTGGAAATTCACAAGGTAACTTTCTGGGAAGTGTCAGCCCATGGTAATAGGAACGGGCATAGGATCAAACTTGGGCAGGCTGCATTTAATTTGTAGCCTCCACAAACAACAGGGTCTTCCTTTTTACAGCCTGCATTCGTCATTTTGAATGGAAGCCTGGAGCTCTAGTTTTCTGCTTCCTGCTTCTAGACCAGCTTGTCAAACACCTCAGGCCAGGAGCCATATTGCTTTCATTGTCTTCCTGGGGTGGATCACAGTGTCAAGTGCAGGTGAACATTAAATACTCCCAGATGATGGGAGCTGGGATCACACCTGGACAGCACTGTGAAGCAGACAGAGTTTCCCTTTGGGAGTCCCAGGAGTCCTTTGGGGTTTTTTTGAGAACCTACTCCACTTTCCCTTTTAGGGGACTGGCCTGCCACCTGCCTACTCTCTCACCCACTCTATGTAGCACATGCTGCTGCACCCCGTCCACAACTTCTCAGAACTTCTCTTTGACCCGTGGGCTGCTTCCAAGTCAGCACCAGGACTCCTTGCCCCGGGCTTTCTCTGCATTCCAGAGTGGAAGTGGCAGGGGAATAATGACAACCTCTACCGGCCCATAACCAATGACAGACAGGAGTTGATAATAACCTGGATAAATACTCGATTTTCTTTAGACCTTCCAGCAGGATAACTCTGAGATGGGTTTTACACTGAGTCCCACAGGTTACTGGCTCCCTGACCTTGTCTATCTCTGTCTCCAGTTCCCTACAGATGTTTCCTGGGATTATCTCCTAAATAAATTACTTTTACCTGGGATTATCTCCTAAATAAATTACTTGTACTGGAATCAAGTCAACTTCTGAGGGCACTGAAATAGACATACTCCAATTAAAATCTGGTATCATTAAATAGTGTAATAAGGTCAATTATACCCTACCATGCATTGAAGCCAACATATTTTACCTATTTTGGAATAATTTGTATCTTAAGACATCTGCTTACAGGAATGCAAACTGCCCTTTTAAAAAACAGACAGGAGTAAGCAGCTGAACATAAAGCATTTTATAGCAACAAGTTTGTATACAGGCAATAAGCAGTTTCCCCTTGTATTCTTCCTACAGAGCCATCTCTGATAATCATCAAACACAAGGCTCAATTACTTAAACTAAGAATAATGTCTTTTGAAGTGGTCAGATCTCAACAGATCTCAACAATTTCTTCAAGCAGAAACCGGTCCTTTCAAAGAACTCATTGGGGCAGGGGTCCTAAACGTTTCACTTAAGCACAACAATAAGTCCATGGAGGAAGGATTCAACTCAGGTTGAAGGTTTTTGACAGATCTTTAGTCAATCTAATTAATGTGGGCAGTTCATCTGGGCAATTCAGACAAATATCCTAGTTCAGAATCACAAATATCCTAGTTCAGAACCACAAATATCCCAGTGGGTCTCAATCTTAAGTGTGCATCAGAATCACCTGTGCTTATGAAAACAGATTTCTGTTTTACTAGGTCTGGGCTGGGGGAGAGAATTTGCACTTCTAATAAGTTCTCAGGTGATTCAGACACTGTTAGTTGACCACACATTGAAAACCACAGCTGTAGACGATTCTTATATTCTCCTTCCATCTTTAAATTCAATAGGCTCTTCTTCATCTCCTTCAGTAAATACCACCCAACAGCAGACACTTTTTTCCTAGGACTTGTCTCTCTTGCTTTACTGCCTGGCTGAAAGTCAAGGCCATTACTTTACAACTGATCCTTAATATAGTTTTTTTCAGTATTCTTTCTTGCCTGCTAAAGTCACCTTCTCCTTTAAGCCATCACTCTGCACAGTAAAAGGAAATCCTCTACATTCACTCAACAACGAAGGTAATTTTCTGCGAGGCAGTGAATATGAAAGATATGGTCCCCATACAAAGTTGTATTTGCATTATTTTGTATTGCTCTAGCTTATAAATGGGCAAAACCAAAATACCATGGTAATCATAATGGTTATATCTCAAAAATGTTGCATCTTAGATTTAGTTGGCAAAGACAGCAATTGGCAATCTGTTGAAAATGCTATCTTTTGTATAAATGAAATGCCAAAAATAAAAGACCTTCAAGTTATTTTAATATAACAACTTGAAGGGAAAAATTATCAAATGCACAAGATCTTTAATAAAAAACTGATGCAGGTGGTTATTATATTCCCATAGCCTACTTTTAACTTAATATTTAAGTTATTATAATATAATTTAATATATAGAACATACTATAACTAAAAAGCAATTACTTAGGAAGAGATAAAGAAATAAAAGGATGCACAAAAGGCATCTTTTTTAAGATTCAAGAACATAATATGTTTTCCATAGACCACATAAAAGTTATAAAAATGTGACTTGGTTTTCAGAAAATACAACAGTAGACCAATACCAATCAGTTTTTATTCAACTCTGATTTTAGATACCTTGCATAGGATTGTTCGTGTTTACCATGCAATGCATCTGTCATAACTGCATGACAGTGTGGTCATGATTGTCACTCATTACAGACCCTTGTTTCCTTTTCTAAAATTTATTTAATTTTATTTTATTCCATTTTTATTGAGATATAATTGACATGCGATACTATGTAAGTTTAAGATGCATAATGATTTGACTTACATACATCATGAAATGATTACCACAATAACCTTAGTGAACATCCATCATCTCATATATATACAAAATTCAAGAAACAGAAAAAAACTTTCTCCTTGTCATGAGAACTCTTAGGATTTACTCTCATAACTTTCATATATAACATACAGCAGTGCTAATTATATTTATCATGCTGTACTTTACATCCCTAGTACTTATTTATCTTATAATTGGAAGTTTGTACCTTTTGACCACCTTCATCCAACCCCCTCCCATCCCCCACCTCTGGTAACCACAAGTCTGATCTCTTTTTCTATAACTGTTTTTGAAGACATTTTTCCAAAGAACACATGCAGATGGCCACAGGCACAATCTCACTCAAAAGATGCTCAACATCACTAATCATCAGGGAACTACAAATCAAAACCACGATGAGATATCACCTCACACCTGTCAGAATGGCTATTATCAAAAAGACAACAAATAACAAGAGTTAGGGAAGATATGTAGGAAAGAGAACCCTCCTGTGCTGCTGGTGACAATGTAAATTGGTACAGCCAGTATAGAAAAGGGTGTGAAGATACCTTTTTTCCCTTATTCCTTTACTTCTCAAAAGTACTGTTTCTCTTGTTAAAATATAAGACTCAAAAAATCATACAATTATGTCCAAGGGTATAGAACAATATTCCTTTCAGGGGTTATCCACAGAGTTGCTTCTCTAGCAGAAGTAGCTATGTGATTGCTGGTTGTAAAGCCTATTTTTAACTCTAGCTGTCTCTTCAGGTACCTGGTAAAGCATTCCACCTGGCACACAACTTGGTCCTCATCCATGTGCCAGTTCACTGCTCCTTGTATGAAAGGTCTGTCAGTTTGTATTTTGGGATCAAAGAAACAGCTCCCCACACTCCTACACCTGCTAATCTCCTGCATGACTCCTTGTTGGTTTTCTGCCTGCAATCCAATTATGCTTTGCCCAACTTTCAGTTGTGTTCAACAAAACATTCTGATTGATTATTTGCCTTTTTCAACAATTAAAATCTAATTGTTGTATGGATAATTTTGTTTTGACTAAATATTTTAAAGCTACCAGAGCAGCCTGAACTTCAGACATTCTTCTATCCTCAAAAAATACATAATTTCCTTGAGAAATGTCACGTGGCTTTATGCCATAAGCCTGGATGTCTTTAATAAAGTGAACAGTGTCTCTGAATCCAATTTAAGGGCTCCTCATTGTCTTCCTGAGTCTGGATGTGATCTGATTATCTCCTTTCATTGAATTATGCCACTCTTTAAGCCCAGTGGAAAGCCTGTCCCAATAAGCCTCTATTCTCTTTCCTTGATGATTGTGTTTAAAGATGATCATACTTGTGAAATCAGAAAGGAGCCTGTACACAGAGCCCTCATTGAAAGGCAATGGAAGCAGCTGACATTTGTCGAATCAATCTCTCATAAAAGCGCACACACACACACACATTTTCCTGTTCCTTGGTGTTATGACTTGTGACAGCAAGGGTCACCCTGAGCTCTACTCCTTGCTCGGTCCCTGAAGACACCTGGATAGAAAGATGATGGTGGCCCTAGATGGTCCAGGAGGTTTTGAGTACTTAGTTTGGTTGAGGCCAAACCTTCCCTTGTCTTGAACCCCTATAACTGCCCCTAGTCTGATTACCAGGACTGTGGAACTGTGGGGGATGTAAGGCATAAGGAACGACAAGTACTTACCCTCTCATCACATTGTCTCTGACAAAGTCCAGACATTGGTCTCTAATCCAATCCATCCTTCCTCTATTTGCATCCAGATAATTTTATCTGGACATTATCAAATTTTCCTCTGGGCACTAATATCCCATAGTTTTCAATGCTTTATTTCTCCAAATAGTACTTATGAAAGAAAAAAATACACCATGTAAGTGGTCACCTATAGAATCTTAATGTCTCAACTAATTACCATGTTATTTTTCCTTTTTACTTTGTAGTGGGCAATACTAATATTCAGAGTAATATACAGATTGGCATTTCTAACATCTAATTATTGTATTTTCTACCATATATGTCACTTTTTTATATGTGTCTAGAATATATTTCATAATAACAATTTTTTTTTTATATTTTGGGAAAGTGAGTTCCATCCAGAGACAAAAACAAAACAGTGAAAAAGAGGGGGAACAGCATTTATAGTTCTTCCATCTCAGCATAATGTCATAATATCACATAATATACAGCATCATTATATTGCTAATAATATACTGATATTTACAGCATTACATTGTGATAAAGCAATCATTCATTTATCCAAGGTAATGAGAAATGGATATTTGCATCTTCTTCTAAATGCTGGAGACACTTAGGGTATGGTCCAAGCGTGTTCATTTCTCTCTCTACATTCTTTTCCTAGATCAACCTAGCCATCCCCCTATGACTCTAAATATCATCTATATGATATCTCCTAAGTTTCTGACTCCAACCCTTACCTTGTCTATAATTTCAAATTCTTATTTCCAATTATGTTTTTATAGCACTATTTTTGTGTCATAGAGTCTTAATCTTGATCCCAAACTGAATTCTCCTTTCCATACTCTCCCCTACTGCTCAAATTTAATCTATACCTTGTCTTCCACCTTTTAGTAATGGCACAACCATCTCCCTCAGCTACTCAAGCCAGATAACTGGGAGAAATATTTTTCTTTCCCCTTTCCACTTCCATATTCCACAGATACCAGACTTCCCTTAATCGTCACTACTCACATTTTGACCCGTTTTACCTCTCACCTAGACGATTAAAAAAAATCCCAACTGGTGCTTCACCATTTCACCTCCAATCCATTTTTCAACATGGCAAGCAGAATAGTCTTCTAGAATTTTAAAGCATCATCACTTTAACGTCCTGTAATGCCTTCCATTGAACTTAGACTGAACCCTTGCCTTGCTGAATGCATGATACAGCTCCTGTTGCCCCCTTCCACCTCGCTTTGTTTCTCTCTATCTTGTTCTCTGTCTCTAACTTCAGCTACAATAGCCCTATTTCATTTATTAGAGCTCAGCAAGTGCCTTCCTCCTTAAGAATCATACTGCTCAGGTTTTTTTCTGCCTGAAAAGCAACTCTGTCCCTCTTCTTATCTTAATCAGCTCTCTTTCAATCTTGAAATATCATATGAAAACACACCTCAGACCTGCTGTCCTTGGCCATCCTCTCTGAAATAGTTCCCTCCTCTTATCCACAACCATAGTAACATTCATTTCATTTACTTTAGATATCACCTTATTTTTGTTTACTTGTTTCAAATCTGTCTCTGCTCACTGGATTCCTGTTCTTGGAGGGTAGAAGCTATATCTGTAGTTTCATCACTATCACCTGTTGCCTGCAAACTGGTTAGCATATAGTAAGCATTTAATAAAAACTTAATAAAAATGTTATATATAGTAATGAGTATGATGTTTATAATAATATCAGTATAACAGCTCTTACTAAGATATAGACACTGTTCTAAGCATTTTCTGTGTATTAACTCATTTAAAGAGATAAGTACTATTATCATCCCTCTCTGAAGCACAGAGAGGTTAAGTACTGGCTAAGTAGCAGAGCCGGGATTCAAATCTCTGTCTTCTGTCCCCACCAACCAAGCTCATAACTATCCTCCTAGGCCACCTGTTAAAATGTGAGGTTGAACAAAGATCAAGGAATCCAAGGGTAGTAAAATATATTTAATAAAATATATAAAAACAAAACACAGAGATTACCAAAGGCCAAGGAATTTAAAGCCAAAATACATTTAATAAAAAAAAAAACTGTACCAAAACAAGGTGAACTTTATTGATGATTTAGAAGGTGTACGTGGGTCATGAAGCATCTCAGCATATCATAATGATTATTGGGCATCTACAGTAGCTGAAGAATGTAGAACATAAGTCCAATCTCACCTGACCACGTACAATATCTTTTATTTTAAAAATATCTTATTTGGGCTTCCCTGGTGGCACAGTGGTTGAGAGTCCGCCTGCCGATGCAGGGGACACGGGTTCCTGCCCCGGTCCGGGAAGATCCCACATGCCGCAGAGCGGCTGGGCCCGTGAGCCATGGCCGCTGAGCCTGCGCGTCCGGAGCCTGTGCTCCGCAACGGGAGAGGCCACAACAGTGAGAGGCCTGCGTACCTCAAAAAAATAAAGAAATAAAATAAAATAAAAATATCTTGTTTAAGATCATTCAGATTGATTTTTACTTTATATAAGTTCAAAAGGCAATGCCAGCTGTTTGACCAAACTAGGCTAAATTTTGAGAAAAGAGGGGCATTATTAATGCTGAGTAGTTTGCAGACTCACAAACATTGGGACAGCAGGCCTGTTCCTTGAAAGGCAATCTGGAAATATACGACATGGTTTGTAATGTTCTCAAACTGATGTCTCATCCTCAGATTCATTGTGGTGCTCTAGAAAATTACCATACAACCCCAAAGCAGCCCATGGATACATTCATTGATTGGCTCATGTAGCTACTAAAAGTTATTTCCAACCAGAGTGACCCATGCTTGAGGCATGATAACTGCAAAATAAATTGGAAAATAGAAGAAAGGAGTATGCTATTTGTCCTCTGGGTAATTCAGAGAAATCATATTTGGCAACAGCAAGTTGTGAAAACAACATTTATCAGCATCAAAACCAGATTCCAGGGGCAATCTGACATAGAGACCATTATTTGGACTCTCAGATGTTCAAAAGTTGAAGTACAGTAGATTGCTTGAAAAGATAAAGACTGGGCTCTGCCTGTTTTCATTTCTCCCTACGTGCTTTTCAAGATCTTACCTCATTTCCTTTCCCTCTTTTACCTGTGGTTTCTGGCTTCTTTCTTGAATAGGCACAACTCCCCTGATTTAGTATTATTTTGGCTTCTTACAAAATCTTTATATTTAATCCTCAGGTGTAAACAAACATCTTCAATCTCTCTAACTAAGACTAAATATAAAACCAGGTCTTAGGGTTGTTAACCAACCAGAGCAATTGGTGGCATTTGGGAGGTGGGGAAGGGGATTTAAAAATGATAAGCAACTTTATTTTCCATGTGATTTTCTATAACTTATAATATCATACACAACAATATCTCAATATCATTATAACAAGGAAACATGATGAATTTGTGGTTAAATGACAAAATTCTTTAGGGTTACAACTGAACAGGAGTTTGACCACATAATCTATGAACTTTTTAGTCTTCTATCCCTGTTTCTCTGATTGTAAGAGATATACCATCCATATACTCCATGAGATGGGTTGGTTCTGTCTTTTAAATAGTTCATACTCATAAGATTTAAAATGTAAAGCCTTTTTATTATTCACAGACTTAATAGATATTTATTGATTGCCTATTATTCTTCTTCATAGAGCCATGGCTCAGGCCCTGACTACTGAAACGTTTCAATGAGTATAAGCCACCCTGCTCTGATGCTGTAATGGGAGGACCTGACTGGGGTCAGGTCATCAAGTAAGTCACCTCTGAGGAAATGATATTTTACTGACATCTAAAACATGAGGAGGAGAAAACCGGAACAGGCAAAAAGACCAGCATATGACAGGAGAGAGCCTTTCAAGGTCAAGGGATTGAAGGTGTATCGGACTGCAATCATCTGAGCAGGGATGGTGGTGGGCAGAGTGGCGAGGGAGGGTACGAAATGTGTCCTAAGGAACTGGGAGGAGACAGATCACACATGGCTTTACAGGCCACACTCAGGAGTTCTGTCTTTATCCTAAAAGTACAGAGAGCCCCCTGACATGTTTTAAACCGGGAGCCCAGGTAACAAGGAATGTGCCCTGGAAAGGGCCCTCTACAGAGTACAGAAGAGACTACAGGGGCCCAAGTGGAGATGGGCAGCCCTGTGAGGAGCCATTGCAGTGACCAGAGAGCAAACGATGATTTGGACCAGGAGGTACAGGGGTGGAAAAGCAAAATGAGTTGAGGGATGTTAGGAGGCAAAGTGAGCCAGACTTGGGAGCAAACTGGATATCAGGGTAGAGGGAGAGGAAGGTGTGGAGAATGACTCCTGTGTTATTATGTTCTTCATATCATTTAACATGAATTCCACTTCATTAACAGACAAAGGTAGTTAACACAGTGCTATACTATGAGACGTTTATACTAAATATAAATGTTTATATTTGTTTATTGGGATGAAGTACTTCCTTAGGCTTAAATTCATTTCCCCTAAATAAAGAAGAGTTTTCAATTAATAAAAAATTGTCCACTAAGCTAAATTAGCAGCAAAAAAATATAGTGAGTTTGTTGTAATAACTTTGGGAGAAACAAAAAGCACTGAATTTCTATTACATGTAGGGAATTGATTAATATAATATTAGTTTTCTAAACATGAATTAAAAAAAAATTAATCACTGATCATGATGAAGAAACACTGGACTCAAATATCAACACCCAAGTAATTGACAACAGAATTTTCATTAGTGTAATCATAACCTTCAGAAATAAAGCTACCAAAGGATAGGCAGATAATTTGTTTTGAAGTGTAATATCTGAGCAGTTATACTAGCAAAGGCATCACATTCTTTTACGCAGAATAAATTATAACTTAAATGATTATGGAAAAGGGTAAAAGAAAGCATTCTATTTCAAGATTTTAGTAAACCAGTGTTATAATTTTCTTAAGTTTTATCAATAGTTTGTAAAATACATATAAGACTGTAATACAGCTCTAGGCTTCAACATGTAGTAGACATCAATTCAAGTTACACTCCAAACACCCAAACCAGGCTCTTGTTCTACAATCTCTGTAGGGGACAAACCCATTGATTTCCTATCTGTCCATCATATACGTTACTTATTTCAAAAACTAAATTCATAATTTTTTTTTCAGTAAGATTACATATATTATGTTCTTCCTCAATATTTGATATGCAGTACAGAATGTATCTTATACTTTGTTTTATTCTTTAATTTTTATATATCTCCTGTTCAACTAGTTTTATACACTCAAAATAACATTGTTTTTCCCTGATCATTTGATAAATTGTTCAGCATCTAAAAACACTTAAAGCATAATAGGTGAATGAATAAATGAATTTTCTTTATCTTACAGGAGAGTTAATAGTTCACACCAACTTGTATTTGTTTGTTTTGCTTTTCTTCTTAACATGACAAGCTAAAGAAAAGTTTGGGGTATCCTTAAAATGTTTAGCTTTCAGTTTTCATGTCATTTCTATGAGATTTATTTTGCTCATGTTATATTAGTATTATGAAAACCCTATGAAGACATAAATATATTAATTGAAATGGAACCAACCATCCTAGGAAATACATGAAAGGCAATGATACCATTAAGAGTTTTCTACAAAATTTCCATTTGGAAAAATCCGTTCTCATGTAATAGTTCAGTTGATACTGGAAAAATAAATAAATATTGAATGGGAGAACAGAGTTTTCTGTGTTTAAACTGAAGCTGTGCACCTAAGCAGCAATATTTCCCAGCACAAGTCATATCATTTTGAAGAACTTGGGAGGTACTGAAGTTAAAAGAGGAGTGAATATAAATTTTTCAGATGTTTCACAACAAATATGTTGTGAAAGTTTCCTTTCTCCTCCTTCCCTTTATAATAAAACTATGTGAATGATGGCTATAATTTGTTGAGTGTGTATATATATATATACAGAAAATTTACAATGAACACATCACTTTGACTCCAGGAACGCCAGGACTAAAATATTCCCTATGTTTTCAACTATTATGAGTAAATTGAAAGACATTCCAAAGATAAGGATTTCAGCCAAGTGGGAAACCTGCAGCTTCCATCTGTCATGTATGGGTGCAGTGCTTGCTACTGTCATAGTGTTTCCTAGTAATTGAACTTCCACTTTCGAAAATAAACCTTGTTTGTGTGTTACATGAGAATCAGTATGAAAATTCCTGATGTGCTAAGAAAAGGAAAAATGTGCACAATAATATATGAATCAAATTTCCCAGAGAGTTCATAGAAGATGGGCATTACATATGTAAGAATATAATAAAACAACCATGGTCTAACAACATCAGCCTCTATTGTTGTAAACAATAAATGACCCTTGAAAAATTGTGTGCATTTTAATCACCTTCCAACTGAATTCCATTTTAGTTTTGGGAACATTTTATCTTCCACTTGAAGTTCTTAAAATATCAATGGAAGCTGTCATTTTTTCTGATGTTCTTAACCCACATGTATTGATAGATACTCAAGTCCTTAAGAGACTCACAACATAGAATTCCAGAAATTCATTCACTCAAGTGCCGGTCATTCCTTAGCACTGTGCTAAGAACATACAGAAATGCAAATGGTCTCTATATGCTAGGAGTTATGAGATTGGAGGAGACAGAGAAGTAAACAATTCAGTAAATAATTACAAGAGACTTGTATGTATTGGCATAACATTAGTATACACAGTAAGTCATGGGACACAGAGTAGGGAGTTCCATGCAGTTTTCAAGATGGAGAACAAATAGTAAACAGAGCCAAAACAATACTTGTTTTTTGTTTTGTTTTGTTTTGTTTGTAATTAGTGCTTTATTTATTGAGTTTGCTTGAAATACAATGATTATCTATCTATCTTTATCTATAACTGCATTTCAAATCCTCGAGGATGTGATACAAAATTTGCAGGAAAACAGTTAACAAAGCCTAAAAAACAAACAAACAAAAAACCTTTTATATAACTTGCCTAAAGGAGAAGTTGGGCAATAAATGTATTAAAATTTCAAGATTCTAGGGTGTAGGGGTCCTCAGTCTTACCTAAAATGTCATCATTAAGAGTCTTTTAGGAAAAACTCACAATATCCATTTAAGAAAAACATCAAATATGCTAATTTTTATATTTACACTCTATCTTAAATAATACTAAATTATGAAAAATGAATAATATAAAAGTGAGCAAAAAAGTAAACTTCTTAACGAAATCTGTTGTCCTCTGCTTTGGTTATATAATGGCAGGCATTATTTTTAAGGTAAAGAGCACTGAGAAAAATAAGTACTTAAGGGCAGTTAAGAGATATGTAAATAACCCAGGATCTACTGAGTCTTACTGAAAAGAGCAAATTAAAAACTGAAGCCAAATATGCAAGAGGGTAAACGTGATATTAGCAAACAGCATAAAGTTCTTCATCACATATCTTCAAAAGTTCCCTTTTTGCGAGAGGAGGGTGATTTACATTGGTGGCGTAACATGATTTTGAGTGAATGGCCCTCCAGCTGTATGCTTTATCTCCTTTCTTTAAATCCTGTAACAATCTGCTGTCAGGATCACTCTGTCCTTTATTCAAGTTACCTGTTCCTCTCCTGTCCCTTTCGCATCCTCAGAGCTCAATCAAATTAAATGCATGTTGAAGGCAAAGCTCACGTCCTCATTTTGGTTTTGCATTTGGTGATTCACACAGACCTCATAAAAGATCTCACAAGAGAAGGTGACTGTGAGTTGGGTGCTGAAATACTAAGAGAGGTCACCAGTCGCCAAGAGGAAAACCCATCACAGACAGAGCAAAGGGAAAGGGTGAGCAAAAGGACATGGTTCGGTGTGGTTACGGTATTGCCAGAGAAAGGGTGTGCAGCAGAGAACACCTTAGGAGACAAGACTGAAAATGTAGACGAGAGCCTGATAACAGCTTTCTTATCCTAAGGGCAATGCAGAACCACTGGCAAGTTTTAGGCAGGAGATTAACATTTGGTCACTGACTTAACTTCAAAAAGGGCAGAAAAGGGCAAGAGAAATAGATGACTATGTTCTCTAGTCCGGATGATCAAGAAAATGAATCTATTTCATCCATGAAATGAGATGAAGAGATGAGCTGATTTGGTTAAAAAACAAAAAAAATCAATGATTTGGGGATTTACTTAATGGCTGAATTGGGAGGTACAGACAGGGAGAGCTAACAGTGTTGATTTAAACATGTGACGGTTTGAGATTTCTTTCACCTGCTAGGTGTGTCACGGTAAGGAAGCTGTTTTAACTCCCTCGTTTCCTCATTTATAAAATGGGGGATAATAATAAACTTGTTGTGAGCATTATATAATACATGAAAAGTGCTTAGACAAGTGCCAAGCATCTATAAAAGCCAAAAACATTAACACTTAGAGCGGCAGCAGTGTGTGGATCTGCCTGTGGGCAGGAAGACACACTCGTTTCATTTCCAGGGGACTCTTTTCCTTGCCTGGCCTCTGCGTTGATCTCTTTTTCCTTGGCCTTCTTGAAATGGGACACAAGCTCCTGCTCTTCCTGTTTCTCTCCATTCTCTCTGCCCTGGTCTCTTCCTATTCCCATTCTCCAAATGTTGTTGAGTCCTCTGTTATACTTTTGGAGGTTGGGCTTTAGGCAATTTTTGAATCCTTACAATGGTCTGAAATTGTTATGCGTTAAGCTGTGTACTGCAAAAAAAAGTATGTCGAAGTCCATACCACCTCAGCATGTGACATTATCAAAAACAGAGTTATTGCAGATGTAATTAGTTAAGAGAAGGTCACATCAGAGTAGGGTGGGCCCTTAATCAGTATGACTGATATCTTTAGAAGAAAGGGACAGAGACACACAGAGAGCAAAACACATGTGACAACTGAGGCAGAGACTGCAGTAACACAGCTGCAAGTCAAAGGATGCCCAGGCCTGACGGCCACTACAATAAAGAGGCCAGGAAGGAGCTTCCCTTACAGATTTCAGAGGGACCATGGCCCTGCCAACACCTTGATTTTGGACTGCTAGACTCAGAACCATGAGACAATATATCCCTGTTGTTTTACGCCACCCAGTTTGTGTCACTTTGTTACAGAAGCCCTAAGAAATTAACATATAAATATTTATAATATGTGCTTTTTTCTAAAAAGAGAGTTTTGAGCTTTCATCAGATTCTCAAAAGGACTTGAAACCCAGGAAACCTTCAGCAACAACTGTTCTTTGCACTCTCCTCTGATGACCCCATTTACTCCTGTGACTTTAACTGAACCTGGATATCTTTGTTTCCCAGATATGTACAATAATCCAGACTTCTCTGGAGTGCTAGAAACTTATGTCCACTTGAAATCTCTGCTCACATATTCCCTACTGAGTGGAGGATATACTGAATTATGGTTACCTTCCTCATTTCATTAAATGATGCTACAATTCACTTAGCTATTTAACCCCAATACTGAGAAGGCTTCAAGGATCCATAACCCCACCCATCATTAAGAGTTGTTAGCCTGACCTCCAAAATAAATCATGAATGTGTCTACTTCTCGTCCCCCTTTGCTCCCACCACCCTAGGACTGCCACTCTCATATCTTTCATGGAGTGATGCAATTGCCTCCCCAGCTGGCTTCCTAGCTTCCTCTTTTCTCTTCCTCTTATTCATTGTTTCAGTGAAGTGCCAGGACAGAGATTAACATGAAGTTAAGCACTGAGTGTTCCTCTGTTGGGTAAAGGAGTGAAAAAGGATTTTGGAGAAAGAGGAGTTGGGTTGTGAAACGTAGGGTGACCAACTCATCCTATTTTGCCCAGGACAAAAGACTGAATGTTTTCCCCCTAACATCAGGGACCAGGCAAGGATGACATCAGTTGTCTCTCCTATTCACCATCATAATAAAAATTCTAGACAGTGCAATAAGGCAAGAAAAAGAAAGGAAAATAATATAGAATGAAAAGTCATAAATAAAACTATCTCTATTCAAATAAAACATAGTTGTCTGCTAGAACTAATAAATGAGTTTAGTAGGTCACAGGATATAAGGTCAATTCACACACACACACAAACACACACACATATACAACTATACAATAGCAATGAACAATTGGAAATTGAAATTTTTTTTAAAGTACCATTTAAAACAGCACAAAAAATACTTAGGTATAAATATAGAGAAATACATACAAGATCTGTATGTTGAAAACTGAAGAGAAATTTTAAAAGATCTAAGGAAATTGAGAAAAATACTGTTTTCATACATTGGAAATCTCAATAACATTAAGATGTCAGTTCTCCCCAAATCTATCCATAGGTTCAACACAATCCCAATCTGAATTCCAGCAAAAATACTTTTTAATTAAAAAAGATGATTCAAAAAGTGATAGAGAAAACAAAGGAACTTAAATATCCAAAACAAATTTGAAAAAAAATAAGGTTGGAAAATTCACACTATCTGATTTCAAGATTTATTACAAAGATACAATAATCAATATAGTGTGGTATCAATAAGTATAGACACATACCTCACATATACGGTTAACTGAGTTTTGTCAAAGGTGCAAAAGCAATTCAATGGTAAAAGGATAGTCTTTTAAAGAAATGATGCTAGCACAAATGGGCATGCATATATTAAAAAAATAAATAAATAACTTTGATCCCTACCTCACCCATATACAAAAATTAGCTCAAAGTGAATTAAAAACCCAAATGTAAAGCCGGAAACTATAAAACTTCTAGAAAAAACATAGGATAAAATTGATGTGACCTTAAGTTAAGCAAAAATTTCTTAAATATAAAACCAAAAGCATAATCCATAATAGAATGAAAATGGACAAATTGTACTTTATAAAAATAAAAATGTCTCTGCTTTGAAAGATACTGTAAAGAAAATGAAAAGATAAGCCAGAAATAGGTGACATCGTCCAGTTGCAGAGGCTTTGGGATCCACCTCATCTTTCAGGCCAAAAGCATGCACTCCCTAAGCAGTTTCACCAATGACTGGGGCCTGATCATTTCTGTTCAATGAATAATTCCTCTAAAGTGGCAGGAATTCCCCACTGGCTATGCCAAGTTGTTTTCAAAGCTGCAACACAGTCTGAGGCTCCTAATACCCATCCTTCTTTCCTTGTACTCCTACTCCTGTTCCCTCTCCCTTTATCTTTTATACATGCAATCTTTAATAATTTTTTTGGCATTTCTAATTCCAGAGGACCCAAACTGGCACAGTAAGTAAAGCCTCAGTCATTTAGAGCACTGTAATCCATGGCAAGAATCTGCAGACTTACCCCCTCAAGAGAAAGTGTTCTGAAGTACTTTAAATCATACCCATCAGCATTTCAATTACATACAGTACATTTCACAAGTTAAGTGCTATGTAAAAAGTAATTTTTTTTAAAGCAGATTTGATATCATAGACCATGGTGAATCCTTAAAGGAAGATAATAGGAGCAATCAGCTACTTTAAAAATCTGGAAAGTGCTGCTATTTTGCAAGTTTGGGTTATCCACTTATAATTTCATAATATAAAGGTAAGAAGTTTCATAAATGCAAAAGAACAGGAAAGCCAGTTATCATACTAGAAAAGTACAATTTTCTGCTAACATTCTTAGCTTTCCTCTTCCAGAACAATATCTTGGTATTTACAATTCACATAATAGCATTGTATTTTTTAAAAGCAAGAGGGGCAGCTGTAACTTCAATAAAAGATTTTAAATACGTCAGCACTTTTCTTCCTTAAATGTGTAATGTAACTGCTGTTCATTCAACGCAAGCACTTTAATTCAGTTTTAGAAAAGAAACTTTAACAACTTTCGAGGAACTAATATATTGTTTGAACACTGAATGAAATAAAATAAATGCAGCAAGTTTGGGAGAATTAACATTGCATTAAGTCAAGTGAAATTTGACAAAGCATGTTTTCAGTCACTAGGAACAATTTAAATTGCTTCTAAGTAGAAAAAATGCTTAAAATTAAGATGAGAAAATTGTTTTCAATATGCAATCATTTAATAGCAATTATGACAAAAGGCTGGCTTAGCAACAATTGAAAGAAACCACAAGCTTAGTTTTAACCTTCCACAAATATCTTTTTAGAAGAGGGGTGGTAAGAACATTAAAGAATAAAAACCATGTATCTGCAGAAAAGAGAAACATGAAGAAATGTAGGAGGAAAAGAATTCCAAGTCTATAAAAATGGATGAGCAAAGCAATAAATATTTGTGTAAAAATGTGTTCTTTGGTGATCCAAGTGAGAGCAAGTTTCATTAGAATGATGGCAAAGGCAGATGTGCTGGAGGGATGTGGAGTGAGGGTGATTGTGTGGAGAGGGTTAAATGTATGAGACTCTCAGAGGCCCCTTGGAAGTGAAGAGAAGAGACTGAGTTGGAAAGGAGCTGGGTAGGACTCAGAGCAGGAGTTTTGTTTTAGGACCATGAATGCTTAAGCATGTCAGTTGCTAGAGGCAAGGATACACATGAGAAGGTTACATGACAGCTAGCATGGTTCAGTCCTTAATGTGTACCCGTTAACGTGGTGCACATGAGGCATGACAAATGAAAACGTGGTCTAATCTATCCCAGAGATACTGTAACTTTCAAGCAAGAGGAAGGGGTGGGACGTAGAGAAGAGTCAGCACCGTGAGGCAGCTAGTTTTCCAGCTAAAGGCTCAGCCTTGGGGAGGAGGCTAGGGGAGTCGCAGGGCTCCTGAGATAGAGAGGACGTGGGGTTAGAGAGTGTGGGTGTGGGGCCCTGTTTTCTCAGGATGGGAGGGAATTCAAAGTATCTGTGGACAGTGAGGGGACAGGAAGCAGGTAGGGCGGGGGCTAGAGGGGTTCCTTTCACCTTTCTCCCCCCCATTCCTCCCAGTTACTACTCCAAACTATCACCTCCGTCCTCATCCCCTCACTTTTAGCAGATATCTTCCTCATCTAGTTTATTAATAACATCATAGTAATCACTTCTTCCCTTACTTAGATGTTTGCACAAGGCTTCTAAAACTTGTACCACTTCCATGCTCTCCAAAACAACCTCTTACATTGCTTCCAAAGTCACCTATCTGAAATGCAAGTTGTATTCCTTCACTCCCTTGATAACTTTAAGAAGTTGACACTATTTTAAAAATTTAATTTCCAACAGGCACATAGCCCTTGTCAGTGGCCTTAGTCACCACTTGGTGCTCATAAAGAATCAGAGTTAACTAGTGCAACACATCTTCTGAGTCTAAGTGTACTAGTAGTGAGTAATATAGGGGAACAAAATTTGCCACCCCAAGTAATTTGTATTACTTTCCCTTTAACTGCCTAAAAGAATTTAGATAAAGGATGTGGGCCTGGAATAGAGCTGTCACCTGAGATATCTGCAAAGAATATCTCAGGCGGGGCGGGGGTGGGGGGGGTGGGGGGGGTGGGGGGTGGGGGTGGGGGGTGGGGGGGTTTGGTGGTGGCGGTTACTCAGCAAGGCCTAGAGATCAGAATCCCCTCCGTGTCCCATTGTCTCTTCCTGGCCCAGTAAACATTTGTTTACCAAATATTTGCTTTTTCATCTCCATGTGAATTGCCTTCCTCTCCTTTAAAGTCCCAAACCAGGACTCTCAACATCCTCTTTTGTCTTTAGCTGAAGAAGGTATCTATGGTGAGGGTTTCAGCCATTTTGGGGAGTTACTCAGGTTTCCTCAGTCTCTCCCATGCATACATGTTATTGAACTTTTGTTTACTTTTTCCTGTTAATCTGTCTCATGTCAATGTAATTCTTAGACCAGCCAGAAGAACTTAGAAGGGTAGAGGAAATTTTCTTTCTCTCCAACAGTAATGTATATAACTAACAAAAGATTTTGAGAGGAGCAGGAAAAAGAATTTACGTTGACACTACATGGAAAACATAAGGAAAAGACAGACCCAAATGATAATTTTTAACACACTGTTCTCTGAAAATCGTGGGCTAATCACCACCTTATCACCCCTGAATACTCTTTATTGTTGGAAAAATGCAGCACTCTTCAAAACAGATGTTATAGCCAAAATTAATATTCTGACAAAGAAGCTCACTAAGTTGCTATTTTATTCAAGCATGCTACTTGGTGGGGGAGGAGATCTCATTCTCAGGCTTATCAATCATCCAACAGAAAAGGCCACTTCCTAGTTATAATTTATCCTTCCATCTTTAAAAAGTAATAATAATTAACAGAAGTCTCAATTAAATAGAGTCGGTAGACCAGAGGGTAAGCTCCCACACCCAGACCCCAACAGGAAGAAGAAAGACTCCTCTTCTTTCCCAGCAAGGACACAGCTAATAAAAAAACATGGATTCTTTGTTTACTACAGCCCTCCCAACTTCCTTTTCCCCTCTATAAAGCAGTTCTCCTTCCCTTGTCATGGGGAGGTTACATGTGGCTCTTCATGGTTGCAGACCCTGAGCTGTAATTCTCTGCTCACCCATTTTAAATCCAGCTTTGCTTGAGAAATGTGTGGTACTCTATTTGCTTTAGGGAGCTATTTTGGTGGCCTGTATGGAGACCAGAGAAGACCCCCAATGGCTCCAGGCTATTAAGTAAACAGGTACAATACCCACAGTGGAGCCCACTGGGCTCACTGCTTTTCTCACCTGGGTTTTGAGCTTTCTCCTGGATCTGAGCTCATGCTCTCTTTGTGTTTAAAGCTCTCCAGGCTTTAATCAGGATCTAATTTAAGGTTCTGTGCCTTATGGTTCAGGCTTCATTCTGTATGGGAATACTCATTTGGCACTGTGGTCTGATTTTTAGATCAGACTGTTTCAGCCAAGACTGGCTGAGAAGCTGTCAGCTCATTTCTTCAGAAACAGGGGCTGCTTCACTGAAACTGTGTCAGTTCAGCCTTTGGTCCATTCCTTTGAAATAGGGGCTGCTCTCTGGAAACTGGCTGAAGAGTCTTTGTCTGGAGCCTCCAGGACAAAGCCTGTTTCCTTAGAACTGGCTGATATTAGCTTGCAGGCTGTTTGAGTTGCAAGCTTTTTGAATTGAGTTGTTTAAGCTGCAAGCTATTTGAGCTATTGGAAATTTATTCTTCACTCCAGTGAAAATCCTCTGAGAAATAGGATCCCAGCTATTTAAATACTGCTGAGCATCCCTTGTACCCTTCCACAGGGACTCCATGATTTTATGTTTAAAAACCATGTTCCTCCCTCATGTGCATTTCTAACTAAATGGACCAACCTGACAAAGGGCAATTTAGAATATCAATGACCATTATGGGGAAATTTTGAAATTCCCACATTTAACTTTCTTAAAACTGAATTGGACTACAATAGCTCAAAATTTTTCATAACTGAATAATATGCCTACTTTGGTTTTTTGAGGTTTCCAAACATTATCAGAAGCCAAGAATTGCCTCCCTGCAAAATCAGATTTGAAGACTAACTGCAGCAAACAAATGATTAAAGAAAGATGAAAGGGCTCCCGAAGCCTCAGGCTCTTATTCCTTGGCTTCTTTCTCTCAGACTTCTTCTCTGGCACCATTTTTTTCACTCTTCCTCTACTCCTCCTGGCCATATTTTGCCTCCAGCACCATCTTCCTCCTTCCCCTCTATACCAGCTAAACCTCCTATGTACCCTCAGTTCCCCCATAAAAATACTCTCACTGAACTTCCCTTTTTCTCTGAAACTTGTCCCACTTCCTTTTCCTCTGAACTTGTCAAAATGTGTCCCTTTAAAAGTAAGCCTTCTGAGAATCCAGAAACTAAACCCTCAATTTTTTATATTCCCTGAACTAAAGCTGAACTTTAAGTCACAGACAAAAATTTCCCAAAGTAACCAAAGATCCTCACAGATTTGCTGAGGAATTTAATACAGTTATTCAAACTCATCAACCTGGTTTATATCAGCTAGTTCATCTGCTTGTCAGTGAAGGCCAAGCCCAACCTGGAATGAAAACTGCTAATTGGGAAAATTCTGAAAGGTCTCTAGAATTACAATTGGGAGATCAGCCCTCTAACTTATTATATGATCAGGCTCAGGCAATTGCTAGGCAACTTCATCAGCAATTCCTAAGGCTTTTCCAAAGCCTGTTGATGGGACAAAATGCAGGCTTGCACACAAAAATCCGGTAAATCTGTTCATGACTATTACAACTGACTTCATATTAGTTTTAAGGAAAATTCTGATCTTCCTTGAGATGATGATTCCGGCTGAGGAGTTTTTAACTCTTTTTATTAATCAGTTGAACTGGGACTTCTCCCTTCAGACCAGGATGGAATGGGAAACTACATTCACTCTGGATTTAGTTAATCTGGCAAACCAGCTCTTTCACACTCTAGAAGAGTCACCTCCAAGGAAGACCACCGAACTTCTTTATCTTCAACTCCAGCAGATGAAGGCTCCTTAACAAAACCAAAATCCTCCTAGTTTCTGCTATTATTGCAAAGAGCCATGAAATTGAAAAAGAGATTGTCACAAAGATAAGCACTTCAGGCACGTTCATCCCTCTAACCAGTCTTTCCAACATCCTTCCAGTCCTCAATGATGGGGCTCTGAGGAACTACAGGAGCTGTTCCCAATCCTCCCTTGAAATCATCCTGGAGAAACATTTCTTCAGTTTGGGGATGACTGTCTTCCAGTCCTAAATGACAATGTAGCCACTTCTCAGGCCCTGCCTGAGAGTACTAAAACAATTCAAATAGTGGAGATCTCTAATGAACCTCAAGAGATTCCTGTCTCTGAACTTATTCCCTTTTGTTTAGGCTTTTTGAGATATATAACCTTTTCTCCTTAGTTCCTCCACCCTATCCATTTATTAGGCCAAAACTTCTTTTAAAAGTATCATGCCAGAATTTCTTTGTCTCAAAAGGGAGAAACAATTCTAGAATTTGACAGTAGTCATCAAAGTAAGCAAAGAGGTGAAAAAATGATCCCTTGACATCGTTTATTTGTTCCGTATCTGACTGTACTAGAGCAAACTCAGGAAACACTGATCATCTATTCCTATTGAATTCACTAGCATCTTCCTTATGGGCAAAATCTCTAACTGATATTGGCAAAATTCACAGCACACCTCCCATCTAGATTCAGGTAGATCCCTCAAAACCTCTTCTCAGAATTAATGAATAGCCTATAAGTAAAGAAGCCCTTCAAGACATAAAGCCCATAATAGAAGACTGAGCTCAAGACCTCATTATCCCTTGTACTATCCCTTGTATTATCCCTATTTTACTGGTGAGCAAACCTAAGAGCTGAGGGTGGAGCTTTGTTGAGGACCTCCAAGCAATAAACAGCCTTGTTAACCCTGAATACCCTGTTGCTCATAACTCTCCTACTTTACTAACATCCATTCCCATCAGAAGTAAATTCTTTATGGCAATTGATTTATGCAGTGCATTCCTTAGTGTTCCAACTGATGAAGCTAGCCAACGCCTTTTTGCCTTTACTTGGGAAGAAAAACAATTCAGGGTTTACTGAGAGTTCTTATTTCTTATAACTCCTGAAGACTGATCTGGATGATATAAAGTTCCCTAGAGGGTCTATTTTGTGGCAATAGACCACAAATAGATGATTTGCTTCTTTGCTCTCTTTCCCAAGCCTCCTCACAGGAAGACAGCATTCACTCGATAAAGCTTTTAGCCGTAAAGGGACGTAAGGTTCCAAACCCAGGTTCATTATTTACATTATCTGATATCAGAACAAAGGCTATACCTAGATCCAGATAGACTTCGTGGTTTCCCAAAACCCAAAACTAAAGCACCAACTGAGAGTTTTTCTTGGGCTAGTTGGTTATTGCCAAAACTAGATTTCAACTTTCCCTCTTATGGCCAAACCTCTCATTTTTATTGTTTTATTAAACAATTAACAACCTTAATGGAACCAGACAACTTAGTTGTCAAGGCCTTAAAGGAGAGTTTGATGAACCCACCTGCCCTTGGGAATCCCAATTATCAGATTCTCTTTTTTTCCATTTTGTATATGAAAAAGAAGGGAATGCCCTTGAAGTACTCACCCAAAAACACAGGGACAACTATCAACCCATAAGATATTATAGGTAGCAACTGGACGCTGTCTCAAGAGGATACATCGTTGCCATAGAACCATTACAGCCACTGCCCTTTTGATTAATGCCACTGAGAAAATTCTCATGGTATCCCTTTTAATCATTTTTGTACCACATGCAGTTGCAGTTCTCATGAATTCTCACCTCAGTCAACTTTTCTCAGTCAGCTATCTCACCTCCCAAGAAGTCCTATTGTTAACTGCTCCTCACGTAACTCTTCCACTGTAATAACCTTAAGCCTGCTGCTCTTCTCCCCTCCAGCCCTGACAAACTCTCTCACTACTGCTTAACACTGAAGGATCACCTCTTGTCTCCTCATCATGATCCACAGGAAATTCCTCTGGGTAGTGCTGACTTTTCATGCTTCACTGATGGTTCTTATTTAAAAGGTGACAATGGCAAGTATTATTCTGGGTATGCTGCTGCAACTCCTTTTGATGTTGTTAAGGCAGTATCTTGATCTATGGCTATTCAGCCCAACAGGCTGAATTATATACTCTTACATGGGCTTGCACCTTAGCAAGGACCAAATTGCCAATATTTATACTGATAGTAGATTTTCTTTCAGAGTGGTTCATGATTTTGGAATGTCGTGGAAGCAACATGGCTTCCTTACTTCCATCAGAAATAAAATTAAGAATGATCCTTATGTTCAGGAATTACCTGCCACTTTAAGATTCTGCAGCATTCTAAACTTGGCTCTCTGGAAGCTAAGGGAAATCACCTTCATGATATTTCCACAAGGAATGCTGCCCTTAGAGGGATCAACAGCAGCCAAAACTCAAAAGGGATATTCACCCAAATGATAACTTAAAAACTGTCTAGAGAAGCCCAACAATTGGTCTCTGTAAAGGAAAAACAAGATTGTAAGAGAAGCTCTGATTAAGAACCAAATAAGAACCCAGTCCAACTGGAAACTTTAAATTCCCACTGCTCACCACTGTGCATGCATTAAACCATTGGTCTACTGATAAAATGATATCATTCATGAATCAATATTGGTGGGGAAACATTAACAAGGCTGCAAATGTGCTTACTTCACTTGTGCCATTTGTCCAAGGTATTACCCAGGGAAGCCTGTTTGTAGTGCTCCCAGCATTTTCAACTGCCTAATGGACCAGGTATGACAAATGGATGTCATACAACTTTCTCCATCACATGTCTATAATTATTTTTTATTCATGGTCTGTATGTTTTCACACTGGACTGAAACCTTCCCTGCAGGCAGGTTACTGCTTTTCCATGGCTAAAGTCCTTTTGGAAAATATTTTATCCCTACCTAGGGAACTCCTCTTGAGCTTCACAGTGATCAAGGAACATATTTTACTGGCCAGATACTTTAAGAAGTCTGTGCTGTTTGGCTGGTTTCACAACACTTTCACTGTGCTTACCACCCTCAATACTCTGGTTTAGTTAAACACACCAATGGCATTATGAGGATTCAATCGGCACAATTTGTAAAGGCCCTCCAAACAACTTGGCCAAAAGCATTCTCACTGATCCTTTTATTTATTATTATTTTTTAATGACAAAGATGCTCTAAATTAATACTTTGAAAAAAATTTCTGTTTTTAGTTCAACACAGTATATACATTTGAAAATAGTAGTAAATATATGTGACAGATATTATATATTCAGTCCAAAGATAATGCCTTTTTGCCTGTTTGGTATTCCAAATCCATTTTAATAGTACTTTGAAAGACTCCTTCTGGGCCTGGTGACTGCCAGGTCAGAAGTCATGGTGCTAGGCTAACTCAATCTCAAAGATTTCTGTGGAACATGATAGATCCTCTGTAAAAACAAAAAATAAAACAAAATAAAGGAAAAGACACTTCCATGGTGAAATAAGTTTGGGAAATAATGCACATTAACCTTCGTCTTGGAATTCACAAAGCAAAATAAGCTATTGAAATTTCCAAAAAGTTCTGAAATAATAACGGCTATTTACTTTTGTTTATCCTAGACTCTAGGTCTTAGAGATTTCAAATCTTATTTGACTACAAAATCTTTTCTTCCCACCACACCTGTTAGCATTCCTAAAACTAATTCTCTGAGGAATACACTCTATGAAATGCTGTCAGCCAAAAGAGAACAAAGACTCTGCCTGTTTATCCCTTTATTTCCACTGGGGAGTACAAGGCCAGGTACACAGTAATTTTAAAAAGAATTAATTCATTACTTAAAAAAGAAATATCTTACATATACAGAAAAGTATAGAGAATGTTATGACAGATAGCTATAGACTCACTCCCATGTTTAATAAGTATTAACACTGTACAGTATTTGTTTCAAATCCTTTCTTTTTTAAACAAGCAAGTTATTACAGATACCATCCAAGTCTTATCTCTAACTCCATATTCATCTCCAAAGTAACCACTATCCTAAAGTTGGTCTATATTCAACTCAATCCATGCATGCACGTTTTAGACTTTTACTATACACCTATGCATTAAAAGTAATATAAAATATGTTTTGTATGTTTAAAAAATGTACCTGGACTCTTATAACGGATCTATATAATAAGATGATCAAGCCATTAAAAGTCAGTCAAAAGACTGGATTTTTAAACAAAGAAGATATAGGGATGGTAAATAAGTACATAAAAAGATGCACAACATCATTAGTCAGTATGGAAACAAATAATAACAACAGTACATACCACTATACACCTACTAGAATGGCATAGACTAAAAAGGCTGAGTATGCCATGTGTCAGCAAAGATGAAGAGCAACTGAAACTCTCATACATTGCTGATGAAAATTGTATAGTCATCTTGGAAAACTGTTTGGCATAAAGTTAATAGGTGTTTACCCAAGAGAAATGAAAACTTGTGTCGACAAAAGAACCTGTCCATGAATGTTTACTTTATTCATAATGGCCCCAAATTGGATACAACCCAAATGCTCATTAACTGGTGAATAAACAAATATTCAATGGAATATTCCTCAGTGATAAAAAGAGATTAATTACTGAGACCTGAAACAATACAAATGGATCTCAAAGGCAACACTAAGGCAAAGAAATAGATACAAAAGCCTACATACTATATGATTCCATTTATATAACATTCTGGAAAAAAAAATAGAAATAATCAGATTAGTGGTTGCCAGGGGTTGGAGTTGGGTGAGGGGATTCACTACGCAGAGGCATGAGGAAAACTTTTTGAGTGAAGGAAATATTCTATATTTTGATTTTGATGATGCCATTGGTCTTTTTAAATCTCAGATCCAGCCCTTTTGGAACTCATAAACTCTCACCTTTTGAGATAGTCACAGGCTTCCCAACATACTTGGCTCTTGCTTCTTTTGATCCACAACTGATAAAAGGAAAAATACACCAATATTGCAAAGGCCTAATTGTTTCTATTAAAAAATAGTCATGTTTTGGTACAGCAATCTTTTCACAGTGTACTCTCATAAGACAAAAAGACCTTAAACATCACAGGTTGCAACCTGGAGTTTCTATTAGAAAAGACACCTCCAAGGGCTTCCCTGTTAGCACCGTGGTTGAGAGTCCACCTGCCGATGCAGGGGACACAGGATCGTGCCCCGGTCCGGGAAGATCCCACATGCCACGGAGCGGCTGGGCCCGTGAGCCATGGCCGCTGAGCCTGCGCGTCCAGAGCCTGTGCTCCGCAGCGGGAGAGGCCACAACAGTGAGAGGCCCGCGTACCGCAAAAAAAAAAAAAAAAAAAAAAGACACCTCCAGAAGAACTCTCTTCAACCTCAGTGGAGAGGCCCATATCAAATACTGCTAGCCAACCTTTGTGCTGTCAAACTCCGAGCAATAGACTCTTGGATTCATGTGATGTACCTAAAAAAGCACTGAGCCCCACCTGGACCAGCACAACATCTGGTAACTTGAAAGTAAAGATTTCCCGGAATTAAAGCAGATGCCATCTGATAAGACGGTTTTCCCAAGATAAATGAACAAGGTATGTTGGAAATTTAGTGCCAAACCTTTGCTGATGACATAACACTTCAAATGATCTCCAGTGTCTATGATCTTGTTAACATATGGACTTCAGATTAAAAGTACCTGAGAGTTCTGCATCCTACCCCTCGTTGTTACTTGCATGTGACCTCAGTAGGTTCCCAATCTGTGAGCTTTCCCTCCAACGTGAGACACTACACACAGTAAAGGTCCTTCCTGACACTGAGGGACAAAAAGCCACTTAAACTAGAAAACCTGACTCTTGATCAGTGATGCTTTCAAAGATCCTTAACAAAAGGGGGAAGTATAAAAAAATTAATAAACAGAAATCTCAACTTTAAAAATTTGGGAGACCAGAGGATTGAGCTCTCATATTCTGTGATGACAACTGTGCCCAACAGGAAGAAAAAGAGACTCCTCTTCTTTCCTGGCAAGGATTTAGCCAATGAAAAGCCATGGATGCTTTGTTTACTACAGCCCTCCCAACTTTTTTTTCCCTCTATAAAAGTGTTCTCCTACCATTGCCATGCAGAACTTGCACATGGCTTGCCTGGCTGCAGACCCCAATTTGCAGTTCTCTTCTGATCCTGAATAAATCCATTTTCACTGAAGAAATATCTGGCAGTCTATTTGTTTCAGGTCAACAAGCTTCTACTAAGCTACACCATAAACTGTACTTTATGCTCAATTAATAGTGTACTTCTCATGAAACTTTATATTACCCAGCATCTTTGGTCATGTTAATCACACCCCACTCCTTCCCCAACTGATCATCTCATTCTTACTCTTCAAAACTCTTCACAGGGGCCAACTCCCCTTAAATTGTTTCCCTGACACTTCTGCTGCTTAGAATTGAGACTTCTGAGGCATTTTTGGTATTTTTTTAAATAGGTCTTAAAAATCATCCTTTCCACGCTATCCAAAATGTGCTACAACTTACATTTTAATTTTTTAGGATTTTCAAAGAAGATATTTCTCAAACTCTAATCCAGTGTCTTAATTTTTTATAGATAATGATGTCTTTTTAATATCCACCTTAACTTATTCTTTTTTTTCTCATTTTATTCTTTAAGTACTCAGAAAAATAGTTGGTTGCAATCCTTCTTAGAATAATCCACTCCATGTTTTATTACATGGATTAAAGTCAAACTATAAATTCCAATGAATTTGCTCCAGCGCTTAACCTCAAGATTTGCTTTGTCCCTGAATCATCAGAAAGAAGTTGGTCACTGATGCAGAGATAATTAACCACTCCAAATAAGAACTATATGTTTTATTTTATTATATCGCTATATAATTGCTTTATTTTTATTTTGCTCAAAAAATAACCATGGTACAAAACATAATAAATTGTGACTGTGTAACTGTCATTCTGGTCAGAACAAAACAAAATCAGCTGGTGTTTTTCTTCATCTGGTAGATTTTTCTCCTAGTAGTTCAGTACATGTTAAAAAATAAACATACATTTCTAGGATTAAAAAAATTGGCAGTTTATGAATATAGTTTATGTAAAGACTGATTAGCCATGAAATGATAAAAAGAAGAAATATATTGAAAAAAATTAGGTATGTAAAAGAAAAAGTTCCCATATCTAGAAACATGATTAAGATTGTAATTTGTAACCTCCTTTTGGAAAGAAATAAGCATTTCTCTGATAATTTTTGAAATACCTTTCTGATGAACTATAATGGATTTAAAATTTGGTTTGAGAAACCAGTGACTCAGCTACCATATGGTTAGTTGCCCTTTAGTCATGAGTCTAACAGTATTTATCCAGACTTTCTTTTTATATTTGTATCAGTGTAACAATTATTATCTAATCATTTTCCTCACTTATAAAATATCCCTACCAAGAATGGCTCTTTGAATTAGCCTACTAGAGCATTTTCTCTTGCATACAACCTATAAAAAAACTTAGACACAGGCTTATAATCAATTTATCTGATGTTTTCTCTAGCCAGACTAACTAAATTCTAAGGGACTGTGTCATAGTTTAAGGCATTTATCAACCACACTATTTTTTAGAATTGCAAAAATAGAGCACAAATGAAAAAGAACATAAAATCAACTATGTATGAGGGAGAAAATTCAAGGGAGATTTAAATCTTTGAAAACAATGTTAACAATATATAATGCAAGAATTTCCATGAAAATAGTGTAAACGAACACCAATCTAATAACACTATTGCCAATAAGGCATGCATTTTTATCATTACATTATAAGCAATATTAAATTTATACTGAACTTGCTTTCATATAGCTTTTAACTTTTTAAAATGTTTCATGGCCATTACCACATTTCATCTCATTTAGTTGGTTTTACAACATAATTCTGCTTTTCTTGTTCTTGCACATTAAGAACAGAAAGAGAAAAGATAAGTCATTCAAAAGTAATTTAAAAAGCATTTTCTGTCACCAGAAATGACAAGTCATAAACAGTAACACATGAAAAGGCCTGTAACCAAGACTTTTTACCAAACAAGTGATCTTCCAAGTCTGTCTTCCCTGCCACCATTTGAGTCTCCTTGCTTCATTCCATATCACCAACTACTCCTATAATGACAGTCTTTCCTATTTTCTTCAGAGACAACTACTAGTCTAGTAAAGACCCATAATCCAGCTGCATAACTGGAACAGCGTGGACCAGAAGCAGCTCAGTCACTAAGAACAGTCGATGTTACCCAGCCCGCGAATGAGTCACCAGGGCTCCAAGAAAAAGAGCAAACGTAAAATTTTGTA
The DNA here is from genome assembly GCF_937001465.1 of Orcinus orca. Taxonomy (NCBI): domain Eukaryota; kingdom Metazoa; phylum Chordata; class Mammalia; order Artiodactyla; family Delphinidae; genus Orcinus; species Orcinus orca. Next base: position 19,949,895 of record NC_064571.1, read on the forward strand.
TAATGGACTAAAACCACCCAATTATCTGACACTATCATTTAACAACATCACCATTTTCCTGAAGTAATTAATTCCTATGGCCCTATTTCATACACAGAGGAAGAAATATCCTTTGTGAGAATATGACTAGTGTTATAATAAGTTATCTTTAAGACATTATCCCATTGTACCTGGAAAGAAAAGTTCCTTAGGGAATCTGTGACATAGTTCCCAACTACTTACTATAATCCCTACTGCTGAAGGTAATCATTTGGAACAGAACTTGTTCCAATAGTTATTATCATTTCCTATAAAAGATAATCTAATTCATCATCAATGATAAGAATAATAAAAACTAGTATTTGTTGAGCACCTTTTTGGTGCCAGGCACAAATCCAGCCCTTCACATAGAGCATCTCATTATAATCTATTAATAAATATAACAACTCAGAGATAAAAATTTAAGTCTGAGCCTTCTGGGGCGTTCTCTCTGATGGCATGCCTTCAGTGCTTCAGCCCTTGCTACTGCATTTCATTTCCTTCTCTCTCTGCTCCTGTCCTTCCGTGGCAATCTTCCCCTCTTGGCCTGGCTAAGTTCCAAGCTGCAGAAGGCACTGGTGTACACCAGAACCACAGGGGTCTGCACTGAAGTTCTCCCCTTGGAGCTTATCAATGAGCCTCCAGAACTTCCTTACACATCACAAAATTCATGGCACTGTTGAATCTGGTGGGTTACTTGGTCTGAGTGACAGATTTGTCATGATTCTTCTGGTTGTTTCAGGGAATGATACAGGTGAAATAAATGGTAATATGAATGGGAATCACAAGTTCTACATGCCTTATATCTTTGCTGCTGGCACTAATCTATAAAATTCCTCCTGGGATGCAGTATTAGTTCTGATTTATCTTGTCCAGGGAGGAGGGGTCAGAGGCTTCTTATTCTTTCCTATTTTACTGGCTTTTATTTCTACAGGTCGGAGAATTAATTTGAAGGTTCCACCCCAAATCAAAGTATCCATCCAAATTTTGTATACAAGAACCAAGGAAATTAGCACAGGATGGGACTGAATCCCTGGATGAACTGTGAGACAATAAACGCATGTATGATGCTTCTGAAGGCCTAGGAGTATCACTCCCCTACCTAACACACCAGTGGAGTTATCTCTTCTGTATCATTTCAGAATCTAAGCCTGAAGGTTTGCTTTATAGGGCCATTTCTAGTACCAAGTATCTTAGTCTGAGTTCCTGCAAAGTGGATTCTTAAGAAAGGGCTTGTGTTGGTAATTTATTTTGGGAAGCAATCCCTGAAAAGGAAAAGTGAATACTTATGGAAAAAGAAACAGAGCAAAAGGGAAAAACAAACCCAATGGTATATTTTCAAGCTGATTCCCACTGTAGGGATTTGGAACTTGATAATGCTGGGCACCTTTGCAGAGGCATGTAAAATGCACTTCATCAATGTCTGCCCAGGGCAGAGAAAAAGAGGCATTTATCTACTGGCTCCAGTGCCTCCATCTGTAAGAAGATCAATGACCTGAAACTCAAGGTTTATTATACATGACTCAGTGTCTAGATGGTATCTCCCAAGAAGTCTGAAAATCTGTGACAGAAACATGCCCTGGGACAGAAAGGAAGAGAAAGTAGATGCAGCTGAGCCAGATGCTGTTACATTACATCTGTGGGAAGCTGGTCACCACAAGAACTAAAGAATATGAAGGGGGCACAAGAGATTTCTAGTTCAATCTTTCATCTTGTTTAAAAACACTTCATCCTCTATAACAAATTAAAAAAAATGTAGAGAAACCATTCTCAAACCCTTTCCAGCTTTTCTAAAGAGCTTTTAATTAGCAAATAAACTCACTATTACCTTTTGTTTTGCTTTTTTTTAAAGCTACATATTGTATCATTACTTTTATTTATTTATTTAATTGAAGTATAGTTTGCTGTACAATATATATATATTTTTAATTTTATTTATTTTTGGCTGCATTGGGTCTTTGTTGCTGCGCGCGGGCTTTCTCTAGTTGTGGCAAGCGGGGCTACTCTGTTGATGCGCACGGGCTTCTCATTGAGGTGGCTTCTCTTATTGTGGAGCACGGGCTCTAGGCATGTAGGCTTAAGTGGTTGCAGCACACGGGCTCAGTAGTTGCAGCATGTGGGCTCATTAGCTATGGCGTGGGGGGCTCTAGAGCACAGACTCAGTAGTTGTGGTGCATAGGCTTAGTTGCTCCGCAGCATGTGGGATCTTCCAGGACCAGGGCTTGAACTCGTGTCCCCTGCATTGGCAGGAGGATTCCTAACCACTGCACCACCAGGGAAGTCCCTCACTATTACCTTTGCTTGCATGACAAAAAGCACAAATCTGGATGTCAGGCATTGCTGGATTAAAATATGTTTACAGCTTCCCTGATATATTCATCTAGAAGTAACAACCGAATATTTTTCAAGATTCCAAGGACCAGCTCTATTAAACCCATCTCCAGAACCCCTTTATATCATTTCTAAATGATCTGAGCCTTTCAGACCAGATGCAAACAGTCAATGGTCAGCAACACATTGTAACCAAATAATAGTTAGCTATCATCTGCTAAGTCTGGCAAACAAGCTTGCATTCGATTGCAATTTGGTTTCAGCAGGCAACTTATCAGAAAATGGGCAGATTACTCAACACTCCCTCTCCTTCTTCTGATTAAACTTCAGCATGCTCTTGGTGGACTCCCAGCAACACACCTTCCTAGAACTGGAGCCCCTCCCTCCTTGCCATCCAGCTTGGCTGTTGCCTTTTTCTGCAGGTGAAAGTGATCTGTTTCGGGCACCTGCTGGCTGGCTCCTCTAAACTCCCCAAGACACCAGTCAGTCCTTTGTAAGAGAGAAGCTGCTGTCACGACTATCCGAGCTGACTCATTTTGGCATTTCCTTTATTTTTCAATATTGAAGTCGTACTGTGGAGATTCTGACAAATAGAGGTAATACCAATTGCAAACGAGAACCAACGAGGGAAGTCCGTTTTCACCCTGAGAGGGAATCAGAACTGTTTCTGAGTCGAGAGGCACATATCTGTGCCAACTACAAATTGGCACTTGCTGTCTACCTCTACAAGGATGAAATCATGAGCCGCTGCAGCTGCTGACTTTCAACACCCCTAAAAGGAGTTCAGGGCTGAGATCAGGAACGTGGCATCATTCTGTGCTCTGGGAAAAACTGGCAGAACAGATCTTCAGACAGATATTTTCAGAAGATTTTATGAGCCCAATTCTTGCATCTCCTCGTATCTAGAAAAGCACTAAAATCATTAACGGTACATCTGCTCCTTGTGACGAGCAGCAAGCCTCTGCCAACATGTGTGCTTGACTGCACATCCCCCCTTCACTGAAATCACATGTAACACTGACCTTGCCCCCAGACTGCTCTTTGGAGCAGTTTCTCAGAGCTCCCTGAAATGCTGTCTCCCAGGCTATAGTCCTCATTTTGCCCCAAATAAAACTTAACTCACAACTCTAATATTGTGCATTTTTTTTTTAGTTGACATCTGAATGCAATGGACAATTGACTGGAGTTTAGAAAAGAGGTCAGAGCTGAACTTTTATGATTCAGGGTAGTGAATGGAAATGGCTTTGGTTGATTCAACAAGCTGCAAAAGAGAAGGGGACATTTTGTCCTTAGTGTTCGGCATAAGTAAGGCACAGAGTAAGCCCCGAAAGCATGTGCCCCGAAAGCACAGCCACCTTTTCTTTCATAATTCAACACTCAAGTTTCTCGGAAATTCTTAAAATTTTCTAACTTTCCAAACTACTTTAAAATCTCTTGTTATAAAAATACATTTTCTTTCCAAATTTGGATTCCAATCACCACACAAGTTCTCTCTTGCATTTTACTTGACAAAGTAATGGCATTCAGCAAAATTTGAAATGCTGACACATAAATTTAACCCACATATGGATTAAAGTTTAATCCACATATGAATGTGAAATTCCGCAGAAAACAGTCCTGTGAAACATCTGGAAAACTGTATCAGTCCTTTGGTCTTTCAGATCATGTGACTATTTCTCCTTTAATAATTGCACATCCCTGAAATCTTCCCTTCTAAGAAAAACTGGCATTATCATATCATTCCATAGAGTAAGTTATTACCATGACTACTGACCAACATCTGTGTCTAAGATGTTGCTTTCTTTATGACAGATGAAAAAAATATGTTTTCACAATGATCACTAACATAACCCTGTGGAAAAATAAATTAAATATAGTTTATAAAATGAAAAGAATATGCTAATGTGACATTAAGACTGCAAATTTGAGGCTCCTTTCAGTTTAATGATGCTAAACAATTTTAAGAAAAAATTTTAAAGCTACAGTAGTAGTTTTCTCGCTCTCTCCTTTTCTAAGCCTCATTATTTGTCCAAAGACATATCAGCCCAACGAATACCTCCAAGTCCTTGTTATGTACAGTAAAACAGTGGGGACCTTACATTTCTGCATCATTCTTCATAGGATGTACAAAATGAGATTCTTCCATGGTACCTTCCACACAACTTATTTCTACATGCTTTTCGGGACAAGAAGACAAGAAAGCTTTTGGAGGGAAAAAACTCAAATTGTACCATGAAGGTCCCTTTTTTTTTTATTAATTCAACAGCTATATTTTATTTTTTTTTGATTTTTTGTTGAAGATAGTTGATTTACAGTGTTGTGTTTATTTCTGCTGTACAGCAAAGTGACTCAGACATATATACATTTTTTTCATATACTCTTCCATTATGGTTTATCACAAGGTATTGACTATAGTTCCCTGTGCTATACAGTAGGACCTTGTTGTTTATCCATCCTATATATACTAGTTTGCTGATCCCAAGCTCCCAATCCAAGAAGATCCCTTTTCAATCTGCTTTGTGGAGGCCAAGCCTATGGATGGTCAATACTGCAGGAAGCCTGACCAGAGACAAGATTAAAGCACCTAGACACACATTTAGATACACATGTATACAGCATTTAGATATACATACACATATATAAGAAAAGGGGAAATGAGGGCTGGCAGGGTTTGAAATAAGATCTGAGATTACACATAAATTTTACCTGAAAGCTGAGACCCAAACAATGGTTTAATTCTGCCTAGATAAGTGTTCTTTACTTCCTCTAATTTCAAACGGCTAGATTGCAAATATGGGCTGTGGCTCGCCAGAGGGAACAAGAAAAGAGAATGAAAATGGACTTTATAACTGACATTCATCTACTTTTCTTCAAGAATCCATCACATGTCCTGTTTCTAATGCTGTCATGCTAACTTTCCCCTCAACCCCTTAGAAGATTCAGAGTGTTAGCTCAAGTTCCTGTGCCCGATGCACAGTGAGGCCAAACAAACTGAAACAGAGAAAGGTTTATTGCAAGGCTATGCAAGGAGATGTGTGGCTTATGCCCTAAAAAGCCCCAGAGCTCCCCGAAGGGTTTCAGCAAAGCACTTTTAAAAGCCAGGTGAGGGAGGGGGAGTCGCAGGGTACAAGATCAGCTTGTGCACAATTCTCTGATTGGCTGATGGTGAGGTAGCAGGGTGGTGTCACAGGGTTTAACATTATCAGTCCTTAGGCTCAAGGAGGCCTGGGGCTATGTGCTCTTGGTCACCAAGTAGTTAACATCTTCCATTGGGGGGGAGGGGCGGTGTTTCACATCTGCAAAACAGCTCAGGAAATGTGCATCAAATACTTCTATCTATGGACTTCCCTGGTGGAACAGTGCTTCAAAGTCCGCCTGCGGATGCAGGTTCGTGACCCGGTCCGGGAGGATCCCACATGCCGCGGAGCGGCTGGGCCCGTGAGCCATGGCCGCTGAGCCTGCGCGTCCGGAGCCTGTGCTCCGCAACGGGAGAGGCCACAACAGGGAGAGGCCCGCGTACCGCAAAAAAAAAAAAAAGAATCACCTGCCAATGCAGGGGACACCGGTTCGAGCCCTGGTCCAGGAAGATCCCGCATGCTCGGAGCAGCTAAGCCTGTGTGCCACAATTACTGATCCTGGCTCTAGAGCCTGCGAGCCATAACTACTGAGCCCACGAGCCATAACTACTGAAGCCCGCGTGCCTAGAGCCCGTGTTCCACAACAAGAGAAGCCACTGCAATGAGAATCACGTGCAGCGCAACAAAGAGTAGACCCCGCTCACCACAACTAAAGAAAGCCCGCAGGCAGCAAGGAAGACTGAAGGCAGCCAAAATTTAATTAATTAATTAAAAAAAAATACTATTATCTAGCTACTTCAGAGAGGGACTAAAGCAGGGGATATGGGGGAAGGTCTTATGGTCCTGCTCGGTTACAAGAGGTTCATTGAGGACCCCAGTCCTCTGTTTTTCATGTTTTCTGGGAGTGAAAACGAATGACACCAGTCTCCTGGGAAAAATGTGTTTTATGAAGAAATCCTCAAAGTGTTATTCAAAATCCCCATCTTCCAGGAATTCATTTCAGTGTTTTCAAATGTATTCTCATTTTTAGGTATTCAAGTGTCTGTCTCCTCCTTTCAATTAATGAGACCGAGTTCTTCTGAGTCCCCTTTGAAGTCTCAGCTTGGTCACATCATAATTTCTTGATGCCTCACATTCACTTGCTATTCTTCCAAGCACAGCTTTATTGTCATTAAAAAGTTTGCCTTCTTGTATAAATGACTTGATTTTTACTAGAACCTATTTCACTCCAGTGCTTCATCTCCTATTCTGCATTTTGTGTTAAACAGATTTTAAATTTTCCCAAAAAACCCCTGCTTTAATCTGATTAAAAAGGAAAAAATATCCTGTTATACAATATAGCTTAGTCCTGACAGTTGTTTTTTTTTTTTCTTTTTTGTAATGCAAGTGCATGATTTAAGCTTTGATTGCAGAGCCATCCATTTCAAAAAGGCATCCACTTGATAAAAGGCTATCTCAAATAAGCACATGGCCAGCCATGGACTAGATAAAGAGTCAGACCACCTCCCCCTAATGAGGCTCCTGTGTTTTAAAGATCTTGGTTGATTTCAATAACTGGCCCTTTGAGCCCCTTGGTTTTTTTTTTCTCTTCCCATGCTTTAACTTCCCATTCAAATGTTTTAAATTCACCAATAAAGAGTCAGCCCTCAAAACCCTAGGTTCCCACCCTTGACCCCAATAAAAGCAGAATCCCAGGCCCCTGAGCTCTCTCTGATAAATGGAATATTGTCTGCCATATCAGTAAACAAAGGATGTCACAGTCATCAGCAATTGCAGCCACAGCTGATGGTGAGATGGTGAGCCCTGAGGGAGCTCAGGAAGGAAAAGAATACCTGCCATCTAGCAGCCATCAGACTGCAGCCACTCCCCACGGCGAGCTCTAAGGAAACTCAGGATGTGAAAACACAGGATAGTGGCCCCAGCTAGCTGAGGTGTATATCAAAGGGATGATTTCAGTGAGCCCAGACTCTTGCATCTTCCCATACATAAAAAAGAGCTAAATTCCTTAACTTGAGATTTCTAGGTTTCTTTAATTAACAGTAACCTTCTGTTCCTACTACCTGCCCTTTGTTACAAAACTCCTATATATGCTGGCTCCCCTACCTTGCCTCCTTGGAGCAGTTTTCTCAGGGATACCTGAGATGCAGTCTCCCGGGCTTGAAGTCCTAAAAACTCCTGCAGAATAAAACTTAACTCTCAACTTTTAGGTTGTGAATATATTTTTTTAGTCGACACTCTCTCGACCTCAACCTCGCCATGTGGCTTCAGGTGTGCTGTGTAATTTCCAGGTCCTGTAAGTAATAAGCCTTTTATTTTTTCAGTTTCCTGATGATTATTGCTGAAGGGCATCTTGCAATCATAGTAAAAACCACAAGGCACAGTCCAACCACAACATTGGTTACTGACAGACTGAAATTGGCACAAAATATACTACTAAAAAGTTTTGATATATTTGAAATACTGAGTTTTTAAAAGTCCAGGACCCACCAAGACACTAACCATTGTGTTCTTGACATGAATCTCAGAATAATGATAAAAGCATTAGAGTAGGATTCTGACGACCAGGGGATTAGTACCATCTTTCTTTGAATCTGATTCCTGATCTGGAACCATAAGAGCTGGACTAGACCAATGGATCAAAATCCCTTGGAAGTCTAATTAAAACACAGATCATTGGGCCCCACCCCAGAATGTCTGATTCCACAGGTCTGGGGTGGGGTGCAGAATACACATTACTAACAAGTTCCCAGGTGATGCTGATACTTCAGGTCTTGGGACCACACTGTGAGATCCTCCGGATTAGTTAATGACAAAGATCTTTCTCTCAGGGAATATCTATATGTAAATATATAAAAATACATAAATATAGATACATAGATATCTCTCTGAAAAAGGGCATATTAGTAACAGTGAGAGGGGATGCATCATTAAATGATGTTTCATTTAATGAAGTTCGCACCAGAAAACAAAGTAATCCTCTAAAGCATCTCATGATAAACCATTAATTTTTACAAATAAGGAAATTATTTTCCCTTATTTCTTCCTTATGTTTACAAACAAGGAAAGTAGAACATATTTAATTCAAACTTTTAAAATGTTTAACTCCTCATCACAAATTCTTTTTGTAAATCAAATTAACAGAAATTTGTAAATTAAATTTATAAATTTAAATAGGCAAACACAAGAGAAGTAGAGGCAACTTTTGTTAGATTAAGCCACTCTTTCTTCTAACAAAGATTAAGATTCCAATATAAGCAAGAGAAACAAGACCAGTATTACCTCCTTTTAGGTGACTGCTGGCCTGGCATGCCTGGGCTTTTGCTGACCTCCCCACTTTCCATCCCATCCTATCCATCCTCCACCTGAGTTTACACTAGACGACTACCTAGTTACTTCCTCATTCTAGTCCACAAATTTTACAGAACAAAAATAAAAAGCCCCTTTCATAGCCTTCTGGTATGAACAGCTTGTACTGATAATGTTTTATACATTTGATACATTGTTTATATTTTGAAAGGTACCTTTTAAAGTCACAAAGTAATAACCTGAATGAGAATTGCGGCAACAGAGCTGGAAATAGAAGTGGAAGAAGGCCCCTCCTTTGAGATTCTGCAAATCACATTGAAAGCGATCAGTTAAACATGCATAACTAGATTGTGAGCCTCACAAGCCACATCTATCTCCACTCCAGCACCTCCAGGAGAGCTAACACAGTATCCCAGGCCAAGGTGGGAATGCTTAATACGTACTGGGTGGGTTGCCCGTTTCTGGCATATGTGGGGAAAAATCTTGCATTTGCATTTCTAGTAATCACACTGTAACCATTTCTCATTACCTAACTGATGCTGCTCTATGCATTATTCTTCCTAACCTGATTCTCTTACTTGGCTTGAAACTCTGCGCCTGCCAAAGGCTACCCACCACGTGTTTGGCAGGTCCATCTGTCCCTTCCCAGTGGGGTCCATATCTGCCTGTTGGACGCTGCTGTCCCTCGTAGTTTTATAAGGAAATCTAACACACTTGAAGTCAGGAGTTAGTTCTCACTGCATGTGTGTGTTTTTTTGTTTGTTTGTTTTTGTTTTGCAGGGAAAGGAGAACATTTGTTTTTCTATAAGTTTATCATCAACCTGGGTAAAGTTAAAAAAAATTTTAAATAGCTGTTGAAGCGATTATAATGTCAAAAGCTTTCTTAGGTTCCAGAAAGATCTTATAATTAATTTTCTTCATATTTTGCAAGGTCTGCCTCTGTCCTTACTGGCTAAGCAGGGCCCCTGTAAGGGCATCGGGTATCATAAACACAAAAAATATAAATGCATTAAAGGGTAGATGGGCATCCTTGTCTCTTGGGATCTGGTGCTGTGAAACCTGTATCCCTAAATACACATTCTCATGACTAAGACTTTTTAGGGCCCAGAGAAACCCTTTTCCATATCTACTGTCCAATGTCCTCAAAAACAAAAGGTAACTGCCCATATGCTAAGAATTCTCATGTGTTGTTAGAAACAGATATTTCTCCTGGGAACAGGAGGCTTGAAGAGAAGCATTTATTTCACTAATAAGACAAATTAATTAACGTACCCTTCTCTAAGATAGAATCAATACAATAGATTCTCATACAGAGACATATTTTTTCATAGTAGTGTTAAGTGACTATTTTTTGTGTCTCTTCCTCTTTCAAACTGTGGTTCTGAGTCACACACAAAACATCACAATATTCATACAAGTTGCACATGGGGGCAGATATATATAATATTAAGCAATTTATAGTATTCCTAAATTTATATAAATTTAGGTCCTAATTATAGCAAGTGTCAATCATGATATACTTTATTTCAGCAACTAGAAAGCCACTGAATAGCAAAATTGCTAATAATTTCTTTCCATAAACAAATTTAATGAGATTTAATTTAATTTTTTTTAAATTAACTAAAATTTTCAGCTTTATTATTTTACAATTGATTTAACAATTTAATATTCATTATTATATATTTATTGTGCCCTTTCATTTTAGAAGTTACTTTTGAATATATTAAAGTAATTTTAAAATCATTTATGTAAAATATTTTATACTTTTTAAATTATTCCATTTTAATTTTTGAAAAACACTGAAACTTTTTGTACTTTCATTACTATTACATTTTTCAATCATTTTGGTCATTCAACAGAACATAAATTATGTGAAAATGTTTACTATAATTACATAATTTGTGACTGTGCAGAAATGAAGGCAAGAAAACTACATTTTATGTAAAAATACATCATAGTTTGTGTATGTGACTTTATTACTTATGCAGCCCATCGACTGAACAGCAATATTTAAAATTAGTTGACCTTGAAATTTTGCTAACTTTCTGTCATACAAATAGTCTGGCATTGCCTATATTTTTCACTATTATCATTATGAAGTCTGTTTGTCATGACAGGGGGAGAGAACATATTTTAACAGTTTGTTAGCCTGATTTAATATTTAGACATATGGTAGGTAAGTCTCCAGTGTACTCCTCCTTTGGGCTCACAAATACTAAGGTTGAGCTTATTCTGTTCCATTTTAGGAAATCAAAGCAGCCACGTAGGACCCATGTTCACACATTCATAACAGTCAACTGAAGAGGGAGCCTGATGTCAGATAGTGAAGCCAGTGATATGTATTGGAAACGATAACAGCTTTTGGTTTTGAACAAGATAGACTTATCCTATCCATGATGACTTGGTGCAATATACACACTCTTATTCATAAGATGTAATCCTATTTAAATGTTCACTTTGAGGTCAATATCAAGCATTCTCATCTTTTAGATGTCCAAGGCCGTGTTGAAATAAAATCCCTATGTCTGCTTTCCCATTTATCTTTCTCTGAAGTCTTATTTCCCCTGTCCTCCAAACTTTCACTTTTATTCTTTCCCTTCTTTCTTGCATGTTTTACCTCCTTCATGTGTCTAGGTGGGGGGATCCTAGAGAGAGTTGGAAAAAGAAATGAAAACAAAAATGAAGACTAGGGAATTTTTCTGCAATGATACAGTCTGATAACGTATTGTAATTTCTGCACTAGAGTTTAGATTAGCCAAACTGTGAGGAAGGCTAAGATTTACTTTAAGATGCCTCCCCTTCATCAGGATGTTAAAAATTCTCTAGATTTGCTGCATATCTTGTGAACAGAGGCACTATCTACCACTTTGTTTCAAACTATATTGTTAAAGATGTTTGTAGGACAGAAAGCCCTGGAAAGTAGAGAGGGCAGACAGCAGTTTGCTTATTATTCAGTAAAAATAATGTGCCCCTTGGAAACAAAGGAGAGGCATGCTTACCATCCAATATAAAGGATTCAGGTTCCTTTAGCTCAGGGATCCCCAGCAGAGATGCAATCCCGCTGTATGCACAGCCGTACATGTGCCCCTCTGTTTCAACCCCATGGGTTTGCAGCGGCGGGGGAACCTATATGAACGTGAAGGTCATGCTGCTTTCTGTGCTGTGAGTAGTAAAGGCCTTTGTCTCTAACCTCAGTCCTGTGTCTTCTACTAGCATCTCTGAAACTGCAGCACGCTAACTTATTAGCTTACCAGTAGCTCAATATTGTACATGCTGTACAGTTCTCTGCTTTTCCCTTCATCACTTCCCATTTCAATATCACCATCAGAGAGACTCCAGATACTCCAGTTAGGCACATTTTCTCCAGATTGTCACCACACTAAACACACATACCACCCAAAAGTCTCTCTCTCTCTGCTGCACAAAATATTTATCCAGCTTAGCACATATAAGATATTCTGTTGATTTCTGTCAAGTAAAAAAATAAGTGTAGTAGTGGATAGGAACTATCATCCACTAATTCACATTATGTAATAAATGACTAACAAGATCATGAGGCATTGTGCAGCATAGGTATTGGGTTAGCCAAAATGTTCATTCCGGTTTTTCCGAAAGATGTTATGGAAAAACCCGAATGAACTTTTTGGCTAACCCAATATTATAAGAATAAATACATGTATATAAAATTTTGCCATTGATCAGTTACTTGGATTTCATAAATATGTCATCTTGTTGAATACTCACAATCCACACTGTCATGGGTATTTTCATCTCTGCTTTACTGATTAGGAAACTGAGGAATGATTAAATAATTTTTATAGTATCACAAAACTATGACATGTTCAATCTTGCACAAGAACTGTAACCCTAAGGTCTGAGATCTTTTCACTATTTTCAAACTTCATGAGCTTAATTAAAAAAAAAAAATAGTAGAGGCAACTCATTGGAATGAATCAGTGCAAAGCAATGGGGCAGGTAAAGGAAGAACAAGGAAAAACACATCCGAGCACAAGGGCTTCTTCCCATTAATCACGTCACACTCAGGATAGCTGCCCCTGCCACGATGGACCTGGTGTCATTATAAAGTTCATTGCACTGGGCACTGCCACATTTTATTTTGAAAACTGAACACTATAAAATCGATTTATAAAATTTATAAATTTTTTACTCTACAAGAATTGCTTTATTTCAAGCATTTTATGTCCACATTCTAGCGGTTAAAAGCACAAGTTCTTGAGTCCAAGTATGAATTTGAACCCTCACCCTAAAATTTTCTGTGTGACCTCATGTAAGTTAAGAGAGCAATGATAGAACCTACCACACTGGTTATTCTAATGATGAAATGAGAGATTAAATGCAAATGTTATTATAGTTGCTGAACCATAGAAAGTAATCCATAAATGTTAGTTACTATTCTGGATATTATTATATTTCATCATATTTATGAATTTACTTATTTCTTCTCTCCCAGAAGAATTTAAGATGTCAAGAATTCTAAAAAGTCTAAGATGTTACCTGCCACAGTTTCATGGGGGCAACAATTCCATAGGGCTGGGCATAATGGGTGTTTATATCCACAGACGTTTTGTTACAGGAGAGGAATTCTGAGCCTAGGAAACCTCAGTCTTTTATGGGTAGCAAATATATAAGTCCTCTTTTCCAGGGAAGATATTTTCCATTTTTTATTACACTGGACAGTCTCTCAGCACTGAAAGGAGATATTACTGAGGTAGGAGCAGATGGGCCCTTGAGCTGCACAGCTGGAGTCTGTCAAATGGAATAAACTGGAGCTTTGTTTTCCCTAGACATTTCAGGGAGAAAGTTAATGGCAGGAGCTGAGCTCTGCTGGAGTAAAGAGATAAGACAACCACATCTATCACTCTTGAGGTCAAGGAAGCCTCCCCAACTGCACATGCACAGGAAGGCACCTCAGTGGTCATAAAAGGGAGGGGGTGCCACCCCATAATAGGTGGTGTCAACCTCCCTTAGGCCTCTGCACTGGAATCCATCTTGGCTAAAAAATGCACACGCATTTTAGGAGGGCCCTGAGACAGGTCAGATGTGGGAAAAGAAGCAAGATGATTTGCCCGAGGAAAACAAAGACCCGGAAGAACTGCCCCATGTAAGTGATTTAAATCACTTCTCTGGTGCACTCCTCATTCAGGAAGATACCCGCACCCTTCTTTGGGTGTGTGTTTCTGCCTTGCTCTGTCTTAAATAAATAAACTGCTTCTGTGTGTGCTCTCCCACATGCTGTGCCATGCTTCCAACACTAAACTTTGTGCTTGTTTTTACAGCTTCTCTCTCTTTGAAAAATTCTTGTTTTCAAACAGGGGCAAGAGCCAGAGAGGCTTTGCTTCTAACCTCCAGCCGCTGATGGACTAGCAGCTAGAATTCCTGCTTTTCACCCAGGTTACCCGGGTTCAATTCCTGAGCAGGGAACTAAGATCCTGCTTCAAGCCACCATTCACTGCTGTCTCCCTGAGATCACTACCTCTACCTTCTTTTTTTTAAAAATAAATTTATTTATTTATTTATTTTATTTTTGGCTGCGTTGAGTCTTCCTTGCTGCACATGGGCTTTCTCTAGTTGCAGAGAGTGGGGGCTCTTTGTTGCGGTGCACAGGCTTCTCATTATGGTGGCTTCTCTTGTTGTGGAGCACAGGCTATAGGCTCATGGGATTCAGTAGTTGTGGCACACGGGCTTAGTTGCTCCGCAGCATGGGGGATCTTCCCAGACCAGGGCTCGAACCCGTGTCCCCTGCATTGGCAAAGGATGCAAGCAAACCTGCCCTTTGCCCCAGAGGGAGACACTATCTCTATTTCCAAGGCCATTGACTATACAAACATCCTTGAAAAGATAATCCAGTACAAAGGGCCCTCAGCCCTTCTGCTCCCAAGATGCGCAGAAATGTAAGAGACTCATGAAAAACTGTCTCTCAAGACAAGGACTGTAAGAGTAGAGAACATGCCAGTCACCTACAAGGCTATACTCCTAGAGTTGAGAAAGAACAGGCCTGATTACAACAAAAAGTATATATATTTTTAAAGCATTGGGGATTTCATTGATGACAAGCAATAATAACAATGAACAAAGGAAAGAGTTGGCATGGTTGCTTGTTTCAAGATGCAAAGCTCTGTGATCTCATTCATCCAATGGCTTTCAATACCATCTAGGTGCAAATGGCTTTCAAACTACATAACTAGCTACTAACATCCTCCTAAATTCAAGACTATTTTTTAAATTATCTAATGAACATCTCCATTTCGCTATTTAACAAGCACCATAAAATTAACTTATCCAAGATAGAATGCATGGTACTTCCACTCCCAAACTTCTTTCTCTAGTTTCTCTCTTCCTTTTTTTTTTTTTTCCAATTTGATTGGAGTACAGTTGATTTACAACGTTGTGGTAGTTTCAGGTGACAGCAAAGTGATTCAGTTATACATATATATGTGTATATATATATATATATTCATTCTTTTTCAGATTCTTTTCTCATATAGGTTATAACAGAATATTGAAAAAATGTTTTTGTTAAATGAAAGAATTATAACAGTTGGCATAAATTTGCATCCACCACTGCATTGTATAAAAGTGTTACATTATTTAATTTTATTTAAATCTGGTTCCTAAGAAATTTAATGGTGAGTTCAGGATAACTTCCTCTCTCTTTAGAGTTACAAATAATAGAGGTGTCTTTATCACACCTGAGGAAGGAAGGGATTCTGGTATATAGTCAAGGATGATCACAGCTCATTGCTCAAATTACATATGATCCCTTGCTTCACGTGGGCCAGAATCTTTCCAAATGCTAGAATCTGAGTTCCTTCAGAGCATCTGGAGGGCACGTCCCCTGTGGTCCTGCCAGGTCATGGCCATGAGTTTGGTCTTTGCAGCGAGCACAGTCCTCCATCTGCCTCCCAGTCTTAGAGAATCATCCCACTTCTTTCTTCTTCCTCTTCTCATACTTTTCTCCTTTTGTTTTCCCCACAAGCAAGATTTCTTCAAGGAGTATATGTTTTCATAAAACACAAATCCTATATAACTAAGCAATCATATCACCCTGAAGCAACCACTCACAGAGGCCTAATTACTTCTTGAGGGGAGAAGATGCAGGCAGAATGAAACAAATACTAATATCTCAAAACATTATCCTGACTCATTATTATTGTTGACATACGCTATAGGTAAGTTTTTTTGTTTGTTTGTTTTTTTAATTTTACAAACCTTTGGGTGAATAAAAGGAGAGGTAAAAAGGACCAGTTGAGGAATATTTAGAAGAGTAATGGGCAAAAGAACCTGGATTTAAATTTGGGGCTTTAGGGACCTCATGAGTTTATTTGCCCCACAACTCAAACTATGACCTCCTATACTGTTAATATTTCAATATCCAGTGAAACCAACTAACAAGTCTCTGATGGCCTCTTCTATGTCTGAGGATTAACTTAAAGGCTGAAGATATTATTTAAATCATTTTTCAGTTCTACCAGTGATAGTTGTGAGCTAATTTTACATCTCTGCCCAATGGAACATACTTTGTAAATCATGATTCAAAGTCTGATATATGCAGGTTTGAATTAACTCCAAATAAAAGACTCAACTCTTAGAAGATAAAGATATGAAAGGCTTAATCAACCAGCTCCAGCCAATATCCATTCTGTAAGTTTTAAGAGATCTGCAGAATACTTCGCAATTCTACTTATAAATAAGCCAGATGAAAATAATTCTTTGGGCTTATCATTCATAGCTTGTCTAAGGTGGTCAATATGTCTTATGATGCATGTTACAGGACTAAGTAATGATTAGGACAAGGGACATTAAAAGTCATCGTAAGTATGATTAGATCAATGAACTGTTACCTCAGTAAAAACTGGAAGTTTGAGAAGTAATCTGAGATGATGATACATACAATTGATGGCTAATAGATAGTTCTATTTACAATTTATCTGATTCCAATAATAATTCTCTGGCCTTACAATCTGATTCTTAAATAATTTCATTGAAAAGTCACAACCCCATAATGTTTCTAACATAACACCGAAGTTAGCTTCAAAAGATGTTTGAAGGTAATTTATTTAATGAATAATCATTATGCCTCTCTGTTCAGTAATCTATAGTTTCAACTTCCATTTGCAACTACACCCACTCTTGGTGTTTTACCCTTCCAACCATATTCAAATCATTCTCACAAAGGTTTCCAATTACTTTCTTAATGACTACAGAGTTTTCAGTCATTAACTCACTTGTCCTTTCTGTGCCTTTTGACCTTGTAAGCCACTCCCTCTCCCCTGTGTCCTTCCCTTTTATTGTCATCTCTCACACCATTCTGCTTGGTAATTTTCCTGGCAGCACTTACAGCATCCAAAACCTAAGTTTCTTTGTCAATACCTCACAAATTTATTGTTTCTTTGTCTAAAAAGTATAAAAGCAGCTGCTCTGCCACTTCTTAGTGTCATTTCTATAGGACCTCCAAGCCCATGAATTAAAATTTGTTTCATCTTCTCCTGTTAATCTGTCTTACGGCAATTTTGTTATGAGTCCAGCCACAAGAACTTAAAAGAGGAAGAGGGGGAAATCTCTCCTTCTCCAACAGTGCCCCCAGAATCCATAAGGTTACCCAAGACAGAAACCTGTATTTCCCAGATCCCTCACTTCCCATTTTCACTCACCACCTGCTCTCAATTTTACCATAAAAAATGTATGTTTGTCCTTTTCTTCATTGCCAGTACCATCCTACAGACACAAGTCTCATCATTTTTTGCCTAGACTATTGAAATAGACCCCCTAGTGTTTGCTGTGCCTCCTGTTTTCTTCACTTTCCCTGATGACCCCCAGGGATGCATCCTTTATTCTGTTGCAGTAAAATCTCTGCTAACATGCAAATCAAATCAGCTCACTTTCCTGCTCAAAATTATTCAAGTCTTCCCATAAGCCACAGGATAGAAAGTAAACTTCTTACACGATG
This sequence comes from Orcinus orca, assembly GCF_937001465.1. Classification (NCBI taxonomy): domain Eukaryota; kingdom Metazoa; phylum Chordata; class Mammalia; order Artiodactyla; family Delphinidae; genus Orcinus; species Orcinus orca. The sequence goes on from NC_064571.1 coordinate 19,967,595, forward strand.
GCTACAGCATCCTTTGTGATTTGACCTTCGTGTTCCTGACAAGCCTCATCTGTTGCCATTCTCCATCTGGCACTTTAAAAATCTGTCACTCATCTGGCACTATGTGCCTTCTCAAATCTCTTACCTTTTCCCAATGTTATTCTTCTTTTGAATGTCTTTCACATTTATAGACCTGTAAAATTCCATCCACAAAGTCTCATTTCAAGAGTTATCTCCTCTGTGAATATTTCCCCAACTCGCTCAGGTTCTCCTCCTACTAGAAATGTGCTGTCAACCTTTTCTCTGCTGTGTATTTTACACACAATGCCTACTTCTTATGAGGATTGAGATTTAACCAGCTGGCACACTTAAAAGGCTGAATAATCCTGAACTCATAAGATTGAAACGCAATAAATGTTAGCTATTATTATTTTTAACAATTAGCATGGCGTATCATTTTGTATTATATTTGTCTCACCATTAGACACTAAATTCTGAGAACAAGAACCATATCTTGTCAATTTTGTAATATGGAGGATTCTTTTTTTCAATTGCTTTGTTTCTTTTACATTTAGATAAACACGTGTGGAATGTATACAAAGCAAGATTATAAAATGAGTTTGAGTCTGCACAGACTGAGATGCAAGCAATGTTTGTATTCAAAAGAGCACTGATATATGGAAATTTTGACCATTTATGCTATTCTACCCTGTTCTCTAAGGTCACTACAGTGTGTGCATGTATGTTTGCCTATATATAAAAATATATATGTATGCATATATAAACATATATGTATATATATATAAAGATATAGATGTATGCAACATTTCTGCATATATTATATATTATATGTAATATTATAATTAAAATACAAATGTAAAATAATAACATAATAATAAATATTGTATCTATCACATCTTGTATGTATGCAGAAATAATGTTACATATATATGTTGCATGAATGCAACCACTCAACCGCTCTTCGGAGCCCATGTACTGAAGAAAGCATAGCCCAACCCTTCCTATAACACCCAAAATACATATTTGCAAAGCTGGGTGCAGTGTGTTTTCTGCAACATTACTGCCAGCCTCTGGTTCTGAGTCTTGTGCAGGCATGTCTCACAAACATCTATAACTGAATATATTCAAACACATTAATGTTGTCATTTCTTATACTGCCACCTAAATTACAATCTTCAAAGTCACCTTCAACATTCTTACTTCTCAAGAAACACTCCCAATCCACACAAAACCTTCTCTGAACTATCTCTTTAAACACTGACTCCGCTCTAATTCCATGGCTGCTCTCTTTCCGAGTTTAGGCTTTTCACCACCTTAAGTCTGGCTTCCAACCAGCAGCATCCATTCTTTCAGCAGTTATTTTTCAAAAAAACAAAACTGATCAGATTCTTTATTTGCTTAAAACAAAACTGATAGTTGACAATTGCCTAACAGATAAAGTTTCCAAACTCTTTTGTACAGAAATTCTCAAGCTATTTGTCTGTAGTGACATGCATAAGAGATGAAACCCACAAGTCTGACACACCCCCTCTTCCTTGTACTCAAGGGAACATTTTTCACACCTGTCTGTGTGAGATTGGCACTAGTAGGCATTGTGGTAGTCAAAATAATAGCCCTTCAAAAACATCACATCCTAAGCCTCAGAACCTGTGAATATGTTATTCTACATTATGAAAGGCACATTGCAGGTATGGTAAAACTATGGGTCTTGAGTGAGGAAGACTATTCTGGATTATCTAGGTGGACCAAATGTAATTATAATGGTCTTTATAAAAGGAAAGCAGGAGGGTCAGAGTGAGAAGATGTGAAGATAAAAGCAAAGGTGGAAGTGATGTCACTGAATAAAAAAGAGGCCACAAGCCAAGGAGTACAGGTGGAAAGGCAAGGAAACCGATTCTCCCCTAAAGCCTCCAGAAGGAACCAGTCTGCTGACGTTTGACTTTAGCACATGAAACTGACTTTGGACTACTCACATCCAGAATTCTAAGATAATTATTTGTGTTGTTTTAAGCCACAGAATTTGTGATAATATGTTGCAGTAGCAAGGGAACTAAAATGGTATTATTATTCTATTTTTTTAAAATAAACCAAGTGTCATACTTTATCCCTTATGAATAACAAATAACCCACTAAAGCTCATCTTTTACCATTTCTCACCATGTCTCCTGCATTAATTTACTTAGTCAAAGCGCTCCACTGAATTGTACTACCCTTTGACAATGGAGAAAAGACAGTCTCTTCAGTAAGTGGTACAGGGAAAACTGGACAGCTACATGTAAAAGAATGAAATTAGAACATTCTCTAACACTATATACAAAAATAAACTCAAAATGGATTAAAGACCTAAATGTAAGACTGGAAACTATAAAACCCCTAGAGGAAAATATAGGCAGAATACTCTTTTGACATAAATTGTAAAAATATATATTTTTTGATCTGTCTCCAAAAGGAAAGGAAATAAAAGCAAAATAAACAAATGGGACCTAATTACGCTTAAAAGCTTTTCACAGCAAAAGAAACCACTGACAAAATGAAAAGACAACCTATTGAATGGGAGAAAATACTTGCAAAAGCTATGACCGGTAAGGGGTTAATATCCAAACTATATAAACAGCTTATACAACTCAACATCAAAAAACCAATCAACCCTACTGAAAAATGGGCAAAAGATCTAAACAGAGTTTTCTAAAGAGGACGTGAAGATGGCCAAGAGGCACATGAGAAGATGCTCAACATTGCTAACCATCAGGGAAATACAAATCAAAACCACAATGAGATATCTCCTCACACCTGTAAGAATGGCTATCATCAAAAAAAAAAAACACACACACACACACAAAAACAAAAACCCACAAATGTTGTCAAGGATGTGGAAAAAAGGGAACCCTCATACACTGTTGGTAGGAATGTAAATTGGTGCAGCCACTGTGGAAAACAGTGTGGAGGTTTCTCAAAATACTAAAAAGAACTACCATATGAGCCAGCAATTCCACTCCTGGCTATATATCGAAAAAAAGATAAAAACACTAATTTGAAAAGATACACGCACTCCAATGTTCATAGCAGCATTATTTATAATTGCCAAGATATGGAAGCAACCTCAGTGTCTATCAACAGATGAAAGGAAAAAGAAGATGTTGTACATATATACCATGGAGTATTACTCAGCTATAAAAAAATATGGAATTTTGCCATTTGAAGCAACATGGATGGACTGGAGGGCATTATGCTAAGTGAAATAAGTCAGACAGAGAAAGACAAACACTGTATGATGTCACTTATCTAAAAGATACCACAAACTAGTGAATATAACAAAAAAAAGAAACAGATTCACAGATATAGAGAACAAACTAGTGGTTACCAGTGGGAAGAGGGAAGTGGGGAGAGGCATTATAGGGGTATGGGATTAAGAGGTACAAACTATTATGTATAAAATAAGCTACAAAGGGCTCCCCTGGTGGCGCAGTGGTTGAGAGTCCGCCTGCCAATGCAGGGGACACGGGTTCGTGCCCCGGCCGGGAAGATCCCACATGCCGCGGAGCGGCTGGGTCCGTGAGCCATGGCCGCTGAGCCTGCGCGTCCGGAGCCTGTGCTCTGCAACGGGAGAGGCCACAACAGTGAGAGGCCCGCGTATCGCCAAAAAAAAAAAAGCTACAAGGATATACTGTACAACATAGGGAATATAGCCAATATTTTATAATAACTATAAATGAATAGTAACTAAAACTTATAAGTAAAACTTTATAATGACTAAAAATTGTTAATCACTATACTGTACACCTGTAACTTATATAATATTGTACAACAACTATAACTCAATTAAAAAAATAAAGCCCTTTACAAATAAAAAAAAAAGAAAAAAGAATCAGAATGTACTTTCATTTTCTTAAGAAACTGCTAAAATTGTGAGTTGGAAAAATGTTATGAATATCCAAGAAAAAAGCAAGCAAATTATACAGTAATATTTATTTTAAAAATGAAGGCAACGTAAGGTGATGCAGTGATTATTTTGAAGCTGAGATGATTTAGAGCTGTTTCAAGGAGGTCAACTAATTTATTATTGTTTTTGGACTCTTAATTTTTTAGAAAGGAATCAAAATGAAATTTCAAGAAGAGTGAAGAATATAGAAGCAGGAATGAGTAAGTATATAAAAAGGAGATAAGGCCAAAGCAAGTTGAGGAATTGGGTTTGATAGATAATCCAATGTCTTAAAGAAAAAAATGGGTACTTGATGGTGGGAAAGGAGCAAAGCAAAATTCCAAGATGGATAGAGTTCAAGAAGCAGGAATGATTATCTTTATATGGTGACGATGGGTTGCAGAGTTGAAGAATAATGAGAAATTAATACATTTAACAGATAATGGGAGGTGAGCAAAAAGGGGTGAGTTAAAGAGTTGGTGTAAGAAATTGTTGCTGAATAACACAGATGTTAATAAGTATGACAATTAAAGTGCTGTAGGATGTTATCCCTCTAAGGTGTTCTCTACCATTATTGTGTAAGACATGTGGGTCTTAGCTGGCTCCTTTAGTGTATTCTAAGGCAGTTAAGGAGAGTCTACTATTAGTTTAATTAACTTAACGTATGGCCTTCACTTCATCTCTACTCACTCTTCTGAAGCAAATGTCTGGTCTTCCTATGCCCCCAAAAGAAACAAAAACATTTCTCTACTTAATTTATCAGCTGTCACAAGGTGAAATAAGTTGAATGTTTTAAAGTAGAGTGTGTTTAATTAGTGACCTTACATTTTATATTATGTGTAAAATCGAAAAAAAAGTTATTTTCTCCAGATGAAAATATGCCAACTGAGTCTCTGGATTTAGGGTCAAAAATAAAACTAACATCCTAATTAACGTACTTTTTCCCTTTGCTAATTTCAATGAATAAAATTAGAATATTACAATCCACGTTTACTTATTGTTCTCCGTTCTCCTTTTATATTTAAATATCATTTCATTTTAACATAGGCATCTGCTTTTCACATTTGCTAAGTCATACAGAAACACCTGTTGATGTTTTTCAAACATTTTCCTACTTCAGCATGGTGGAATGAGACACATTCCTGTCAGTAGCAATGGGTATCCTACAGAATGTGTGAGGAAACCCCTTCACAGGTGTTGGGGGTGTCCTCTCCTTCACCTCCATTTAAAATCATTTAACTGAGCTCTCCCTTTAGTTCAGCATTTGTGTAAGATGATTAAAAAGAGCATGTAGGGCTTCCCTGGTGGCGCAGTGGTTGAGAGTCCGCCTGCCGATGCAGCGGACACGGGTTCATGCCCCAGTCGGGGAAGATCCCACATGCCGCGGAGCGGCCAGGCCCGTGAACCATGGCCGCTGAGCCTGCGCGTCTGGAGCCTGTGCTCCGCAACGGGAGAGGCCACAACAGTGAGAGGCCCGCGTGCAGCACACACACACACAAATAAATAAAAGTCAAGATTAATTCCAAAGATTCAAGAGAAAACTCTGGTTGACAGCTGACTTGAAATCAAAAATGATTGATCACAGTAGCAGGCAATTAGGGGAATTAACTAGAAAAGAGGGAGGGGAGCTGCAGAAGAAAAATATCAAGACAAACCCTGTGAAGATCAGAGCAGGAAGAAAACATACTGAAGGTACGAAAGAGGTGATGTGGGCTGAGTGAGAACAGTCGTGAGGGCAAAGCCAGGTCCGCAAAAACTCAAAACAGCTGCCTGTAGACCACAAATTCCTTCCCTTACTTCCTTGTAAATGGATTTGTATTATTTTTCCTGCCAGGCCCCAAACTGGTAGGTAGCTGGGCTTCAGCCACTCAACAGCTGTACCCTAGAGGAAAAGTGATTCTTATGTAGAGATTGAACAATTAAGTACGTAGGCGTCCTGCCCATGAAGGAAGGCAAGCTGGTGTCACCACACGGCATTTATGAGGGAAGAGAAGAAATTTATCTTCTGGAGATTTAAGTGAAAAAAGAAAATCTTGAAGCTGAGATTTTTCTTTAAAGGAACTCTTATATGTGGAATCTAAAAAAATGATACGAATGAACTTATTTACAAAACAGAAATAGACTCACAGACATAGAAAACAAATTTATGGTTACCAAATGGGAAAGGGTTGGGGGAGGGATAAATTAGGAGTTTGGGTTTAAAATATACACACTACTGATAAGGACAGAGTAAGGGGACAAAGTAGGTGATTAAATAGTTAATCCCACTAGGGTATCTTAAGTAGAGAGAAAAGTATGGGACACTCTGTAAGTTAATGATCACTTAAGAAAGCAGGCTTGCTTTGCAACAGAAGCACAAGGCATGTTCCCCAACAATAAAACAGTGATGGAATGAGACTAGCATCCAGCCCAGTGCAGTCAGCAAGTTAATGATCCTTGAGAAGGGGCTTTTTCTGCATGTACTAAGAGCAGAAATATAGGGGAAAGGTGACAGTATACTGAAACCTGAGATGATTTACCATATTTCAGTATATGTTCCCAGCTTTTTGCTCATTTTCATAGCACACTGAGTCCCGGTTGGGCCATATAGGGTCAAAAACTCCCTGCCCGACTTGTAGGAGGAGTTAATGATAGAAGACTCAAAGAACAGAGGAGGAAGGTGGTCTTCTCCCTCTCCCCACTTTTCCTTTGATTATAAAACTGTAGCCCACTAAGTTCTTGGGGTGGCACTCCCTTGCCTGCCCACTTGTATCTCTCACAAGTGTCCTATACTAATAAGCTCTTTCCTTACCTATCACTCTGCCTCTCGCTGAATTCTTTTTGCGCCAAGACAGAAAAACCTATGCTTTACTAAGTCCCAAAATACATTCTGCAGTGTCACTACTACATATAAAATAGATAACCAACAAGGACCTACTCTACCACACGGGGAACTATACTCAATATCTTGTAATAACCTATAACGTAAAAGAATCTGAAAAAGAATATAAAACTGAATCATTTTGCTGTACACCTGAAACTAACACAACATGGTAAATCAACTATATTTCAATAAAAATTTTTAAAAGATAAAGGAAGGCAGGCAACAGTATATTCAGTTAGCTAACCTCTTTCAAAGGTTTCTCCTTAATTTTCATTTTACACGGAAAATTAAGCTTAGAGAATTATTTTAAACATATCCTAAGAAATTTTAGATATCTGGCAAGCAACTAATGCTGCATACTAACTTGATGCCACTAAACTAGACAATAATTCATTATTTCACTTCAAGCACGATATATCCATGTACAAATGTGAAATCCTAAAGGAAGTTATTTTCTTTTAAACTAATAGAGGAGTTTTAAAAGGAAACAGGATTTGCTGGCATAGTTCTGATTAATTTTAAATTCCCATTAAAATACTACAGAGTAAACAATAAAGAAGAGAAAGTATTTTACAGCTCTTATCGTACTGTTTAAATTATTTAAATTGGGTCTTCTGGTTCCTCTGGATATCAGATGTTTGGGAATGTATGATTTCAGACTAAATAGTGCCTGTCTTACCTTACCTGTAGCCATTTCAGAATTGTCATTGATTATGTATATGCACACATACATACACACACACACATTTTGAAAAATTATGATCAGTTATGCATATATTTGTCCAAGTTTCCTTAAATTTGAATTTTGTGGAAAGCTATTTCCTTTTCTTCTTTCTTTGTTCAGCTACAATTCAGATACTTTTAAGCAGCTATCAGATACTTTTTAACCTTCCAAAAGATGAAATATAAAACTCAATTACATTGTATTTAAGAAACCATTAATTAGTGTCACTACACAGGAGCATGTCTTTTACTGCTTTTGGCAAATGTGACGTATTCTAAGGCTTCTAGGACATTCCTATTATTTTTCTCTTTTTAAAAAGTGTTTTTATAAGTCAGTGTTTGAATAAAAAAGAAAATGCTACTTTTAAATCCTCTTCTTGGAGGTGCCTGAAACTGTATATCGGATGCTTTATTATAGGCATATATATGAATAAAAATTTGAATTAAACATGGGCAAGTATAAGGTGCATGAATTTTATGACATGAAAAGACACTTCCTGAGTTAACAGTAAGTTCAGAAATCTAAAATAATTCACAATAGACAGTACTGTCTTTCTATCTGAACTGAGAGAAGGGATTGCTTATGATTGTCTTACCTCCTTAGGCCATTTAGGAAACTAGACCAGATCAGGATCCTTCACCTGGGTTCCAAGAATAAGAGTTCGCAGAAAGTCCATAAAACCCTGAAACTGTGTGCAGTGTGTGTGTGTGTGTGTGTGTGTGTGTGTGTGTGTGTGTGTTGTGTTTCTGCATATTTGCGTGTTTGTGTGGGAAGAGTGCTTTAGTTTTTATCAGACCTCAGAGGGATGTGTGTTCCCCGCATAAGAGTTAAAAAACTGAGCTAGAAGATCTCCAAGATTCTTTGAAAGCATCCAAGTTTATCAGATCAAGAGTCAAACTGATCACCAGGCAAATGTGAACTTTGAAGTTCATCATTCAACTGCTCCTCTCTGAGTTAACTGTCATCTGGATTGTCCAGAGTGGGAAATTACCGGATGACAGTAAATAGTTCCTGTTTTAGATCCCCATGAACTCTAGAATTAATGTAAATTCCCTCCTTTTCAGTTGGTTTGTAAGAGGCTTGAGTATCTGCAACAAAGCTCTGGTTGGAAAGCTGCACCACAGGCTGCATGCACAGACATGTTTTACCCCAGCTGGTGCCTAAGCAGGTTGCGCATGTGAAAGTCAGGCCAATCTGTGTAAATCAGGTTGTGAGCTAATTCCAAGGGGGCATTTTCATTATTTGTAAAGGGCTACTCACAGAACATACTCTTAGCTTTTCATTAAAAAAAAAAAAAAAATTAGAAATTGCACCAATGTGACCGGGCTCTTTAACAAATTCCATGTGGTTTTGGCTCAAGTAGTTAAAAGAGTTGGAGATTAAGCTAATTCTTTTATCTCCTGGGCTACATAATCAGGATATGTATTATCTGTGGAATATAAGAACAGTCATCAGTTCGCAATTAAAAAATATATGATATCGTTACAAAAATATGATATTCTTTCACTATTTTGGAAATATGAGGAACAAACCAGTGAAAGATAAGATATTCAGGTGGAATTTCAGAACTGTGCTATGGTATGTGGATCTGAATTCCTGGATGTGCAGATACACCTGGCAATGATTCTATTCCAATTGATCTGATGATGACTGTGGCCTTCTCCTAACTGTCTGAGTGATTCCCTTTCAGTTATACAGTGTGTTTTTCCCCTGACCATTCTGTAGTAAACTTGTCTTAGCATTTCACTGTAGCTTTTAAAAGAATATAAGTTTGGGAAGCCCTTAGTTATCATGAACATAACCATTACCATGATACCTGTTTCGGTAGTGCCCAGATGTCATCATGCCAAGAAGAATCACACGGTGCCTTTCTACTTTTATATACTGGCTGTTCATTATTTATTTTTTAAAAAAAAATAACAAAAGCTTAATGAGTTGGCAGAAATTTTTAGGCATTCAACTCAGACAAAATAAAACAAAAACCTTGTTCTTTTAAGGAGCCTAGTGACTAGTAAGGATTGAAGTCAGCGACAGGACTGGGTGAAGAGGGCAAAGGTAACCCAGTGGTTTTAGGGAACCAAATGAATGGCAACTGTTTGAGGAGTCCATATTTTAAAATTCCAGATAAATGAAAGGTTATTGATTTTCATTAGTCTGTGCCTGAATACCTCTCTTTCTACTCAAATAAACTTTGGGGACTTAAATCTTCCAAATCTGCAGCTCGTTAAGACAGGAATATAATTGTTTGACTCTTGCCTATTAATAATGAATGAGTACTTCTCAGCATTATATTTACATGACTTTCCCCTTAATTATACCCTTACCAACCTTTGAGAGAATTTTGAGTTATAAGTCTAAGTACTTCCTTCTCTTCACAGTGAGGAGGATTTATGAGATTTATCTAGCAAATTTAGAAACTATAATAACAAAGTTCTCATTACCATTACCATTCAAGCATGCCATGTGGCCCATGGTGGAGGTGGTGGTGATGGAAACCATGCAGTGTGGAAACCAAGCAAGAAACTCAAGGGTAAAGACAATAAAAAGAACAACATAAAATGACATTTCTGTTTGTTTTCAAAATATGAAAAATATGTCACATGCCTTCTACTTCACTGTTGTATCTTAATGAGCCTCAACTTTCATTTTTTAAAAAAACTAGAACTTACTTGAGTTCCCCTTACATTCCAATACTGTTTGATTCTTTGTATTTGTCCACTCTTATTTGTAGCCTCTTGAGAAATGCTAATATCAATGATGTCAAAATATTTTAAGAAAATCATTCTATTATGGTAGAATGGCTAACATTAAAAAATTTACATAGATAGCAAATAAAAAAATTTAAATAGACATAATGGTCTGCATCCTCTATAATTACAATACCATGAAAATACAGAATCTTTAAAACAGAATGTGAAAAGATTCAGGGCTTTAGCTGCTATCAGAATGGCTTTCTAAACTGTCATTCATGCCTTGTCGACCATACCAAATGGCTGGAACCCAACACTGTCCATCTGTCAGCAGCTGCTGCCATGGTTAAGTCTTTCCTAAGAACATTTCCCTCTTCCCAAGCAGTGCTTCAACTAGATGACCTCCGCAGTATTAAAGATACAGTCCAATCAAAAACAGATGACTTTGAAATATTCATCAGTGACAGACTTCAGCCCTAAAGTTATTGATGCAGGCTGAATTACAGGATAATTCATCTTTAAATGATTCCCCATGCCTCTAAAGCTTAGGGATCTATCCCTTCGTTAGTAAGTAGAGTGAAAGTGAGGAAGAGAATAAGGCTCAGAATATGTGATATTGAGACAGAGATTTTACACAAAATGAATATTGTTTTGTTCGGTACTGTATGGTCAGGGCACTCAAGATGGCTGTTCTCTTGCTCTCTGTACATCTCCTGCTGGACCAGTGACTGCTTCACCAATCCCCTACTCACATGCCTGACCTTCCTACATACTTGCCCTTGGCCCCAGCTAATGATTGTTCCCAATAGCTTTTCAAAGGGGTGGTGAGGGGCATGGCCCTCTGCTGGTTTCCCTGGTAATCGACAAGCTAACCTGATGTCTATTCCCCCTATAACTAGTAACCTCCCCCTACCCTCAGAATCAAAGACTGCTGCCATGTCCTGCCCTGCCGTCTACAGCACAAGGTGGGATGTCACTCCAGGGCCTTGCTTCTGACATGTAAGCTCCCCCATCCATTAAACCATTGATGTCTCTGTTGCTGACTCCAGATTCTTTCTTTAGTCTTAAAGCTGGACAGGTAAGGGCCTTGCAGGCCTGTATGGTGCAGCTCAACAGGTGCATTTCAAAAATATATATAATTAAATGGCCCTATTTTGTGGATATTTAATGATTTTATATATAGTTTTTCATTCAGTCTTATTGCCCTATTTGCTCATAACCATGCCTTCTTCTCAGAGCCGTTTCCCAAAGCTCTCTTAGGAATGGTTTCTTCAACCATCACGTGTGATCACTCAAAAGAGCTGCCAGGATACTCCGCGACTCCATACCTGGCACACAATGACTAGAAGAAGGCTGTCACGGTCACTTATTGCTGCATTAAAAGACAAAACAAAAAACCAACTCTTTTTTATTTCCCATAATGTGGGGTAAGGGGCGGCAGGAGTCCTCTGAATGTACACATACAGGCCCATTCAACCACAGGTTCAGCTGTGCTAGAGGGTTTTAATGCCCTCACTTGGGACTTCCCTGGTGGTCCCGTGGTTAAGACTCCACACTCCCAATGCAGGGGGCACAGGTGCGATCTCTGGTCAGGGAACTAGATCCCTCATGCCGCAACTAAGAGCCCACATGCCGCAACTAAAAGATCCTGCATGCCGCAACTAAGACTTGGCACAGCTGGAAAAAAAAAAATTAAAAAAATAAAATAAAGCAACACTATTTAAAAGAAAGAAGAAGAAGAAAATGCCCGCACTCACATTTAGCAGTTGGCACCGGCTGTTGGCTAGGGACTGGGATGAGCTGGGCTGGCTCACTTCTTTTTCTGTGTAATCTTTCACCTTGGGGTCTTCATGCCTTGGTTCTCTAAGGTCAGTGTTACAACAGGACAGAACCAAAAGCTACAAAGTCTCTTGAGACCTGGGTGCAAAACTCACTCATTGTCACCTCTCCCATAATTTGTTAGTTAAAGCAAGTCATAAAGTAATCCCAGAATCAAGATTCAAGGTGGAGAAAACAGATTCCACCTCTTGATGAGAGGTGTGGTGGAGCCACACTGCCAAGGAACATGGACCGACTGGTGGCAACCACCTCTGAAAACAATCTACCGCACCTCAACCGAGATGCTTCTTATCACAGCAGCTCAGATTCTATCCTAACTCTTACAGAGGAGTGAATTAACTCTGGCTTTCTCTGTTGAAACTCAGATTGTGTTAGTATCTACCTAGTTCGTGCTTTGAGGACAGAAAAACAAAAGATGGTTATCAGCATGAAAAACATCTGGCTCAGATCAAAAAAGGCCAAAGCTGAGACACATGGAATCTCAGTGCCTGATCCCAGCTTTCCCTGAGGCTTCTCATGGGTACCTTGAGATACTTTTTATCCATAACATACCTTCCCTTCTTGATGAACCTAATTTGGATTGGATTCTGTCACTTGTATGTAAAAAAAGTCTTTTTTTTTAAATAAATTTACTTATGTATTTATTTTTGGCTGCATTGGGTCTTTGTTGTGCGCGGGCTTTCTCTAGTTGTGGTGAGTGAGGGCTCCTCTTCATTGCGGTGTGCAGGTTTCTCATTGCGGTGGCTTCTCCTGTTGCAGAGCACAGGCTCTAGCTGCACGGGCTTCAGTGTTTGTGGTGCACAGGCTTAGTTGCTCCGGGGCATGTAGGAGCTTCCTGGACCAGGGATTGAACCCGTGTCCCCTGAATTGGCAGGCGGATTCTCAACCACTGTGCCACCAGGGAAGTCCCTAAAAAGAGTCTTTAACTCACACAGACAATACAGATATATATAGATAGATAGATAGATAGATAGATATACACACACACATACACATATACATATCCATGTGTGTACATATGCAGAGATATATATTTGTATATATGTGTATATATGTATACATGCATAGAGAGATAATATATTCATGTGGTTTTCAGTTTATGACACAGTGCTGTTCACTCCAGTTTTTCCAGTTTTCATGGCTGTTTCCACATTTCTGGATGCCTTTTAAAATGTTGTTCCAACTTATTTTCTGGAAGTAAATGGACTTGGAAGGCTTATGGGAAAGAAAAGTGTAAGTAAGCAAACTCCAAACACACCTAATCCCAAAGTGAGGTAAAGTTCCTGAAATAGTACTTTACGTTTGACAGATCAACTAAAGATGTTACATTTAAGTTTTTGAACATTTTCAAAAAATTCATTCTGGTATTACTGATGGCCTAAGATGAGTCTAGCACGGTGCTATGCATTGGGTACATAAACATGACCAAACATTCCAGGTCATCATGATGCTTATAATCAAGGTAGAGAGCATATAAGTACATATATGTCATGTATAAGCACCAAAAAATGACCTCCTAGAACAGGTATGCAGCCAGCTGGTAGCTGGTCCATAAGATCTACTCTCTACTTCTCCCGTCTTTTGAGAGTATTGCCTGAACACAAGGGCAATCATCCAAAGACTTCATTTCCCAGGCTCCTCTGCCATTATGTAATATTGTAATTAGGCTCTGAACAATGGGAAATGAGTGACTGAGATGTGTGCCCTTAAGACACACATCTCAGGCCTTTTTTCTCGTGGCCACTGTACCTCCTTCTGAAGTACACTAGCTGAGATAGGGTGCAGCAGCTACCTCGGACCAAGAGGTATAAACTGCATGCTGAGGATGGCAGAGCTTCCCACTACCTTGACCACTCATCCACCACTGAACTGTTACCTTGTTGTCTATTTAGGGCACTGAACCTTTGCATGTTTTTATTACAGCAGCCTAGCATATATATTAACTACAGTTGTCCCTTGGTATCCACACGGGATTGGTTCCAGGATCCACCGTGGATACGAAAATCCACAGATGCTCAAGTCCCATGGTCAGCCTTCCATATCCATATCCATGGTTCCACATCTGCAGATTCAACCAACCGTGGATCATGTAGTAGTGCAGTACTTATTGAAAAAAATCCATGTGTAAGTAGACCCGCCAGTTTAAACACGTGTTGTTCAAGGGTGAGCTGTACTTTGATGTGAGGAAATAACTAGCTGTGGGAATGCACACATTTTAGGGATTGATTCTTCAAGGGAAGGGGTTAAGAGCATGAGGGGACCTGGTAAGTGTAGTTTCTTTAACATCAAACTGATTAAGGTTGCTATCTTTTCCCTTTGTATCCTCTGGGCTTAGCTCAGCATCTGAAATCTTGCAGGTAATTAATAAATATTAGTGAAAGTAAAGAATAAAGGAAGAGAGGGAGAGAAGAAGCATGGACAGAAGGAAAGACAGATGGGAATTCCAGGTTCTCATAGTACAACAAGTCTTCTCTGCCCTCATCTCCATCCTCACCACCAAATATATATATATATATATTATTATTAACAATATAGACAAAAGCTCATTATAATATAAAACATATGAAATTATTACATCTTCTAATGTAGGATTTTTATAAGAATGTGATAATATTCATAAAACTCATACATAATTAGTTTACATGAAAAAAGGCTCAAAGAGAATTCTATTTGGAAGAGCACAGTGTATCAACTAGTAAGACAATGACTTCCAGAATACATGACACTTTTATGCTCTAAGTCTCTACCATCAGCTTAATAAATTCTGACTTTACAAGAAATAAGTTTACAGGATAGGATCAGTTTTTAAAATAAGTACAATCTCATACTCCTTGGTATTTACCCAAAGGAACTGAAAACTTGTGTCCACATAAAAACTTGCACAAAGATATTTATAGCAGCTTTATTCATAATTGCCAAAAGTTGGAAGTAACCAAGGTGTCCTTTAGTAGGCAAATGGACAAATAAATTGTGGTATCCCAGACAATGGAATATTATTCAACACCAAAAAAAAAAATGAGCTATCAAGCCATGAAAAGACATGGAGGAACTTAATTTTTTTAATTAATTTTTATTGGAGTATAGTTGATTTACAATGTTGCATTAGTTTCTGCTATACAGCAAAGTGAACCAGTTATACATACATATATATACATACACTCTTTTTTAGATTCTTTTCCCTTATAGGTCATTACAGAGTATTGAATAGAGTTCCCTGTGCTATATAGTAGGTTCCTATTAGTTATCTATTTTATATATAGTAGTGTGCATATGTCAATCCCAATCTCCCAATTTATCCTACCCCACGTTTTCCCCTTGGTAACCATAGGTTTGTTTTCTACATCTGTGACTCTACTTCTGTTTTATAAATAAGTTTATTTTGTACCATTTTTTTAGATTCCACATATAAGCGATATCATATGATATTTGTCTTTGTCTGACTGACTGCACTGAATATGACAATCTCTAGGTCCATTCATGTTGCTGCAAATGGCATTATTTCATTCCTTTTTATGGCTGAGTAATATTCCATTGTATATATGTGCCACATCTTCTTTATCCATTCATCCATTGATGGACATTTAGGTTGCTTCCATGTCCTGGCAATTGTAAATAGTGCTGCAGTGCACATTGGTCCACATGTATCTTTTCAAATTATGTTTTTTTCCGGGTATATGCCCAGGAGTGGGGTTGCTGGAGCATATGGTAGCTCTATTTTTAGTTTTTTAAGGAACCGCCATACTGTTCTCCATAGTGGCTGTACCAATTTACTTTCCCACCAACAGTGTAGGAGGGTTCCCTTTTTTCTACACCGTCTCCAGCATTTATTGTTTGTAGATTTTTTGATGATGGCCATTCTGACTGGTGTGAGGTGATACTTCATTGCAATTTTGATTTACATTTCTCTAATAATTAGTGGTGTGGAGCATCTTTTCATGTGCTTTATGGCCACCTGTATGTCTTCTTTGGAGAAATGTCTATTTAGATCTTCCACCCATTTTTTGATTGGTGACATGGAGGAACTTTAAATAAATATTTAAGTGAAAGAATACAAAGAAAGAATACAATCTGAAAAGGCTACGTACTGTACAATTCCAATCGTACATGACATTTCTGGAAAAGACAAAACTATGGAGACAAGTATCAGTAGTTATTGGGAGGAGGGTGGGGAGATGTATAGGTAGAACACAGAGGATTTTCAGGGCAGTAAAATACTCTGTATACTATAATGATGGATATATATCATTACACATTTGTCCAAACCCATAGGATATACAACACCAAGAGTGAATCCTAACGTAAACTATGAACTTTGGGTGATTATGATGTGTCAATGTAGGTCTACCCTTGGTCAAAAATGTACCGTTCTGGTGAGTGATGTTGATAATGGTGAGGCCATGCATGTCTGGGGACAGGGGATGCATGAGAAATCTCTGTTCCTCCCTCTCAATTTTGTTGTAAACCTAAAACTGCTCTAAAAAATAAATTCTCATAAAAAATAAGTACAATCCACATATTTTCCCACCATAATTCACCATATAATAAGTAGTTTGATACAGGAACACAAAATAAAACAGAAACAGTCTTGTCTTTCCATGACAAAAAGTAGGTTGTGGTTAGAAATTTCATGGGGCTGGAAGTCATTCAGCTCAATCTGGATCCTCATTCCTACTTTGCCACTAAAGAATATTTTACTTGGTAATTCTCTTGAACTCTCAGCAATGGTTTCTTCATTTAAAAACAAAACAAGGTAGATTATGTACAAGTAAGGGATATAGTTCACTTACTTTAGAGTTAGAACTGGGTTTGAAATCAAAAGCTGCTTATGACTAGTTATCAAAACTCCGGCTGTTTACTTAAGCTCTCCAAGGTTGCCAC
This sequence comes from Orcinus orca, assembly GCF_937001465.1. Taxonomy (NCBI): domain Eukaryota; kingdom Metazoa; phylum Chordata; class Mammalia; order Artiodactyla; family Delphinidae; genus Orcinus; species Orcinus orca. The sequence goes on from NC_064571.1 coordinate 19,984,508, forward strand.
TCTCAATTATAAAATGAGGTAAACATTACTTAACTAACCAAGTGGTATAGAAAAAAGCAAATATATCTCTCTCGGTAATCAGAAATGGAATGAGTAATTTTTTTTTTTTTTAAGTATAGTTGATTTACAATGTTGTGTTAATTTCTGCTGTACAGCAAAGTCATTCAGTTATACATATATACATATTCTTTTTCACATTCTTTTACATCATGGTTTATCACAGGATAGTGAATATAGTTCCCTGTGCTATACAGTAGGACCCTGGTATTTATTCATTTTATATATACTAGTTTGCTAACTCCCAAATTCCCATTCCATCCTCTCCCATACCTCTCCTCCCCCTTGGCAACCACAAGTCTCTTCTCTATGTCAGTGAGTTTGTTTCTGTTTCATAGATAAGTTCATTTGTGTCATATTTTAGATTCCTCACATAAGTGATATCAGATGGTATTTGTCTTTCTCTTTCTGAGTTACTTCACTTAGTATGATAATCTCTAGTCCATCCATGTTGCTGCAAATGGCATTATTTCATTCTTTTTTATGGTGGAGTAGTATTCCATTGTATATATGGACCACATCTTCTTTATCTGGAATAAGTAATGTTTCATATTTTTTTGTTCTCTATATTAATATAAAAATAAATTGCTCATATTTTTAAATGCTAAATATTTATACTTGCCTTAATAATATGAAGCAATTTTATGGACCCTGAATATGCCTTACTGCACACAGATAGTGTTTTGATGGTGTGCCTGTCCATCTTTAGTGTTATCCTTCCCTTATGGGAGTTTACTGCTTTATCGACCTTGCAAAGACTATCTTTCATTGTACACATCTCCTAGGTATTCAACTGTCTATATTTTTTCTTTATTTCAAAATAATGCACTTCCAATGCTTTTGGTGTTGACCAGTTGGTCTCTTTGTTCTATTTGTTTTTTCTGCAGTTTAGAGGCCATTAACCAAATAACATACATATAACACATAGTTAGGCACTAAAAGGAGGAAACCATCCTCCTCTGAAAAATTACTTAGACTCTAGACAGGGTTTCTCAAACTCAGCAGCATTAACATTTTGGAACAGATTATTCTTTGCTGTAAGGGGCTGTCCTATGCATTGTAGGATGTTTAGAACATCCCTGATCTCTACCCACTAGATGCTGGTAGCCCACCCCTCTAATTGTGACAACCAAAAATGTCTCCAGACATTGTCAAATGCCCCTTGGGGGGAAGAGGCAAAACCGTCCAGTGTTCTAAATCTATTTTGTCAAATAGGGTAACTATTCAAAATTAAGTTAAATTAAATCACTTATCTACAGAATCTAAAAAAATAATACAAACATTTAGTTCCTCAATCACACTAGTCACATTTTAAGTGCTCAGTGGCTGCATGTCGTTAAGTGGCTACTGTATTAGCACAGATATAAAACATTTCCTTCACTGCAGAACTGCTTAAAATCAAAGGCTATGACAAAAATGTAATAATAACAAGGAAATAATAATAATGGCACCATTCCAGGATATCCACCATTATGTAACTTCTAATTATCCAGAAGATCAGCTCCAGTTTAATTCCTCTTTAAAGGCTTCTTCAACTCACCCATTAACAAGAATTTCTATGGAGCGTATTCCTAGTAGTTCAAAATATAACTAATGCTTAAGGATAACTGCAAATCAAGTAATTATTAGATAGGCACGAGGACAGAGCTGAGGTGTTAGTTAATCTCTAATAGCTAAATTAGGAAGAAGTGGGAAAAGAATCTTAAACAGATATATATATATATAAACTAGGAATGTCTGAAGACTCGAACTCGCTTAAGACCCTGTTGTTAAAGCAACCACAGGATGAAAGTATCAGTTGACCTTATCGAGGGTTTCACTTCGACAAAACCGGAAGTGACCTGCAGGGCCATCTAGCTTTGAGCACATTGGTCCTTTGAGCATCTCAGCTAGCTTGCCCAAGGAAAATTTATTGATTAAAGGACCCTCCTTGTTTCAAGATCAAATGTGCCCTCAACCTGGTGAGATAACAAGGTCATGTTTAACAATAAAGAGGACCAGGACAAATGTAAGTCAAGATTACGGGGCATTTATTTAAGGGAAACCAAAAGGATCCATTGAAAAACTCTAAGAACATTCACACAACCTGCCTCCAGCTTCACAAGAGCCTGAGCTGGGCTCTTACTGGCTGCACGTGAGTGTGAATGTGAGAGAGAGAACAAGGGAGAGAGAGCGAGCATGTGTGCTGGGGGAAGTGCCTTGTGTATAAAGCTTCATATTTAATAAATCTCCCAAAAACACCACTAATATTCTCTCTCAAACCTTAATCCCCAAACTGAAGAAATGACACTTCCCTTTTATGTTTGCCAATTTTAGGCATGTGATGCTATCGTGGCCTCACTGATTCAGAAAGTAGCACATTCGACTATGTGCTGATTTAAGATATAAGGTCCCAGGTAATAAATTCATTAAAAAAAAGTTCCTATTAAATGTAACACATGTATTGGGCATTGAAATTTTACACAAATAAAAACATTCTCAAAGTAATTATAATCAGGGGAACAGCAGAAGGCAAAAATGAGAAAGTATGCAAGTAACATAACACCGACAGGATAGAATAAACACTGGCGGAGTTACGAAGTGTTAGGGCTGGCTGTGCAAAAAAGAGAAAGAGCACATCTCATTGTGGAAATTCAGAAGCCTTTCTGGAGCTGGTCTTTAAACTACATGTTGAGGATGAGGTAGGATTCTGCCATATTCCTGTGGGAAGAAATGCTATTCCCAGCTAAAGCCGACCTTTAATGCAGAAGAGATTGTGTATGTTCTGAAGGGCGTGTTACAGCCTGGGATGCAGGGACAGATCTCACTGGACATGCCATCTGGGTGTTCAGTAATGGCTTTAAGCATCTCTCTCTCTCTCTCTCTCTCTCTCTCTCTCTCTCTCACTCTCCCTGCTCCCCCAAATAAAAGACTCTTACTCAATGTGCATATGGAATTTATATTTTAACAAGTTCCCCAGGCAATTTTAATGCATTACTGAAGTTTGGAAACCATTTCAGTAAAAGAATATTTGAAAATAAGAAGTCAGTGAATGCAGCTAATTTGGAAAAAAGTAAAAGTGACGTATGTCTCTGAAAATATCTAGCAGAGAGGGGAGATACTCTTTTCTTCTCCTGTAATTTTTAAAGAAAATAAACATCATTTCAACCAATGGTCAACAAATGTTTATTGAGACAAACATTGAACTCGGTACTTTCACACGTATTACCTCATTTCATCTTAACCACATTGTGCACAGATATGTTTTTGAGGATAAACTAAAAACTTACTAAGTCTTCTTGTTGAGAGATGATGAAAAAGACAGATCTGCTCCTTAATTTCCTATTCTTTTTCCTACCCGCTACCATAACCTCTAATTACTCTTACTGTTTCTAACACATGCACCTACTGGATACCAGAGACATCACAAGAGGCCCTCCAGGCAAAACTATGTTATCTCACCGGGTTTGGGGCGTATCTCTTCCTAGCTTGATGGATCACATGTAAGCTTTTCTATTATCCTTTCAGCTTAGACAGACTCTCTGATCACCTCATGACCTTACCCATGGGACCACATGCTGGTATTAGTCTATTTAAGGGAAAAGGCACTGTTAAGAACCTCGTCCTAAAGTTCCAGGAAGGAGTTGTCTAAGGCACCCACTTCTTTCACCTTTTCTGGACCCTCTCTGATCTCAGAGCCTGCTCTCTGGCCTCTGGAGAACGAATGAGGCTTTTTTTTGATGGGCCCTCATACATATCAAAGTATGCAAATTCTATCTTTTTTTCTTACAGATGAATTCTTTTTGTTTCTTACAGATGAAATTATATGAACTTTCATTTTAATATTCGATCCATCCGGGTAAGGGCTATAAGCAACTACCCAAAAGGGCAGTCATTTAACACAATAAAAGTTTGTTTCTCTCTGTTGCCACTCCAATGAGGGACAAATGTGGGGTTGGAGAGATCTGATTATTTAAGGAACCAGACACTTGCATCTTAGGGTCTCAGAGTCTTGCACTGGGTTTTCTTCCTCATTTAACAGGAAGGATAGAAGGTGAAGGATGCAGTCAATTATACTTCAATTAAAAAAATAAATTTTTTAAAGAGAGAAAAAAAAGAAAGTGGAGGATGGTATGAATGTTTCAGGGGCTGGGACTGGAAATGTTATACATCGTATCTGTCAACATTTTATCTGCCAGAGCCCAGTCACATGTCCTCAGCTGCCTGCAGAGGAGGGTGGTAAATACAGCTTTTAGGTCAGGAGGAAAATGAAACAGTTTGGTGAGCAGAGTCTACCATGGTTATGTCATCAGTACTGATAGCTGCTATTATAAATTTTAATTATAAATCACTGTTTCTTTACCTGCTTCATTATCAATTTAGTCATTGTGGGTTGTTTGAATAATGTTAGTGACACACAACTTTTCAATAGCATTTCTGGCCTAAAAGTTTCAATTATTAGACTTCATGTATGCTGCAATTCAAATATGACTCTCCACACATTTATTGCTAATGTAAATACAATATATATTTGTATTGTTTTGAATGATACTTCCTTGGTAATATGTTGCCTGCAGCTCTGTGCTATTGAAATAACAAGAAACACAGGGCTAAAATAAGTAAAACTAAATTACTGAGTTACCTTTAAATTTAGAATATAATGTTTTTAATATGAAGTACTTTGCTTATTAAAGGTGATTCATAAATGTTGCTAACCAAAGTTTACTATAAATTATTCAATTAACTCCTCCACAGTTTTTTATAACACTGAATTTTACTTTCCCCACTGGAGAGTAGGAACTGGTAGTATAAATGAAAGTTTCCCTTGTCCTTCCTTATGTGGAGCCACTAGGACAGTTACCTATCTGTGTAACTGTGTATCCCCAAGGATGCCACTGTCCAATATGTCTTTGGACCATTTCACTATTCCTATTCTTTAAGGGGAAGGGGAATGGATAGAGTGAGATGTTGTCTTAATAGGAGCCCTAACACATTCCAGGTACCACACAGCCAACAAAAGCTTTGAAATACAACTTCTATCAATTTGATTACTTCATATTAAACAGCATAGAGGAAAAGAGTATCATACCTGAAAACCTGTCCTCTAGCCCTGATCCTCCTCTAATGGGTTGTGAAATCTAGCACATTTAATAGGCAAATCTAGGACTCTGATTCCTCATCTTTAGAGTATCAGGAAACAGTGTAACCTTCAAGTTCCTTTTCAGATCAAAAATTATATGACTCTGTGACTGTGGCTTTATAATAACACAGATGGATAGTATTAGATATTAGGTTTGATGATGACTTGCACAGAAATGGAAAAATGATGCTGCTATGCAGAGATGTTAGAAAACTATATAAGAAATAATAAGTGGTTTAGTACTTTTAACACATAGCCTACTTTTACCTTGCAATGCCCTTTGAAATAAAAGGAAAAGGTAGGATATAAACAGACAATATTGATAGTCAAGGTGAAAAAAAATACAAGTAATAAACACCTAAATAGTTATTTTCTGGATGGAAAAGGCAATGGAGGAGAAGCTACACAGAAAGAATCTGGGGATCAAAGTGTGCAATAAATTCAAATCAATTTCCGCTGCATGAAAGAAAGATATCAGGGTCTGTGCAAGATGAAAATAAAGTTGAATTATTCAACAAAACAAGGAAGAAACATAGCAGCATCAATCTTATTCTACACCTGGAAGAATTGGCTTGAGCTTATAAATTATTTTACTGTAGAGAAATGTAAATTGAACAGTATTAAAAAAAAAGACTGAAAATATTAGTGGTATAGATTTAATTAAAATGGAAAGAGGAAGGGGGTGGCAGTCATTATCTAAATTGTCAATCACAAATCTGTCAAATAGGACTGTTTCTAAACATCTGAAAGATATAAAAACTTACTAGAGTAAGTCCCCACAAATTACTGGGGCAAAAGCATTTGGTTAAAGTTGTAGTAAACTAATGGCTAAGCCTGAAAAAGAGTTTGTTCCAATCCTTGAAAGCATTTCTAAAATACACTGGCACTCTTGGAGTAGGAGGTACACACTTAGAATAAAAACAAACAACATAAAATTGTGTAGATGTATGAGTTATGTATAACTATAATTCATTAGAACTAGACTTAAGATCCTTATTATTGGAGATATAAGATTTTTATCCCTATGTTATTATATGGCTATAAGATCATTATTATTAAGTTCATATAACTGCATGTTTCAGAATTTATCTTTTTCTTAAAAGCTGAATATGGGAGTAGAAAGAGCAGAGTAGAAAGATTCTTAATTATTTTAGTGATTATTTGCATTTACTCGAGAAAGAACATTATAAAGTATAAATATGAATTAAAGATGTCGATTTTTAACCAGGTCCTGTCTGAAAGCTGAAAGAAGTAGGCAATTATCTTCAAGATATTTCTATTACTTCTCTTAGCTTTATTGTTTAAACTCCAGAACCCTCTACGCAGAGTATATCTTATCCAGGATTGAAAAAAAAACTAATAAAAATCATGAAATCTATTTATTTTCCTCAGATCACAACCCCTAAACAATGTAATGATCTGTTTCCCAATGCTGAAATAAAAGAACCAGGTGGGACCTCTGCAAGGAAGCTGTATTTTTCTTAAAAATGCTTTTATACCTTTACATTTTTTCCAGTGTTCTCCCTGGCACTTCCCTTGCCTTCACAATTGGAATAGAAGCTCCTCAGAACTTAATTAACCATGTCTTGGTTGACTAAACAAAATCCAACATAGGCAATCAACAAAATGAAAAGCCATCTTACAAAATGGGAGAAAATATTTGCAAACCATGTATCTGATAAGGGATTAATATCTAAAATATACAAGGAACTCATATAATTCAATAGCAAAAAAAAAATAATCTAATTAAAAATGGGTATAGGTCCTGAATAGACATTTTTCCAAAGAAGACATACAAATGGTCAATGAGTACATGAAAAGATGCTCAACATCGCTCATCGTCAGGGCAATGCAAATCGAAACCATAATGAGATATCACCTCACACCGGTTAGGATGTCTATTATCAAAAAGAAAAGAGATAACAAATGTTGGAAAGGATTAATATGTGATGGAATATTAGTCATCCTTAAAAAAGAAGGAAATCCTACCATTTGTGACAACAAATGAACCTTGAGGGCATCCATGAAATGAAATAATTCAAACAGAAAAAGACAAACACTGCATGAAAGACAATCCACTGTATGTGGATTCTAGAAAAGCTGAACTCATAGAAACAGAACGTAGATTAATGGTTGCCAGGGGCTGTGGGGTGAGGGAAATAAGGATATGTTGGTGAAAGGGTACAGCTTCCAGTTTTAAGGAGAATAAGTTCTGGGGATGTAATGTACAGCATGGTGACTATAGTTAACAACACTGTATTGTATATGGGAAAGTTGCTAAGAGAGTAGATCTTAAATATTCTTACCATAACAACAATAACAACAAAATGCTAATTATGTGAGGTGAAGGAAGTGTTAACTAACCCTATTGTGATAAACCTTTTACAATATATGAGAATTAAACCTTCACATTGTATACCTTAAACTTATACAGTGTTATATACCAATTATGTCTCAAGCTGGAAAAAATATTCTAAAAAAACCCCAGCAGAGGGCTGTGCATACTTATTCTTAATTCTTCTTCCTCTTCCTTTTTAAACAAGACCAAAATATATGAGATATTAGAGAATAACTCATTTGAAGATATTGTTTCTTACTTGAGAAATTAAGACCTGAGATGAAAGTAGGCTTTCTCAGAGAAACAAGCTTAATTATTGATGAAGCCATCCTGTTCCCCTTCTCTTGAGGAACACAAACAAACACATGGGAGCTCTCAGGAGATTAATGTACCAAGAAGAGCAACCTCCTGTTATTTGGAGCTTTTGACATGGAAAGGAGACATATTAGTTATAATATTTACATTTATATTTTAAACATCATCTACTGTTTCAATGGAAGCCCACAAAGAAACAGGTCAATACTATTGGTTGTGACATTTAAGAAATTACCAAAGCAGTAAGTTCATTAAGCCTACAATCCGATGTAAACCAATTAGTTTTCCTTTTCTGCTTATATTAAAAAAAAACACACATTCTAATGAATGTAAATATTTAATACTTTTGATCTTTCATCCCTTAAATACTCCCATATGAATCTGCATCAGTGAATTATAATTATTATAAGAAGCAACAAACTGCAGCCCATTCAAATACAGTGCACATTTTAAGGGCTTTTTAAAAGGCAGTTTTGTTAAATACTTTTATGCCTTACAAAGGCAATCATACTTGAGCTCAAATTTTATTCCATCCATAAGAACACAGAGTACAAAAAGAAATGGCATAAACACTGAAATACGTTATTTCAACAATATGTGCTCACTTACATAGCATCAATTACTTTTAGAAATTTGAAATGAAAGGCCAGATTGGCTTAATAGAATGAACAAATTTGAGTTGTTCTTTTTGGTTGTTAGAAGTATTTTTTAAAAGTAGAATTTCAAATAAATCATGACAACAGTTCATTAAATCCTTGTTCATCCACATTAAAATGATAAGAAATACAAACCTAAAACATGGATTAAACCAAAGCTGGAAAAATTATCTAAATATTTACTTAGAAAATACAGCTTTTTGGCTTATCTTTTAGTTTCATTTTTTAAAGCATGCCTTTAAAAGCAATTGAATGTTCACATATTTAATTTGAAAAGTGCTTCATGTTTTCTCAAATTCTTTTATGGCATTTATCTAACTTAAAATTTTGTGGATTAGATGGGACTGGTATTATTTTGACAATATCATTTTGCCAATATTATTTGACAATATTATTTTGTCAATATGATTTGACAAACAAGAATTCTGACACAAGATGGCTGGCTGCACAAGGTGGCTTTTAGCAGAACTAAACTTCCACTGTCCCCCAGAAGCACATATGGAAAACCACAGGGCACCTTCCTCTGACATCTGTAACACCACAGCCTTCATTTGGTAGGTTAAGGGTCTTTCAAGAGAAATTCAGCACCAAGTGGCAACATACTTCCAAAGGCAAGCTCATAAATACTGCATAATATGGAGGTTTAGGAAAAATATAGGTAGTCTCATCTATATGTAATTGTTTCAAGTTCACAAAGAATCATTTATCTACTGTTACCCATAGTGATGATTAGCCTAACGTATCAACTTGGTCAGGCTATGTCACCCAATTATCTAATCAAGCACTGATACAGGTGCTGCTGTCAAGCTATTTTGTAAATGTGGTGAAAATCCATTATTAGTTTAACTTTACTATTTTTTTTTTATTGGATAACCAAAGAACAGGAATCTTGAGGGGAATATCTTTAAAATTCTGCCTAACACATTGGACATGTCAAAAGGACATGAGCCAACACCAAAGAGCTTCTGAAGGACAAAACTTGATCAATTTGAGAAAAATAAGATGTTATTTGATTATATCCCAATGAATAAGAACATCCATACTTATATAAATTAAGGATTAAAATAAATAAATAAATAAGGTAGAACTTACTTATAGAATAATTCCAAGTAATAAATATAGATGATATGAGGGACATAGCACATCACCATTAGAACACCAAAGTAGTAATTTGCTGCAGGTAAGATCCACCGATGAATGTTAAACTTAATGGGTAAAACTTTAAGGAAAAACAGGATATTTGCATAGCTTCAAAGTACCTCACCTCCAAATTTTAATTAATATTTACAGCTGTTTACTTTTAAACATGTACTCACAAATTCTTTGCTACTTCTTCCTCCAAGGGGTGAAGCTTAATTCCCCTTCTACTGACTATGAGCTGGACTAGGTGACTCACTTCTAAGAAATAGAGCGTGGAATTGGAGAAATAGAAATTTACAGAGGAAAAACTTGGCAGGACTTGTTTTTGTGCTTTTCTTTACAAGAAACACTATTTGCAGGTGACATGAATGCATAAGTAGAAAGCTGCAGAAAATCTACAATCAGCTACTAGAACAAATAAACGAATCTAGCAATGTCATAGGATACAAGGTCAACACGGAAAAATCAACTGCATCCCCCATACAGTAGCAGCAAACAATTGGGAAGCTAAATTTTTAAAATCCCATTCAAAGCAGCAACAAAAATATAAAACACCTAGGAATAAACCCAGCAAAATATGTCCAAGACTCCCACAATGACAACTACAAAACATTGCTGAGAGAATTTAACAAGATCTCAATACATGGAAGTGTATATACCATGTTCATACGTTCAAAGACTCTGTTAATATAGTTATTATCATTAAATTGATCTACAGACTCAAAGCAATCCCAATAAAAATTTCTGCAGGTTTAAATAAATAGATAACCGGCTGATTCTAAAATATATATAAAATTCAAAGGATCTAGAATATCCAAAGTAATTTCAATAGAGAAAAACAAAGTTGCAGAACTTTCCCTACCTAATTTCAAGACTTACAAGGCCACAGTAATCAAGACAGTCCGATACTGGTGAAAAGACAGACAGGTAGACCAATGGAACAGAACAAAGAGCACAGAAACAGACCCACACATACATGAGCCCCTATTATCAGTTTAAGTAAAGAAGATTACCCTTGATAATGTGGGTGGGCCTCATCCAATCAGTTGGAAGGCAAAAACAGAGAACTGCTGAAGGGGAAGATATTCTGCCTCAAGACTGCAGCACTGACTCCTGTCTGAGTTTCCAGCCTGCTAGCCTACCCCATTTGCTAGCTTCTACAATCACGGGAACCCATTCCTTAAAATAAATCTCCTGATATGTGTACATATATAGCCTACTGGTTCTGTTTCTCTGGAGAATCTGACTGATAAACGTATCCTCTCTTTCAGTTGTCTTATAGGTTCCTACCCACCAAAAAAAATTTGTTTTTCTACTTTGTTCTCTATGGAGGGGTTAGGAAAGGCCTTTCTGAACAAGTGTTTTCAATTAGCATTTATAGCTAATTTAACACATAGCTTACTATGTGTTAGTCACTGATTTAAGTACTCTGCCTATATTAACAGCTACCCCAAAAGATAGGTACTACTGTTATTCCCAACGTACAGATGATGAAACTGAGGCCTATGGGATATTAAGTGACCTATCACACAGTTAGTAAATGCTAGAGTCAGGTTTCAAATGTAGGTTGTCTAGTTTCATAACTTACATTATAGCTATGCTATATTGTCATTTTAAAATGGGTGGATGTAAGGCATATTTTGGAGTTAAGCTAATAAAATTAAATTATGGTTTTGGATGTGAGGGAAGAAGGAATAAAGTATAACTCATGCTATCGACTCAACTAAGTTGTTAGTCCCATGACTAAATGGAGAAAAAATAAAGGAAGGTATATTTGGGTTTGAGTGAGAGCAATATTACACAGATTTACCTTCAGCAGAGGCCCAGAGGTAAACATTTTGGAGTCTTTGGCATATAGAGTGAGATGACTGACAGAGGAGGAAAGAAAGCCTGAGCCCTGGCACATTCCAAACTTTAGATTCTTAAGCAGATGTGGAACCAGAAGGAGGTGGAGGAAAGGAGATACTGTGAAGCCAAAAGCCATGAGAAATAGGGGTGGCCCAGGAGGGAAGCATGGTTGTCAACTCCATGTGATGCTATTGAGAGACTGAGCAAAGCTGTAGAGAGAAATGGCCAGATATGACCGACAGCTGAACCCAGTAACTGACCACAGCAGTTCCATGGAGTGGTCAGTCTGAAAGCCAGAATGGTGCAAGTGAAAAAGAGACCACCCATAGCACATTTATTTTTAAAACTCATGGGAGATAGATTTGTGATAGAGCAAGTATGGCAAAATGTTAATGACAGATTTAGGTAGCGGTTTTGCAGGGATTCCCTGGAAAACTGTTCAATGTCTGAACACTTTCATAATAAAATGATGGGGGAAATGCATGGAAAATATGGACATCACATTCAGGACTGTGGTTCCCTGGCCAAGCTGAGCAGTGAGCGCAGGAAGGGAAGGATATACAGACATTGAGGTAATAAGCAGGCAGCTTCCACTCCATGGACAAAGTTTTATTTCTTAAGCAAAGAGCATACTGGTATTCTTGTTATTCCTCATGTGGTTCTGTATCTATTATATTGCATGATAAAAAGAAAAGTAACTATGGGGTAAGAAAAATGGGGTTGTTGGAGGTGGTTTGCAGTTAGGTAAGGTTTTCTGTTTGTTTTAACCTATCACATTTGCATCTGTTTGAACTGCTCTGGTAGAAAGGAAGAAACTGATAATTCCAGAGTGGGATGAGATCACCCAAGTTGAGTCTTCCAAAAGGTGACAGGTGAAGGGGACCAAAAGCTCCAGTGGAGGGGTAGGTTTGGGAGAAGAAGTGGCTCTTCATTCTTTTCGACCCATGAGAACAAGAATACAGGTAAACAGCATTAGGCAGTGACTCTTGATTTGTAAATAAACAGCATTAGGCAGTGACTCTTGATTTAAAAAGAAGTCATTCATCTGCTGCCTTTCCTATCTGCCCTTTTCTCTCCAATTTAACAGGAAGTCCATTATTAGCTTATAATGATTAAGATTCTCTATGCTTAGCTTTGAGATGTTGGGATGGCATCTCCGTAATTTATTGTAAGTTCTGATTTTTCCATATTGCCTGTATGTCACTCCTGAGGGCCGGTCTTCTAGGACCTTATGTTAGCATGCGATTAGCAAAATTCAGCATGGCTTTAGAAGCTGTTTGCCTTGTCCATTTATTTTCTTTTCCGAAAGCTTGCTCACTCAGTCTCAGTTTCAGAGGGGTCCACTGCTAATGAAGACAGCCTGGGTTGCATCAAGTTGCTGGCATATATCATAATTAGGGATGCATCAGTGAATCAGCTTCATTTTGGACAATCCTACCCCGTTGTTATTCAAGATGTTTACGTCAAATGCATTTTTGATTGAATTACAGACTTAGCTATTAGGGAGGAAATGCTTGATAACCAGTTTTCTTTATGGGGTAAGGCAGCATTTCCTTTTATGCATGGTAGGGATCAGATGTTTGGTTTAATTTGACCTTAAAGCAAGGTGAAATTCAAATGAAATGGAGGTTATTGAGTGATCTACCTGAAAGATTGTTTTTAATTTTATAATTAAAATATCATAAAACTTTACGTTTACAACTGGTCTGTTATAAAGCATAAGAGCGCAATTTGTTGCTCCATTGTAACAAGTACCATAACAATGATGATAATGATAAAGGCAAGAGCCACCAGGCTTTTAGAGCCTGCAGCTGCTAGGTCTGGTGCGAAGCACTTTACATGCATCCCATCATCTGCTCTCCACAGCAGTCCGGGAAGTGTGTGTATGAATAGCCCCACTTAACTCATGCAAACACTGGGGCAGAGAGGATAAGTAACTTGCCCACGTCACACAGCTAATGCAGCATGAAGACTGCAGAACTGGAATCTGACTCTGAATTCGCTGCCTCACACCTGCCACCATGCCCCTTCCTGACACCTGGTCCATCCCAGGGTGGATCCGTATGAATAGCATGCCTGGCTCCTCTTTAGTCTCTGACATTGTTTTTTCTTCTTTTCCATGGATCTCTATTTTCTTTCTTACTGTGTTTTGTATATCCCTGCAAGCCTCTTTAAATCTTCTCTGTGAAAGGTAAGAACAGTTTTCCTTAAGTTGACAAGTTTGGACCTCAGTAAATGGTATTAAAGGGAACAGTCCTCAGCTGGCAGTCTTTGAAACCAGATTTCCCATTTTATTCATGCAGATGTATAATTTACCATTCCTTGCAAATCAGTTTAAGAATAAGAATATTTTAGCATCCACACTGTATTTTGTCCTTGCCATTTTGCTAAGCACGTACGCATAAGGGCTTGTTATTATGGTTTCTTACTATTGTGCTCAGCTCAACTAATGATGTATCAATATTGGTTCATTAATTGTTACAAGTATACCATAATAATATGAGACGTTAATAATAGGGAAACTGGGTGTAGAGTTATGAAAATTTTCTATATTACCTTTGCAAATTTTCAGTAAATCTAAAAGTATTCTAAAATAAAGCTTTTTTTTTTTTTTAATGCAACAAGTTTAGGTGATTTTTGTAGAGACACAAGTTTTCAAATCAGTAGGGTAAATCCCTAGGACTGAGACTGATGGGTTGTATGGTAATTCTATGTTTCCTTTTATTAAAAACAAAAAACGCCAAACTGTCTTCCAAAATGGCTTCCAAAATGGCTAATTCATTTTGCATCTGAATGTACAAGAGTTCCTATTGTTCCACATCCTCACGAGCATGTCTTACTGTTAATTTGGAGGATTTCATTGACTCTAGTAGGCATACAGTGAAGTCTCTTTCTTGTTTTAATTTGCATTTCCCTAATGACAAATGACGTTGAACATTTTTTTCAAATGCTTATTTGCCATCTGTATATCTTCAGGTCATTTGCCTGTTTTTGAATCTGATGGTTCCTTTTCTTATTGTTGAATTTTTTAGAGTTCTTTATATATTTTAGATACAAGTCATTTATCAGATATGTGACTTACAAATATTTTCTTCCAGTTTATGATTTTTCTTCACTGTCTTTCACAGAGAAAAAGGTCTCAATTTTAAGTTCAACTTACCAATTTATCTTTCATTTATCATGCTTTTGGTGGTTCCATTTTTAAATTGCACTTCTGTAGCCTGAAATCATCACCCTGTTTAATTTTTTTGTCTTAATTGTCTCTCTCTTATCAGAATGTAATAGTCCTATAGGCAGAGAATGTCTGTTTTCTTTCTTCTGTATTTTATACTCCCAACTCTGCAAATAGTACATGTGCTTAATAGATAATAAATATTTGTTGAATTAGTCAATTAATGGATATGGAGCTCTTTCAGCATCAGTATGGACTTGAAATGACTAACAGAATGATGTTGCCAACTAAAAATCGTCACTTGCCATCTGGCTCTACAAGGATCAGTTCTCTAGCTACTGCAGTCACTGACCTTCAACACACCCTGAAACAAGTTCAGGGCATAGATCAGGAATGAGGCACTCTTGTGCTCTGGGAAAAACTGGCAGAACACGCTTCAGATAGTTAGATATTTTCAGGAAGAGATATTATGAGCCCAATTTCTTTCATCCTCTCATATCTAGGAAAGCTCTAAAATCATTAATGGATGAGCAGCAACCTTCTTGTGACTAGCAGCAACCCTCTGCCAAAATGTGCGCTTGAATGCATGTCTCCCCCTTCACCAAAATCACATATATACCAACCAGAACCACCCCACTTCTTCGGAGCAGTTCCTCAGAGCTAGCCAAGAGGCTGTCTCCCTGGCTATGATGCTCATGTTGCCCCAAATAAAATCTAACTCACAACTTCCACATTGTGCATTTTTTTCAGTTGACAATGTTAGGAGAACACATACAAAGTCTATTACAAATGGAGTAACAACCAATAAATGGAAGCTATTATGTTTATTATTCTTGCTGAAAGATTACAGCATTTTAAAACCCCAAGGTCTCCAGCAAGAGGGGTGAGATGAAAGAATTGTCTACCATTATCTCCCAATATGTTGCAACAAGAGCCATAAACAGGGCTCCAGGTTGATGTGGCATATTCCTGGGCCCTCAGCTAGTGCAAACTTTGGCTCACTGGTGTATTTTATTTAACAAAATATGCAATAGATAAAACTACTGCAAATGTTAAAATCTGCATTAAGATGAACCCTAAGGCGTATGGCATTTTCACATTTATGCATGTTTTTCTTCATGATACTTTCATATCAAACCTCTTTTTATCATTTTTGTCATTGTATATATCTCTAGGTTTTTTTTATTTTTTAACGTCTGATAGCGAAGCTTCTGAAAATTTATCTCATTCCTGGATAGCACCCTTTTCAATGGAAATAAAGACTTTAGTTAAAGATGATGTATATAAAGATGTAATAAGTTTAGGTTATTAACGATTCTCAAACTTTGGAAGCATAAGATTCATTTGGGGTACTACCTGGAAATAAAGATTCCCAGTGTTACCCCAGCCATACCGAATCTAGTTTTGTGGCTAGGCCCAGGAATATCAATTTTTTATGGACATTGCCCAACCTCACCCAGGTAATTCTGAACCAGGTGGTCTGTGAACTTCACTCTGAGAAACACTTGTGAAAGAAACCTCTATAAAGGAGGGAAGCAGGTGCCATGGGAGGGACGGTGAACAGCAGTGTGGGGACACAACAAAGCATCACCAGATCCCTGACTCAGCTGCAGTCTGAAACTGCAGAGACACTCACCATACCAACTTCAAGGTCTACCCTTACTTGATCTAATAAACATGCACTCTATTACATTACTTGAATAATAGTATTTTTTTACAGTAATGGATCCTACTCAGCAAAGTCCAGGCTCCAAGAAGTGAGACATGTGATGAGAAATGAGTTCTCTTTCTTTCTCATCTAGTTTTTGCCTCTCAAATCCCCATTTTCTGTCCTAGAATTCTCTTCTTCTCTGAAGGTGCTCCCCTTCACTGGAAGCACCTGCTCCCCTAGCTCTCCAGCCATACAGGAGTGAAATATCACCCCATGACAAGAGGACCCCACATTCACAATACAGGAAAGTGCCATCCATATAAGGGTAGTCAGGCCGCCGCACAGTACAGAAAAAGGAAGTTCAATATCTCTAGTAGACTCAAGCATTCAGGATGCAAAGAGTAGAGGCATAAAGCAAGGGATACCTGAGAAAAAGGACAAGCAGAGGAACATCAGAATCCTTGCAATACCTGAAATGCTCCTCCTTAGAGAGGCTGACCTCTGTGGAAAGTGAGGTAGGAAAGAGGACACTCCCCTCCTTCTTCCCCACAGTGTTGCTTTACATATTGATAGGGTGGCTGGAGGAAAAGAGGCAGAACTGCGTGAAGTTAGGAGCTTCTTGTCCAGGGAAATGGCCTCTGACCAGATCTCAGCTGGGGAATTCACACAGTTGATATAAATGGGAAGTTTCTGTTGGACAGCTCATTCCACCAATACTGCATCCCAGTACCAAAGCGGATGGGAAAGGAGAAAGCTACCAAGTCATCAAGAGGCAAAGATTTATTCCTCCTCAGAGATGTGAGGACACCTTTCTCTCTCCCTCTGTTACTTTTTCTCAGTCTTGTTCTGTCTGTCTCTGCCCACTATTCATCAGTTACTCAATAAATATTGATTGGGTAAAAAAAGAATAGTAATAGTGGAACTAGTTGGTATAACCATATCACTCCACATTTGAAATTGTATCAAAACAAAGAAAAGCTTGAATGAATAGTGAAAGGTTTGACCACCTCTTTGATTTAGGAAATGCTTCCATGAAGAAGCTACCTCTTTCATCTATCTGTACCTCTTTTATCTATACCTCTTATCACTTTGCTCCATGAGATCCCTCTTAATGTTGGGTTAAGGTCATGTACATTTCTGTCTACACCCTGGCCTGGCACATCTTATTGGCTGGGCCATGTCTTAATTGTTTTGATTTGTCTTGCCCAGACAGAGAGTGGACTGTTGACAGAAGACTGAAAACCCAAGCAACTGCTCCAAGGCTTAAGAGGGTATGGAAATATAATAATGAAATAGCACAGAACCAACTGCTGTGTTACACCATTAAATTAATCTGCTTATTGGGCAAACACAAAGGACAATGTCTATCTTTCAAATGACAGCCACATGGCTTTCTTTTACAACAACATTAAATATTTCACTGTTCTACAGATTTAGTTCTACTATATAATTATATTATAGTTATACTATATACTCAACACATATTCCCTGAATGCCTACAGAATGTCAGGCATGGTAAAACATCATTTGGCATGGAATTATATCTATCCATAACATCTTAATATAGAATATCAGGCTGTCCCTGCTATATAAGTCTCCCCTATCTAACTCCATGTAAACTACAAGCTCATAAATCTCATAAAATGACTGATTGCTATCAGCTCACTAAAGTGAACCAGTAGCTAACATAGACTGATGAGTCATCCAAGTGGGGCTGATGAGCAAGAAGCAAATTAGTCTAGTTCTTTTCAAATCAGCTGCACAAAGGAATCACCTGGGGAGCTTTAAAAACCTCAATGCCTGGGTTGCACCCCAGAGTTCCTGACTTAAATGATAAGGTTCAAGTCCTAGATGTCAAGAATTTCCAAAACTCCTCAGGTGATTCTAACATTTGCTAAAATTTGAGAACCGCTAGATTAGCCCATAGTTTAGAAACTAGAGTCTTCAATCCAGGGAGAGCTTGGTGGTAAACATTAAAAATGTTTTGGCATTCTTTGTCCCAAAGCTGGCCAGAGCTTCCATATGAAGACCTGATTGAAATAACTCCCTTTGCAATCCCCAGGAGCAGCTTTTCTACGTAGAGTTCACAGGCTGCACAACTATCCAATCATAGTTTGCTGGGACCACTTACAACGACCACTAATTCTAAGCCACACTGAGCTATTCAATCCTCCTCAGGAGACTGCTAGACACTGATTCAGCTCTCCAGAATCCTGGGTCTAAGATTGATCATTAATAAGAAGGAAAGCTATTTTCTTAAGGAGTACAGATTGATTTCATAAATTATAATGAATAAATTTACTCTGACATTTATATAAAATTTAATTTCTCAAAAATCCTTGTGACTTCATTATGTAAAACAACTTAATGAAGCAAACACAACAATTACTGTCTGTTTTTGAAAAATGGAGACACTGAGGTTGAAAGTGGTTAAGTGATTTAGCTTAAATCATATAGTCAATGACCAAAGTAACACTGGAAGTCAGATATATTAATCAAACATCCAATGCTCTGCTAACTTCATATGTAAATCTCTTTGAATATCACCTGCCATGTGCTACAGCATCATGCCAGGTCCTTTAAGAGCAGAAAGAAATCCACACACATCATTGGTCCTATCCTAATGAAGTTTAAACTTAAATTAGGAAGACAATATACATATATGTAGTACTTTACTTATGATAAAACAGACAGACAGACACACACACCCTTGACCAACCATCTTTACCCAAGTCTAAACTATCCCATCTTTATCCAAATCAAAAATATCAGTGTTCTAAGCTTTGAATACGATTTCTCTTCTTTATATATGTTTAGGTAATTTATTTTGTTACTTGTTTTTCATACAAATGCTGTCATAAGCCTGCTCAAATACCTTTTTTTTTGCAGTTTATAACTTAGAGTACAGTAAAATCTTCTACTGAAATATTCTAGGGTAAAGATATCGTCATCACTCATACTGAGCACTTTAAAAAACCTGACATGCAGCCTAGGATTAAATATATATTTTTTAAATGATAAATTCAAACAACACTAAGTTTAACCCTATGAGATACAATAATGACATAGTTAAATAGATAACTTCATATATAATCTTGCCAGATTACAGTAATTATAATCATGAATATTGTGAAACTTCAAAAGAACAATAACTCATTCTATATTAAAAATCTGAAAATGGAGATGTAAAATACTAAAGCTTCAGGCATTTACTCAGGCTGAAAATGTTTTTTAAAAGTGGCAAATCTGGGACTCCCCTGGTGGCTCAGTGGTTAAGAATCCACCTGCTAATGCAGGGGACATGGGTTCGAGCCCTGGTCCACGAAGATCCCACCTGCTGTAGAGTAACTGAGCCCCTGTGCTCTAGAGCCCGCAGAGCGACAACTACTGAAGCCCGCACGACTAGAGCCCGTGCTCTGCAACAAGAGAAGCCACCGTGATGAGAAGCCCATGCACTGCAACGAAGAGTAGCCCCTGCTCACCGCAACTAGAGAAAGCCTGCACACAGCAACCAAGACCCAACACAGCCAAAAATTAATTAATTAATTAAAATTTTAAAGTGGCAATACTTTTGGCCATTTGATCTAAAAAAGCAAAAACAGCTCAATAGTAAATGATATCTAATAGATTTAATTCTGAAAGTATACATCATTTAATAAGTAAGCATGTGTGGATGCTAGAGCCACTTTAAAGGAGGAAACTGGAAACTGTTTCTAAATGTCAGTGTTTTCATAATTTCTGAATATCATCTTATGTATTAGAAAGTAGATTTCTATGATGGAAGGAAAGATACTATGTTTCAAAATTTCAGTGACTAAATACACACCTGCCCTAGTCCTCACTTACTCTCCCAAGTTCCTTTCTCCCCATCTCTCTCTGAAAGTCAACTCAGCCTCTCACTTACAAATAAAATCTGGGTAATGGGCAAATAGAAAATTTGGGCAAAGCCAGACAGGCTACGGATATTACACAACAAATAACCAAGTTGGGGCAGAAAAGAGAGCCTGTGGGTACAGAACTGGAAGGAGGGTGTGAGGACCTTGTTCTCAGGGATAAGAAGCACAGACGTCTGAAGTGTATTTGAGACTGAGAGGTATTTGAAGATGAGAGAAACACAAGAGAATTTCAAAGGCTTCTTCCAATAAAATTTGTTATTTTGCAAATATAACAACGTTTCCTTGAATTTGACCCTGTTCAGAAAAGGACATGTAGCAGTTAGGCTTTGAAAAGGCAACACATAAGCATCATTTCTTATGCATAATTTTTCTGTAACAAGAAATGGGTAATATAATGAAAATTTAAAATATCCTCTAGAATAACAACCATGATAAGCTGTCCTAAATTAACATCTTTATACTTTCTCACTCTAATATTCCTAGAACAGTCTGGCCAAGAACTATGTTGGTTATTATATTATGTCCACAAAACACCATTTCATACAAGCTTTGAGAAATCTAAAATATAATTTCTACAGAAGGTGTGAAAACTAACTTCTAAGGAAAAAATAAGGGAGAGCTAAGAGGTTGCTGGGGAAACTAAATGAGAAAATGTAACTTGTCTGATAACAGATAAATCTTTGAGAAAATGGACTAGACACCAGTTAATAAAAACCCTCAGGGCTTCCCTGGTGGCGCAGTGGTTGAGAGTCCGCCTGCCGATACAGGGGACGCAGGTTCGTGCCTCGGTCCGGGAAGATCCCACATGCCGCGGAGCGGCTGGGCCCGTGAGCCATGGTCGCTGAGCCTACGCGTCCGGAGCCTGTGCACTGCAATGGGAGAGGCCACAACAGTGAGAGGCCCGCGTACTGCAAACAAAAAGAAACAGAACCAAAAAAAAACCCTCAGTACTAGGGAGAGGTTCACTATATTGATGGTGGTGATGGTTTCATGGTGCACACACCTGTTAAAACTTATCAAATTGTACATTTTAATGTGTGAAATTTATTATCTATCAGTCAACCAAAAAAAGGAAAAAAAAAAAAAACTAGCCAGGCTACAGATGCATGAACACGTGTCCATCTGCAATTCAGAAGCAGTACCAGTTTTCAATAGCACTTGGAAACTTGGAAGCTATCATGTTGCTAAAACGCATACACAAATATACTCCATCCACATTAGATGAAATATGTAAAATTTAACACTTCAACTTAAAATAACAATTTACATGAGTGTAATGTAAATAAAATTAACTTTTAGGGGGAAGAAGATGGCAGTATGAAGAAGGGTTGTTATTTCCAGGGGCCAAATATCCATCTGCGAATTTAAAAAGTGGTTGGTTTGCAAGAAGAAAGGGGATAGAACACTCATTCATCTATTCCTTCATTCATTCAACAAATATTTATTGAAGTCTGATGAGTGCTAAGCATTGCAAATCAATGACCGCAAAAGAGACAGAGTGTGTTCTCTACCTTCATTAATTTCTAGTGTGGCAGAGAAGAAAGTTATCAATCAAGTCACCTCACAAAAATTAAATTATCCTGTGGAAAGTGACAAGGAAAAATCCATGAAAAAGTATGACAGGAGAGTCAGGGAAGGTTTCCCTGGGAAAGTGTTCTTTGAGCTGGGATATGCAGAATGAGTCACCCTTAACTGTGAGAGAGGAGACAGCATGTATAAAGGCCCTGGGACAGGTAAAACATGGTGCTTCTGAATAACTAAAACAGAAATTGTTGAATTTAAGAGATACTTAGGAGTAAAATCTATGGGTCTTGTAATAGACTGTATCTGGAAGGAGACGGAAGTAGCAAGAATGATACCAAGATTTCTGCAATTGGATACGTATGTGTGGCATTCATTAGATAGGAAATGGAGGACACAGGTCAGGCTGGGGTTAGGTGTCTGTTCTAATTTCATGGTGTCTTAGAATTTTCAACTAAAGCTGCTGAACAAGACTACATCAAAATTAAAAACTTCTGTGCATCAAAGAACACAACCAACAGAGTGAAAAAGTAGCCTAGAGAATGGGAGAAAACATTTGCAAAACAATATCTGATAAGGGGTCAATACCTAGAACTCTTAACTACAAGAACAACAGTAATAAAATAAATAACCTGAGTGAAGAATAGGCAAAAGGCTTAAATAAACATTTCTCCAAGGAAGATATAAATATGGCCAACAAGCATATGAAATGATGCTCAGTATAACTAATCATTAGAGAAATGCACATCAAAACCACAATATCGGGCTTCCCTGGTGGCGCAGTGGTTGAGAGTCCACCTGCCGATGCAGGGGACATGGGTTCATGCCCCGGTCCGGGAAGATCCCACATGCTGCAGAGTGGCTAGGCCTGTGAGCCATGGCTGCTGAGCCTGCGCGTCCGGAGCCTGTGCTCTGCAACGGGAGAGGCCACAACAGTGAGAGGCCCGTGTACCACAAAAAAAACAAAACAAAACAAAACAAAAACCACAATATCACCTCACACCCATTATGATGACTACTAAAAAAAAAAAAATAAATAAAATAACAAACATTGTCAAGGATGTGGAGAAACTGGAACCCTTGTGCACTGTTAGTGGAAGTATAAAATGGTACAGCTGCTATGGAAAACAGTCTGGAGGTTTCTCAAAGAATTAAAAATAGAAGTACCATAGGATGCAGCAATACCACCTCTGGGTGTAAATCCAAAAGAACTGAAAGCAGGGTAATGAAGAGATTATTTATATACCCATGTTCATAGCAGGATTATTCACAATAGCCAAAAGGTGAAAGGGACACAAATGTCCATCAATGGATGAATGGATAAAGAAAATACCATATAAATACATGATAGAATATTATCTAGCCCTAAAAAGGAAGGACATTTTGACACATACTACAACATGGATAAACCTGGAGGACATTATGCTAAGTGAAATAGGCCAGTTACAAAAAGACAAACGTTATATGATTCCACTTACATAAGGCATCTAGAGTAGTAAAACTCATAGAAAAAGAAAGTCAAATAATGGTTGCCAGGAGCTAGAGGGAAGGCGAAATTGGGGGTTGTTTAACAGGTATAGAATTTCAGTTTTACAAGAGTTCTGCAGATGGGCTACTCAACCATGTGAATATACTTTACATGACTGAACTCTACACTTAAAATGATTAAGATGATATATTTTATGTTATATGTATTTCAACACAATTAATTTTTTTTAATATGCTGAATAAATATTGATAGTATTATAGCTATTTTGCTAGCTAAATAATTGATCAGTCGGTAGCTAGCTAACCAGAGAGAGAGATTTTTGAGGAAAGCTGTGAACTGAAAATACAAATTTGGAAGTCATACAAAGAAACAATAATTTTATTACACGACATTCTTCTGTTCCCTGCATCCTTAAAATCTTGAATTTTCAATGACTCTATAAATGTACAGTCTTCTCATCCTATCCTCCCTAAAGCCTGAGTTTGACACAAGAGTCTGGTTTCATCTCCAGGAGAAAACAAGTTGAAGATTTTCAAGCAACAGCAGAAATGGAGTGTTACCAGCTGTGCTATACTGCCACAACAAAAAAAATCTCTACCTCTCTATGCACCTAATTCTAGCAAAATTAAAAATGAGAAGTGTAGACAGGAAAAAAAATAAGACTACTCTTTTGAGTAGTCTTATTTTTCTAGAGAAAAATCCACTGTTTACACATCAATATACATCCCTCTAGAATAATATTATTCTGCCTACCTTGTTTGCGTACATCCTCAACAGCAGCAACCAATTCTTCTTTGAGATCTTGACTCTCCTTAGCGATCTGTTCACCCTTTTCCAGAAAGTTCTGAGTGGCTTGCTCTACAGATGCAGCCAGTACATGGGCTTTCTTTGACCTCCCTTTCTTTTTACCAGATGGGCCTTTGTTGCTTGTGTTGACAAGGGTCGTCACCTTAAATACAAAAGAACAACTGTAAAATTACTCTGCATAACTGTCTAGAAATAGCATATTATCATCTCATAATTTTAAAGTATCCTTTGCTTATTAAGTCATGAATACACATCACATAGCCTTATCTTAAGGAAAATGTGGAATTATATAGTTTAGCATATAAATTAACAGCAATTTATTTCCTGTAGAAGAAAAAAGCATGTGAATAAGGAAGAAAAGCAGATTTGCCAGTAGCTCAGTTTCCAATCCACTGGAGGGGGTGCTTTCACAGGTTGACAAATTTAGCGCTGGTTGGAATACCCAGCTTCAGGGAGGAAATAAAATAAAATAAAATGTAGAACTGCCTTTGAGCTTTGAATCAGAAGAACCAATAACTGAGCCCAAAAGTCAGGGCAGAGGTGCATGAGTAGTTAATAAATGGTGGGCCATCAATATACATTATTTATGTGTCACTTACCAAGGACTTTGAAGAGCCTTGCTATTTCTGATTTCATCTTGTAAAAACAAAATGGTAAATTTGATCCAAAGAGACCGAATGATTCAGTCTCAACATTTGGTTAACCTGCTAAAATTTCCAGAATTGAAATTAAATTTGCATTCTCACTCCTTTTCTAAGTATCATAATTTGGATACAATATCTCACCTGCCAAACTTCTTTTAGCACTCTGTCTAGAGCTATTTAATATGCTAACAAAGCTTTTAATATCTTTTAAACAACTTATCTCCTGTAGATTTCTGAACCTTTATTTTCTGCCAGTGAGAAGTCTGGAAGGGAAATGAATGCAACTGTTCCATATTCTATTCAGCTAGTCATCTACACCTCTGCATTTTTTTTATCAGCTTCATAAGAATGTGGATGTTGTGGTTTATTTGCACTGACGTGTATCCTGGTTAGCAAACTAAAGCCTTTATTGGTGGTTATCAAGAAAGCTCGTCCAGAGAAAAGTTCTAAATGCTATAGTCTCTACAATTTACTCCAAATCCGAGAGCAAGCAGTTATTAGGCAAAGTCACAATTAATGCCCAGTCAGTTTACAGGGCAAGAGATAATATCAGAAGAAAAGTATTGAATAAATGTGAACCAAGATGATGAATGTAGCAGAACCATTACTTCAGAAGTGGTTAATACAGCGTTGGGAGCTGTCATATTCAGCTTTCTTTTGATTGTTAATAATTAGACACAGTGAATTAAAAAAGGACTCTGTAAGGACACTTAAGTACAAACACTAGACAGAAAAAAGAAAGATAAAGTCATTAAGAATAAGACTGTCAGAAAACGTTAGTTAGCTGTAAAATACATATGCAGTCAGTAACACCTTGCAGTCTTTTCAGTTCCACCCACAGAGGCAACCATCAGAAGAAAGACAGCCTGTCTCCAAAGTTACTTTTTGGAGGTACAAGAATGTTCTCCTTAAAGACGGTTTACTCTAGCACATTAACATAGCTCTCTTCCAGGAACCCCAACTCTCCAAAGAGCCGCTACCTGGAAACGAGTTTTTATGCTTCCTAAGCAAACACAGCAAACATCTCAAAAATCTTTTATTTGTATTTATTTTTATTTTTTAATCAAATGTATTTCCCATATAACATTGTATAAGGTTAAGGTGTACAACATGTTAATTTGATACATGTATATAGTGTGTTAATACATGTATATGTTGTAATATGATTGCCATTGTAGTGATACTTGGCACCTCTATCCCTTTACATAATTACAGTACAATATGATTGTCTATATTCATTACACTGTGCATAATTTCTCTATTTAGGCTAGGCTCTTTATTGGAGGAAAATATTCCTATTCTCACTGATATCTGATTTGTTCTCATTTTATATATAATTTTGAGACGTTCTGTGATCTAACTTTTCAGTCTTCAAAAATTAGAAAAAATGGATGGAGTTGGAAGCCATTAATGTTAGACATATTGGCAGTTTTGGGGAGTGGAAGCTGACAGTGAATCTATTAATACCAAAAGAGCTAAATGACTATATTCTGGTTCACCTTCTGCAAAGGCAAACAGATTTCAATTTTTGTGTTGTCTCATGGTGCATTGCTGTATTAAGCACAGTTTAGGTAATGCTCATAATAACAAGTCAGTATGAAGTGTCAGTATGTGGGAAAAAATAAACATAGAACATTACCAGGAAGTTCCTTAGAAAAATGTAATTACTTTCAAATGAAGCAAATCCATTCAGTCCTCTTTTAGTAAGAGCTCTCATTTATTCACATGTGGAAGAATGTAAAGGGATACAAGATAGCAGAATAGAAGGAAAATTATGAGGCTGCATAAATGCTCATGTCTTAATCAGTCTAGAATAAAGAAATAATTGTTAACTCTCCCTATTGCTATTCAGTGCTTTGTTGAACAACAAAGTCAACAAATTAGATAAGAAAAAAGAAAGAAGAGATATAAACATTAGAAAGTAGACACATTAAATTGTCATTACTTATAGAGAATATGAATGTATCGAGAAACTACAAAAGAATTAAAAGACAAACTATTAGAACTATTAGTGGTTAAATACTAGATAAGCAATAACAACCTAATAGAACAGCATTACCGATGAAAAATCTAGTTTAAAATATCCTATTCATAATAGCCATAAATTGATATTCTCAGAGATAACAATAACACAAAATATAGAATGTTGTATGAAGAAAATTATAATTGTAATGAAGAACATGAAAGATGATTTAAATAATAGAGAGACACACCAATGAGCTCTGGAGACTACAGATCTCTGTGTCTAAGCCTGATATCCAGGCTGGGACTAGGTCTTGGGTAGATGGGGCTTACAGACTTTTTTTTTTTTTTGCGTTACGCGGGCCTCTCACTGCTGTGGCCTCTCCCGTTGCAGAGCACAGGCTCCAGACGTGCAGGCTCAGCGGCCATGGCTCACGGGGGCCAGCCGCTCCGCGGCCTGTGGGATCTTCCCGGACCGGGGCACGAACCCGTGTCCCCTGCATCGGCAGGCAGACTCTCAAGCACTGCGCCACCAGGGAAGCCAAGACTTACATACTTTTGAAGGTCTAGTGCAGCTTGCTGGCAACCTTTTAAGAGATGGTTATTCTGTAGAAATTCCTGGTTGAATGGTACACCTTCTCTTACCCCAATCAGGCACTCTGTCTAATCCCCACATCAACTTTCACCCAAGGCAAGAGTCATTCAAGATCCACACAATCCCATTACCTCTCTAACAATTTGTGAGCACATCTTTTGTGCAGAAGAAAAAAAATAGAAAACATAAAGTTCCAGCAACAGAGACTAGGAGTAATAGCATGAACACTGACGTGTAAAAATGGGCATGATGTTTTCTAGGTAGTAAGAAGACCATTCTCACTTGAGAGGGCGGCTGTATATGAATGATACAGGAAACAAGATTAGATAGATGCGGTGGAGTAAAACTTTTAAAGGCTCTGAAACCCAAGCTAAGGAGTTTAGCTTTTATTAGCCACTGTCAACATTTTTTTAAAATGAGAAGCATATGTGTTAAAGTGTCCGTGTTCTCTTTCCATTCATTTCTCAGCCCACTGAAATTCTGCTTTTATCCTCACACCTCCTGTAGCAGAGTCCTCTTAAACTGATCTCTCACTAAAGTAATTAATAAGTTGCCAAAATCAAATTACTTTTATCTTATCATACTGCTCTTATCACATTTAGTGCTATTGACTCACCTCTTCTTTCTCCTGGAAATATCTCCTGGCTAATTCTTTTAGCAATAATCTTTTCCTTCTCCAAACTCCTGTCGCTTTTAGGAGGGTCATCAAGCTTACTTGTCTCTGTACCCACCTTTATCTTCCTCCCTCCTACACCAGGAAAGACTTGCTGCTACCACCATCTTTTTTTTTGAATTTATTTTATTAAAGTATAGTTGATTTACAATGTTGTGTTAATTTCTGCTGTACAGCAAAGATATTCAGTTATTCATATGCATACATTCTTTTTCATATTCTTTTCCATTATGGTTTATCACAGGATCTTGAATCTAGTTCCCTGTGCTATACAGTAGGACCTTGCTGTTTATCCATTCTCTATATATACTAGTTTGCATCTGCTAAGCCCAAACTCCCAACCCTTCCTTCCCCCACTCCCTTGGCAACCACAAGTCTGTTCTCTGTATCTGTGAATCTGTTTCTGTTTGTTAGATTAGTTCATTTGTGTCACATTTTAGATTCCACTTACAAATGATATCATATGGTATTTGTCTTTCTCTTTCTGATTTATTTCACTTAATATGATAATCTTTAGGTCCATCCATGTTGCTGCAAATGGCATTATTTCATTCTTTTTCTATAGCTGAGTAATATTCCACTGTACATGCATACCACATCTTCTTTATAGATTCATCTGTAAATGGACATTTAGGTTGCTTCCATGTCTTCGCTATTGTAAATAGTGCTGTTATGAACATAGGGGTCCATGCATCTTTTTGAATTATCATTTTGTACTACCACCCTTTTAAACTGATCTTCTGATCACATCATTCAGATTCATTGGCTATGCCAACTTCTCTCTAAACCCTCAACATGGCCCCTCTCTGTAGGCAACTCAACCTTAGCTTAGCAGGATATTTGATTTTCTCTAGTCATATATCTCAAATATTTCCTCAATGTCTCTGCCTCTCATCAAAGAAGAGAAGAAATCCTGCAGCTCACAGATGAGAGTATAAGTGGTTAATCGTTCTAGAACCTTGACCTAATGATGGTCCCAATGGACCCTGGTCAATAAAAAAACCTCAGCAATAGCAAGAGGATGGGAAATATAGTTTTCAGATACGTTGACTGTGTGATTTGAGTATGAAACTATGAGACCCAGGCTGGTATAGACTGCTCATCATCTAATGTCCTAAGAGTAGACCCTCCATTCTTACACAGAGGCAAGTAATGCAGTAGCCAACACCACTTCATTCCTTTCTTTTTTTTGCAATGTGTTTTATTGGAAGGCAACTTATCTGACCATGTCTCTTCAACTTGATCAGTTCTCTGCTTCCAGGATGTACAAACTCAATAGACATGGAAGACTTCTTCCAAAACTATAAGCAATAGTGAGGGCACCAAGGCACTTTGTCTTGGCAACTCTGTCACATCTGCCCATAACCAACAACAGTGTAGTTTGTCTAAGCCTTATCCAGAGGGCATTCAATTGAAAGTGAGCTCTGGAGATATCACTGTCACCCAGGGCTGGTTAGAAATATAGACTCTCAGGCCCCACTCCAGACCTACTAAAAGACAATCTGTATTTTAACAAGATCCCAAAGTAATTCATATGCACATTAAAATCTGAGAAGCACTGAATTCTAGGACAATGATTTTCAGACTTTATCATACCTTATTATTATTATTTTTATTATTATTATTATTTTTTGCAGTACACGGGCCTCTCACTGCTGTGGCCTCTCCCGTTTTGGAGCACAGGCTCCGGACGCGCAGGCTCAGCAGCCATGGCTCACGGGCCCAGCCGCTCCGCGGCATGTGGGATCTTCCCGGACCGGGGCATGAACCTGTGTCCCCTGCGTCGGCAGGCGGACTCTCAACCACTGCGCCACCAGGGAAGCCCCAGACTTTATCATACTTTAGAATCACCTAGATGCTTGTTAGATGGCAGATTCCTAGATCTTATAGTGCTTCTGCTCATGTAGGTCTCAGCTAGTGTATTTCACATGCATCGCATGAAATTAGGATATGTATGGTTTATAGACTTTACTTTCAGAAACAGCAGTCTAGCTGAAGCAAAAGAACGTGAGAGAGATAAAGCAATGACTTCTAGAGGTAAACCCTTCCTCTTATTTTAGGTGCCATGACATATCAGGAGTCTGCAAAAACAACTCGTTGATGAATTGATTGAAAGGCAATTTCCTCTGTTAGGCAATCACAAGGAACTTGGAAAAGTAAGAGTAAACAGATGTGAATGCTATAAGTCAAGCCATTATTTGAGCTCTCCAGAAAACCAATAAAAGAGAACCAAGAGCTGAAAATAAAAATGATAACTTAATTTTGCTAGATTCATGCACTCTGTAGATGTGAGTAGTTAAGTCTTTATGAATTCCACTGTTGCACTGTTCTAAAGTATTTCATTTGTCATAATTGCTCAGCAAACATAACAGAGAGCTTTGAGTACTGTTATAGCTTAAAAAAAGCAAGAGCATTGTGAGGTGCATATCTGAAAACAAAATGATCAAAAACAAGTTATTAATTCCAGGAGCAACAGAAGATAAATGCAAAAATCCTTAAAGAGGAAAACTCTTTAAGGGAGTTAAAATGCTCAAATGGTAGTATATTTGATAACATGAAGCCTCTAGGAGAAATCTTGTCAGGTTTTGAGCAGTGCCAAGTCAGAAAAACAACTGCCAAGTAATGAGTCAAAATGAGGTCTTCCTTGAATCACTCCTTGATTACCTAATCTATTCCTTTTGCCATTATACAGTAGGCACAAATATGGCTTGTATTTTTCCTTATAAAATATATGAAATGATATACGCTCACCTTGTGGTACAGTCCATTATAAGTTGTTTCCTAGCACAGAATCTCCAGGACCTATAAGGTGTATGTATATTGTGCATTTTGGAGAGAAAAGGAGATCAGCACAGTGACACTAGTGCTCGAGCAAAAGGAGGTGATAATACAGACTTATGGTAGTCTCACTAATAACTAAAGTAAAACTTCCATGTCATAGAAACTATTGCAGTAGAATTTCGGATTGAACTGATCTTTTCTTCCCAAACACAACTCCACATCCCGTTTTAGACAAAAAGAAGTAAATTACAAGAACTGCAGTTACTGATGCTTCCACAACTTCAAAAGTCAGAATTAGAAATGATGATCTTTTATAACGAGGCACTAGTAATTTAAAGAGGGATAAAATAAAGAATAATTCTGGTCTCTTTGTCTTTGAAAAATTTCTTCCCACTTATTTGATATTGACAGTGTAGATTAGTATGTATGTTCATTGATACAGAGTCCTGGAAGCATGCATTCTTAAACTTTGAAGGTAAGGTTTTATTATATCTAAAGCAGACCTGAACTTCTACTAGTTAATTAATGCTAGAAAGAAAGCCGATAAATAATGTTTCCCATTTAAGTTATTGTTCTTTGTAGACTCACCTGCAATTTTTAAATAAGGCCACAAGGCAAGCCTTCCCACTCAGTTGCTTTGGTATACTTTTTCCAAATACTTTATCTTGAAGAGTATACAGATGGTCTCTGATTTGTCATGGTTTGACTTACTGATTTTTCAGCTTTACAATGGTGAGAAAGCGATATGCATTCAGTAGAAAACATACTTCGAATTTTGGTTTTTGACCTTTTCCTGGGCTAGCAATATGTGCTATGATACTCTCTCGTGATGCCAGGCAGGGGCAGCCTCAGCTCCCAGTCAACCCACCATCCCATGATCCCAAGGGGAAACAACCACACACTAATATCCATTCTGTACTCACACAACTATTCTGTTTTTCACTTTCAGTACAGTATTCAATAAATTACATTAGGTATTCAACACTCTATTTAAAATAGGTTTCAGTTATCCATATACATATACCTATTCTTTTTCAAATTCTTTTCCCACTTAGGTTATTACAGAATATTGAGCTGAGTTCCCTGTGCTGTACAGTAGGTATATGTATAACTGAATCACTATGCTGTACACCTGAAACTAAAACATTGTAAATCAACTATAGTCCAATATAAAATATTTTTTTTATTTAAAAAATAAATTAAAATAAGCTTTGTGTTAGATGATTTTGCCCAGCTGTAAGCTATGGTCTAAGCACATTTAAGGTAAGCTATACTAAGCTATAATGTTCAGTAGGTTAGGTGGATTAATGAATTTGCCATATGATATTTTCAACTTACGATGGTTTTATCAGGACTTGACCTCATTATAAGTCAAGGAAGATCTGTTAACATCAAAAAGTAGATTTCCAAAATTAACCCTAAAACAGACATTCTGTGATTGGGTTTGAGGAATTTCTATGGCCGGCCAGTTTTGACTATATTAAATTTCTATGAATAGCCAGTTATAACTATATCAAATTTTTTCTAGGCTAAACTTTCTGTGGTTACAATTTACAGAGTGGATCAGGGCCCCCTGGATGATCGATTCATCTTTAGATTAGAAGTGGTTCAAACTTATTTCCTAGCAAGAATCTCACTAGTGTCTATAAGCCAAAATGAAATGAGGTGGCCTTCTCGGGACTTCCCTGGTTGTGCAGTGGTTAAGAATCGCCCTGCTAATGCAGGGGACATGGGTTCAAGCCCTGGTCCGGGAAGATCCCACATGCAGTGGAGCAACTAAGCCCATGCACCACAATTACTGAGCCTGTGCTCTAGAGCCCGTGAGCCACAACTACTGAAGCCCACACGCCTAGACCCCGTGCTCCTCAACAAAAGAAGCCACCACAATGATAAGCCTGCATGCCGCAATGAAGAGTAGACCTCACTCGCCGCAACTAGAGAAAGCCTGTGTGCAGCAACGAAGACCCAACACAGCCAAAAATAAAAAAATAAATTTATTTTAAAAAAAGGTGGCCTTCTCCTTAAGCACTTGTTCTTCAGAAGAAACTCAATTTTCCTTATAGGATGTTAAACTAACATTTTCCACTCTCTATTAAGCCTGCTGTTTCATATTTAAGTAGCAGCATTAGGAGCTCAATTTCTTGTAACCTCCAGGGAGTGTGGTCTAGATTTTCTGTCATCCAAAAGCTTGTCTGAGAGAAACAACATTTAGTTTTGCTTGAAGGAAGTGCAGTCCACGTCTCTCTCCACCTATTATAATAGCTCAACTTAAAACACATAAGTAAAGAGAGAAATGGTATTATCCTGGACACTGGTGCAAATGTTTCTACTGCCTTAGTGCAATATCACTTACTTCAACAGAGGATACTACCACAAAGGGTTTTAGAAAGCTCACTGTGTATACTCTAAAGTTATAGATAAGATAATCATTCTTCACATAATACTGAGAAATTTTTGAATGATTTTAGTACCAAGAATATTGGAACCTCTCCTTAGAAACGGGTTTGATTTTATTTCATGGACATTAAATTGTGTAATAAATAAATTATTCCTTTTTGCACTGACTTCAATAAAAAAAAGCTTATCCCAAGTCTGTGGTCCCTATTATAAAGCATATGATTTAATGTTTATTATTACTGTGTTAGTCTCCATCTTTGCTCCTTATCTATACTTATAGTCATCTTTCTTTTTAAATCACTTTCCTTTAAGGTATGTTAACCTTTCAGTATTTTATATATCCTTTAAAGTCTCCATAAATCTTTTACAGAAGGCAGTAAAATATATTCTGTCAATTGATATACCTTTTTTCCACACTTTTACATATGCAAAATGAAGATTAATCCTACAATCTGTGTCATCTAAAATATACATTTGATAAAATTTTATTTTTTTCTTACAGATACTTAAATATATATATCTTACAATTGATGACACGCTAGATTTGATGAAACATGGTAAATCAAACAAGCACAAGAAACAAACTTATTTAAAGGATCTAGTAACAACCTAGATTTTCCTAGAATCTCTGTAACTTTCAATGTCTACACTTACAGCAATGAAAAATTACACTCAAAATTAAGACACTAAAGCAATATCAGAATTCACTGAAGGAGCAACTGTTTAGAATCAGGAATTTTAAGTGAGTGAGAAGATGTTTCTGTTTTTAAAAATCCTAAATGTTGGGACTTCCCTGGTGGTCCAGTAGTGAAGAATCGGCCTTCCAATGCAGGTGACGCAGGTTTGATCCCTGGTCAGGGAACTAAGATCCCACATGCTGCAGGGCAACTAAGCCCACGCACCACAACTACTGAGCTCGCGGGCCTCAACTAGAGAGCCTGAATTCCGCAAATTACAGAGCCCACGAGTCCTGGAGCCTGTGCGCCACAACTAGAGAAGAGAAAACTCACACGTCACAACTAAAGAAAAGCCCACGCGCGGCAGTGAAGAGCCCACAGGCCACAATGAATCCCGCATGCTTCAACAAAGATCCCGCGTGCCACAATTAAGACCAGATGCAGCCAAAAATAAATAAACAAACAAACAAACAAACAAATAAATAAATCTTCCCCAAAACAAAAAAAAACCCTAAATGTTCTAACCATCAGCACCCATCTGAGAAAATCCCATGCTGTTCTTAATGCCCCACCAAATTGAAGAATGACTAAACTACGTTCATGATTCACTATTTTGGATTTAACTAAGATTAAAATAAAAGGAAACAAAATAAAACTAGACTGTTACAAGAAACAGTATACACAAATCTGAAACCATGATAAATAAAAACTATTTTCCGATCAACACTATGTTAACTAAAGGATTCAGTTGACCAAAACTTCTATTCCCCCCAAATTCATCAAGCCTTTTTACTATTACAATCATTGATTGACAATGCCACTTGCTTTGACATTTTCCTTCTTTAAAGTTAGTGGATTCCAACAGAGTGCACACACTCTATGGGAAGTAATGGATAATCCATAGGATGCAGGAAAAGTATCAAGATTCTATATTGGCTTTTGTGTAAAAAAGGAAATTAAGAATTAAGCCATACTAATGTTTCATATAAGGACTTAAACTGGCACCACCACCTCATCTCTATATCAGATGGCCTTGAGCCACATATGACAAATGGGGTATCTTGAGAGAAAGATAAGGTCCACAAATCCAAGGAATTGGCAATGGTGGCCTTACACTTCAATGTATATACCTTGTTAAGTGGTTTTAAGGATTATATTAATTGATTTTTCAAACATATACAAAAACACCCTCACAAAATGGACCAGAAACTTAAAAGGATCACTGCGAATTGGAAACTGGGACTTGAAGATAGTACTAAAAACGCAACCACAATTTAACAATTTAAGAAAATGCAGGGCAGACCCTCCCTCTAGTCTTTTTTTTTTTTTTCTTGCAGATTTCTTTTATAAATAATCCTTTATTCACTGCAGTGAATACAAGCAGAATGTACCACAAACTGAATATGGGTTTAGGTACTTGCAACTTCATTTTTATCATTCACATATGTGTGAGAAAAGAAAATGAAACACTGTCTCTAGAAGCAAAGGATGCCTTCATATTTTCTTAATTTCTTTCCCTGAGGAGCTTTTAAACTGTAAAATATTCACAATTACATACAGTGTCCCAAAGCTACTTTTGGCCAACAGGACTAAATAATCAAGTACAGGTACAGTGAAGCAGGCGAGAGGAAATTATACGTTAAAAGGGGACTCTGTAACAATGGCTTGTTGCTTAGGTATTTCCTCTGCCTACTTGCCCTTTGTTTAGATATCCAGTAGCTATCCAGGCTCTTTTCTGGGAATGAGACAATTTTAGCTAATTGTGACTTTCCTATGGTTAGTTGTTTTTTTTTTAATTTTTTTAAATTTTATTTATCTTTTGATACAGCAGGTTCTTATTAGTTATCCATTTATACACATCTGTGTATATTAGTGAATCTCCCAATTCATCACACACACACACCCCTGCCACTTCCCCCCTTGGTGTCCATATGTTTGTTCTTTACATCTCTGTCTCTATTTCTGTCCTGCAAACCGGTTCACCTGTACCATTTTTCTAGGTTCCACATATATGCCTTAATATACAATATTTGTTTTTCTCTTTCTGACTTACTTCACTGTCTATGACAGTCTCTAGATCCATCCATGTCTCTACAAATGACACAATTTTGTTCCTTCTTATGGCTGAGTAATATTCCATTGTATATATGTACCACATCTTCTTTATCCATTCGTCTGTCAATGGGCATTTAGGTTGCTTCCATGACCTGGCTATTGTAAATAGTGCTGCAATGAACACTGGGGTACATGTGCCTTTTTGAATTATGATTTTCTCTGGATATATGCCCAGTAGTGGGATGCTAGATCATATGGTAATTCTATTTTTAGTTTTTTAACGAACCTCCATACTGTTCTCCATAGAGGCTGTATCAATTTACATTCCCACCAACAGTGCAACAGGGTTCTCTTTTCTCCACACCCTCTCCAACATTTGTTGTTTATAGATTTTCTGATGATGCCCATTCTAACTGGTGTGAGGTGATACCTCATTGTACTTTTGATTTGCATTTCTCTAATAATTAGTGATGTTGAGCAGCTTTTCATGTGCTTCTTGGCCATCTGTATGTCTTCTTTGGAGAAATATCTATTTAGGTCCTCTGCCCATTTTGATTGGGGAGTTTGTTTTTTTAATATTGACCTGCATGAGCTGTTTATATACTTTGGAGATTAATCCTTTGTCCGTTGATTCGTTTGCAAATATTTTCTCCCATTCTAAGGGTTATCTTTTCGTCTTGTTTGTAGTTTCCTTTGTTTTGCAAAAGCTTTTACGTTTCATTAGGTCCCATTTGTTTATTTTTGGTTTTATTTCCATTACTCTGGGAGGTAGGTCAAAAAAGATCTTGCTGTGATTTATGTCAAAGAGGGTTCTTCCTATGTTTTCCTCTAAGAGTTCTATAGTGTCCAGTCTTACATTTAGGTCTTTAATCCATTTTGAGCTTATTTTTGTGTATGGTGTTAGGGAGTGTTCTAATTTCATTCTTTTACATGTAGCTGTCCAGTTTTCCCAGCACCACTTATTGAAGAGACTGTCTTTTCTCCACTGTATATTCTTGCCTCCTTTGTCATAGAGTAGTTGACTATAGGTGCGTGGGTTTATCTCTGGGCTTTTTATTCTGTTCCATTGATCTATATTTCTGTTTTTGTGCCAGTACCATATTGTATTGATTACTGTAACTCTGTTGTACAGTCTGAAGTCAGGGAGTCTGATTCCATCAGCTCCATTTATTTCCCTCAAGACTGCTTTGGCTATTCGGGGTCTTCTGTGTTTCCATACAAATTTTAAGAGTCTTTGTTCTAGTTTTGTAAAAAATGCATTGGTAACTTGATAGGGATTGCATTGAATCTGCAGACTGCTTTGGGTAGTATAGTCATTTTCACAATACTGATTCTTCCAAGAACATGGTGTATCTCTCCATCTCTTTGTATCATCTTTAATTTCTTTCATCAGTATCTTATAGTTTTCTGCATACAGGTCTTTTGTCTCCCTAGGTAGGTTTATTCCTAGGTATTTTATTCTTTTTGTTGCAATGGTAAACAGGAGCGTTTCCTCTTTCAGATTTTTCATCATTAGTGTATAAGAATGCCAGAGATTTCTGTGCATTAATTTTGTATCCCGCTACTTTACCAAATTCATTGATTAGCGCTAGTAGTTTTCTGGCGGCATCTTTAGGATTGTCTATGTATATTATCATGTCATCTGCAAACAGTGACAGTTTTATGTCTTCTTTTCCAATATGGATTCCTTTTATTTATTTTTCTTCTCTGATTGCCATGGCTAAGACTTCCAAAACAATGTTGAATAATAATGGTGAGAGTGGACATCCTTGTCTTGTTCTTGATCTTAGAGGAAATGTTTCAATTTTTCACCACTGAGAATGATTGCTGTGAGTTTGTCATATATGGCCTTTATTATGATGAGGTAGGTTCCCTCTATGCCCACATTCTGGAGAGTTTTTATCATAAATGGGTGTTGAATTTTGTCAAAAGCTTTTTCTGCATTTATTGAGATGATCATATGGTTTTTATTCTTCAATTTGTTAATAGCATGTATCACATTGATTGATTTGCATATATTGAAGAATCCCTGCATCCCTGGGATATATCCCACTTGATCATGGTGTACGATCCTTTTAATGTGTTGTTGGATTCTGTTTGCTAGTATTTTGTTGAGGATTTATACATCTATATTCATCAGTGATGTTCACCTGTAGTGTTCTTTCTTTGTGGCATCTTTGTCTGGTTTTGGTATCAGGGTGATGGTGGCCTCATAAAATGAGTTTGGGAGTGTTCCTCCCTCTGCTATATTTTGGAAGAGTTTGAGAAGGGTAGGTATTAGCTCTTCTCTAAATGTTTGATAGAATGCACCTGTGAAGCCATCTGGTCCTGGACTTCTGTTTGTTGGAAGATTTTTAATCTCAGTTTAAATTTCATTACTTGTGATTGGTCTGTTCATGTTTTCCACTTATTCCTGGTTCAGCCTTGGAAGGTTATACCTTTCTAAGAATTTGTCCATTCCTTCCAAGTTGTCCATTTCATTGGCATAGAGTTGCTTGTAGTAGTCTCTTAGGATGCTTTGTATTTCTGTGGTGTCTATTGTAACTTCTCCTTTTTCATTTCTAATTTTATTGATTTGAGTCCTCTCCCTCTTCTTCTTGATGAGTCTGGCTAATGCTTTACCAATTTTGCTTATCTTCTCAAAGAACCAGCTTTTAGTTTTATTGATCTTTGCTATTGTTTCTTTGTTTCTATTTCATTTATTTCTGATCTAATCTTTATGATTTCTTTCCTTCTGCTAACTTCAGGTTTTGTTTGTTCTTATTTCTCTAGTTCCTTTAGGTGTAAGGTTAGATTGTTTATTTGAGATTTTTCTTGTTTCTTGAGGTAGGCTTGTATTTCTATAAACTTCCCTCTTAGAACTGCTTTTGCTGCATCCCATAGGTTTTGGATCATTGTGTTTTCGTCGTCATTTGTCTCTAGGTATTTTTTGATTTCCTCTTTGATTTCTTCAGTGATATCTTGGTTATTTAGTAAAGTATTGTTTAGCCTCCATGTGTTTGTGATTTATACATTTTTATCCCTGTAATTTATTTCTAATCCCATAGTGTTGTGGTCAGAAAAGATGCTTGATATGATTTCAATATTCTTAAATTTACTGAGGCTTGATCTGTGACCCAAGATGTGATCTGTCCTGAAGAAGGTTCCGTGTGCACTTGAGAAGAAAGTGTAATCTGCTGTTTTTGGATGGAATGTCCTATAAATATCAATTATAGCTATCTGGTCTATTGTGTCATTCAAAGCTTGTGTTTCATTATTAATTTTCTGTTTGGATGATCTGTCCATTGGTGTAAGTGAGGTGTTAAAGTCCCCTACTATTATTGTGTTGCTGTCAATTTCCTCTTTTATAGCTGTTAGCAGTTGCCTTATATATTGAGGTGCTCCTATGTTGGGTGCATATATGTTTATAATTGTTATATCTTCTTGGATTGATCCCTTGATCATTATGTAGTGTCCTTCCTTGTCTCTTGTAACATTCATTATTTTAAAGTCTATTTTATCTGATATGAGTATTGCTACTCCAGCTTTCTTTTGATTTCCATTCGCATGGAATATCTTTTTCCATCCCCTCACTTTCAGTCTGTATGTGTGCCTAGGTCTGAAGTGGGTCTCTTGTAGACAGCATATATATGGGTCTTGTTTTTGTATCCATTCAGCGAGCCTGTGTCTTTTGGTTGGAGCATTTAATCCATTCACGTTTAAGGTAATTATCGATATGTATGTTCCTATGAACATTTTCTTAATTTTATGGGTTTGTTTTTGTAGGTCCTTTTCTTGTCTTGTGTTTCCCACTTAGAGAAATTCCTTTAGCATTTGTTTGGTTTGGTGGTGCTGAATTCTCTTAGCTTTTGCTTATCTGTAAAGCTTTTGATTTCTCCATTGAATCTGAATGAGATCCTTGCCGGGTAGAGTAATCTTGGTTGTAGGTTCTTCCATTTCATCACTTTAAGTATATCATGTCACTGCCTTCTGGCTTGTAGTTTCTGCTGAGAAATCAGCTGTTAACCTTATGGGAGTTCCCTGTATGTTATTTGGCATTTTCCCTTGTTGCTTTCAATAATTTTTCTTTGTCTTTAATTTTTGTCAATTTGATTACTATGTGTCTCGGTGTGTTTCTCCTTGGGTTTATCCTGCCTGGGACTCTGCATTTCTTGGACTTGGGTGGCTATTTCCTTTCCCATGTTAGGGAAGTTTTCAACTATAATCTCTTCAAATATTTTCTAGGGTCCTTTCTCTCTCTGTTCTCCTTCTGGGACCCCTATAATATGAATCTTGTTGGCTTTAATGTTGTCCCAGAGGTCTCTTTGGCTGTCTTCATTTCTTTTCATTCATTTTTCTTTATTTTGTTCCATGGCAGTGAATTCCACCATTCTGTCTTCCAGGTCACTTATCCATTCTTCTGCTTCAGTTATTCTGCTATTGATTCCTTCTATTTTTTTTTTCATTTCAGTTATTGTATTGTTCATCTCTGTTTGTTTGTTCTTTAATTCTTCTAGGTTTTTGTTCTTTAATTCTTCTATGTCTTTGTTAAACATTTCTTGCATCTTCTCGATCTTTGCCTCCATTCTTTTTCCAAGGTCCTGGATCATATTCACTATCATTATTCTGAATTACTTTTCTGGAAGGTTGCCTATCTCCACCTCATTTAGTTGTTTTTCTGGGGTTTTATTTTGTTCCTTCATCTGGTACATAGCCCTCTGACTTTTCATCTTGTCTATCTTTCTGTGAATGTGTTTTTTGTCCACAGGCTGCAGGATTGTAGTTATTCCTGCTTCTGCTGTCTTCCCTCTGGTGGATGAGGCTATCTAAGAGGCCTGTGCAAGTTTCCTGATGGGAGGGACTGTGGTGGGTAGAGCTGGGTGTTGTTCTGGTGGGCAGAGCTCAGTAAAACTTTAATCCATTTGTCTGCTGATGGGTGGGGCTGGGTTCCCTCCCTGTTGGTTGTTTGGCCTGAGGCAACACAACACTGGAGGCTACCCCACTCTTTGGTGTGGCTAATGGCAGACTCTGGGAGGGCTCATGCCTAGGAATACTTCCCAGAACTGCTGCCAGTGTCCTTGTCCCCGTGAGCCACAGCCACCCCCCGCCTCTGCAGGAGACCATCCAATACTAGCAGCTAGGCCTGGTTCAGTCTCCTATGGTGTCACTGCTCCTTCCCCTGGGTCCCAATGCACACACTACTTTGTGTGTGCCCTCCAGGAGTGGAGTCTCTGTTTCCCCCAGCCCTGTCAAAGTCTTGCAATCAAATCCCACTAGCCTTCAGAGTCTGATTCTCTAGGAATTCCTTCTTCCATTGCCAGACCCCCAGGTTGGGTAGCCTGATGTGGGGCTCAGAACCTTCACTCCAGTGTGTGGACTTCTGTGGTATAAGTGTTCTCCAGTCTGTGAGTCACCCACCCACCAGTTACGGGATTTGATTTTATTGTGATTGCACCTCTCCTACCATCTCACTGTGGCTTCTCCTTTGTCTTTGGATGTGGTGTATCTTTTTTGGTGAGTTCCAGTGTCTTCGTGTCAATGATTGTTCAGCAGGTAGTTGTGATTCTGGTGCTCTCACAAGAGGGAGTGAGCTCACGTCCTTCTACTCTGCCATCTTCCCTATGGTTAGTTTTATCCATCACCTCCATGTGGCTTTCGTTCTGGTGCTGTGGTAAGAGGATACAGCATTCCTTGACTCTCCCTCTAGTCTTAATACAAGCTCTTGTTAGCTACATTATGAGGCTGAAAAACAGACAAGCTAATCAGAGCTGAGAAGTTGAAATATATATTTACATCCATTATTTCTAACAATGAATCTCATTCCAGTTTCCTTGAGATATTAGCTAATGATGTCCTAAAGCAAGTATGATTTGCAAAACTTTAAAAAGGTTAAGTATAATTTAACCATTTAAATTATATATCTTCTATTTATTTTTAGTGAAAAGTAAGTTTATTGTTTTCATTACTGTTAATGCGAAAGACCACCTGGTGCTATTGAACACACTTCTTTTTCCTCTGTTCACAAGACGAGATTGTGTTTCCCAGCCTCCCTTGGAGTTTATGTGGTCAACTGACTGAATTCCAACCAACAGAATGTGAGCCTCAAGTGATATGTGCTCTTCTCTTGGGCCACTAACATGCTCCTCCACATTTTTTTCCCCCAAACTGACAAATTTGGAAGCCAAGTGTTGAAGATGATGAAGCCACAGGCTGGTAGGAGCCAAAGCCCTTAAATTTTCCCTTGAAGGAGACCGACCCATGGATCAGAAAGACCCATTTGGATATTATGTAATGAGAAGAAAAATTCTATTATGTCAAGCCTTTGATATTTTGGGGTTTATCTGTTACAGCAGCTAACATTAACTACATCACTATATTATTTATAGATTATATATATATATACACACAAAATGTATATATGTTAAATGATCACCACAATAAGTTTAGTTAACATCCACCACCATACATAGCTAGAAGTGTTTTTCTTTGATGAGAACTTTTAAGATCTACTCTCTTAGCAACTTCCAAATATACAATACACTGTTATTAACTGTAGTCGCCATGCTATACATTACGTCCCCAGGACTTATATCTATGAACGCATTTTTAGTTTGCTTGTTTAGGTTCCACATATAAGTAAGATCATATGGTGTTTGTCTTTCTCTGACTTATTTCACTTAGCATGATGCCCTCAAGGTCCATTCATGTTGTCACAAATAGCAAGACTTCATTCTTTTTTATGGCTAAACAGTATTCCATTCTGTGTGTGTGTGTGTGTGTGTGTGTGTGTGTGTGTGTGTGTGTGTGTATAATTTTCTTTATTCATTCATTCATCCATGGACACTTAAATTGTCTCCATGTCTTGGCTATCATAAATAATGCTGCCATGAACATCGGGCACAGATATCTTTTCAAGATAGTATTTTCATAAGTGGAATTGCTGGGTCATATGATAGAACTATTTTTAATTTTTGAAGAACATCCATACTATTTTCCATTATGGCTCCACCAATTTACATTCCCAACAACAATGCACAATTCCCTTTTCTCTACAAAATGTATATATTTTATAATTGTATATAATACATTAGGTTCAGGAATGTACACTTATTTAGAAAAATAAATAACACATGCACTAAATATGTATGTATACATACATACACAGACACATACAAACATTTTTTAAAACTGTGCTAGGTTACTGTTACAACATTTGGTAGATAAAGCTTTGGGTAACAGTTTTTCACTTTTTATGCAGCTCTGTACACACTTCCTTTCTGTGAATTGCTATGAAATTTTCCATTTTCCATATGCAGAAGTTTGAAAGAGCCAAGCCCTTTTCTTATACAATTTTGAAAAGTCATTCTCTTCATACCATTTCAATGATCTAGGCGTAAACTGCTTGTCAGTTAATGGTATGTTTCTCATAACAAAAAACAAACAGAAAGATAACATTAAGTTTGTTTTTCAAGTCAGATTACAAATTTTCTCTCAAAGTTACGATCCAACTACTGAATCTAAGAATTATTAAATATGAAATTTCAAGGAGCCAGCTAATGCCTTTAGTAAAATGTGACATTCACATAGATATTGTTAAATAAGCCCATAGATATGGGTACATAAAATCATTATTTATATAGCCCAACATGTTACAAAGCCTCTTTCAAAATTTTCCTTGTGGACTTTACAACATTTTACTCTTATTTGATTTAAGGAGGTGACAGGTACCTGCTACCTGCAAGAACTTCATGTGAATATTCTTTTACCTTTTAAAAAAATAAACTGCATCTGGTAGTAAATATGTGAAATCATAGTTGCAACATAGGTGTTGTTATAGGATAAATATTTCCCCTCCCCCTTTTCAATTTGAAAGCACTTTAAGGAACTACTGTCAAATGCTTGACGATATCTCACATGTCAGGATACCTCCCTCAATTCTTCCTGCCCCAATACACCTCACTGACCACCAGCCAGATTTTCCACCTACTAAAATTCTTACCAAAGGTTCTACCAACCATGCATCTTCTATTTCTGTCTACCCACAGGCATCTTAAATTATCCATTTTCTCTGGACCAAAATGGTAAGTAAAACCCAAGGTATAACTGAACACACAACACTACTGCACAGACAGGTCTGGCGGTCAGACACAACCTACTACACCCCCCCTTATTACTGAGATCTGCACCACAGGTGT
This sequence comes from Orcinus orca, assembly GCF_937001465.1. Lineage (NCBI taxonomy): Eukaryota > Metazoa > Chordata > Mammalia > Artiodactyla > Delphinidae > Orcinus > Orcinus orca. Next base: position 20,028,475 of record NC_064571.1, read on the forward strand.
TTTGGAAAGTTATCAATCAACTTGAGTACTGGGTACAACAAAACATATTAATCAGTTTGAGGAATCAGAAAAAGTTATTTAGAAACAGATCAACGCGTTCAGCAAACACTTGTGATAACAAAACAGACAGAAGGGCTCCTGGAAACAACAGGACCAATCTTCTAATAGCAAGTCTAAACGCATCAATGAAATCATAGTTATAACACAGGTGATAAATACTTTATCACCATGCTCTGTATATTCTAATATCACTTGCTAAAGTTAATATTTGTTCCTATTAAGTATACCGGGTAGAGGCAACTTTCAAAAGTAACAGATGCCAAAACAAAGAAATCTTGCAAAAACCTAAAAAAAAACCCCAAAACCCCCAAAATCCAAATTCTAACATGGACCAGGAAATTTTAGTATAAATCCTGCTGATCTTAACAATAAAAAAGAGAATCAAATAATCAGGTTATTCAGAGCAATAATACATGGAGGTATTAATTTCTTTTTTTTTTAAATCTTTATTGGAGTATAATTGCTTTACAATGGTGTGTTAGTTTCTGTTTTACAACAAAATGAATCAGTTATATATATACATATGTTCCCATATCTCTTCCCTCTTGCGTCTCCCTCCCTCACACCCTCCCTATCCCACCCCTCCAGGCGGTCACAAAGCACCGAGCTGATCCCCCTGTGCTATGCGGCTGCTTCACACTAGCTATTTACCTTACGTTTGGTAGTGTATATATGTCCATGCCTCTCTCTCGCTTTGTCACAGCTTACCTTCCCCCTCCCCATATCCTCAAGTCTATTCTCTAGTAGGTCTGTGTCTTTATTCCTGTTTTACTCCTAGGTTCTTCATGACATTTTTTTTTCTTAAATTCCATATATATGTGTTAGCATACGGTATTTGTCTCTCTCTTTCTGACTTACTTCACTCTGTATGACAGACTCTAGGTCTATCCACCTCATTACAAATAGTTCAATTTCGTTTCTTTTTATGGCTGAGTAATATTCCATTGTATATTCTTCCCTAATATCTTAAATGTATTTAAAGAATTTTTTCCAGCAGGGAGGTAGGGATATAAACTTCATCTTATGAAATAAAAATGATTTGTTCATTTTCTCAAACATTTTGCAGTAGCCATTAAATATATCCTTTCTCTCCCTCTCCCTCCCCTCCCCCTTGCCCTCTCCCCTTCCCCCTCCCCCCTTCTCTCTCCTGTGCATGTGCACACATGCACACTCACACACACATACAGAAGAGAAAATACAGACTAGCATGCCCACCATGCTACTTTGACTTTTATGGTTTTTCATATGACATATATTTTAAAAATACTGTGTCAAATTCCAGATCCCGGTAACTAAGATATTTGAAATGTAAATTCCAAACCACCTTTTGGAAGTACTGATAAGGAGGCTTTAGATTCTTTGTAAACTCAAAAATATAATAAGTGGAATTACTACTGAAATGAAAAAAATATATAAGCCATTAGCACTCCTTGGAACAGAAGTTACCAGTCTCACATAAAGGGAATGATACTTGCAAGCCACAGGGGGATTCATTTAACACAAAACCTACTCAGTTCTGGGGAAAAAAAAAAAACAACAACTATGTTTCCCCACTAGCATATTTAAAAACAGTTTCTTCCAAAAACAAAAAGCAAAATAATCCCACCAAAATCTCATCCTTTCTATTGTTGATTATTTACTCTAGAATCAAAATTAATCATGACTAATAATACCACCTTACTCTTTCCCTAATAGAACCCTAAACAGCAAGTGCCCTCTAGCTGTGCCCAGCTTATTACACACATAGCACGTGTATGTGAGAATGAGGAAGTGAAAGTATTATCTCTGTTACTCCGATAACAACATCAAGCCCTGAGAAATTTGCTTGCCAGCGGTCATAAAGCCACTGAAGGAGAAGAATTCAGGTTTTAATTTGTCAGACACTGGCAGTTTACTTCCCTAAGATAATGTTCAACACATACTTGCCTCATTTTACATACAGTACAAATTTCTAAAACCAAAACCAACTGTATTTCATAGCTAGAAAATGGATGTGGCTGTATAATTTCCTTAGGGTATGCATGACATACCTCTTTTTAAAAAATTCCCTTTTTTCACAAAGATATAATTATATCATCTACTGACATTTTCTGATTTTGATATGTAAGTGTACATTATTATTCTCCCATTAAGCTACAAACCGCTGATAAAATGCCAATGGCTTGAATACAGACCACATTGACATTTTACTATAGGGTCATCTCGTTATGGACAGATGCCAGCCTTCCACTTGAATGCACTGCATATTGTCTAGCTGTATTCCTTCAGCTTTACTTCTCAAAGGCTTCAAGGTTCTATGGAACTGTTGATGAAATAAAGGGGAAAATGAGCAGACTGTAATTATCTTGTCAAGATTCTTTTTGTGAACATTTATTTGGACAACTCACAAAAAAGAAAGCATCTCATTTTCTACTTCAGAATATCATTTCTCTTTAAATGTATTAGCATTTTTGAAATTGCAGAATGGAGTCTAGAGGATCAGTACTGAATACTGCAGAGTGAAATGTCAGTAAAAGGCAGTGGCATGAGTTAGTGGAGAGAGGGCAGGCTTTGGAGCTACCATGTCCTATCTGGGTGAGAAATTACTGAATCTGAGACTCATTTTCCTATTTTGAAAAATGAGGGTAATAATATACACCTCATAGGGATGTTCTGAAGTTTAAATATGACAGCTTATTTAAATCACTTAGCTCTGTAATAAAGAAGGTATTCCAAAAATAATAGTGAACTCACATAGTGTGAGAGGAAAGAGTCCTGAACATGAGATCAGAATACTTGCACTTGAACCCCACCCACTTATTAGCTGTGCAGAGGTCAATTAATCTGTTTGGGTCTCATTCTTTTCAGCTCTAAATTAAAAATTCTACCTAAGTTACTTCAAACTCCTACATTCTATATGCTAATAAAATTCATTTCTTGACTTGTGGTTCATGATGGTGAATTTTGTATAAATATCTGAAATCTATTCTCTGTATCCTAAATAAATAAGTGGGAGGTAGACTAAATAAGCGAGAGAATATTAATTTAACAATGAAGCTTCTGATGTCAAAATCTAGAGGGGTTAACAAAGGAGTCTCAGAAATCTCCTTTCTGGGGATCTTTCAAAGTAATTTGGGTGTCTGACCTTAAGCATTCTGGGGCTCATGCGGAGCCCTGCTGATCCCTGGAGGACCACTCCAGTCAGTTTCTTACCCAAGTATTTTATGAAGTTCCTCATAACTTTCTTTAGAAATACACCTTATTTTTTTTCTATTATATGTTTTTATAAACTTCTAAACTGAGTATACCTGTACAGAACCATTAAATGAACTTAATTGCAAAGTCTAAATTTTTTGTTACAAGCAATGCATAATTCATATGTATTTTCTTTACTTTTTCATACAGAGTATGGAGAATAGTTCACCAACCTTTAAAATAAAATATATACATTTTGAAAAATTATATTTTTAGCAATGTGCTAGTGATTCTGAGGAGCTGGGGCTTTGCTGAGCCAGGAAGTCTTAGGCAGGTGTTTAACTGGACTAATTAAGCAACACGTACATAGTCACTTCCGGTTTTCCATTTGCTCTTTGTAAATGCAGATGAGCAACACAACGGATTGCCTAATTAGACTATTTAAAACTCACTCACTTTGGGGCTTCCCTAGTGGCCCAGCGGTTGAGAATCTGCCTGCCAATGCAGGAGACACGGGTTCGAGCCCTGGTCTGGGAGGATCCCACATGCTGCGGAGCAACTGGGCCCGTGAGCCACAACTACTGAGCCTGCACATCTGGAGCTTGTGCTCCACAACAAGAGAGGCCGCGACAGTGAGAGACCCGCGCATCGCGATGAAGAGTGGCCCCCTCTGGCCGCAACTAGAGAAAGCCCTCGCGCAGAAACAAAGACCCAACACAGCCAAAAATAAATTAATTAATTAATTTAAAAAATAAAACTCACTCACTTTTTACAGCCAAGGAATTTTCTGAACTCATGATTACAGACTCAGAACATAATATGTGGTCTCAAGTCTTACACATTTTTCTTCTTGTTCTAACCATCATTTTTCTAATTTGATTTTTTTCATGTTACTTTAACAATATTAGCATAAGGGATAAGAGTAATAAAATGTACTCCATATATAAAGGACATAAAAGCTACATGGTTTACTGCTCTCATAGTTTTTCTCAGCACAGATAAGATGTATCTTCTCTCGCCTGACTCACTCTCAAGAAAAATCAATATATTTAGTTGGCCTAGGGATCAAATCTGAAAGGCTGGCCTCATTAGCACTATAACCATTTAAATCAACTGGCTATAAACCTCCTGTGGTTATCAAACTTCAGATAGAGAAGGACAAAACATAATCTTCCTTTTCTCATGCTTCTTCTTCCCCTAAATGTAGACATTAAAGATGCCCTCAAAATTCAATTTTAAATCACCAGACTACACAACAAACCCAAGTCCATTTTGGGTACCATTTACATGCTCTTGAGTAGTGTGTATATAAACTAGAAAGAATATATATATATATATATATATATATATTTGTTTGTTTGTTTTATTTATTTATATTTGTTCCAACTGCAAGCTGCTGGCAAATTTATATGACCTATAACCTAAGCCCCAATAAGCACAATCTCACCCCTGTACTTGGAGCCATGCAGACCACAGGTCACCTGGCACATGGACAAATGCCCAAGTAGCCAACTCACATGCACTTTCTTAGAAACATCAATAGCCTCTCATCATTCACTCACTGTGCTTTAACTACTTCCTCCTGGGCTGACAGAGCATCTCCCAGGCAGCACAGGAGAAAGAGGGCCTATACAAGATGCATACAGTGATTTTGTAGGAAAGAATAGGAGAAACTGTCTAAGTCATTAAGGGGGGAAGGTGTTTCATAATACATAATGAGACAATTCCATAATAAGGTAATCATATTCTATAACGTTGACTATTAAAAAGGAAAAAAAAAAGTAAAGAAGGATGAAAATAAGAGATGAAAGGAGACAGTCTTACAGTAATTAGATGATTAGATTTTCTTCAAGACCTTGATAAGTATAGTCATGAGATCCAAGGAGATGCTCTTAGACCTTACCCAATGCCAAGTTAATGTTATCTGTTTATTAGTGATACTAACATTAGGATATTAGAAAAATGTAAACCAATATTCACCAACTGGTCCTTCTGCCAGGATAGAAAAGAAAGTACATTCTTGGAGCGTTTGTTCTGTAAAAGCTTTTTAGCTGAGTACTTATGATGCTTTCTCTCAATGAATCTGCTCAACTATACTGAATAATAATATGAATCTTACGCCAAAGAGAAGTAACATCAGATGGATTCTTATTTAAAGTCACATAGAAGTCAGCAGCACAGTCTAGGTTTGCAGCCACACCTGACTCTCTCTACTCATCATCCTCACCTGATCATCCTTTGCTTCACATTTGCATATCAAGATGGATTTTGACAGTTTAGACAGAGATATTTTGTTTTAAAAAGTAAGTTCACATGAAATTCATATAAAGTGAGCATTATGGCATGCTAAATATGAAAGACATGTATCATTATGGAATTAGAATCACAACTTCTAATTACAGTGAAAGCGTATGCAGCTCACTTTCTGGGCTTAAATTCTGTAAAATGTAAAATGTATGCAATGAGAGCATTGGACCAAGCCTCTTCTATGGTCCCTTCTAGCTGTGATGTGCTATTAATCTGTGACATATAGCAGAAGAAAGCCAGGCAGTCAGGGCAGCACAATGACCAGGGAGTGGGTACCCCAGAGTATATGTGTTGTACAGACAACCTACTTACTTGTGACTGACTCATTATTTCTTAAAATGATGCTAGCACTGAATACGAATATCTCCAGGAAACAACACTGAATCCACTTCACCCCTTTAACATCTGAGAAAAGCAGAGATTCCCATGTTCTCAGGAAGGTTTCTAGAGGAGCCACCAGCCAAATCAGGAAAGCAAAGGGCACATCTCCTGGGATTCAGAGAGCACCAAACGTTAGGGTCCCTAGCCTCCCCTTCCTGTGCCTTTTTCCCCGAAGAGGTGTCATCTGTCACAATACAAGCAGGCACACCAGGCAGAACCCAGAGTTAACTGAGAAGAAAATGAGCAAGAGAACCAGAGAACCCAACTTGAGAAAGAGGCCAGGGCTGCCTGAAGCCATTAGGTATTATGATGCTCCGTGTTGGGCTGGTGACACAAGTTTCACAAATACCCACATAGGGAATATCCAACAGGGCAGTCCAGGGCTGAGATGGTAGTGCAGGAATTCCTGGCTGCTGCTGCTGCTCTAAGCTAGGCAGATGGTGCTGATGTCATGATGGGTCAGAACAATCTGTCCATTTGGGGCAAGATCTAGGAAGAGGCTGAGGGATCTGGTGACGGGATTCAGGCTTTTTAACTCAGGCATGAGCTATCAATAACAGACCTAGGAGCTCACCAGAGATTCAGGCCCCATGCTCCTGGACTTTACCTACTACAGAGAAGGACCTCAGCATCAACAGAAAAGAGGCAAGAAAAATGAATGGAAAGATCAGCCCTAAAAATTGAATATACAGGCATATTCAGAGATATTGTACCTTTGGTTCCAGACCACCACAATAAATCAAATGTCGCCAACAAATCAAGTCACACGAATTTGTTGGTTTCCCAGCGCATAGGAAAGTTAGGTTTACGAAGTCGGAGGAAGATGGCAGAAGAGTAAGACGCGAAGATCACCTTCCTCCCCACAGATACACCAGAAATACATCTACACGTGGAACAACTCCTACAGAACACCCACTGAATGCTGGCAGAAGACCTCAGACCTCCCAAAAGGCAAGAAACTCCCCACATACCTGGGTAGGGCAAAAGAAAAAAGAATAAACAAAGACAAAAGAATAGGGACGGGACCTGCACCAGTGGGAGGCAGCCGTGAAGGAGGAAAGGTTTCCACACACTAGAAGCCCCTTCACAGGCAGAGACTGCAGGTGGCAGAGGGGGGGAACTTCGAAACAGTGGAGGAGAGCACAGCAACAGGGGTGCAGAGATTCCCGCACAGAGGATCGGTGCCGACCGGCACTCATTAGCCCGACAGGCTTGTCTGCTCACGCGCCGGGGCGGGCGGGGCCTGGGAGCTGAGACTCGGGCTTCGGTCGGATGCAGGGAGAGGACTGGGGTTGGCAGCAAGAACACTGCCTGAAGGGGTTAGTGCGCCACGGCTAGCCGGGAGGGAGTCTGGGAAAAAGTCTGGAGCTGCCGAAGACGGGTGCGAGCCGCGGCTAACAGCGCAGACCCCAGAGACGGGCATGAGATGCTAAGGCTGCTGCTGCCGCCACCAAGAAGCCTCTGTGCAAGAACAGGTCACTGTCCACACCTCCCCTCCCGGGAGCCTGTGCAGCCCGCCACTGCCAGGGTCCAGGGATGCAGGGACAACTCCCCTGGGAGAATGCACGGCACACCTCAGACTGGTGCAACGTCATGCCGGCCTCTGCCGCCACAGGCTCGCCCCACACTCCGTACCCCTCCCTCCCCCTGGCCTGAGTGAGCCAGAGCCCCCAAGTCAGCTGCTCCTTTAACCCCATCCTGTTTGAGCGAAGAACAGACACCCTCCGGGGAAGAACAGACACGCTATGGTGACCTACACGCAGAGGCGGGGCCAAATCCAAAGCTGAGCCCCGAGAGCTGTGCGAACAAAGAAGAGAAAGGGAAATATCTCCCAGCAGCCTCAGGAGCAGCAGATTAAATCACCACAATCAACGTGATGCACCCTGCATCTGTGGAATACATGAATGGACAACAAATCATCCCAAATTGAGGAGGCAGACTTTGAGAGCAAGATTTATTATTTTTTTCCCCTTTTCCTCTTTTTGCGAGTGTGTATGTGTATGCTTCTGTGTGAGATTTTGTCTGTATAGCTTTGCTTTCACCATTTGTCCTAGGGTTCTATCCATCCATTTTTTTGTTTCTTTGTTTGTTACTATTTAAAAAAAAATTTTATTAATAATTATTTTTTAATTTAATAACTTCATTTTATCTTATCTTATTTTATTTTATCTTCTTTCTTTCTTTCTTTCTTAATTCTTTCTTTCTACTTCTACTAATTCTTTCTTTCTACTTTTCTCCCTTTTATTCTGAGCCGTGTGTATGAAAGGCTCTTGGTGCTGCAGCCAGGAGTCAGTGCTGTGCCTCTGAGGTGGCAGAGCCAACTTCAGGACACTGGTCAACAAGAGACCTCCAAGCTCCATATAATATCAAACGGCGAAAATCTCCCAGAGATCTCCATCTCAACACCAGCATCCAGCTTCACTCAACGACCAGCAAGCTACAGTGCTGGAAACCCTATGCAAAACAACTAGCAAGGCAGGAACACAACCCCACCCATTAGCAGATAGGCTGCCTAAAATCATAATAAGTTCACAGACACCCCAAAACACACCAACAGATGTGGACCTGCCCACAAGAAAGACAAGATGCAGCCTTATCCACCAGGACACAGGCAGTAGTCCCCTCCACCAGGAAGCATACACAACCCACTGAACCAACTTTAGCCACTGGGGACAGACACGAAAAACAATGGGAACTACGAACCTGCAGCCTGCAAAAAGGAGACCCCAAACACAGTAAGATAAGCAAAATGAGAAGACAGAAAAACACACAGCAGATGAAGGAGCAAGATAAAAACCCACCAGACGTAACAAATGAAGAGGAAATAGGCAGTCTACCTGAAAAAGAAATCAGAATAATGATAGTAAAGATGATCCAAAATCTTGGAAATAGAATAGAAAAAATGCAAGAAACATTTAACAAGGAACTAGAAGAACTAAAGATGAAACAAGCAGTGATGAACAAAACAATAAACGAAATTAAAAATACTCTAGATGGGATCAATAGCAGAATTACTGAGGCAGAAGAATGGATAAGTGACCTGGAAGATAAAATAATGGAAATAACTACTGCAGAGCAGAATAAAGAAAAAAGAATGAAAAGAATTGAGGACAGTCTCAGAGACCTCTGGGAGAACATTAAATGCACCAACATTCGAATTATAAAGGTTCCAGAAGAAGAAGAGAAAAAGAAAGGGACTGAGAAAATATTTGAAGAGATTATAGTTGACAACTCCCCTAATATGGGAAAGCAAATAGTTAATCAAGTCCAGGAAGCACAGAGAGTCCCATACAGGATAAATACAAGGAGAAATACGCCAAGACACATATTAATCAAGCTGTCAGAAATTAAATACAAAGAAAACATATTAAAAGCAGCAAGGGAAAAACGACAAATAACACACAAGGGAATCCCCATAAGGCTAACAGCTGATCTTTCAGCAGAAACTCTGCAAGCCAGAAGGGACTGGCAGGACATATTTAAAGTGATGAAGGAGAAAAAATTACAACCAAGATTACTCTACCCAGCAAGGATCTCATTCAGATTGGATGGAGAAATTAAAACCTTTACAGACAAGCAAAAGCTGAGAGAGTTCAGCACCACCAAACCAGCTACAAAAAATGCTAAAGGAACTTCTCTAGGCAAGAAACACAAGAGAAGGAAAAGACCTACAATAACAAACCCAAAACAATTAAGAAAATGGGAATAGGAACATACATATCGATAATTACCTTAAATGTAAATGGATTAAATGTTCCCACCAAAAGACACAGATTGGCTGACTGGATACAAAAACAAGACCCATATATATGCTGTCTACAAGAGACCCACTTCAGACCTAGAGACACATACAGACTGAAAGTAAGGGGATGGAAAAAGATATTCCATGCAAATGGAAACCAAAAGAAAGCTGGAGTAGCAATTGTCACATCAGACAAAATACACTTTAAAATAAAGACTATTAGAAGGGACAAAGAAGGACACTACATAATGATCAAGGGATCGATCCAAGAAGAATATAGAACAATTGTAAATATTTATGCACCCAACATAGGAGCACCTCAATACATAAGGGAAATACTAACAGCCATAAAAGGAGGAATCGACAGTAACACATTCATAGTAGGGGACTGTAACACACCACTTTCACCAATGGACAGATCATCCAAAATGAAAATAAATAAGGAAACACAAGCTTTAAATGATACATTAAACAAGATGGACTTAATTGATATTTATAAGACATTCCATCCATAAACAATAGAATACACATTTTTCTCAAGTGCTCATGGAATATTCTCCAGAACAGATCATATCTTGGGTCACAAATCAAGCCTTGGTAAATTTAAGGAAATTGAAATTGTATCAAGTATCTTTTGCGAACACAACGCTATGGGACTAGATATCAATTACAGGAAAGATCTGTGAAAAATACAAACACATGGAGGCTAAACAATACACTACTTAATAACGAAGTGATCACTGAAGAAATCAAAGAGGAAAGAAAAAATACCTAGAAACAAATGACAATGGAGACACGACGACCCAAAACCTGTGGGATGCAGCAAAAGCAGTTCTAAGACGGAAGTTTATAGCAATACAATCCTACCTTAAGAAACAGGAAACATCTCGAATAAACAACCCAACCTTGCACCTAAAGTAATTAGAGAAAGAAGAACAAAACACCCCAAAGTTAGCAGAAGGAAAGAAATCATAAAGATCAGATCAGAAATAAATGAAAAAGAAATGAAGGAAACGATAACAAAGATCAATAAAACTAAAAGCTCGTTCTTTGGAAGATAAATAAAATTGATAAACCATTAGCCAGACTCATCAAGAAAAAAAAGGGAGAAGACTCAAATCAATAGAATTAGAAATGAAAAAGGAGAAGTAACAACTGACACTGCAGAAATACAAAGGATCGTGAGAGATTACTACAAGCAACTCTATACCAGTAAAATGGACAACCTGGAAGAAATGGACAAATTCTTAGAAATGCACAACCGGCTGAGACTGAACCAGGAAGAAATAGAAAATATGAACAGACCAATCACAAGAACTGAAATTGAAACTGTGATTAAAAATCTTCCAACAAACAAAAGCCCAGGACCAGGTGGCTTCAGAGGCAACTTCTCTAAAACATTTAGAGAAGGGCTAACACCTATCCTTCTCAAACTCTTCCAAAATATAGCAGAGGGAGGAACACTCCCAAACTCATTCTATGAAGCCACCATCACCCTGATACCAAAACCAGACAAGGATGTCACAAAGAAAGAAAACTACAGGTCAATATCACTGATGAACATAGATGCAAAAATCCTCAACAAAATACTAGCAAACAGAATCCAACAGCACATTAAAAGGATCATACACCATGATCAAGTGGGGTTTATTCCAGGAATGCAAGGATTCTTCAATATACGCAAATCTATCAACGTGATAACACCATATTAACAAATTGAAGGAGAAAAACCGTATGATCATCTCAATAGATGCAGACAAATCTTTCAACAAAATTCAACACCCATTTATGATCAAAACCCTGCAGAAAGTAGGCATAGAGGGAACTTTCCTCATCATAATAAAGGCCATCTATGACAAACCCACAGCCAACATCGTCCTTAATGGTGAAAAACTGAAAGCATTTTGACTAAAATCAGGAACAAGACAAGGTTGCTCACTCTCACCACTCTTATTCAACACAGTTTTGGAAGTTTTAGCCACAGCAATCAGAGAAAAGAAGGAAATGAAAGGAATCCATATTGGAAAAGAAGAAGTAAAGCTGTCACTGTTTGCAGATGACATGATACTATACATAGAGAATCCTAAAGATGCTACCAGAAAACTACTAGAGCTAATCAATGAATTTGGTAAAGTAGCAGGATACAAAATTAATGCGCAGAAATCTCTTGCATTCCTATACACTAAGGATGAAAAATATGAAAGTAAAATCAAGACAACACACCCATTTACCATTGCAACAAAGAGAATAAAATATCTAGAAGTAAACCTACCTAAGGAGACAAATGACCTATATGCAGAAAATTATAAGACACTGATGAAAGAAATTAAAGACGATACAAACAGATGGAGAGATATGCCATGTTCTTGGACTGGAAGAATCAACATTGTGAAAATGACTCTACTACCCAAAGCAATCTACAGATTCAATGCAATACCTAGCAAATTAGCACTGGCATTTTTCACAGAATTAGAACAAAAAATGTCACAATTTGTATGGAAACACAAAAGACCCTGAATAGCCAAAGCAATCTTGAGAACGAAAAACGGAGCCTGAGGAATCAGCTCCCTGACTTCAGGCTATACTACAAAGCTACAGTAATCAAGACAGTATGGTACTGGCACAAAAACAGAAATATAGATCAATGGAACAGCATAGAAAGCCCAGAGATAAACCCACGCACATACGGTCACCTTATCTTTCATAAAGGAGGCAGGAATGTACAGTGCAGAAAGGACAGCCTCTTCAATAATTGGTACTGGGAAAACTGGACAGGTACATGTCAAAGTATGAGATTAGAACAATCCCTAACAGCATACACAAAAATAAGCTCAAAATGGATTAAAGACCTAAATGTAAGGCCAGAAACTATCAAACTCTTAGAGGAAAACATAGGCAGAACACTCTATGACATAAATCACAGCAAGATCCTTTTTGACCCACCTCCTAGAGTAATAGAAATAAAAACAAAAATAAACAAATGGGACCTAATGAAACTTCAAAGCTTTTGCACAGCAAAGGAAACCATAAACAAGACCAAAAGACAACCCTCAGAATGGGAGAAAATATTTGCAAATGAAGCAACTGACAAAGGATTAATCTCCAAAATTTATAAGCAGCTCATGCAGCTCAATAACAAAAAAACAAACAACCCAATCCAAAAATGGGCAGAAGACCTAAATAGACATTTCTCCAAAGAAGATATACAGACTGCCAACAAACACATGAAAGAATGCTCAACATCATTAATCATTAGAGAAATGCAAATCAAAACTACAATGAGATATCATCTCACACCAGTCAGAATGGCCATCATCAAAAAATCTAGAAACAATAAATGCTGGAGAGGGTGTGGAGAAAAGGGAACACTTTTGCACTGCTGGTGGGAATATGAATTGATACAGCCACTATGGAGAATAGTATGGAGGTACCTTAAAAAAAACTACAAATAGAACTACCATATGACCCAGCAATCCCACTACTGGGCATATACCCTGAGAAAACCATAATTCAAAAAGAGTCATGTACCAAAATGTTCATTGCAGCTCTATTTACAATAGCCCGGAGATGAAAACAACCTAAGTGTCCATCATTGGATGAATGGATAAAGAAGATGTGGCACATATATACAATGGAATATTACTCAGCCATAAAAAAAAACAAAATTGAGCTATTTGTAATGAGGTGGATGGACCTAGCACCTGTCATACAGAGTGAAGTAAGAAAGAGAAAGACAAATACCGTATGCTAACACATATATATGGAATCTACGAAAAAAAAAATGTCATGAAGGACCTAGGGGTAAGACAGGAATAGAGACACAGACCTACTAGAGAATGGACTTGAGGATATGGGGAGGGGGAAGGTAAGCTGTGACAAAGCGAGAGAGAGGCATGGACATATATACAATACCAAACGTAAGGTAGATAGCTAGTGGGAAGCAGCTCATAGCACAGGGAGATCAGCTCGGTGCTTTGTGACCGCCTGGAGGGGTGGGATAGGGAGGGTGTGAGGGAGGGAGACGCAAGAGGGAAGAGATATGGGAACATATGTATATGTAAAACTGATTCACTTCGTTATAAAGCAGAAACTAACACACCATTGTAAAGTAATTATACTGCAATAAAGATGTCAAAAACAAAAAAGTTAGGTTTACACTGCACTGTAGTCTATTAAGTGTGCAATAGTATGTCTAAAGAAACAATGTATATACCTTAATTTAAAAATTACATTTTATTATAACAATGCTAACCATCATCTGATAACATACGGTTGCCACAAAACTTCAATTTGTAAAAACCACCGTATCTGTGAAGCACAATGAAACAAGGAATGCCTATAGTAGGGCCTGGGAATGCTAGAACTCACATGTGTCCATCTTCTGGACACAAAGTGCCATATATACTAGGCGTAAGACTCAGTTCCACAACCCATAAGGTAGGGATTATGCTTCAGGAAAGCTTCCTGTTCCTGTTATGACTGTCCTGGACACTTGACAGGCCTGCACTTCTTGTATGCATTCCCCTTTTAACCAGTCCAGGTATCTGCCTATGATAAATGCACCCAGACTTCTGCAGAAAACCAGAGTATATCCAGGTGTAGCTAATGAAAAAGCAGCCTCTTCCTGAGTGACACAGCAGTCTTCTAGGAACAATTTACACCTTCTATCAATAATTAGCTCATTCTGGCATGATATGTAAACAGACAATATTTACATATATTTGGATCACCTTCAAACAATGAGTAAGATATTAAAATTCTAACCTGGTATATAACATATAAATACTTGATCTTCTCCCCAGTTCATTTTCTCTTTTTAGAATGCATCACCCCTGTTTTAACTCTCACTAGCTACGCTGATGCCAGTGGGGGAAAGGCAGTCTATGTTTAGAAATAACTTTTGATAAACAATACAACTGAAAAGATTCTTTTCACAAGAGAGGAGAAAGTGTTGCCAAAGAAGGCAGCAGGGTTTCAAGAGAGCCCTACTCTAAATCGGGTTAGAAAAAAAGCCATCCAATCTTCACAAGACTATTAGGATTTGTAAAGGAATAGTGAGGCGAAGAACCATTCCAGTCTTCAGGGAGTGGGGAAGGCATTCATCTAACTCTGCTTGTCTTTATGGCAGAAAATATTTTTTATGGAAATACCAAAGCAAAAAAAATTTTTTTTAAGGACCTATGTAAATGTTACTGTATCTCACTTGTCTATTCTTTCACTTTCTTATTACTTCATCTTATTTACTTACCTTCATTTCCCTTTATACTAATATATAATCTCCTTCAAAATAAAAATAAAAGGCAGTTCCAATTTTGTAGAAAGGTTAAAATTCATAGAGGAAAAAACAGCACCACAATTCAAAATAACATTACCCTCAACTACATGATCATGATCGGCCACAAACTGGATGTTCAAACTTAGCAATTCATTTTTCAGCCTCAACAAGTATTTATTGAGCACCTACTATGCCTACATACCATTTGGGATACTGAGCAATGGGTACATCCAAGGGAACAAAACAGATACTGTCCCTATCCTCATGGCGTTAGAATCTGGTAGTGGGGAAGAAACGCTAAAGAAATAAATGTATTATAATAAATATGTAATACAAAGCTTTACAGTGAGATAAAGGAAATGGGCAGTGTGCTTTCAGATGGACTGAAAGGGGGGTGGGCTCATTTAGATGGATGGTCAGGAAAGACTGCAGGAGTGAGGTTAGATGATCTCAGAGAAATTCTGTGAGATCTGAAAGTACCACTCCATGCTGATGCAGCTAGTTAGGATAATTGTGGGAAACTTCCATCTTCTAATTATTAACCACTCTAGACACTCAGTCAACACTTCAGCTAATCGCCTGTTTTTGTGAACTCCACGCACATTTTTGAGAGCATGATGATTCCTATTTCATACTCACACCAACAAAACAAATCCAACCAAGCCTTCCACCTTAGACAATAAAATCCAGCCCAGCCCACCCACTCACACATTTGGCTGGTCCATTTTAGTATTTGGCTTATTAAATGTGGTAAATATATTCTGCCTTCTTATTGGTGCCTATGTTGCTCATCATTATATGCCCAGGGTACACATAGAGCACGGCTCATAGTGGGTGCTCAAAAATGTACTGAATGAATGAATAAAGGACTACATGTACTCCTACTAAATATTTATGCAATTTACATTTTAGAAAAGTGAATCAAATTCAAATATAAAAGACTGTGGCAGAAAATCCATTTGAAAAGTGATGAAATATTTATTATGGTAAACACTCTATTTCCATTTTTCCCTGATTATCTTTCTGATTTAGTTAAATTTGGGCCCATCTTCAGTGTATTTATAGTGTTATTGTAAAAACAGAAA
Source organism: Orcinus orca (assembly GCF_937001465.1). Classification (NCBI taxonomy): domain Eukaryota; kingdom Metazoa; phylum Chordata; class Mammalia; order Artiodactyla; family Delphinidae; genus Orcinus; species Orcinus orca. The sequence continues at coordinate 20,044,499 of NC_064571.1, forward strand.
ACATTTTTTATTATATTACATAATACCTCCTCAACAGAGTTGGTATTGCTTCACATCCTCATCCAAATATATTAATTTGAAAACTAGAACATACAACAGTGACAGCATATTTTTCTAATAATGAGAATTCTCTGTGATTTGAGTACCAAACTTGAATGTATTCAAAAGAAGAGCTACTATATTAAAAGGTCTTGATATTCTCTGTTAGCATTCAAAATTATTTAGTACCTATTATTACAAAGAAAGTTCTTCTACTAGGTAATATTTAGGGAGTAAATACTTGTGTTTGTATATAGATAATATCATTCCTACCCACAAGCAATTTATTAAGCAGTAAGGCAAAGCAAGCACAACATAAGATCTCACACGTAGAGCAGAAGTCTCCAGACACAGAACAGAGAAATTATCAGACTGCAAAATACTTGAACTGAGCTTAATGACTGAGATCTTAGGCCCAGTTAGAAGCAGGATGTGGTATAAATCATACTTTTCTGGGCCAATAAGAGGTTAAATTATATATTTTGTCTCTTAAATCTCATTTTAGTTTACAGATGATTTTCTCATTATAAAACACATGTAAGTATGCTACTCTATTTGGCATTTCCTCCCCTAGGTCTTGCACAGTTAAAAGAAGTGTGGTAAAGCTGCCCTAAAAATATGTTGCCCATTTATTAGCCTTCCCGTTGAAAGCCTCAGATGTTTCAGACAAAAACCCATGCAAGACAGTGGTGTACTCAAAGTACAATAATCGTAGCTACCTTTAGATGTGTATGCATTACCTTATCCATTTTTTTTAATAAGCCAACAAAGAAAGCAATGAAAGTAATTTCCAAGGAGAAAGAGATACCTCTTTTGAAAAAGTGAGGTCTAATTTTTTAAGTGAGATGCATTCCCAGAGTTATAATCTTTTAAGTCACAGCCTGAATTACATGTACTCTCTTTTTACATCAAACTAATGGATAAAGGCAGCAAGAATGCTAAAGTAGGATAAAGTGGGGACTGATCTTTTTTATCCCTGTTAACTACCTGACTAGGGGAAATTTGAAATTTTCAGAATTAATGAACCAATTTCACTGATAATTTATTAACAGTGTCAAAATTTATGGTAGGTATATTATAAGCCTCTCATATACCCACAGTATACTGAATATGATTTCCCTAATCTCTATTGGGTTTCATTATTAAGAAATAATTCTTCTATCATGAAGCTGGGTCAGATACCTCAATAAATGTACTTGCTAATGTCATCTGAGAAGTCATAAACATTGTGTCAGTGAATAAACAAGACCATATAGTTATCTGCAAGGGAGATACAATTACTACAAGCAGATACAACCCCTGTTTTTCCCCTTTTATGGAGACGAAACTATTCCCCAAGCGTCAAACCTGACCCAAGAGATTATTCAAAAGTTCTAAAGCCAAATGGCCTGCAGGAGGTTCCAGATGACCTCAGTCTTGGGAGAGCAAATGCACCTAAATAGAGATGCACCCATCCACCCTGGACTTCATGCATGTACCAAAACCCTATTCCAACCTGGAGGGCTTTGGTCTCAGGCCAAACAATGAATGTCTTCTGACTCAGGTCCACCAGTGCATGTATTCTAGAATGGAAGGCAGGTTCTAGTTTAGGTCCATGTAGCAATATTTACTCTCTAGGCTGTGCCACTTCTATGTCCCACACAATCTCTTAGGTTGGTCCCACCCTCCTGGACTGTTCTCCCTAGACAGACCTGCCTGACCACGAATTTTGACACTTCAACTGACTCACCAACTGTCACTTGTACTTTGACCTTATAGTCACCTTGACAACATTTACTCCTAATTTTCTCCTACCATGTGACCAACAGTGGTCAGTTCAGTCCTGGAGTCAGTCATATCTATAAATACACATTATAAAATATGAGACATTTCTGTATATATCCTAGAGACAAGGAAGCTTAGTAATGGTCTGGTCAAGCTGCCAGCTACCTGGGAATCCCTCTAGTAGCTTCTCTTGCCCGCTGTTATGGCAGCCTCCTCCTTGGCCTGGTGCAGCCATGCCTTCATCATGCAGCCTGAACCACATTTCTCTTAGGAACCTCTATGCAGAGGTCATGGTGCCATGAGCTGGCTGGAAAGGCAGCACCAAGAGAAGTGCCACATCATCCCCTTTCTCTTCACACTGACAAAAGTTGAAGGAAGCATAACAGAACTGAGCAGAAGATTTGGAAGGCAAGCTTCACTTGGATTTTTCTAAATTGGAAAGCTCACTCAATTCCCAAGGCAGCCTGTAGGTTTTTCCTCCTCCAATTAATGTTTACTTTCATCAAAATAAGATGCTAACATATTTAAAAATTTTAAATAGTACCAAAAGGCTTAAATCACAAAGAGTAGTCTCTTGGGTAACTCTCCCGTCCACTATGCAGTGCTCATACACTAATTGAAATGATGTTTACATTGTAAAAAGTGTTTCATTTGCTATCCCCAACCATATTGCCATCTTATGTGTATATTTCTATTCACTGGTCCTAGATCTACCATCTAAAGGAAGAGAGGACAATTCTACACTGCTTTCCCATGACAGTCCTTCAAATATCTGCAGATACCAGCAAGGCTCGCCTTTATCTTTCTTCAGGCTAAATATCTCCCCCTCCTCAACTCTTTCTCTGTGGTCTTTAAGATCTTTCCCTAAACAATTGTCCTCCTAAGGTTACATGCTAGTTGATAGATGTCCCTTTCAATTTATATAAAAAAATAACTGTAAGTAATATTCTACAAGTGGACTAACTAGTAGAAAATTCAATGAGTTTATTAATTGTCCCATTAATTCCTCCATGACTGGAATAATGAAAGCTTTCTCTTCACCTTACTCCATTCCCCCACAGAGATATCTTGGAAGATGATAATCAGTGTCTACATATATAATTAGACCCCTAAGGATGGTGGTTTTAAAGTTCAGTTGGGTGAAAGAGTATGTGTTGAGAGACACATGAAATGCCTACTTGTCTGCACGTTGATCAGGAAAGGGAAAGTTAGAAAGTTATTTCTCTTTTCCATTATGTGTTGAGCCAGCACCATCTGTGATAGTCATAGTTTGTCGCCGAGAAGTCAGCACATGTCTAATACAATTGATATCAGCAAAACAGCTGAGAGAATAGAGAATGCCTGCAGTTCTCCAGCGAGGACGCATCATCTTATATCCACACTTGCCCTGGACAGGTTTTTCTAAATTATGGTAAAAAACACATAACCTAAAATTTACCATGTTAACCATCTTTAAATGTACAGTACAATAGCATTAGCTATGTGAACATTTTGAGGCTTCAGTTCTCTAGAAATGCCCTGGACAGCTTTTTAAGTGTGTCTGGCCAAATGTTACCATGGACTGTCCTTCTGGAAGCCTGGAGCACTATCTCAGATTGCATGACTCATATTTGGAAATGGGCACTGTGGGAGGAAGGGCAAGTCTGCTATCTAGGGTGAACCAGGTTGTGCCCTACACCAAGGCACTGGATCAAGGGGTGAGCAGGGTCAAATCCAGCCTTCACTCTGCTTCCTAAACCACACTCCAATTAGCACACGGAGAAAAGGGCAGGTTTTTTTGCTCATACACAGGACATGTGAGTAAGCACTGGTCCCCCTGGAGGGTCAAGGCAGGGGAGCAAGGCTAATAAGTAAAGAAATCAATGAGGGGCCCCTAGATAAGAGTTTAAATCCTTGGGCACTTCTTATTTCAATGTAGATAGAAGTCATAGTTACTAAACTGTTTCAAAGTTTTTCTATCTTATACACTAATTTTCTTATGTTAGGCCAGACCTTCTGTGAAACCTGATAAGCCTGTCCGTGGTGATGACAACATATCTAAATAAACAGAGCACAAAATGGAAATATTCTCTGCCTCCTTATTGACCTTCATCTCCGTGCCATGTGCAATGTCCTATGGAGAGCATTGTGTTCCCAGTAGCGACTAGCAACGAAGGCAGCAGGATCTCCTGGCAGAGCTAGGAGCCAGGGGATTCACCACAGACAGGATGTAAGCCCCACAAGGGCAGAGATCTTGGTCAGTTTTGTTTATCAGTATATTCTAAGCAATTAGAACAGTTCTCAGGACTGAGTAGGCTCTTAGCAAAGATTTACAGAATGAATCAATGATTCAGGGGAGATGTTTTAAAAATACAATTTATTATTATATTTTAATTGGGTCATTTAAATTTTTTTAACTGAATGAAAGATTCTTTAAATTCTATAGTGCTTTACAATTTTCAAAAGGTTCACACACATGATTTCATATAATCCCATAATAACCCATTTTTCCCCCCACCCATATATTAAACCTCGCTCCCTCCTCCCTCCACTGGTAGCAATTAGTTTGTTCTCTACATCTGTGACACAAATAACAAATGCTGGTGAGGGTGTGGAGAAAAGGGAGCCCCCCTACACTATTGCTGAGAATGTAAATTGGTGCAGCCACTGTGGAAAACAGTATGGATGTTTCTCAAAAAACTAAAAAGAGAAGAACTACCATATAACCCAACAATTCCACTCCTGCGTATATACCTGAAAGAAACAAAGACACTAATTTGAAAAGATGCATGCACCCCAATGTTCACAGAAACATTATTTACAATTGCCAAGATATGGAAGCAACTTAAGTGTCCATCAACAGATGAATGGTCAAACAAGATGTGGTTTTTCTCCAGATATATGCCCAGGAGTGGGATTTCTGGATCACATGGTATCTCTATTTTTAGCTTTTAAGGAACCTCCATACTGTTCTCCATATTGGCTGCACCAATTCACATTCCCACCAACAGAGTAGGAAGGTTTCCTTTTCTCCACACCCTCTCCAGTATTTATTGTTTGTAGATTTTTTGATGATGCCCATTCTGACTGGTGAGGTGATATCTCATTGTAGTTTTGATTTGCATTTCTCTAATGAATGATTAGTGATGTTGAGCATCTTTTCATGTGCCTCTTGGACATCTGTATGTTTTCTTTGGAGAAAAGTCCATTTTTTGATTGGGTTGTTTGTTTTTTGATATTGAGCCACGTGACCTGTTTGTAAATTTTGGAGATTAATCCCTTGTTGGTCACATTGTTTGCAAGTATTTTCTCCCATTCTGTGGATTGTCTTTTCGTTTTGTTTATGGTTTCCTTTGCTGTGCAAAAGCTGTTGAGTTTAATTAGTTCACATTTGTTTATTTTTAGTTCCATTACTCTAGGAGACAGATCAAAAAAGATATTGCTGCAAATTTATGTCAAAGTGTGTTCTGCCTATGTTTTCCTCTAAGAGTTTTATAGTATCTGGTCTTACATTTAGGTCTTTAATCCATTTTGAGTTTACTTTTGTGTATGGTGCTGAAGAATGTTCCAATTTCGTTTTTTTACATGTAGCTGTCCAATTTTCCCAGCACCATTTATTGAAGAGACTGTCTTTCCTCCACTGTATAGTCTCGCCTCCCTTGTCGTAGATTAACTGACCATAGGTGCGTGGGTTTACTTCTGGGCTTTCTATCCTGTTCCATTGATCTATATTTCTGTTTTTGTGCCAGTACCATACTGTTCTTGTGTGGTTATTTTTTTTTTTTTTGAAAACCATACTGTTTTGATGTCTGTAGCTGTGTAGTATAGTCTGAAGTCAGGGAGCCTGATTCTCCAGCTCTGTTTTTCTTTTTCAAGATTACTTTGGCAAGGAAGCAACCTAAATGTCCATTGACAGATGAATAGATAAAGACGACGGGGTACAAAAATACAATGGAATACTACTCAGCCATAAAAAAGAATGAAATTTTGCTATTTCCAGCAACATGGATGGACGTGGAGGTCATTATGCTAAGTGAAAAAAGTCAGACAGAGAAAGATAAATACAATGTGATATCACTTATATGTGGAATCTAAAAAACCTATAGCAAACTACTGAATAAAACAAAAAAGCAGACACAGATAAAAGTCCAATTTAAAAATGAAATTTATTTTGACGTGAATTGATTGACTTACTGACTGACTTCCTTCCTTCCTTCCTTCCTTCCTCTCTCTCTTTCTTTCTCTTCCTGCCTCCCTCCTTTCTTCCTTTGTTCCTTCCTTCCTTTCTTTCTTTCAAAACCTTGGCAGGACACCAATATTTCTTTTCAAAGGACCCACATACCTGCTGCTTAAAAATTGGTTCTTGAATATTGCTAGGCATCTTAATTCAGCTTACCCATCTGAGTTTCTAGAATCAACTTACCCCTCCTTTGTGAAAATTGTGGCAAAACTAGAGGTTTTTTGTTTATGCATAATTTATCTATGATTTCTTAAACATTATCTTTGAGATTTCTTTCACAAATTCTTTTAAATTTCAAAAATTGTACATTGAATTAATAACTCAATCACACATGTCAATGATAGAAATTTGCATTGACGAATATTTGGAATTCTAGAATATATATTAATACCCCTTGGCCAAATCTAGTCTATGTTATTCTTTAAAAACTAGCTCATATCTTACCTGTCTTCCCTCATTTGTGCCATTCTCTACTGTCTCTCCTTTACTATGTCTCACTTTACCAACCGTATCATCAGTTTAAATTAGACTCTTTCATTTGTTGACATATTGCCTTATAACTAATCCTGTGAGATGAGGGGAATGTTTTTTTCTTTCCAATTATATTATAATGCTAATGGATGTAGGTAGGATTCTAGAGGTAGAGGAAAAAAACAAGTTAATAAATACTTTAGTCCAATAGTCTTAATACTAATTTTCTAAAGTTGCACAGCTCCTCAGAGCTTTCAGGACTGCATGAGCCTCACAACCACATGGCAATGAGAGTAAGAGTAACATCTAGATTAAATGAGGAGATGAAAATCCAAAGAAGTGAAGTCTTTCCAAGGATTGCACTGCCTGCTAAGAGCTGAACACAAGACTCTGACTTAGCAACGGGATGACACTGGAAAAGTTTGAACTTAAATTGGTTCTAAGGATTGAACTAATAATGTCCAACACAGAATTCCTTATGCATTAAATGAGATGACACATAAAGTATTTGGCACAATGCCTTGTATATAGTAAGTGCTCAGTAAATGGGGGATACTGTCATTGTTATCAATGCCTCACGAACAGCACATGTTCTTTTTATTCTGGGGCTGGGTGACTATGGTTAATGAGACAAATCTGACCCACCACTTGTTTCTTAGGGCCTGCAAACTGAGAATGATATTTACATTTTTAAGTGTTTTTTAAAAATCTAAAAAATAATGATTCATGATACATGAAAATATATAAAATTCTAATTTAATTTTCCTTAGATATCTTTTATGGGAACACAGACACACCATTTGTTTACATATTGTCTATAGCTGCTTTCTCACTTCAAAGGCATAGTTGAGCAGCTATTATGAATATGAATAGCATATGGCTCACAATACCTAAAATATTTACTCTCTAGCCCTTTAAAGAAAAAGTTTCCCAACCTTTATTCCTAACTATCAAGCTAAAGTTTCCAGATGAGCTGTCCATGAGTCAGGATTTCTTTTCCTTTCTGCCTCAGGCATGTATCTATTCATTTTACCTCTTATTTATAAGAAAATAAGGAGAAAGGATGCCAAAGGGAAGACTAAACAATTTGCTATTATTAGGGAAAGCTTTGAAGGCCTGTGATACCCTCTTTGTCATTTGTTTTTATCCCAACTCCTCCCTCCTTTTGCCTCAGAGAGGAGGGTGGGGGCAGAAAGAAAGAAATTAGGCCAGCTGAAGTTCCAGAGCTATTAATCAGATGATAACACAGGGGCCCAATAGGCTTTTCTCCTGCAGCCAATCTGGAACCCAAGAAAGGTAACAGCAAAAGCAACACAATGCAGCTAAATGCAGTATCAACAACAGTCTTCAAAAAGCTTCATCTTCAGTCAATTCTCATTGCCCACTAAACAAAGAAATAAAGAATAAATCAAATAATATCAGTTGAGAGACTGCCATTTGAAAGAAATGCTAGAGTTATCATTCCACTTTACAGCCAGACACAGTCCAAAGCAAATATCTTGAGAGTCTACTTGTGCTTAACACTGTTTTAGAAAATCTGTCTAGGCTTTAAAATAAGGAAAAAATGAGAGCATTTTACTAATAACCCATGAACTTTTTTCCCCCTCCTGTTTGGCTGGAAGCTGTGTATATGATTGTGTTTGATGCAAAAGGTATCCTTTGCTAAAAATGCCTCAAGGTACATCTTAGCCTATAAAGGCTGGATAAATGATGGCTCAAGCAGAAAAGGAAAACAAAAAATAATGGAACTACTGAAGTGGGGTTTTAAGTCTCCCTAGCCTTTTCTCTGAAAATAAAGGATGTGGACATTACTAAGTGGGACTATGTATATTCAGACAGACTCACATGTGCACACAACACAAACATACACATGAATATTGTCTTCTCTTAACATTATCATATTTAAAAGCTGATTGGCTGTGGCTGAAATTAATTTACAAGCACTGCAAACACCTCTGTGGTATCTCTTAGAAAAAGGAATTGAGACAATAAAAATAGGATGTTTAAACTCAATGTTCTTGCTACATTTAATGTGTCTCCCACAACTCAAAACATGCTCCACTGACAGCCTCATCCATTCACATCTTCTAATGACTAACACATATAGAAGGATCTGTCCTTCATATGTGTTCCTAGATAGGTTATCAAACTAGGTTTTGAACATTTTCTCAAAATGGTCTGAGCCCTTAACTCAGTGAAAGCACATTAGAAATACAGTATTTTAAGATAAGAATAAGATAATCAGTAGCTATAATACTGTGCATAAAAGCAACAGCAGTTAAGGAAGTTTGCAGTTTGTTTTTTCTTGGGATAAACCAACTGTGAGGTCTCATCCACTGTAAGAAACACAATTTCTCAGACTTAGGCAGAAGCTGCCAAACTCAAAGATAGTCAGAGTTCCTACTGTCTTCATCTTTCTGACTCTGCAAAGTGACTCAAAAAACATTGTCTCTCTTATTGTGCATAGGTTTACTGAATTCATGAGAGACAAATATATGAATTCTTTCCCAATAAAGCTATTCCCAGGAGAGGGACTTCCCTGGCTGTCCAGTGGTTAAGACTCTGTGCTCCCAATGCAGGGGGCACAGGTTTGATCCCTGGTCAGGGAACTAAGATCCTGCATACCCCATGGTGCAGCCAAAAGAAAAGAAAAAAAAATAGCTCTTCCCAGGAGAAAATGACCCATCTGGTGTTTACAGCACCCAAATGGGTGCCATTACTGAGCCTCAAGCCTGATGTTTCCAAAGCAGAACTTATTCTGTTTTCTCCTTTGACCTGAATGCCCATTCCTGACTTCACGTTTTCCATTCCTGTTAATGTCTTTATCATCCTCCCAATCATCCTCTTGGCCTTGCAAAAGTGGCCGCAATATCTTTGATTCCATGACCTTAATATCTCTTCCATCCTTCCCTTCTTTAGTTCAACTCCAGAACTCCACCTCCCTGCTTCTTAGTTCAAGTTTCCATGATCACTTCTGGCCAGGAATATTGCAATCACCTTCTAACTTGTCTTCCCACTTCTTGTTTCTGCCCCTATAAGCCATTCCCAAGGCAGATGAGCTTTGGCAATAGTGGAGCAGTGACTCCTGATCAAAACCTTCAGTGATGGGCTTCCCTGGTGGTGCAGTGGTTGAGAGTCCGCCTGCTGATAACAGGGGACACGGGTTCGTGCCCCAGTCCGGGAAGATCCCACATGCAGCGGAGCGGCTGTGCCCGTGAGCCATCGCCGCTGAGCCTGCGCGTCCGGAGCCTGTGCTCCGCAACGGGAGAGGCCGCAACGGGAGAGGCCACAATGAAAGGCCTGCGTATGGCAAAAAAAACACACAAAAAACAAACAAACAAAAAAAACCTTCAGTGAATCCCCAGAGCCTACAAAGAAGTGCAAACTCCTTAGCTATGTTCATTATTATTTATTATTATTATTTCCTCTCCTGTTCATGTTTATTAATCTGCATGGTGACTTAGATGATCTAAACACTGGGGGAACATCTCAAAAAAGCCACCTTTTTTTTTGGAGTGCCAAGTATATTTAATGTATTACTCCTAATCTGTATAGTTATCCTATAAGACATGCATCTTATCCCCATTTTATGGACAGAAAGAATAAGCTCAGAAAAATATGTTGACTTTCCCATTGCCCTTAGTCCCTGGTATAATACCTTCTATATACTCAATATTATTTACATAGTTATTAAATAAGTAATTGTTTTCACTTTTCCTCTGTCTCTTTTGATAATAATCTTAAAGCACATGACACTATAGCTTTTTTGTTAAATTCTTCATCCACAGATAAAATGTTTCTGATTAACTATTAGAACTCATCTTGTTCCAGGTTCACATGGAAGAGGTACCACCTTCCCTGGGGTCCAAACCCTCTTGATTCAAGACAAAGATGGTACTTCATTAGCCTATATGGTAATTACAGGTTCCTTTTCTAATGTACAAGAACCAGTGAAGAAAATATAATTTGTTTTACTTTTCAATTTTATTCTACTCTAGCTGCCTGATTGAAATGGAAATCCTCAGAATAAACATTTAAAACTATAATAGGTCAGAATATCAAGGACTCTCTCACTATCTTCACTCAATTTGAAAAAGGAAAATATCATTTTGTACAATGTTAAGTAGTATATTATTACCTCTGGCCAGGAAGACTGCAATAATTTCTAAATCTGTCCTGCCATCTCTTATAGAAGGAGTACTGATGTCAAGCAACAGTCTTTCTATGTAAGGATATTTTGATCAAGATGAATTCCATAAATATTGATTTACAGAAGATACCTCTGAAATTACAGGTACATGGTAACTGTTTACAAAATCGTATGATTTTCTGAAGATTTATTTTTTTATTCTTTGCTAAATTATTCATATTGTCCTTAAAATACCTAGATGTGTAAAATTACACTTAAATCATATATTTTGAATTTAGCAGAGTACATAAAGTTATATAAAAATTTATTAATTTGTTTACTTCTTAAAGCATTTTATATTCTCTGATTTTATTAATCTGTTTGAATGTTTATGTGAGCAAAGATATAAAATTTTAAGACATTTAAAATGGCTGAACAGGGTGTAAAAACTGAGAAACCAGAACACAGATCTTATAAAACATTAATGGAAAAATCGAATAACATAAAAACAGAAATAAAGTTCTTCCCCAGCATCAAAGAAAGAAAAGAATAAATATAAATCAGATGAAGAGAAAAAGGATCACACAGAAGTTCCTACCTACTTACTGGGTATGACTAATCAACATGCTGTAATCAAGGAGGTAAAGCTCAGCATAGGAAATATTTATCACAGCTTTCAGAAGGACAATGCAAACTACTGGGACAAGCATGGAACACTGAAATAAGCAGAATACATTATACAAACACATAGTAAGAGACAGATGGCACAATATAACTCCCTGTACAGCCTCTTGATCTAAAAACGGTCCGTGAGCATTACTGCAATGCCTGAGTGTTTAAATTTAAGGTTGTAGTAGTACAAAATTGCACAAAAGAGAAAGTTCATAAATTACCTGTTAACTTTGAGATCAAGACAGATCTAGTGATATGATTTCTTGATTTTAAATGTAATTTCTTACCTTCGCTCTATTTGTTCTGAGGAACTACATAAGATACGCAGGAAAAGTGAGAGAGACACTAGGGACACCAGCTCGGGACTTGGCACATGGTAATGTTCATTGACACAGAAAGCTCCCGAATGGTCTGAGGAATAACAGTGTGTTTAGAGCAGACACTCAGCAGCAGGGTCTAGAGTTCAATGCCATTGGAACAATGTGAGAAGCTATCTTCAGAGCCCACTCAAGCTGGAAACTCTCTTTACCAGTCAAAAGGAGTTGGATGCACTATACCTATTCCCACAACCCCAGTGGATGATACTGGGGTGGTCTGACGTGGAGGAAGACATAAAATGTGAATGTGTGGACAAAGCATGAGCTTCTTAGAGAGAATGCTGAGGGAGAAGAATGGATCTAAGTGCCGTGGTTAAGCCCGGATTTCTAACTGATAAAGACACTACATAGATGACTGCAGAGCCAGAGGAATTCCTCTGGGTAGTGATAAAGGCCCCGGTTCAAGCAACAGAGCATGCCAACCCAGGTGGTATACACTGAGGAATTTACGAGAACTACACCTTCCACCTTCTTAATGAGGGGGGGTAAGAGGTTAATAGCAGACACAGCTCTACCGACACACGTGGACACAAACAAACACACCCACAGACATACACACATCTGATCTTTCAGTTATGTGTAATTACACTAAGTGTGTATTACTAATCTGCAATATGGACTATGGCTCTTGGTTCATCCTTTTCAGAGTTCCCGCATACAACAATACAATTTATGGTCTGCACAAAGGCATGTGGTAGAACGGGTGACAGTGAGTCTGAAATCCAACTTTCCTTCCTTTCACCAAGACAGTGGCCATAGCCAGTTGTCCTGACCTGGGTTACCAGAACAAAGGAGAAAGGCGTGTCTTTCTAAATAGGCTTCTAGCCCTTTGTGTGATTTATAAAAATGCTACTGATGGGCTAATGGCAACTCTGATCCTTTCTGAATTTTATAAGGTTCAAATTAGGGAATGCCTCCAGGGCATATGTTAAATGTATATTCGAACCAAGTTGCCATTGACTGATAGACTCCGTGCAGCCAGGATTCTGTCTGTGGCTGAGGGACCAGACCAGGTAAGCAACATGTCTCATCATATTGTAAAAGGTGCTTATGTCTATCTAGGCAACTAACATGGGAGGAATAGTAGTAGTAATAATAATAATAATAAAATTAGAATATGAAACTCTAAAATTACAAGAAATTGTAATTTTGTATGCTCATGACAATACCATATGAGTGCCCACTCAGAGCCTGTGTGAAACTAGGAACTAGACATGCTATGATCTAGGTGCGCACCCACCACCCCAAATGTTCTTATTTTGTCAAGTCCCTGATGGTGCCATTCTTACCTCCTCAAATATCTGGAACCCTTATTACCAAGTGAGTCAGTTTTATTTTTATAAAGAGAAGCAGCTGGATATACTTTGTCCCCTGAAGGTCCTTTGGAGACATAATATGTCTGGACACATATTTCCTCTTTAAAGACGATGGCAGGGAAAGGGCAGTTTTTAAACCAAATGGAGAGGACTTCTTACAATGAAACTTCAAGCACTATGGCACATGAGTGGGAATCTTTGTGGGTAAAAGGTTTATTCTCTCCCACCCTCACTGGTCCTTTGTCCTTACATAACCCTAAGTAGGCAAATTGCTCATTTCCTCATGCTGATTTTTAATCAGAATACACTAAGGCAATTTGACCCCTCCAAGCCTTTCGGAATTCTGTTATTTCTACCCAGAATGTCCTTCTCTCCCCTCCTCTTTCCCGCCTGAAAAACTGTTTACATGTTACCTGCTTACATGTTACCTCTTCTCTAGCTTATTCTGCTTCTCCTCAGACCACCTCTGGGTTTAATGGCTTCTCCCTCCCTGACCCTCCTCCCTCACCTTCCTCACCTGTACTCACATAGCACTTTAAAATATGTTAGTATACTACTTATTGATTCATAACTCTTTATCTCCCGGTCAATCCTCCCAGCTGGATAGCTCTTTGCAAACTGGGATACTATCTTTTTAATCTTTGTTACAGACAGTGTGCTGGATAGTAGAGAAATATTTATTGCAATGAAGCATATACACTATTAAAATGTTATTCTTTTATATTCATATTTTGGTGATATTTTTCTTTGCATATTACCATTTCATCTGGATCCTCAGGTAAAGTAAAGAAAATTAAGACTTGGACCCAGGCATGAAATAAACTGTGTGACTCTGAACAAATCTCCCACTTCTCTGTCTGCAGTTTCCTTATCAGTAAAATCAGGGATTGGTCTAGAACAGGGTTTCTCAACCTTGGCATTCTTGACATTGTGGGAAAAATCATTCTGTTTGTGGAAAGGAGTGAGAGGCAACTGTTCAGTGCCTTAAGAATGTTTAGCACGTTCCTGGCCACTAGATGTTAGTAGCACTCACCCAGATGTATCCGTCAAAACATATATACACTACTATATATAAAGTAATCAACAAGGACCTACTGTATAGCACAAAGAACTCTGCTCAATATTCCATAATAACCTATGTGGGAAAATAATTTGAAAAAGAATGGGTATATGTATAACTGAATCACTTTGCTGTACACCTGAAATTAACACAACATTGTTAATCAAATATGCTCCCATATAAAATAATTTTTTTTAAAAAAAACAAGCTTTCCAGAAAGGCCAGGGCTCTCAAGTGCCCTCCAATATAAAATAAAAATTAAATTAAAAAAGATGTCTCTAGACATTGACAAATGTCCCCTCCCCCCCCCCCGGGGGGTGGCATTAAGACCACCCCAGGTTGAAAACCACTGGTCTAGACTAGAGGTTTTCCATACTTTTGAGCATGAGACTCCTTTTTCCTAAAGAAATATCACCCATTGTATAAGGAAATAACATAAACTGTAGGGCTCTGCTTGAAAGGGGTAGAGACAGCACAGTTGAAAATCCTCTAATTTCTATGATTTTCTGATTTTAAAGAAGCACAAGTGAATACACCCAAAACATATGCCAGATGCTGCTTTCCATTTACTCCAAGATATTTACCATTAAACACTGAGATTTGGAAAAATCAAGTTGAATTTATGCACCAAAGTTAAACATCAGTCATAAATGGTAGATGGTGGCATCAAAATATTTTTTTCTTTAATCCACAGAAGGGATTCCCCTGCTACAGTCACAGTACAGTAAGAAAAGCAGTCAAATGTCTTTGGTATTAAGCAAATGTTACTAATTCATACAAATAACATACATTAGGCAATGAACTTTTTAAAGACAGACCCAAATAAGGGTTACACATCTCCACTTAAGGACTGTTTTTTATTTGTGTGACAACTATTGAAATGATTCCTATTACATAATAGTTGCTTGATGTTAAGGGTACAATGACGAACACACATGTATACATGTATATGTGTGTATGTATGTATATTCCTATGTATATATTTGTGTGCACATATGTCGCATATAACTTATTTTACCAAATATGTATCAACTTTCTATTAACTATGAACTTAATTAAAATGTGACCTAAAGTTGATGACTTACTAATTTTAAAACAAAATTATATATGTAAACATACAATGGGATTATTACCAGGTACACATATATCCATTCATTCACTAGAATATAAAATACCTTGTATAAAATATTAAAAGCTTTAATCATTGATTCTTTCTCTGTGTCACCAGAATATGAGAGATTTTACTGAAAAGTTTTTTAAATGTTTGCTAATACATAAAAGTAGGTTCTAAATGTAAAAATTAGCCCACATTCAAATCAATACAAATATTCAGTTCAAAATTACCCCCATGTTTAGTAATTCTGAAGAACAAGAATTAAAGATTAACATAAAACAGCAGGACTGTCAGATGTACCTTATCTGTAGGCAGTAGATAAAAAATTCTGAAAGGAGAGTTCAATTTAAAATTCTAACAGTAAAAAAAGCAAAGGAAGTACTAACACTGGGACCCACATTAAATTTCTCTCTATTCTATGGTGACCCAGAGCAAATAAGTAGGTATTAGGAGGAAGGATTTCATTTTCCAAAGGTAAGCAATAAGGCAAAATTCAGAAATGTTAACACAAAAGATGAAACTGCATGACCCCCCTCTTTAACTGACTGTCACCACCTTATTCCAATTTTGAAAACAACTAATAATCAGTTATGCTCTTTTAAGCTCTTTGAACCACTGCCTTTCTGTGTTTTCAACCTGATGTTTAATCCTTGGGTAAGCAATGTTTCAAAACAGACATGCAGATTAGAACTCACTCACCTGTCAAATGTAGCAGAAAATAGCCTCTCTGCTGAGTTGGAGAAACATGCATTGTCCCCACAGAGCTATAACAAGCTCTCCAGATTTCTCTTCAATGTTTAGAAGCCAGATGTCTGATCACAGCTGTTCTCAGTCTGTTACCCTGCTTTTATTTAACCAACGCTTCCTCTGAATGGAGTGTTTCCTTTGAAGGTAACCACTTGACCAGTGATACCCACTGACCTCTGCTGTGTGTGTGTGTGTGTGTGTGTGTGTGTGTGTGTGTGTGTGTGCATGTGCACAGGGTAGGGGAACACAAAGGGGACCCCATTTCTTTAGGACTCACCATTTAACATCACAGTTGAGTGAATAATTTAAGACTCAGAAGCAGAGGTAAAGTGAGGATCTAAAATGGGTAACACTGGTAATTCCCTGGCAGTCTAGTGGTTAGGCCTCAGAGCTTTCACTGCTGGGGCCTGGCTTCGAATCCTGGTTGGGGAAATAAGATTCTGCAAGCCGCATGGCACAGCCAATAAATAAGTAAGTAAAATAGGTAACACGGATTCCTAGCCCCACTTTCAAATGGGAAACCACTCATTTTTGATAAGTCCCATATTATGAAAGGGGCAATCTATGAATGCTATAATTAGACTACTAACTTACAAAACTCCATAAACAGTCTAAGAGATAACAAAATTACTGTAGATAAAAGTGCTTCCCCAGAAAGCTAAGGCAAGAAAACATGAAAGGAAGAAAATTAGCTAAGATTCAAATTTAAAAAAAAAACAAAAAACGGAGGCACTTACAACCCTTTGGTTACTTCCCATTCTTTCGAGTAAAAATTGAAATCCCTTCATGTGAAATTCATGATCTGACTCCATACCAACCATCTCATCACTCATCTCCCCTCTCATCCTTTACAGCAGGAGTCAGAAAACTTGTTCCGTGAAGGCCAGGTAGTAAATATTCTAGGCTCTGTAGACCATATTTCCTTCCATATGCAACTACTCAGCTCTGCTGTTTTAGCATGAGTGCAGTCTTAGCCAATATGTTGAAAATAAGAATATGGCTGTGTTCTAATAAAACTATATTTATGGGCACTATAACGTGAATGTCATATAATTTTCATATATCATAGAATATAGTTCATCTTTAAATATTTTTTTAACCATTCAAAAATGTGAAAACAGGGGAGCCATAAAGAAATAGATAGTGGTCTGCATTTGGTCCACAGCCATAGTTTGCCCACCTAGGCATCTCTATAGCCTCCAGTTCGCTAAGTCAGTAGTCTATCATTCCATAGATTAAAATACTTTGAGGACTCCACACATGCTATGCTCTTTTGGGCATCAAAGGCATTGTACTTGTTCCTTCTCTTGCAATACTCTCACCACATCCTTCTTTGACAAACTAATTTCGGCATACCTTTCACTTTTCAATTTCTCTGAGATGTCTTCCTGAGTCCCTCATATCTGGGCTTGATCCCTCTTCTATATGCCCTATGACACACTAGACTTTTACATCACAGGACTAGTGACATTGTGCCTGGTCCTAGACCAAATACAAGTTGGTCTGAATTGCTATCCAGCATATATCCTGGGCCCAGGCACTAAACTGGTGCTCAGGAAATACCGATTGAATAAATGGCTGAAGGTAGGAGCTGAAGAACATTAGGATGACAAGTTGACCTAGATTAGACTAGCCATTGGGGTGTTGGAAGACTTTCTGTAAAGACAAGTTTGGATGAATAAAGAGCTATTTGGATGCAGTAGTATGGCACAGTGATTAAGAGAATAGGTTCTGACATCAAACCTGCTTGAGCTCTGTGTGACCCTTGGCAAGTGGCCAGAGTGTTCTATAACACAATTTTCTCATTTGGGGGATGCAAATGGTACAATTTCATAAAAACGGAATGTGCTCACACTAGTGGAACATAGTGCTTGACACAAAATAGGCTATCAATAAAACATATCTATCATTAGTACTGATATCAGGCAGAAAGGAATCTAACCTCAAGGACTCTAAGGACTAAAAATGAGAGCTTGTATTTTATTTTTCATCAATAAATTTATTGACTCGCTGCACAAAAAATGTGTCCAGTAGAACCAATCTGATTTGAAAGATTGGAATAAAGAATAGAAAACTGATTTATCCTTAGAGCTAGAGTCCACAGATACGCAATACATCTAGAATTACATCTCTATATGTAGAGAGATAAGGAGGCAGAGTCAGGTTTCTCACATGCACTAATATATTGCAAGTGGCTGACTGAAGGTGCAGGGCTCATGACTGAGTTGGACAGCTTTGCCAACTGCCAAGAGATAAGAAGAAAGGCGGCCTTCTCCTTAACACAGCCTAAACC
The DNA here is from genome assembly GCF_937001465.1 of Orcinus orca. NCBI lineage: Eukaryota > Metazoa > Chordata > Mammalia > Artiodactyla > Delphinidae > Orcinus > Orcinus orca. The sequence goes on from NC_064571.1 coordinate 20,062,700, forward strand.
TCCCGCCACCAAATCTGTTACCTCCATTCCCTAGGAGGTGGCAGTAGACAAGGGCAGTGACAAACACAGGGTGGTTTGGATGGAAATTGTCCTTAATATTTTACCATGGTGTTTCACAGGGCTTGCCACCTTTTACTCATTTTTATAGCATCTCAATCTATCTGCCCTTATTTTCCATTCTAAGGAGGGCATACAGCAAGGTTGTCCATAGGTCACTTACTCCCAGAAGTTCAGGTGAAGCCCCCATTGCTGATTTTGGGCAAGAAGTGACTGGAGATGGCCAGCTCTATATGATTACTGACACCTGGCTCCCCTGGCAGCCCCACTGTCTTATAAGCCCCATCCCTCTCTCCTTCTTGGGCTGAACAGAACAGGATGGTATCAGCATCAGAAGTGCTATGGGGGGCTTCCCTGGTGGCGCAGTGGCTGAGAGTCCGCCTGCTGATGCAGGGGACGCGGGTTCGTGCCCCGGTCCAGGAGGATCCCACGTGCCACGGAGCGGCTGCGCCCATGAGCCATGGCCGCTGAGCCTGCGCGTCCGGAGCCTGTTGCTCTGCAACAGGAGAGGCCACAGCAGTGAGAGGCCCGCGTACCGCAAAAAAAAAAAAAAAAAAAAAGAAGTGCTATGGGGTTAAATCACAGTATTCCTGTAGGCCGTAGGGAATAAAAAATGCAATTCTTATTGTGAAAATTTTAAAATAGTTTTTATGATGAGTATAATACTATCTATAATACTATGATAATTACTGCACAGATGTTACATACATAACCAGCGACACTGAAATTCTTGCTAGCAAGATTCCTTGTTAGCACTGCAAAGAGATATAAATTGATTACTGAATATATGTGAATAAAAAAAGAATTTTGCAAAGTTGGCTCAGTATGGAAATATCCCTAGGATTTTCTAGGTTCGGTAGGTGGAAAGATTTATTTTTCTTTGAAGGAAGTAACTTTTTTTTTGAAGGATGGGTCCTATGGTATGTATTGGAGGGGTTTGGCTTTTTTAAAAGTCTTGTATTTGTTGTAACTGTTCATATCTTTTCTGTGTTGAATTCATTATTCTCATGGTACTGGCCTTTTAAACTACATGCCTCTGAGTCTTTCAATTTATAAATATGTTATCTTCATAAATATTGTAAAAACAACAAAAAAGTAAAAACTATTAGTATACTATGAATGTGGATTGTTGTATAGATTTTTGTACATAGATGTTTGGTCTTGAATTAAAAATATATTTCAATATAATATTGTTTACAATTATAAGCTAACATTTATTGAGCCCCTACTTTCTCTCTCTCTCTCTTCTCTCTCTCCAATTTATTTCTTAGAATAAAAACAATGAGTTATGTGATTTTATTATCCTCATCTTACACATGAAGCAATAGGAACAGAAAAGTGAAGTAACTAACTCAAAGTCATAGACAAGGTACATGGCAGATCTCATTAATGATCAAGTATATCAAATTTCTAAGATTTACTAATTTTATTCATTATTTATTATGATTTTAATCAGGAAAACTTATAAATATTACCTTGTCACTATGTCCTACAGGCATATTGGAAAGGTGGTTTTTGTAGTTTTTTAGTATATTTAGTATGTTAGTATAGTTAGTAGTATATTTTTCAGTATGAATTTTATTTAAGATACAGAGTCAAGTCAAATGAGTGCAGAAAACGTATCCGTTCACTTAAAATTCTATTCACTACTCACTTTATAAACATAGGAGGATCAAATAGAATATTTTCTACTAATTTTTGATAAATCGTGACAAATGTGCACTCAAAGATGTGACAGCCTACTGGAAAATTGCCCTTTACCACAGTACAGTATTGCTGAGAAAAATATCCTCAGAGTGTCTTTTTAGCCAGTGTGTTCTCAGCTTCTTTCTCCAAAAAGAAGATTAGGTTCATCAGGACCAAAGTGTAAAATAAGCTACATTTATCTCAAGACCACATACACATGATGCATGAGCACACACACTCACATATGCACATACATGTACACACATACACACACACATGCACACCTCCCCTATTATATCTTGTTCTTTGCTTCTTGCTTCCTTACCTCATTCCCAAAGAACTATGTACTCAGTAAACTATAAAATAATCCTTACTAATATATTGGGAGTGAATTACTCAAACATTATTCTTCCAAAAAGGGGCAAATTTAGCTTGACCAATGAAATGGACACTACCTTGGTACCAAACAATTATATTTCATTTATGATCATTTGAAAATTCACTTATACTCAATGAAAATATAATGTCTTGCAGTTCACACTTTGTGTTGCTATTTAAATTTTTAAACAGAGATGAAACTCCAAATGGTACCATATAATGAAATCACTGAAGTAACTGAAATTCTACTTCTGCATCTTATTTATTGCTATACTTCCAATTTACTGTTTAAATGCAAGAATATATAGTACTACAGGTTCTAGAGACACAAACTACATCCTAAGAGAACTTGAAAAATTCCAAACTGGTAAGAACTTAAAAATTACTCTTGAATTGAACACATAGTCTACAAACCAAGTGTATAGTTGGGAGTTATCCAGATTAGCTCCTATATGATACATTATACCTAAAATATAAAAGATACTAATTTGAAGTTAATATATGTATTATTATAACTCAACTGTAACCACAGAATCTTTTCAGAACTTCCACCAAAAAAAAAGTTTCTTGGGGAGGAATATTTTATCACTTAAGACTGTTGAGAATTGATATAACATGGTAATAACAAAAAGTCAACCAATTTGGATGGTTTTATCATTGTTTTTAAATTCTCTAGATTACACTCCCTTCTTGCTGGTACCTGGGGTACTCCAACCACCATCCTCTGATGCAACACTCAGTCAAGAGAAAATCTGTTTGGTGAGTTTCAACTGAAATATCATGTGAATGTGATGTATAACTTGTAAATTAGTATACCAATGCAAGGTACTAATTTGTTTTAACAGTGTGCTCTGGAAGACTGAAAGGGCCTGTTCACAAAAGAATGCTTCACTATTGACAACGTTTCAGATGACTTCAGGGAGGAGATGTGCTTGAGAATGAGGTCTAGTCTGGCACTCTTGGCTTTATACCAAAAAGAGATACATCCATAAAGCCAGGCAAGGAGTTCTGCAATGTGATCAAACACAAGTTACACATGAGAAAATTATCCTAGTATATTCTTTGCAACACTTTTGAAAACGCAACTCAAAGATGTAGTTTCTAGTTACATATGCTAGATATCCAGGAAACTGTAAGGAACTGAACTTGACTGGTTGTGTTGACAGAGTGTCAGAACTGCAGGCCGTTGCCAGAAGAAAATGTGGGAGTATAATACACAAGAAATGGAGGTGCATCACTGATTCTTTTTAATGCATGGAAGTTTACAGTAGCAGTGATTGAGTTCAGACTTTAGCTCTACAAAGCTTGTCAGGAGGGGCAGTGCATAACTGTGGGGAAACTATTTTCACACTCCAATTAAACTAACATCTTGGTGAGTCTAGATTTTTAAAATTAGGTTTCAGATGAAACTCGCTAAATTCTATTTAAATTGTTAAGACATATTGATATATCACTCTGCTCTAAAAATGACTAAAAATTCACCAAAGGCTACGTGGCCTTGGGCAAACCAGTCCTCTCTGGCCTTAAATTTCCTCCTGTGTAAAATGAGAGTTTAGACTTGATCATCTCTGACCTTCCAATTATAATTTTAGATCTATGGTCTGATATATACAACAGCTTAGGAAAGATAGCAATTAACTTCTCTTGAGTGCTTGTCTCACCTGAAAGAAATCTGAGCTCTGTTAAAACCTGCTTTTCTTAGCTCAAAGACCATTCTGACTTGACAAAATTAAGTTATATAAGAAAAGTCTTCCTACAAAAGGCAATTCCACGGATTTAAGTTTGATTGCAGGATTATTTCAAATTATTCAGGTCTGTGTACTAAAGTGTGGTCAAGATGACAACTCTGCCCTAACCGCAAATACCTGTAAATGAGTGTGAAAGAATCCATGACCTTCAAAAGCTAACAGAATTGAGCTTAGCAGTCGTTAAAATTCTAAATGTGTTCAATGTTTTTCCAAGGCAGTATTTCCTTTAAAAAAGGCAATGTAGGAAAAGCTTTTCTTATTTTGCCTAAATTACCAAACAAAGAAGTAAGGCATGGTTTAATACGGCGCTGGAGATCCTACCATATGATGCTGCTTTAGGCAGATATAAAATGGGTAATTTTCCTTTAACAACAACAGACGGCTTGTGTTTTATTTCTTGAGTTTGCCATGAATCACTATAGAATTCACAGCAAAGTAAATGAGAATGTGTTCCTTTCTTGACTCCCTGCCATTGTTAATTCCCTATTTCTTTTTTTTTTTCTTTTTTTTTTTTTTTTTGCGGTACGCGGGCCTCTCACTGTTGTGGCCTCTCCCGTTACGGAGCACAGGCTCTGGACGCGCAGGCTCAGCGGCCATGGCTCACAGGCCCAGCTGCTCCGCGGCATGTGGGATCCTCCCGGACTGGGGCACGAACCCGTGTACCCTGCATCAGCAGGCGGACTCTCAACCACTGCGCCACCAGGGAAGCCCTTAATTCCCTATTTCTTAAAGGTAGAATGAGTTTTAAGAAAGCCATGTGTTGTCAACAGTACTTCCTATTAAAATTCCCTTTAGTTCTTTATGTGACGACATGATAGAATTCAGAACAATGACTGATTTAAATTAACACAGCAGAAAAAGTCTTACCAAAAAAGTCCTCAGTAACATCCAGCACTCATATAATCACTAGATATGCTTTGAGGTTTATAATTACTTCTCTGACACCCTCTATTCACATGTGAAATCATTGCTCAATGTAAGAGAACAGAAATGAGGCTTAAATACTAGTCTTTATAGAATACAGAATTATTCTAAGCGTTGACCAAAAAAGTGCAATACACCCCTCACCCTATCTCAGTTAAAAATAAATTCTTCTAAAACACAGAGCTGGAAATTTGTTGCAATGATAATGCTGTCCAAACAACCAACAACAGAAAATTAAATGGTTGAATATTTTCTTTCATAATATATTTTTTCTTTGTTTTATAGTCTAAACATTTTTTCTTTGTGAACCTTAGTTAGCATAAAAAACTTCATGAATAGCTCTCCTGACTCACAGCCACTTAATGTCTTCCTTAAAACCAAATCTATAGAATTGAAGTTTTAACTGTAATATTTCTAAGTTAAGTAAGGCGATTTGACAGCACTATAAAAAACATTAAGTTTGTGGTTGCTGTGAGGTTGTCTGATTTCTGAATTCTGTAGTCTAATTTCTCCCAACAGGTAGAGGAAGCCTGTCCATATCTTTGAATAATGTTCTCCAAAATTTATTACTATTTAGGTTATTCATATTGGTACATGAAAACTTTATATGAATGATATTATAATATCTAGAAAAACCACTGCCCTCAATTTTTCCTAAGCTCGCCACATTGATCCCATCAGAAAATATCCATAACCACAAACCTCAAATGGTCCCTTAGGGATGCCCTAAAATCCCACTCTCATTATCACAATGATTACATCATATCTTTTCCTCAAACCAGTTCTGTCTTCTCCTACTTCATTCTCAGCTGATAACCACCTCGTCCCTTGTTTAATGTTTCTGGGAAAAACAGAAGTGATGAGAAGATGACATACATACCCCACCACCACCTCTACCCACCACTTGCCCCTATACCTTGGACTCTGACTTTCCTCCTGTGGAACTGCCCTCCTGATAAAGTTCCCATGTTTCCACTGAATGCTAATAAACAGCTTTGTTTTCTCACTTGAACCAACCCATCTTGACTATTCAAAGACATTGTCCCTGCAATTGTATCACTCTCTCTTGGAATCATCAATTTTTTTCTCTCTTCCGAATCATCCCCATTGGTGTAAAAACACAGTGTGTTCACTGATATTGGCAGCTTAATTTTAAATTAATTTTTAAAAAGCAGATGAAATGAATGGATAAATGAATAGATGTAAAATAAAGCAAATGCAGCAAAATGCATAGAATCTAGGTGGTATGGCTATGAACACTGAACTGTTACATTCTTTCAACTCTTCTGTATGTTGGAAAAATTCCACAATAAAATATTATAAAAAATCATAGTCTAATTTCTTGTAACTTAAAAAAAAAATTTCCTCATCTACTTCTAGTACCACTTATTTCTTTGTTTCCCCCACTCCTACAAAGTATTGCCTAAATGTTTTGACTTTGATTTCACTTCATTGTAAAAGTTTATATAAGGGGATAGCATGGAATGACTTTCTATTGCTAATGTCCAAACATTCTGTATCTTTATAATCAAATCATATCTCATATATATCTTACCGGCTTCTTTTTGGATCCAGCCTGAAAATCTTTGTCTTTTAATTGGAGTACTTAGTCCGTTTACATTAAGTGACTACTGTTATACCATTACCAATATATATCTTAGTATTGCTCTATGTAGTAGACTGCATGTGATCATCTCCATGGTACACATTAAGAGGGTAGTGAAATAACATATAGCTAACAAGCTAACAGCGATAATTGACTAAAAATGGTTAAATAATATAAAAGGAAGCAAGGGGGAAAAAACATAGGACAAATCACTACTTTTACCACAATCTGGACAATGCAACAATCTGAGACTAGTTAATTCCTATTTACTGCTGATTCTATCCTCACGCATGTATATGTGTATGTGTGTATGTTATGTGTGCATGTCTATGTGTCATATATTTAATTCTTTTCATGTTTCACCTCAAAAGACATTATTATTATAGTTTTACATAGTCAACATTCATTTGGATTTACCCACATATTTACTCTTTGTTCCACATTCTTTTCTTTATCTCTATGCTTCCATCCAAGCTCATTTTCCTGCATGAAGAACACTCAAGTATTTTCTTTTAGTGTGGATCTGCTGGTGATAAATTCTCAATTTTTGTTTACATGAAAATGCATTTATTTCAACTTTATTTTTGAATAATATCTTGCCTGGATAAAAATTATAGGATAGCAGTTTCTTTCAGTACTCTGATTAGTTCATTCCATTAATTTTGGCTATCATTGTCACTAGCTAAAAGTCACTTGTCTCTTATTTTGAGGTTAAAGTTCTCTCTCTTTTTAAGGTAACATGTCTTTTTCCTCTGAGTGCTCTGAAAATTTCCTCTTTACCTTTGATTTTTGATGTTTTCTTAGGAAATAACTACGTGCAATTTTATTGAAGTGCATGGCACTTTTGAATCTGAGTAGTAATGTCTTTCATTTTAATTATGTATCAGCTTTCATGTTTTTCAACCTCTTGTCTCTGTATATTTTATTCTGGATATTAATTCTGACTTATCTTTCAGTTCACAAATTCTTTCTTCAGGTTTGTCTAATCTGCTTGCTACTAAAGCTATTAACTAAAGCAACTGAATTCATTTCAGTTATTGTAGCTTTCAATTATAAAATTTCTATTTTATTCTTTTTTATAGCTCCCTCCATCTTGCCATTTAATTTCCTGAACACATTAATTTACAGAACTTTAATATCCCTGTTTGATAATTCTAATATTTGCATCATTTGTGGATTAATTTTAAATTATATTTTCTCTTTTTTTAGTCAATATTGTTTTTTCATGCCTTGTTATTTTTAATGTAATATCACAACTTGTACTCTATGTACTATATACTTAAATATCAATACTATATTCTTATACACTTATAGTAAATAAGAAGTTAGAGATGATGATATCTTCTTCCAGAGAGAAATTAGTTTGGTTGTGAGCAAAATATTATGGTAAAGATAGATCATCTTAATCTAATGAGAGACTGAGCTGATCTGAAACTGGGCTTTAGTCTTTGTAAGATCTGATCCCCACACTTCACCCATTCCAGAGTCCCAGGTAAAAATGTGGGCTACTGTGGCATATCATAATTTCCAAAGATGGTTCTAACAATCTATGTCCATTTATCTTGATCCTGAGCATGCCTCTGGACCAACCTTATCAATATATTAGAATAGAAATCCTAGCCTGTGACTTTTGACTATAGATCACAAAAATGCCCTGCACTTGTGTCTCTTTTTCTTTGAGATTCTCATTCTTGAAACTCAGCCACAATGCTACGAGGAAGCCCAAACTAGAAAATTTGGAGATAATAAATGCACAGGCCACATCTTGTGTTTGGGATGACATCCTCAGCCAAGGTTCCAGCTGACAGCCAGCATCAAGTCCTACATACATGTGTGAAGGCTCCTCCTCCTCCAGACTGTGATTCTAGTCCCCAGACATCATGCTACCCCCAGCCTTTGAATCTTCCCAGCTGAAGCTTCAAACACTATGGAACAAAGACAAGGCACCCTGCTGTAACCTCAAAGAATTCATGAACCACAGAATCTCTTAGCATAATAAAATAGTTATGCAACACTACATCTCAGGTGATTTGTATGCAGCAATAGTAACTGGAACAGGTGTCTTCTAGACCTTTTGTTCCTGAACTTCAATTTCTGTCCCCCTAGACTAGTGAAACTACCAAAAGCTCTTCTCAATCCCTCCTTGCCTTATTCACTGCTTTGTAATTGGCAGATATTCACATTTCTGGATTTTCCCTCTTTCCAAAATCTTGACCCTTCAAGAGCTTGCTCACTTAGTACTTTTCTAGTGGTTTTAATATTTTAGTTATTCTTGGTTGGGAGGGTTCATCTGAAACAATTTAATTCTTCTTTTTTGGGAGCATATGTCAACTCAACCCATGGAATTTTTAGTTTAAATCATTATACACACACACTTCCACCTATATTTTTAATTTCTAAAAGGCCTATTTAGGTCATTTTAAATTGTGTTGTTTTTAAAATCTTTTTATTGCTAACATTTTTAAGCCTCTCTTAATTCTTAAAACATATTAGAAAAATTTATATTTTATATTTATGTCTGATAATTCTATTATCTGTAGCTTTTATGAATGTGATTCTCCTGTGCTTTCTGTTTATTCTACTGGCGCTTACTTATGGTATATATTAATACCTTTTTGCCTTAAATACATTATTTCTTAAATACATCTTAAAAATATCTTGGAAATTATTTATGCCTTATGTGAAATTTTATATTTCCAGAAAATCTGTTTCTGCCAATTACTTTGTTCACTATCATCCTGGCATCAACTTATATTAAATTCTTCATTTGGGGTTTGACCACACAGCATGAATTCTGGCTGCAAAACTTGTCGAAGGCCAACTCAAATTTTCAAGGGGCACATTTTTTTTCCTCCGCTCAGGCCCAGGTTACTAAAGACAAGATGGTTTCACTCTTTGTGGATTGAGTTTACTGATAGTTTGCTGTTGTCCTTTGGTATTCCCACTCTATGAGGGGAGTTTTTATTTACCTCTCCATCTCTACCACAAAACAGACTTTATATCATGTCTACTCTGGGCTATGCATCCTTCAACAGAAAACGGAAACAAGCCTTGCCACATAACCTAAGGTTGAAATTTAGTTCGGTCACTTATCTTTCAAGCTTGCCATTTTCTCTTCTTTTATTTGTTTTAGCATTTTGGGATTTGTTATTGTTTTCCCAGGTCACAATACGTTTGAAGGATGCTTGTACATTTTGTCTAGCTTCTTAGTTCTATTCATTAAAAGAATCACTCAGATACCCAGTGAACTTTGTACACTCCTTCAAGATGGCAGCCAGGAATCCAGATATATATGTGAGTTTTACGTGATAGACCCAGTTAAAAAAGGTATCACACAATGCAAACAAAACAAAGTGGGTTCAGTCATGAGAGATGCCAGTCTGTTCCCTCTGGCCAGTGAAAATGAAAGTGAAAGCTGATTAAGAAAGCATCTGGAAGTGCAAAATATGGGCCCAAATTACATGTTATGGCTTCTTGCTGCAGCTTAACACTGTAATATCTAAACTATTTTTGTTCTTAACTCAAATTCTCTTTTGTATGCTAATAAACAGTGGAGGGCTACTGTGCCCCTAAGACCTTGAAAATGAGGGAACGAGATGACTTTTTGAAAGTTAAACTGAAATTTACCACTTGGATCTGAAGTGAGCCAGGGGTATCACACTGCCCCAGTACGTTGTCCTTACATTTTATGCACCTAAACCTCTTGATTCCATGCTCACCGAGCAACCTCCTGATTTCCATGTAAGCCTATCTGTGAGCAGAGAATATGCTGATCGTGCTGACAGGACTATTTCTAGTCTGGGTTACAGTGATTTCTCTTGGTAAATCAATAAAGTGATGTCTGGGTCTGATTTGGCTTCCCTTATAGCTTAACTAAAGCGTGACATAAGCTGATTATGCTGACAGGAACATTTCTGCTGGGTGTAACCACTCAGTTTCTCACTTTAAACTAATGGAGTGGCATTTTAGGTGTCTCCCGAGTTCATTCATGAATTTTAATTAGCTCTCAGTCCTCTCTCACTCTAGATGTTGACCAAGTCAGTATTTTTCAAATCCAGATTTCCATGTCATCAGGAACACAATGTACAATTCCAGGGTATGTGAAAACGGAATAGTACAGGACATTCTCCTGGAATAATATTTAACAGAAACAGTAGGGGAAAAGACAGAGTTGCCTTTTTTGTTAAAAGAGCAAATATAGGGCTTCCCTGGTAGCACAGTGGTTGAGAGCCCCCTGCCGATGCAGGGGACGTGGGTTCGTGCCCTGTCCGGGAAGATCCCACATGCCGCGGAGCGGCTAGGCCCGTGAGCCATGGCCGCTGAGCCTGCGCGTCCGGAGCCTGTGCTCTGCAACGGGAGAGGCCACAGTAGTGAGAAGCCCATGTACCTCAAAAAAAAAAAAAGAGCAAATATATTCTACAAAATTTATATTCATCTTAAAACTAAAACTGAGATTCTAAGAAAGTTGCCACTTGCTACCAACCATGTGTGTGTGCCTGAATCACCAGACGCCCAGGGCTACTTCAGTGGCAAAGTTGGTGAGTCAATGCTTGGAGGACGCCATCGAGCACCACTTCACATTCACGTCTTCCACTGGTTGGCTGGTTGTTTGTTTGTTTTTTTAAACGACTACTATACTTCCTTTTCTGGTCCCTCCTTCTCTTTCCCATTCTGCTGATCAATCTGCTTATAATGTGGAGAAATTCTATTTTGTGTTAATGGTAGAGTGATTTTTTTTGTTTCTCAAAGTATAACCATTACCCAGTTCAATTAATAAGTAAGAAATAGACTAGAAACTCAATTATTACCTACATAAAGTATTTTATAGCTAGTCTATATGAAAGCCACACTAAGCTATCTTGGAAACATTTATACTTGGTTTACTCTCAAGGACTGAGCAGAAAGTTTTCATGTTTCACACTTTCCTCCTTTGGCTCTGGGAATTAGCATGGTAGCTATAAATAAGGCTGGGTTTAGAATAAGGAATAGCATTCAACTATCTCCTTACCCAAACTCTTCAATGATTTCCTCTTGCCTTTAGGATAAAGTTCAATGCCCTCAGCATGGAGTAGACCATGATCTGTCTCCAGCTCACTTCTCAGAGGCTCATTTCTTGCCCCACCTTGCCCTCAATGTGCCTACCTGCCAGATTGAAATTCTTTCAGTTTCCTAATCACTCCATGCTCATTCCCACATCAGGGTCTTGGAATTCCATGTTTCCTCTGCCCTGAACACCCCATCCAGCTGTCATCTGATAGTTAACTTCACTCTTCAGATCTCCACCTAAATAGGAAGCCCCTTCCATTCGGCCTTCCATGCTTGGCTCGCATGCCCCTCACTGTAGGACTTCAGTGGTCAGTGCTCTGTGCATGCCCTCTCATTGCATTTTCAATATTTCATTACAGAATCTCGTTTGCTTCTCCATATCATTTTACGGACTGCAAGTGAACTACAACACTAATTCCTCTGCATCCTTCAGCTACTTACTCCTTTTAGAGCTTTTGGCAGAGGATGCTAACTTCCATCCTTTATCCATTCTTCCTTTCTTCCTTGTTGCACCCACAGTTTAGCTGGGTGTCTGGTTGTTCAATACAGAGTATATTTCTCAATATCCCCTGCAACTAAATGTGGCCAGGGAATGTGAGCAGAAGGCTTATGTGCAGTTTTCAGGTCATCTCCACAAGGACACTTATCCTGGATTCTCTGTCCATCTTCTTGATGGCTAGGAAAGGGTGATGGTTTGGAGCTAAACTTGGAAGGCACATGTTGAAGTTGGTATAAATACCCCACTAAGCCTATACTCCTCAGTTCACATTACTGTGCAGGAGAGAAATAAAACTGTATCTCTTATTTGAGTCATTTAAGACAATCAAATCTCTGTGTTACAGCAGCCAAGAACACAGAGGTCAATTTAGATGTCATTTCTTCCAGGATACTTTCATGTGTCTATTACCAGACTATAAATTCCATTAAGACCAGATACTGAATTCACACTTGTTTAATGACACATAAATTAATAAATGAACGAATGACTCCAAGAATCTAGTTATATACTAACCTAATTTATGAATATAATTTCAAAACTTTACAATAAATGGTAGCATAAGTAATTAAGTAGTATCTGTAAAAAATAAATTAGCAGGAATAATATATTTAATTACAGAGTATGAGAATATTTAACATCAGTATATCTATTAATATTATCCCATAAATCAAAGTATAAGGAAAATACAATCACCATAAGGTGAAATCTTGGAGCAAAGGGAGAAAGCAATCCTCTCTCATGAAGTAATGTACTCTCTCCACCATCAGCATTAATTGTAGCATCCTCCAGCTCATGAGGAATTGGGTAGGAGAGCTGAGCTCACATAGCCCAGAAGAAGGACTAGGAATGAGGTCAGCTCAGAGGGACAAAGAAAGCAAAACATTTAAAGGAAACTCTGACAACCCTTCAGTCTCACCTATTGACATAGAGTAAAGGAAATGTGTATCTTCATTTCATGGCAAACAAAGCAGCATGCACTAATCAATTGGCCATGGACCAAATTCCCTCATGCAACTTATCCAAAACAATTATTGTACTTGTCACTTGTTGCTGTTGTTATTTTTGTTTCTGTTTTCAAATAATTCAATAAAGTGTTGGAAACTTTTATGCAAATAACTGTCTCATCTTACACACAAAAATAATAGCCAATGATAAATGACTTTGTACTGTATATCAGAGTATGTGCTAAAAGCAATTTACATACATCATCTCTGAAATCTGTTTAAAAACAATCTAGTAGATCCCTATCATCAGTGTTGATTCACATTATTTTTATTTAACTATTATATATACACGTTAAAATGTAATTACAGTTTTTTAAACTAAAATTCATGACCCATTATTGGGTTGCAAAATCAATTTAATGATTTGAGGTCACTTTTTAAAAATTTTTATAGAATAAATTATACTACAATAGGGCAGGGCAGTGGAAAAGAGAGAAAATACCAGAAAGCAGTGCCTGAAGTATGCACAAATGATGTTCCTTGGAAAGTTATATTTTGGTTAAATACACACACACACACACACACACACACACACACACACACACACACACATATCTCCACCCAAAAACTATATGCCAAAGAGGTTAGAACTGCATCATTCTTAGGTCCCCTTACTCTTAGTTGCATAGCCAAAAGCCTATTGACCTCACAGTTGTAACATGCTCTCACTTGCTTTTTATCCTGGCTCCACTACCTCACTCCAACTGTCCAGTCTTGAGCCCCCATTGGATTGTTACATCCTGGATTCAGATTGCCTTCTGTTCTTCAGTGGTTTGAAGTAGGAAAGATTAGCTTTGGGGCAGAGTGCTATGAGGGAGACTTTCCTTCAGTGACACCGAGTTCCATTTCTCTGGGGCGACCTACTGTTCCTCCCCCATATATAAATAGGAATTCAGGCTGTGCATCTGGGACCACAAGACCCAAATGATTTTTTTTTTTTGCAGTAAAAATATGGAACTCTTCACGAATTTGCGTGTCATCCTTGCGCAGGGGCCATGCTAATCTTCTCTGTATCGTTCCAATTTTAGTATATGTACTGCCAAAGTGAGCAGGACCCAAATGATTTTTAAATCTTGATTCTAATTCTCCCAACCGCCACACCACGTAAGTTGTTACCTTTGACTGTATGTGTTGGGGGTGTAGGTGCATTTCCCCAAGCACCTGCAGTACCTGCAACCAATGAGGAATCTCTCCAGGAATGTAAATTTCAATTTTAAATTGTCAAAATAATCTTGAGAAAGAAGAACACAGCTGGAAGAATCACACTCTCTGGATTCAGATTATACTACAAAACTACATCATCAAAACAGCATAGTACTGGCCCAAAAATAGATACATAGATCAATGGAACAGGATAGAGAGCCCAGAAATAAACTGATGCACTTATGGTCAGATAATCTATGACAATGGAGGCAAGAATATACAATGGAGGAAAGACAGTCTATTCAATAAGTGGTGCTGGGAAAACTTCTACATGTAAAAGAATGAAATTAGAACATTCTCTAACACCATACACAAAAATAAACTCAAAATGGATTAAAGATCAGAATGTAAGATGGGATATTCTAGAGGAAAACATAGGCAGAACACTCTGACATAAATCGCAGAGTGTTTTTTTTTTTTTTTGGATCCCTCCCCTAAAGTAAAGGAAATAAAAGCAAAAATAACCAAATGGGACCTAAGTAAACTTAAAAACTTTTACACATCAAAGAAATCCATCAACAAAATGAAGACAACCTACTGAATGGGAGAAAACATTTGCAAAGGATATGACTGATAAGGAATTAATATCCAATATATATAAACAGCTCATACAACTTAACATCAAAAACTCAAACAACCCAATTGAAAAATGAGCAGAAGAACTAAATAGATATTTTTCCAAAGAGGAAATGCAGATGGCCAGCAGGCACATGAGAAGATGCTCAACATTGCTAATCATCAGGGAAATGCAAATCAAAACCATAATGAGATATCACCTCACACCTGTCAGAATGGCTGTAATCAAAAAGAACACGAATAGCAAATGTTAGCAAGGATGTAGAGAAAAAAGAACCCACATACACTGTTGGTGGGAATTGGTGCAGCCACTTTGGAAAACAATATGGAGGTTTCTCAAAAGACTAAAAATAGAACTACCCTTTGACCCAGCAATTCCACTTTTGGATGTACATCCGAAAGAAACAAAAACACTAATTCGAAAGATACAGGCACCCCAATGTTCACAGTGACATTATTTACAATTGCCAAGATATGGAAGCAACCTGTCAGTCAACAGATGAATGGATAAAAAGATGTCTCATATATATATATATATATATATATATATATATATATATATATGACAGTCATAAAAAAATAGAATTTTCCTGTTTGCAGCAACATGGTTGAACTGGAGGGCATTATGCTAAGTGAAATAAGATAAAGAAAGACAAATACTGTATGATGTCACTTATATTTGGAATCTAAAAGATACAACAAACTAGTGAATATAACGAAGAACGAAGCATACTCACAGATATATAGAATAAAATAGTGGTTACCAGTGGTGGAGGAGGGGCAATATATATGTAGAGGAATTGGAGGTGCAAAGTACTGGGAGTAAGATAGGCTACAACAGTGTACTGTACAACACCTGGAATATAACCAATATTTTGTCATAACTCTAAATGGAGTATACCTTTAAAAATTGTATAAAAAATTAAAAATAAATTTTAAAAGTCAGTCCTAGATGGGAGTGACAGAGGTGAATGACAGAAACTGGCATGGCAAGATAAGGGTCTCTGGTGAGTGGAGACACATAGCAATTTGGGAGGGAGCCTTCTTGAGAGTAAAATGTACCAATGATCTACTTAGCATTATAAAGAGGGAAACTCCTCACATAACCTCCCCAAAGGATGGCTGGAGAACAGTCATATTTGTTACAAACACTACCTCTAAGCCAAAGGGGCCAGTAGACATTTTGGTGTTATTTAAAGCCTTTTGTTCAGGCTTTAAATCTGAGTCTTGCCAAAAGAAGGGAAGCAGATTACTTCAATTCAAATCAATTTAGGTTGAGATTTTTTATGCAAATTCTTAGCTTACAAACATTTACTCTAAAAATTTTGAAGAAAAATGATTTCACTCGACAAAAAGAAAGTAGATGTTAATCCAGTCCTCAAACATTTTTGCTCCTCTGTATTTATTAATCTGAATCACATAAAACAGAGAAGCAATGCCACTTCCTAGGAAGAAATCAAATTTCAAGTGTAATTTCTTACCAACGAAGACCTCCTATTTTACCTCAAAGATACCTTTTGGAATCCACTGAAGGGGATTTTAAGACTTTTCTCTTGGTACTGCCATAGTCAATACCATTTGCCATCTCTAGGACAAGCAGCCCAAATAAATAGCCAGACAAGTACCCCGTGAACGTAGTCAAGCTAGATAGGATTCCCAACAAAATCTTTTTCTCTTTGAAATAGTTAAATTTTCATACTGCATTCCATGTTACTTGTACACACTGGACCTACTCATTTGCATGCAAACCATATTTATATTAATGAATTTAAGTAGAAAAATGAAGGTTCAGGGAATTCCCCGGCGGTCCAGTGGCAAAGACTTGGCACTTTCACTGCGGTGGCCTGGGTTCAATTCCTACAAGCTGCGTGGCACAGCCAAAAAGTAATAATAGTAAAAAAAATTAAATTAAAATGAAAAGAAAAGAAAATGAAGGTTCAGAACTGTGTAATTATGTCCTAAAAGATGCTTTCGTTCGAAGTAACAGGAAATTTGAGGCGAATGATTTTGACTCGTGTGTGAAGCTGACTTGTGTAAAGGGGTCAGTTCAAGGTTTCATTTCACTCCTTCTTCACTAATAACGTTTGTGGACATTTATGGATAGCAGCTCTTTCTGCTTACCTCATTTTTTTTTATTGGAGTATAATTGCTTTACAATGTTGTATTAGTTTCTGCTTATCTCATTTAACTCTCCTAAAACCCACTGACATCTGTACTGTTACCACCATCACCTCCACATTACAGAAAAGGAAATAAAGACTTAGGAAGATTAAGTAATAGGTGCAGAGATCCAGGGCTTGGAAGCGGCAGAGCTTGGATTTGAACACATGTCCGTGTGATGCCAAAAGCTGTACATTTAACATCTATGCTGATGTGGTCTAGTCAGAGGTCCCTTTGTTAACAGAAAGGAAGGCTTTACAGAAGGTGGGAAATCTTCAGAAAAAAATGCCTCCAAGGACTGCCTTTTGGGGCAGGGGACAGGAGAGAATAATATCATATAAAAAACTGACAGAAAAGTGTTAGATGGGATGATACAGTTATATTTTTTTAACTTCTCCAGTTAATTTCCTGTCTCCAATTGCTGTCCTGAAGTTCTGTGGAGCCGAAGGTCTCAACGCTGCACTGCAGCAGCCATTTAGAACAGGTGATGAGTGTAATTACACATACAAAGCTTTGCCCTGATCAAAAAGTCACCTTCCCTCTTTCCAGAATTTTACAACAATCCCCTGGTGACAGCAGCAATAATAGTTCACAGTTATGTTGACTTTTCCCCATACTGAAAACACCTGGAGATGAATTACACCAAGAATGTCCTAATATTAAGTTTTCCTGGAACTCTTCTGAATCAGTAACACATATTTGATGAAACTCTCTTTCAGTGGCCTCCCTGATGCCTAATGGCGTTCCTGGTACTATAAGACTTCAAAAGCCTCTGGAGACAAGGTCCTGCCTCCCAGTAGCTTAGAATTCCAGTATAATACACTCAAGGCCAAGTCTTCATTTTATGTACACAGTCCATTTTTTTTTTTTTGTCTTTTACAATTTTATTTTATTTTTTTTACTTCTGTGAACTATTTTTGACATTTTTTTTTTGCGGTACGCGGGCCTCTCACTGCTGTGGCCTCTCCCGTTGCGGAGCACAGGCTCCGGACGCGCAGGCTCAGCGGCCATGGCTCATGGGCCTAGCCGCTCCGCGGCATGTGGGATCTTCCCAGCCCGGGGCACGGACCCGTGTCCCCTGCATCGGCAGGCGGACTCTCAACCACTGCGCCACCAGGGAAGCCCCTGTGAACTATTTTTAAAGTAGGAAATAAGATAAAAAATGCAAGTACATCAGTAAGACTGTCCCTGTGAGGCCACTGGCAGAGCAGGAGCATCTACAGTACGAAGTGTCCTTTGTTGATTGGCCTCAAACTAAAAATAACATTCAAATACCCTATCTCTTCAGTATAAAGGAATTAGCTGGATCCACAGTGTAAATATTCATGAAAGGAAAGAGATCCTAAGGGAAGGTAAATCTCTAAATCCCTGAGACTTTCTGTTTCCTTCATTTGCTGCCTAGTTTAAAACACCACCAAAACCAAGAACTTTCATAGTAAAAGTTGCTGCCAAGTGTCAATGAGAATGAGTCCAAAAGTAAGAATAAGAACAAAAATTTCAAAATAGGAATGTTTAAACATTGCTTTCTCTTCTACTTGTGCTGCTCGTGTCCCTTTCCCAATTAGTTATAAAACATTTCTGGTTCCTCAAGGAGGGGCGGGAGGGATAAATAAGGAATTTGGGATTAACATATACACTACTATATATAAAATAGGTACCCAACAAGGACCTACGGTATAGCACAGGGAACTATACTCAATGTTCTGTGATAACCTCTAAGGGAAAAGTATCTGAAAAAAAAAAAAAATATATATATATATATATATATATATGTATGTATAACTGAATCACTTTGCTGTACACCTGAAACTAACACAACATTGTAAATCAACTATACTCCAGTTAAAAATTTTTTTAAATAAATAAAAAAATCATTTCTGGTCCCTCAAATGAAATCTGGAGGAACCTCCAAGTCCTAACAGTTAGTGTAGAAAGAGCCGAATTCGATGCAAAAGCTGCAAAGTGGGTCTAGGAGGGCCCTGTGGAGATGATCTCTGTGTTCTGAAAGGGGTGGGGGTGGAGACAGAGGGAACAGCTCTTCACACTGTATCACCTGAATGAGAAGAGGTTGAACACTCCTATCCTCCCCCCTTCCCACCACACACCTCAAAGGGGAGCTTTTGCACATCTTCAGTGGAGCGGGAGGGAGAGGCTGCAGGACACTAAAAGAGTGAAAAAGCACCAGGAAAATCAGAACACATTAAGAAAGCAAATACCTGGACAGTCCTGGGAAGTGCTGACACGGAAACAAAACCCACTAGCCGGTACAGCACAAAGCGGGGCTGGCCGAGGACCCCAGAGGCGGGAAAGGGGCTCTGGTGCAGTGAGGTTCACAGCTTCACGTGAGGGGAAGGAAGAATGGGATGGAGCAGAGGCCCCAGAGCAGGATGCCTTTTTTTTTTTTCTTTTGGTCTTCAAACATGATTTTTTTTCTTTTCAGATTAGAAAGGAAAAAGTTAAACTCTATTTGCAGATATCATCTTACAGGTTGAAAATCCTAGGAATGTACTTTTTTTTTTGCACATTTGATCAACCCATTTTATTTATTTATTTACTTGTTTTTACATTTCTTTTTAAAATATTCTTTTCCATTATGGTTTATCATAATATATCGAATATAGTTTTCTGTGTTATACAGTAGGACCTTGTTGTTTATCCATTCTCTATATAAAAGCTTATATCTGCTCACCCCAGCCTCTCACTCCATCCCTCCCCCAACACCCTCTCCCCTTGGCAACCACCAGTCTGTTCTCTATGTCCATGATTCTGTTTCTTATTCAAAATAGGTTAATTTGTGTGCACCCCTATGTTCATAGCAGCACTATACACAATAGCCAAAACATGGAAACAACTGAAATGTCCATTGACAGATGAATGGATGAAGAAGATGTGGTACATATATACAACAGAGCAGGACGTCTTTAATGACTGCCACTGTGGACATGTGAGTCATCTCAGATCTGCCAGGAAAGGGCTTAGGGAGGTAGTGGGGAAAGGGGGTGGCGTGAGGAGCAAGGCGGGACCCCAGCTCACCCAGTGGGGGGGCTTTATTATTAATACCTTGAATTCTCTTTCTCAGGCTGTTACCGCCTATGTGCCCATCTGAAAAAAAATTCATTCTATTCATTCAACATATTATTTTCTAGGTGTAAAACCAATCAGTTAAAGAAAGTTAAACTATATTTTAAATATTCCAGAGAAACATACTGTTAAAAATAAATGACAACAAAAGATCTGGGAAGCAAAGAACTCTCTTTTATAATGCTGATCATCACTTCCTAAATTAGCTATTTTGGAAGCATGCATTTTGGGGTCTTAATTTTCTATATCATAGGCCACACAGGTATAGTTTATTTTATACACACACACACACACACACACACACACACACACAAATACAACTGAAGTAAAAATAAATAAAAACCTGAAGAGCAGAGGGAGAGCTGTGAAGGTAGTGGTGACAGAAGCAGCTGTCCATAGAATCAGAGAGTGTTGAGGAACATCTGTAGATTTCAATGAGTGTTGTGATTTAGATTTTGTCTTCAAGAGAGAGGCTTTCACATTGTCAGTGAAGGAGAGAGCAAGTCTGTATTTTTAAGAGGACTCAAAAGTCTAAGAAAAATATGAAATTTGGAAAGTTGGGAACATGACTGCCAAGACAATTGAGGCCACAATTCTACTTTGAAAGATGCAAAGAGCCCAGGAGGTGAAGGTTGATGACTCCTTAATGGACTCAGTCAGTGAAGGGTCGGCAGCTGGAGCAAGTTGCATAAAGGAACACAAGGATTTGGGGACTCAGGGACACAGCCTATCACCAAGGCCTTGGGAGGCTTTCTACTTTAAAGTATGATGATGCTTGAAATTGTAGCATTAAAATTGGGCATTGATCAGCTGGGAACTGTTGTCTCAAAACCAGGCGATCCAGGGGAGAGCTCTGGGCATAATGTAGTAGATTCTGAAAATAACTTTCTGCCTCCTCTACGTAATTTGCTTTCTGTAGACAGTTTCCTTCCCAGACCCTCAAGGACCAGCACAGCCATTACCACCACAGCCAAAATAAAAACAAGCTGTCATTTACTATGAACTTACTATAAGCCAAGTACTGGATCAAGCTTTTTGTTGTTGTTTTTTTAAAATTTTATCTATTCTTCAATGAGCTGCAACAAATCTTAACTGCCTTTCCTGAGGACAGGGTGCCCATGTTAGACATGTCCAAAAAGTGTGGTTACTTACCAGTACTTTGTCATTTTCCACAGCATTCACGGGCCTCTGAATTCATTTCTTTTCTTTTCTGTCAAACACACCTTTTAAACTTAATTTTTAGAAATTAATGTTATTCTTATCTCCTCTATTTCATTATTTAAAGAACTCTTATGGTGGCTGCATAATCAAATGGTAAAAATATATGGAAAGAAGGTCTACATGGGGTGAGTGGTTGGGCTAACTGATGCCCAAAGTTCCTGCAAACCCCAAGCTGGATGATTTTATCATGAGAGCTAGGAGAAACCTCAAAGGTCTTATAGCTTTCACATCAGGACACAAAGGCTCAGAGTATTTAAGTAATTTTCCCAAAGACCACAGGGTACTTAGTGATGTTGTAGGACAGTGTTTAGAATATTAACGTGTGTGTGTGTGTGTGTGTGTGTGTGTGTGTCTTATTAGCACTCTTCCTTTTACCTATTTACTCTTCCCCATTTGGACCACCTAAGCCATTTGGATTTATTGCTTAAGATTAGGGAAGCTTTAGCAGAAAAGAGAGGGGAAAAAAGAGCCCCAGGAGAGGACTCAGCAAACAGATAGCAGACTTGGCAGATTACCTGGTGAAGAAGAACTAGGTTACCTATCACAAGCCTAACCAAGGATTCTACAATCTGGAGGGAGACAGATTGTCTGATGAGGAAGCAGTGGGTATTTAGACAGTCACAAGCACCTGAGGAAAGAGACCCTAGATCCTGTTCCCTGTTCCCCAGATAATCCTTGAGTAAATAATCACATGTTTTATCATCAAAGGGACACTATAGATAATTACCTAAAAACACATGTAAACTCAGACTGTACTAAGCAAACCTCAAGGAGGATCACCCTAGATTTGAAGATGAGAAGGTAACAAAACCTCCCACAAAAGGCAGAAGGAACCTGTGCTCTTTTCTCAGCAAAGCCCAACAGACAGAGCAAGATCATTAAGAATCAATGAGTCTAGGGAGCTGATGTATTTATAAAGCTTTCCAGAGTTCCTCACATCTCAGCATGAATTCTTTCCACCCCAGAGTGGCTCTGAGTTTGCTATTTTAAACTTTATAGTTTTTATTTATTTATATTTTATAATGTAGGTTTTCCTCAAATGTCTGCTGAGTCTTGATTGTATGCTCATATTTATAGCTGAAATCCCCTTTTGCACTGTGCGCTGTACCTGTTTGTGGGGCAGAGACCCACACCAGTATCTGGACAGAATATTAAGTGACAGTGGTGAAGCAATGCTGCGGGTAGGCGTTCCTAAAACTTTTCACCTGGGCCTGGATCACCCTGGAGGCACACCTGGCTCCCTGAAACCAAGATCCCAGACTTGTTGCTCTCGACTAGATTCAGAAACCACAGTTGGTACGTGGGGCCCAGGGAGGAGCGTGAGGTCTAGAGGATGAACCGGCTTCCTTCCGACGAATCAGCACCTTGTCACCCCTGGCCTAAGCTGACCACCCCTGATCTTAGTTTCATCCACTTCTGGATGTGAATTTAGCACCATATCTGTGTTCTCCAGCAGGAGGTACCCACGGAAGTCCTGAGCTGTAGTTTCCTTCTTCAATCAGTCTGATTTTTTGTGGATTCTTCATAATTCTTGTTCTACCAAAAGTTTTCAAACATGCTTTTGAGCTCAGCTATTTAATTATCTGTTACTTATTTAGTTAAGTATACTTTCTATCATTTCCTGGATTTTGAGGCAGGAGAGAGAGGATACAGGATGTGCTCAACCTGCCATTGTGAAATGAAAGCCAAGGGACAACTCAGCAGGGACCTGGATGCACCAAGAGCTGGAGACCAGCTGGTCAATGGGCCTCTCTCAGGGACCCTCATGTACAGGTGCAGGTGACCCAGAGGGTTAGATAGCTGACCCAGTATCCTGACATTACACTACATAAACCCCCCCAGAACTTAGGTCCAGTGAAACATAGGAGGAACCTAGAACTTGACTGAGAATGCATTTCTTCCTCCCCAACAGAATAAGGGCTTAAAATAGAAGTTAAATTTATTATAGAGAGAGGAAGTTGCATTTTTTATAGCCTTGTAAAGGTAGCAGAATCAGAAATATTCATTCATCTTAGAAATTTTTATTGAGTAACTACTATTTGCCAAACACTGTTCTAGACCCTAAATATAGCATAATGAAATCGAAAACACCTCCAAGACTCCTGACTTCCATTCAGTTTCTTTATTAATGAACTCCCAAAAGTACCTTGTTCTCCATAATGTAATTGAATATGTTTATAAATAAGAGATACTCAATGCTTAAAAATAATTTGAAAATAAAACTCTACCTAGTTAAAGTTGCATTCTATGCTTTAGCAATCAGAGAAAGCCACATATTTGTTTTTTATAAGCTACAAAGCAATGATATAATTCCTAAGTCCCAAACAGCTTTTCCAAGTCATATACAGAACATGCCTTTTCTTGATAGAAGACTAAATGCCTTATTTCAACTTTACCTAGATGCTTTCTCCACCCTCTTCATAAGAATCCTAAGTCTTTTTAATATTACAAGAAAAAAATATGCCTTATCCACAGCCATAAAATTAGATGCTATTGGTTTCTTACAGTTTGAATCAGTACCAATTACACACCCACAGGTCTCTTCTTTATTACAATGGCTTCTATTCAGCATTAGGTAACTATTTCTCCCATCTTTCTTCAGCTAAAAGTAAATTGTAAAGAAATCAATTCAGTTTGGATACGTACATTCATGACATTTATTGTATTCCCACATTTTACATCACAGAATAGGTGCTCATTATTTCAGCTAATCCAAAAGACATACAACTAAAAACAATTTACTAATAATATCCCAGCTTGTTATTTTTTAAATATACAACTACTGTCACAAACAATAGTGACAGTAAAAAGAAGAATGCTAATGTCAATATATCAACCACTATTAACCACTAGAATTATCCAAAATAGCATTAGCAAAGGGTACCTAATAAATATTTCCTGTGGTAATTCTAGATGGAACTTAAATCCAGCTGGCAATAACATACAGACACTTTAGAAAACAGCTCTCAGAACCAAGTGCTTTTAGAGACTCGGGATTTTTCTTGAATATCAGTTGAAGTTGCCAATAATAATAAAAAAAAATATCAATGTGAAATCAGCTTAGTGTACTTAACAAGTATTTTGATGGCATTAACCACCTTCATGTCATCTCTCATTGGCTGTTTCCCATTTATTATATATATATATATATATATGTGTGTATATATATATATATGTGTATATATATATATGTTTCATCTGTCCTATTAAAAGTAAACATATAGCTGATTCACTTTGTTGTATAGCAGAAACTAACACAACATTGTAAAGCAATTATACACCAATAAAAAAAAAAGTAAATAAGAGATGATGGTAAGTCAGAAATGGGTACAATCATAGGCTAGAGAGCCTAGAGAACTTTTTTAAAAAGTTCTCTGTTTATCCAATACGGTGTTCTCATTGTTATGATGATTTACTATGGGGCCATGCCACTTAGCAATTTCTTATCCATTCTTTTCTCTCCTGTGAGTTTTCTCTGAAGAATGGCACATTCTTGGACTAGACAACAGCAGACAAGGGCAGATAACATGATGCACATAAATTGAAGTTGCAGGTGGCACCAAGCAGTGAAGATGGAAGATGAGAGGGGTCTGGAACACAATCTGTGTTTCTCCTTGAAATTAACTGTTGCCTTTCCAACAAACCAAATTCTCCAGACCCTGCTCAATATTTACTTCCTTCAAGAAGCTTTCTCCAAAGCAGAGCACTGACTTTTCTAACAGCTATGTGGAAGCCAAGGTGTCATATTCATTTGAATATACAGACAGTCCCTGTCTTACGCTGTTTCAACTTATAAGTTTTCAACTTCACAATAGTGCAAAAGGGGTACACATTCAGTAGAAACTATACTTCGATTTTGATATTTGATCTCTTCTCCGGCAAGATATATGTGGTATGATGCTCTCTCCTGCTGCTGGGCAGCTGCAGCCACAACTTTCAGTCACCCACGAGCCCAAGAACACAAGAGGAAATAACCAATTCACTTACAACCTTTCTGTTTTCCACTTTCAGTACAGTATTCAAAATTACGTGAGATGGTCAACACTTTATTACAAAAGAGGCTTTGTGTTAGATGATTTTTGCCTACCTGTAGGCACATGTAAGGCAGTGTCAGCTAAGCTATGCTGTTTGGTAGGTTAGGTGTATTCAACGCATTTTCAATGTACAATGTGTTTATTGAGACATAACTCCACAGTAGGATGAGGAAGATCTGTACCGTTCATCAGGGTGTGATTCAAGAATCACATGCATCAGATCATACAGGGTACATTTTAAAAACATAAATTCCCAGGTATCACCCCAGACCTACCAAATCTGAAACTCAAGAAATTGTGCCCTGCAACCTGCATCTAAATGAGCTCCCAGAGTGATTCCCTTGCATACTAAAGTTTAAGAACCACTGCCCCACAGCCTCCAACACAGGTCTATGTATAGCTCAGTAAATACGTGACTGTATTAGAATTTGGGGCCACAGGAGAGAAGAATATATTCAGAAGGGAAAAACATGAACATAAAGTTTGAATGTGGCTTATTAGTAAATGAAACACTGAACAGAGATAGAGGCAGTCTAAGGGAACAGAGAAAGTAAACATATAAAAATGAAAGTGATCGCAAGCTCACTAAAAAAACACCACAGAAGAAATCAGATACTGAGAAAAATGCTGCAACACACACACACACATACACACACACATCACCCACCCACACACACACACACACACACACACACAGAAATTAAAAGATGAGTGTCTTCTATTTTAGAAGGCAAATGGCCATTCCTTTATTTTTACAAATTCACAAACACTCTGCCTAAAAATGCTGGAAAAGGTGAGTGAAGAAAAGGTTTTCTTACTTTGTATTCACAAAGGAAAACAAACAAAATAGTTCTTTCTAGCCAAGGTCAACTTTTTAAAAAACAAAATCACTAGAATTTTTTTCCCTAACATCCTTTATTTTATGTTTTTCTAATAAAAATTATATATATTTAATTATATATACTATACAAAATGATGTTTGGATATACATATACATACATCTATATAATGATTACTATAGCAAAGTTAATCCAATTAACACATCTATGGCCCCACACAGTTACTCTGTGTGTGTGTGTATTGAAAGCACCTGTAATCTACTCTCAGCAAATTTGCAATGTAAAATACAGTATTTTTAAATATAGCCCTCATACTCTACATTCAATCCCTAGAATTTATTCATCTAATATAACTGCAACTTTGTAACCTTTGACCAACACCCCCATTTCCCCACTTCCCTGCCCCTGGTGAGCACCATTTTAAGTTTTACTTCTATGTATTCACCTTTTTTAGATTCCACATATTAAGTGAGATCATGTAGCATTTTTCCTCGTGCCTGGCTTATTTCACTTAGTATAATGTCCTCCAGGTTCATACAGTTTGTCATTCATACATACAGCCTTCTTTTTAAGTCTGAATAATATTTCATATATACACACACACACACACACACACACACACACACCACACCTTCTTTATACATTCATCCATTAACAAACAATTAGGTTGTTTTCCATATCTTGGCTATTGTGAATAATCTTACAATGAACATGGGAGGGGAGATATTTCTTTGAGGTACTGATTTCATTTCCTTTGGATATATACCCATAAGAGAAATTGCTGGATTATATGGTAATTCTATTTTTAAGTTTTTGAGGAACTCCATACTGTTTGCCATAGTGGCCACACCAGTTTACAGTCCCACCAACAGTGTAAAGGGTTCCATTTTCTCCACATCCTGGCCAACACTTGTCATATATATATATATATATATATATATATATATATATATATATACGCATATATATATATATATATTTTGATAACAGCCATCCTAACACGTGTGAGGTGATATCTCATTGTTGTTTTGATTTGCATTCCCCTGACATCCTTTATACTCTTGATACAGACAATTAACTTGATCCCCCCCCAAAGAGCTATAATTTATTTTTGTACTTTAAACCATACAAATACATGGAAATCCAGGTTTATACTACGAAAAAATAGATAAAGGTAACCCTTTACTTTAAAAGTTAATTTTTAAGTTTTGGTATTTTTCCTTCAAAAAGGAACAAATAACTTTTCAGTGAGACAAAGAATAAAAAGGTGAATTGTTGTGCTGTAAAGTCAACCAACCATGACACAAAACTATATGTTGCTAAAATAATATAATAATTTGTAGTAGAGAAAGACTGGGAAAAACCTAAATACCCAAACAATGAAAAACTTTCTAAGCAAAATCTTCAAAGACCAAACCAGTACAATAACATGAGGCCATAAAATGTCACACAGAAGAATATTTAATATCATGGGTAAATATGCATGATATAAAGCAAATTATTTTTTTTCCTCAATTATGTTAAAGTTTTACATAGGCAAATATTAGGATGACTCAACATTTCAGTTAGTTACCTTATTTTCCATTATCTTCTTAGTGAATTTTTCTAGATTTTCAACTTTTCTAAAATGTACATTAACTTATAATGATGAAAATAAATATATAAAAATATAGGATGGTAATATTTTGTTTATATTTTTCAAAAAGTTCATTTTCCACTGTGAGATCCTTTTCTCTTTTCATTATATTTCTACAAAAATTGTAGTTTTCTTAGAACAAATTAAAGAGACTTTTTCTATTCACGTTCTGTTCTTTTCTATTTAACTTGACTAAATTTGTTTTAATTTTGGTAATTATTGTTAATGATCATGAGAGAGTGATTTCTAAAACTGTGGTTTGTTTTTTTTCTACAGAAATTTATTTCCTATTAACTTTATGGTGCCAAGGCTAATGGATGTATTAAAATGATAGCTGATTAACTGCTTACTTCAAGAACCCGACTAGGGCAGGGATTTCATTAATCTTCAGAGAACACAATCGTGGCCAGAGGCTTTGGATGCTCATCAACTTGTAAAACATTTGTTTCTTTTGTTGTAGAAAATAAGTATTTGTTAGCTTATAAAATGTATATGTGGAGAAAACTTAATTTGCTCTTTGAAGCTATAAATTAACTCAGCAGCCTTTTGCTCATTTATTGCCCACTATACATGCATTCATGGTTAGTTGGCCCACAAAAAAGAAAGCATTTTATCTTCATATGATAGGTTCTCCTATGGCACATGTGATCCACACACAATGAGAAGTTCCATCTCTCAGTGGCTAAAAAGACAGTAATCCAGGAATCAGGTGTGTGAAAACTTGGTGACTCTCATGTTGCCTTTGGATCTCATTTACCCTAAATGTATACTACAAATTACATGGCATTTCTTCTCCTAATAGCAGCAAAAATGCAGTACACATTTCTACATGCCAAGTGCTAAGAGGTTCCAAGGCATTATTGCATTTGGTTCTCACTGCTTCTTCTGGCACTTAAAAAAGCTGAAAATCCATTCCTTTTTTAAAGATGAATTTTAAACTTTAACCTTGATTTCCTGCTTTCTTCAGAATGCTGTTTCTTCTTTCTTCTCCATGAAGATGTCTAACTCAAAACTATATGCTTTGTCGATCAGAGTTTCTTGTCATCTTCTTAGACCTTTTACAAGATAGACAAGTGGGTGGAAAGGAGGTAATAGGCAGTCTCCACTGGCAGGGTGTATGTGAAAAAAGTACTCAGTAATTTGAACATGGGACTAGTGAGAAAGCACAGAATGCTTTCCATTGCTATCACTTATCTGAGCTATACTGAGTTCAATCTAACAAAAATGTTGACCGTGTAATCTAGCCTTGGCTACATTGGGGACCTCACCCCATTCTGCTTCTTGCTCCTTTTGGCTTTAGGGGAGCAAAATTTGCCACCCCAAAATATCTCTTTGGCATGTGGATTATTTTGAAGTAAAAATAATCAAGGCCCAAAAGACTCAGGAAGAAACTTTGACCTTTTCCCTTAACTGCCTAAAGGGATTTAGATAGAGGGCCTGTTCCTGGAATAGAGATATCTGCAAAGTATATGGGCTGGGTGTGCTGGGGGAACTCTAGGCAGCACCTGAAGATCCGTATCCTCTCTGTGTCCCAATGTCTCTTCCTGGCCCAGCAAACATTTGTTTATCACACATCTGTTTTTTCATCTCTAAGTGAATTGCCTTCCTCCCCTTTGAAGTCCCAAACCACTAACCCCAACATCTTCTTTTGTCTTTAGCTGAAGCCGGTATTTAAGTTAAGGGTTTCTTCCATTTTGGCGAGTCACTCAAGTTTTCCTGGGTCTCTCCCATGTATACATGTTATTAAACTTTTGTTTGATTTTCTTCTGTTAATCTGTCTCATGTTATTATTATTATTATTATTTTTTGCGGTACGCGGGCCTCTCACTGTTGTGGCCTCTCCCGTTGCGGAGCACAGGCTCCGGACGCACAGGCTCAGCCGCCATGGCTCACAGGCCCAGCCGCTCCGTGGCATGTGGGATCTTCCCGGACCGGGCCACGAACCCGTGTCCCCTGCATCGGCAGGTGGACTCTCAACCACTGTGCCACCAGGGAAGCCCTGTCTCATGTTATTTTAATTCCTGGACCAGCAAAAGGAACTTAAAAGGATCGAGGAAAATCTCTTTCTTCCTGACATGGCATTTTAACACAGTAAACATTGTAAAATTAATAAACAGAAATCTCAATTTAATAGATTTGGAGGACCAGAAGGGGGAGCTCTTGTGTCCTGTGATGATACTAAAGCCCAGCAGGAAGAAGAAACACCCCTCTGCTTTCCCAGGAAAGACTCAGCCAATGAAAAGCCATGGACTGTTTGTTTACTACAGCCCTCCCAACTTGCTTTTCTCCTCTATAGAGGAGTTCTCCTTCCCTTGCCATGGGGGGACTATCACATGGCTTGCCGTGCATGGTTGCAGATCCCAAATGGCAATTCTCTATTGATCCTGAAGAAACTCGACTTTGCTGGAGAAATATCTGGCAGTTTATTTATTTCAGATCAACATTATAAAGAAGAGGTTATCAGCCAGGCAACAACATCCAATCCTGAAGGATAGACCTCACAGGGCAGCATCTCTTAAGGCATCATCTCACCCACAGGATCAGAGTAGCCCTGTGAGTCACCATCTCAGTCTGTGCTTTGAGCAGTTAGCAGTGGAATTATTATTTCTCAGGGGTATGAGCAGATTTCACTTACACATATTTCCATTTTCAGTTTTATTTATTGATATGTCTTTTAAAGTGTTGGCAAAAAATATGAAAAAGATTGTTTACAGTCTTGATTTTGGTATAGAAAAGAAAATATGAATTGCAAACTAATGCAGGAAGGAAAAATGAAGCATCATGAAATCAAATTAACCTACAAAATGTAAGCAAACAGAACATGATGAAGTCAAAAATAAATATATGATTCAAAGCCAAAAGCATTAACCACAAATCTTGGCTTCAATTAACCAAACTCAAATTGTAAAAAAAAACATTGTGTCAAACTATCATTTTTACAAAAAATATAGAAATTGCTCTTTTAAAAAGTAAGATTATATAGATACTGAGAATTAAAAAAATAAATACTTACTAAGGAACTCACAAGTGGGAAAAGGCACCAAAATTGGCAAGCCATAATTATTGTAAAGGGTGTCCATTTATTTATACATTTATACAGGCCATTAAGAGATCAGACTAACTCAAAAGATCACATTTTCTTTTCTTTCAACATGCTATTTTAGACTAGAAGGTGGCAGTGGCAGGAAACTTAAAATATTTGCATTTGATGGTTTCAACTACTAGATATTTTCTTACCCTGTGTTACCAAATATTCTTCTGTTATTCTTTATTTAATAAGCTTAGAATTACTATCATACTGGTCTCATCACGCCATGCTTAACAATATTCCACAAGTGGGGCAATATCTAAGATAAGATGGAATTATTAAGTATTTCAAAACATAATAATAATGCCAAATGGTATCAGGATCTGTCTGTAGATCTCAGGGTCTTACTTGCAAGATACTAATGTCAGATACCACCTACACACCTCATCTGGTGTGCTGAGATTACCAGATAGGGGGTAAAGGCAGGGGTTGCAAACAGCTATATTCCCATTTCCCAATCTGTATGTGATGATCTAGTCCTCATGGTTAGACCTTTTGCAACTCGTCCTCCACTTCACTGGGGACTTCTGGCTTAAATGATCATATAGTCCTATTTATAAATCTAGACTATCACAGCAAGTAGTGATACCAAGCTGCCATGTCTTAGGCTCCAAAAACAAATCCACAATCTACAGATTGTGGCTGTATCTATATTCTGCAACAGCAGGTATTTTTTCATCAGTGTTTCTGCCACTTAGTAATATTGTGTTGTTTATTTTCAATGGCAAAAGTTTTTATTTATTTACTTTTTAGAAGAAGGTAAAGAAGCCATGTGAAGCATAATACGGTAATAATGGGAAGAATCACTAGTTCCAAAAGGTGCATGTCCTTCATGAAAAAAGTAAGTGGAACTTTTTAAAGAGAAAATAAAGGAATATTCAAGAAGCTGGCTCTCATTCCCTAAGACCTGGATTCAAAGTCATGCTGAATGCTAATGAGAAACTTGATACTAATACTCACTGATGCAGATGCATAAACAGAAAAGTTAGGAAGTGTTCAAAAAATTAACAGAGAATTTAAAAATATGTGAGGGATATAAATTAACTAATGCACTCATTTGAAATGGCTTAAATCACTAAACTATTAAAAGTCCACCTAGCAAGAAACAAACAAGGGAAATTCCATGTTTTTCTAAATTGACAGAAAAGAGAAAGACGTTCAAGCTTTTGATATTATGAATTATAGTTGGTGAAAAATTTCAGAATAATGTATGGTTAACTGAAATATTACAAATCATGCATAAATTTTCATCACTCCTTTCTACAGTTTTCATGGATATGCTTAATTTGCTGTGTAAATCTGAGTACACTAATATATGTCTTCTGGAAATAACACTATATCCAGTAACCACTCACTATGCTAAGATTGATTATGCTTCCACATGAATAGCTCATAATAAAATAACTTGCTATTAGCATATAAAGGTGTAATTTAAGTTACAGAATAATATGGTAAGGATGGTAAAATGTAAATCATTTTGAGAATTTACCTTTTGGATGCCTTCCCATCATAAAAGTTTTGCACTTAACCCATTTCTGTCAGATTTTATTAGGAATAGAACTACAATTCTCACTTACAATTCAGCAAGCTCCCAAAGTTTTATTTGGAGGATGATTTATTCAAAAGAACTCCAAATAGAAAGGACCTTCAAGATGGCGGAGGAATAAGATGTGGAGATCACCTTCCTCCCCAAAAATACATCTACATGTGGAACGACTCCTATAGAACACCCACTGAACACTGGCAGAAGACCTCAGACCTCCCAAAAGGCAAGAAACTCCCATCGTACCTGGGTAGGGCAAAAGAAAAAAGAAACAACAGAGACAAAAGAATAGG
This sequence comes from Orcinus orca, assembly GCF_937001465.1. Taxonomy (NCBI): domain Eukaryota; kingdom Metazoa; phylum Chordata; class Mammalia; order Artiodactyla; family Delphinidae; genus Orcinus; species Orcinus orca. The sequence continues at coordinate 20,095,322 of NC_064571.1, forward strand.
GACGGGACCAGCACCTCTGGGAGGGAGCTATGAAGGAGCAAAAGTTTCCACACACTAAGAAGCCCCTTCACTGACAGAGATGGGGGCGGGGGGTGGGGTGGGGGGAAGCTTCAGAGCCACGGAGGAGAGTGCAGCAACAGGGGTGCGGAGGGCAAAGTGGAGAGATTCCCGCACAGAGGATCGGTGCTGACCAGCACTCACCAGCCTGAGAGGCTTCTCTGCTCACCTGCCGGAGTGGGTGGGGGCTGGGAGCTGAGGCTCCAGCATCGGAGGTCAGACCCCAGGGAGAGGACTGGGCTGCATGAACACAGCCTGAAGGGGGTTCGTACGCCACAGATAGCCAGGAAGGAGTCCAGGAAAAAGTCTGGAACTGCCTAAGAGTCAAGAGACCATTGTTGCGGGGTGCACAAGGAGAGGGGATTCAGCGCACCACCTAAACAAGCTCCAGAGACAGGCACAAGCTGCAGCTATCAGTGCAGACACCAGAGACGGGCATGAAAAGCTAAGGCTGCTACTGCAGCCACCAAGAATCCTGTATGCAAGCACAGGTCACTATCCACACCTCCCTTCCCAGGAGCCTGTGAAGCCCACCACTGCCAGGGTCCCATGATCCAGGGACAACTTCCCAGGAGAACACACAGCGCACCTCAGACTGTTGCAATGTCCTGGTTCCCTTGCTGCCGCAGGCTCACCATGTATTCCATACCCATCCCTCCCCCCGGCCTGAGCGAGCCACAGCCCCCTAATCATCTGCTCCGTTAACCCCGTCCTGTCCTGTCGGGGCGGGGAACACATGCTCCCAGCCAACCTACATGCAGAGGCGGGGTCAAATCCAAAGCTGTACCCCAGGAGCTGTGTGAACAAAGAAGAGAAATGGAAATCACTCCCAGCAGCCTCAGGAGCCACAGACTAAATCTCCATAATCAACCTGATGTACCTGCATCTGTGGAATACCTGAATAGACAATGAATGACCCCAAAACTGAGGTGGTGGACTTTGGGAGCAACTGTAGACTTGGGGTTTGCTGTATGTGACTGACTAGTTTCTGATTTATATGTGTATCTTAGTTTAGTTTTTAGCACTTGTTATCATTGGTGGATTTGTTTACTGGTTTTGTTGCTCTCTTCTTTTCCTTTTCTTATTAATTTATTTTTTTATTTTAATAATATATATTTTTTAATTTTTTATTTCAATAACTTTATTTTATTTTTTCTTTCTTTCTTTTTTTCTCCCTTTTCTTTTGAGCCGTGTGGCTGATAGGGTCATGGTCCTCTGGCCAGGTGAGAGGCCTGAGCCTCTGAGGTAGGAGAACCAAGTTAATGACACTGGACCACCAGAGACCTCCCAGCCCCATGTAACATCAATCGGCAAGAGCTCTCCCAGATATCTCCATCTCAACACTAAGACCAGCTCCACTCAACAACAAGCAAGCTCCAGTGCTGGACACCTCATGCCAAACAACTACCAAGACAGGAACTCAACCCCACCCATTAGCAGAGAGGCTGTCTAAAATCATACTAAGTTCACAGACACCACAAAACACACCACCGGACACAGTCCTGCCCACCAGAAAGACAAGATCCAGCCCCACCCACCAGAACAGAGGCACCAGTCCCCTCCACCAGGGAGCCTACACAACCCACTGAACCAAAGTTACCCACTGGGGGCAGACACCAAAAACAACAGAAGCTATGAACCTGCAGCCTGCAAAAAGGAGACCCCAAACACAGAAAGTTAAGCAAAATGAGAAGACAGAGAAATACGCAGCAGGTGAAGGAGCAAGGTAAAAACCCACCAGACCAAACAAATGAAGAGGAAATAGGCAGTCTACTTGAAAAAGAATTCACAGTAATGATAATAAAGATGATCCAAAACCTTGGAAATAGAATGGAGAAAATACAAGAAATGTTTAACAAGGACCTAGAAGAACTAAACAGCAAACAAACAATGATGAACAACATAATAAAAGAAATTAAAAATTCTCTAGAAGGAATCAATAGCAGAATAACCAAGGAAGAAGCACGGGTAAGTGATGTGGAAGATAAAATAGTGGAAATAACTACCGCAGAGCAGAATAAAGAAAAAACAATGAAAAGAATTGAGGACAGGCTCAGAGACTTCTGGGACAATATTAAAGGCACAAATATTCTAATTATAGAGGTCCTAGAAGCAGAAGAGAAAAAGAAAGGGACTGAGAAAATATATGAAGAGATTATAGTTGAAAACTTCCCTAATGTGGGAAAGGAAATAGTCAATCAAGTCCAGGAAGCACAGAGAGTCCCATACAGGATAAATCCAAGGAGAAACACACCAAGACACATATTAATCAAACTATCAAAAATTAAATACAAAGAAAAAATATTAAAAGCAGCAAGGGAAAAGCAACAAATAATATACAAGGGAATCCCCATAAGGTTAACAACTGATCTTTCAGTGGAAACTCTGCAAGCCAGAAGGGAGTGGCAGGACGTATTTAAAGTGATGAAAGGGAAAAACGTACAACCAAGATTATTCTACCCAGCATGGATCTCATTCAGATTCAACGGAGAAATTAAAACCTCTACAGACAAGCAAAAGCTAAGAGAATTCAGCATCGCCAAACAAGCTTTACAACAAAGGCCAAAGGAACTTCTCTAGGCAGGAATCATAAGAGAAGGAAAAGACCTACAAACACAAAACAACTTAGAAAATGGTAATAGGAACATACATATCGATAATTACCTTAAATGTAAATGGATTAAATGCTCCAACCAAAAGACATGGACTGGGGCTTCTCTGGTGGCACAGTGGTTGAGAGTCCACCTGCCGATGCAGGGGACATGGGTTAGTGCCCTGGTCTGGGAAGATCCCACATGCCATGGAGCAGCTGGATCCGTGAGCCATGGCCGCTGAGCCTGCGCGTCTGGAGCCTGTGCTCCGCAATGGGAGTGGCCACAACAGTGAGACACCCGCGTACCGCAAAAAAAAAAAAAAAAAAAAAAAAATTTTAAAGCAACATCTGAAATTCTCCTATATCAGCAGTTATTGAGTATCATCCATATGTGTGTGGTTAATCATCTATGACAATCTTAATAGTGATGACAATTCCAGGAAGCACACACGAAGTACAATAACCAGATGCTAATGGTTTATGGGTGTCCTAGAGAATAGGGAAAAACTGATAATAAATAGAATGAAGACAAAAATACAAATTACTATAGTAAAAACAGTTCATGAAGTCAAAATCAGTCATCTGCTATTAACAAACTATCTATTGATATAGAGTAGTTTAGAAAAGAGAATAAACTAAATTTGACTTCCTTTCAGTATTTATCGACCAAAGTGGTCTGATGTTAGTCACACTGAACAAGAAAATATTTTGCACAATTAAAATGTTGGTTTTCTGGGGCTTCCCTGGTGGCGCAGTGGTTCAGAGTCCGCCTGCCGATGCAGGGGACACGGGTTCGTGCCCCGGTCCGGGAAGATCCCACATGCCACGGAGTGGCTAGGACTGTGAGCCATGGCCACTGAGCCTGCACGTCCGGAGCCTGTGCTCCGCAACGGGAGAGGCCACAACAGTGAGAGGTCCGCGTACCGCCAAAAAAAGAAAAAAAAGTCAATTTTCTATGATGTTTAGCTATTTTAAATTTTGAAATTTAATATTTTGAAATATAATAATTTGAATAATTTCAATAATTTTGAATAATTTCAAAAATTTGAAATTTAATAAATAATAAATTTATTAAACTACCTGCTTAACACCTGTGCCTGTTCTTTCTGAGGAAACACGCTTATTGTAAAGGATAAAGTTTGGAAACCATTTAAAACTGTACGAGCCATCAAAATATTCCAAAATTTTTAATATTGGTGAAAATCATTTTTACCATGCTTGAATAAGTCAGCTTATGGGAATTTTGTCTCATCTCTTTATAAAATTCCCCTTGGAGATGAAAGCAAGCTTGGAAAGTTTCTGTCAACAGTGTAAATTGAGAGTTCATGTTAAATTAGGCATTGAAAACTGCAGTTTAGGACGGAATTACCATCTCAGCCATTACCACAGGGTTCCATAGTACATTTACAATAGCTATGTTTTGGATTAACATCATATTCAAGTACTTTCTACATTTTTTTTTTCATTTTTAAACTTAACTACCATGCTGCAAGAGATCTTAAAAAATCAAGCATATTTTCTACTTTCCCTTTATTTTTCAAAGCCCAGATAATAATATGGCAACAATTATCATAGGATATAATACAATACAATACATAGCAATACTCATAGGATAATAAAGCACAAAATCACCATTAAGAAGACTGACCAGTAGAAATGACATTCTCCTAAGCTCATTAATCTTTTAAAATATACTTTTAAAATTATTTTTATTAAAGTATAGTTAATTTTCAATGTTGTGTTAGTCTCAAGTGTACAGCAAAGTGATTCAGTTATACATATACATATATATGTATATACATATTCTTATATATATATATTATTTTTCAGATTCTTTTCCATTATACATTATTACCAGATATTGAGTATAGTTCCCTGTGCTATACAGCAGGTCCTTGTTGTTTACCTATTTTATATATAGTAGTGTGTATATGTTTATCCCAAACTCCTAATTTATCTCTCCCCACCCCTGCTATCCCTTTTGGCAACCATAAGTTTGTTTTCTATGTCTTTTGAGTCTATTTCTGTTTTGTAAATAAGTTCATTTGCATCAATTTTTTAGATTTCACATATAAGTGCTATCATATGATATTTGTCTTTGTCTGGCTTACTTCACTTAGTATGATAATCTCTAGGTCCATCCATGTTGCTGAAAATGTCATTATTTCATTCTTTTTTGTGTCTGAGTAATATCCCATTGCATATATATATACCACATCTTCTTTATTAACCTGTCGATGGACATTTAGGTTGCTTCCATGTCTTGGCTATTATAAACAGTGCTGCTATGAACACTGGGGTGCATGTATCTTTTTGAATTAGAGTTTTAAAAAACGTACTTTTAAAAGACAGTATAACCTAACACATAATTACAATTGGGTTGCTCCAGAAAACTGTATCTTAGTTCTACTTAGCTTGGAGTCTTGCCTTAGTGAAGAGTGAGAAAGCAAAAGCAAGAGAGGAAGAAAGATTCTCATTAAGTAAGGAGGGTACTTACTGTGATAGCAAAGAAATCATTCTTCTAGTCACTCAACAAAAGTTTACCAAATCACTATTGCATACCAGGCCAAGACAAGGATATACAGAGAATGAAATTTATGGTCTTGTGGGTAATTAAGACAACACACGCAAGCACGCATGCAAACTAAAACACACACACGCACACACACACACACACACACACACACACTAAAACCAGGAATTACAATACTGCAGGATGATACATGACAGGGGAAGTGAAGCATACTCTAGGAATACAGTGGAGACCTAGCCCAGTTTTGTGGGTAAGAAAAAAGCTGAAGAAGGCAACCTCTAGAATAAGAACTGAAGAATGCCTGGGTGCCAGCCAGCCTAAAGGAAGAGAATTTCCAAGCACATGTGAAATGAGACACCACAGAGATCTAGAGATTGAAAGTTCTTTCTGGATTGAGGGTAGACATTCAGAAAGAAGTGATAAGAAAAGGAGCAAACTGATAAATGAGAAAAGGTCTTACAGAAGAATTTGTACTTAATTTAAAGTGGTCAAAAATTGTTCTAGAAAACAGTACTGACAAACTCTGCTTATTCTTTCCTACACTGCTAACATAATCACTTGAGACATTATCTAGAATTTACAAACGCGCAATGAAATCAATTCTTGTTTCAGAACAATAAAACAACAACAGATATTTTTGGTATAAGTATGTCTCAAATATTTCATGGGACATACTTATACTACACAATGATTTGTTGTTTATCTGAAGTTCAAATCTACCTGGGTGCCCTGAATTTTTATTTATTAAATTTGGCAACCATGGCCAGCAGGCAGTCAAGGGAGAACTTATTAGGATAGTCAACTTAGTGGCACAAGACTGATAATGGCTGTGTATGGTACCTATATTCAAATGCCAGTTTGATAATAGGAAATTTGTAACATTTTGAGAAAATTTAATGAAGTTTGTTGTGTCCAGCATTATTTTTAAAGCCCGCAAATCCCTTTGAACATTGATAATTAAGAGGGTGGGTTGAATTGAACATAAGGTCAAGAAAAATTATTTTTCTAAAGAAAATATAAAAATTCATTTACTGGCAATGTGAAAGACATTAATTTTCTCTACATGTATATATACAAATATACATATGCAATATGTATGTTATACATGAGTACTATACCTTTTACTATAAAGATAAAATATTACAAATTTCACTACAAAAAACCAAAACATTATTTCTTAATTTGGTCACTAGGTATCAAAACACTGACACATTCTTAAAAAGCTCATGAATATTTTCATCCATGAAATCCCAAACAATTGTTATAGTTGTCAACACTTCATGAAACAACTACTGCAACATATAATTACGTTTTACTACTAACTAATTTTGCAAGAATGAGGCAGGCAAAGAGTATACACACACTGCATTTCTTTTTAAGGAAGAGTGTTTATTTAATCATCAACAAATATTTATCAAACATTTTCCAATTCAAAGGTAATGGGAATATATGTGTGAACCACACTGACATCATCCCTGTCCTGATGGAGTTTTCCACCTAGTGAAGGAGTCAGGCAAAGCACACACAAGGAAACACATAAGACAATTACAGATAGTGGTCAGTGCTCTGAAAGAAAGAAACAGATAAAGCATAGAGAAGGTTGGGCAAGAGGCATGTACTTTAAAAAAAGAAAAAAAGGGTAGTCAGGAAAAGTCCTCTGTGACATCAGGGAAATGATTAGACAGGACCTGAAAGGTGCAAGGGATCCAGTCACAGCATTAGAAGGTTGGCATCATCCTATGCAGAGGAAGCAGCTTGTGCAAAGGCGCTAAGGCAAGAAAGAACTCAATTCATCCAAGAAACTGAAAGAAGGGCTCTGTGGCTTGAGCATGATGATCAAAGGTCCACAAGGACTAGATGTAGTAGTTTGTAGTACTAGTTTGTATCAGGGGACAAGTAAAGACACGGTCTGAAGTGTTAATTTTATCTTAAAATGCAATGAAAACACGGGCACAGTCTTAAGCCGGGGAACGATATGGTCAAATTATACACTGCTTTCAATGATCACTCTGATTGCTGTTAGAGTGTCAAGGAAGTGAGCAAAAGTGGGATTGGCAGATTATTCAGGAAGTGACTACATTGGTTGTGGTGAGAAAGGACTTGGGTTTGGAATCAGGACTTTAGCAGCAAGAGTTGAAGAGAGGTGGGCAGATCTGAGGAAAGACAAACCAGAGAGAATTCTTGGCTGTGAGAACGGGGCGCTGTGAAAAGATATGAGCTGAAGATACAAATTTGAGTGTTGTCAGCATATTGATAATACCTAAGGCTGTAAGGATGGGCAGAATCATCTGGGAAGAGAATGCAGAAGAAAGAAAAGAGGAGTCCCAAGTCTAAACCCTGAAAAACAGAAACATTTAAAGCTGAGGTACGGAAACAAGATAAAGCAAAGACAGAAGGCACAGCCACTGAAGCCAACATGTCCGTGTTACAAGGACTGAGAGTTATGTCAGAATGAAAGAAAAATAGCTGGTTAGATTTTCCGTTACTCTTCTTGGCTTTCTTCCTTCTTAATTGTGTGAAAACAAAGCTTACCTTTGTACTTTCAGCAGGATCATGAGAAAGGGAAAAGCAGGTGTGTTAACATGCCCCAATCCTTTATCTCAGATCTCTGACAAGCTTTAATTAGTTTGCTAGTTGAGGGCTTCCTGAGTAAATGCAATTCTGTCACTTCCTAGGCATTCTCATGCTGGGTGTAATGGATTTTTTTGGTCTCCAGTTCAGATAACATTTCTATGTTGTCCAAAATAGTTATAAGCAATTTTGTTAGTTAACTTCCTATAATTTCTCCCTTATATTTTTGAAACAGTATGCATAAGATTTCACTAATTGTCCTGTTTCAAGAACATAAACACTCATTATTCTTCTCCGATATTAATTTTTAAATTTAGCTTTAAATTCCATTTTCCCATTTAAAATAGCTATATTCACCGAAATGGAAAAATACATGAGAAAAAATACTATTAAGGCTTGAGGTTTTGCCAAACAAAATAAAAGAGTTACTGCTAAGTGTAGGTGTTCACATGCACTGACCATTTAAGAGAAAAGTGGGTTTTTAGTTTAACTTATTCATTTGAATGTTAAGGAATTTGTTTAGGTCATGTTTGCGTCTCAGCAAACAGCTGGTTTGGGAAAGAATCAGCTGATGTAATCAAGAAAAGGAAGGAATATCTGACTGTAAAACTATATTCGGTTATCTTCTGCTTGCTTCCTTTCCTCTGCCTGTTTAACTTGGGAATTGTCCCCTTCCCACACCTTCAATTTATTTCTTTACTCTCTTCCCTTTTCACTCTATACATTCTTGGTGGTTGATGTACTAGCAACTTCCACTTCAGTATTTTCAGCTAATGTATCCCTTAGGAGCTGCGTCTTTTATTATGTGATCTGTCTCTCCTTTTTTCATCTGTAAATCGGAGAAAATAACATTGACTTTACCAAGTTGACTCAAGGAGTAATGAAAACTTCTTGAAATAGCTAGCGTAGTATCAGGCACCTAGTAACTACTCAAGAAACATTAGGGCCTTTCTCCCTTTTCTCTTTAGAGGCTCTAGATGATCTGTAATCTGTTCCATACAAATGAGAAGAGCTCCAACTAAGACCAGAGCAGTGAGGACTGTTCAAATAAAAGACAAGACTCTAATGAAAGTAATCTAGAAAGTTTAGTTCAGCAGCTTGGACCACCCAAATAATTACATGTAAGGGAAGCCAGGATTGGTGATCTTAGGAAAACCCCCCAAACCTCCTTTTTCTTTAGGAACAAGAAATTAATAAATTGAGGTAGTATGTAGAGCATTCATTTCATAGTACCTAAAACTTCTCTTTTGTCCTATACTAAATGGGATTTCTTTTATTAGCATTCATAAAATAATCACTGGGTTTAAACTAGAAATTTTCTAAAGTAAATATTTTCATGGAAAATAAGTTAGTTGTGTCATTCTTAATATAGTTGCTTATATTTTACAACCATTACAATGTCTTAACTTTCATTGTCCTGGGCTAATGAGAAGGGAACAGAGGTAGATGCTTCCTGTTAACTGTGAGTATATTTGTGGTAAAAAAAAAAAGGTGAAATGATGCCATGGTGTCCTCAATAGTTATGATTTGTAGTAGTTGGTCCTAAACGTGCACATGGTAGTGAGTGTTTACGAAACACAAGACATAGAGCTAAAGTAGTCACCACCACATCTATGCCATATGCAATGCTTTAATGTCAGCAGAACATCATCCATCAAATTAATGTTCATTTCATTTTTTTTGTTTTTGTGTTTTTGGTATTTATTTTGTAAATTTCTTTATGAATAAAAATATATGCATACATAATTTCATGTTTGTAATACTACTTTAAGTCCACTCTAGGATTTGGGAGGATTTTTTTGGTTTTGATTTTGGTTTCGGGTTTAAAAGGACTCCACACATTACTCAAGTTTCAAAACTTGGCCAACACAGCTGGCCTCATCTGGTGGCAAACATCAAAATTTACAACATAATCCCAAAACAGAAATTAATCTAACTCCATACTATATACTACTTAATTAAATTCCTATTTCAGAAGTGACGAATACATATATATGCATCAGCATACAGTATTTGTTTTTCTTTCTCTGACTTACTTCACCCTGTATGACAGACTCTAGGTCCATCTACCTCAGAGGTGAAGTGAGAGTAGCATCAACATATATACACTACCGAATGTAAAATAATTAGCTAGTGGGAAGCAGCAGCATAGCACAGGGAGATCAGCTCGGTGCTTTGCGATGACCTAGAGGGGTGGGATAGGGAGGTGGGAGGGAGGCTGAAGAGGGAGGGGATAAAGGGACATATGTATGCATATGGCTGATTGACTTTGGTGTACAAGAGAAACTAACACAGTATTGTGAAGCAATTATACTCCAATAAAGATCTATTAAAAAAAATGAAGTTGATATGTTATCAAGATCCAAAAAAAAAAAAAAAGAAGTGACAAATACAATAACTGTCAAGAATTCTACCATATGACTTCAATTCAAAGAAGTACTTCCAACATAATTAACTACTTTAGGTTTATGTACCAAATGTAAAAAATAAGTGCAATTTAAGATATGTTAATATGGATGAAACCGTATTTGTAAAACAATAAAAATATGGGAGACACAACAGGGAGGAGGTATGGGGGTATATGTATATGTATAGCTGATTCACTTTGTTGTAAAGCAGAAACTAACATACCATTGTAAAGCAATTATACTCCAATAAAGATGTTAAAAAAAGAGTAAGAAATATATATATAGACTTTCAATTAAATATTAATATATGTCTTAAAGGTAAATTCCCAAATCATAATCTCATTACTTGTATGCGAATCCTATATTTAATACATGTTACTTTTTTCCTTAACAAGAAAAGGTACAGAGGTTTTAAATAAAGTTATGGTGTTTCAGTTCATTCATTCACCCAAAAAACTTCTATTAAAGACAGATAAACTGAAACATTTTCCAAAGCAAGAAAAATAGCATCCAAAAATTAAAATGGGAATTGGTATGAAAATAACTTAAAAACAAAAACAGAAAAATACTTGGAAACAGGTTAACCATACTATATCTAAATTTGATCAAATAAATAAACAAGCTTACTGGAGTTCCCATCATTTACTTTTAGTACATCCTTTACTTTTCATACAATTCTAATCCTCTGACAAAGATGAATGATCAACTTATTGCAACGCTGTAGTATCACCATGGAAACCATCCAAATGTATTAATCTTTGAATCTCATGAATAAAACATGAATTATGGTAGTTTCAATAATGATATTTTCTGGACAGATGGAAAAAGGGTACACTGAGACTTCATTTTATACTTTGATTCTTTAGGTAAATTAATACATAAAATACTTTGTAAACAGTGTAAGAGAGAGTATGAAATAGCATAAAAAGGCACGCACTGGCTTAATTCTCAGAAGTTACTTCATTTCTGAGTGTCAGCTTACTTCTGCAATCACTTTCAGCTTTAAATCTTCTGATTTTAAATTTAAATCTGATTCCCTGATTTTAAATGCACTGAAGAATTTAACTATTGTTGTGTGTCACACAGAGGTAACTCCTGTATAAGGATTTAACATCAAAACAGGGAGAAAATCAAGTATTTTTTAAAGTATAAAATTGAATTTCTTAATTTAGAAACAATATTTTAAGTATATGATGTTCTAATTATTTAGCTTTTGAGATAATTATTAACTTTTTGAGTAAAATTTTAAAAGACCTAACTATAGAAGGCAGTAGAGCCTAACCTAATAGGGCCCGACGGACATTACTGAAAATAATACTGTAAATGATTAAAGAGAGCTCCTCTTCTCAGGAGGTTCTCACCCCATCAGGCCAATTTAGAACAGCTCATTAAACATCAATGGTATTCTTTTATCAGATGCTTAGGGCTATTTCTTAAATTGCATATTCATCTTTTATAAGGAACAAAATTCCAGCAAATTTCAATCTGTCCTATTGTGATGGGCTGAGCTTCATTAGCTTACTGAAATGGTGAAGGCTGAATTTCCAATAATTTTAGAGGTTTCTGCTTTATTTACCTTTGATTAAAGGTAATACACAAATAATTCTTCAAAATCTACATTAAAATTCTTTTTTCTGAAGAAAATATCCAATGAAACCCTACTTCATAAATGGCACCCACTTTCTAATAACAATTAATTACTACCAAGTAAGCCATTACTATCAAGTAATGCAGCCGTTACTATCAAGCCAGTACTACCAAGTAATAAAGAACATTGCATTAAGAGCAAACCGCTAGTACTATGAGAATACCGTCAGGTACTTCACCAATCACTTCAACACACAATCTCATGTACTACTTTAATACTTCCATGAGGTATCTATAACTTACATATGAGGAGAGATTAAGTAACCTATTCAAGCTTTGATTCACAATCAAGCCTTCCTGACTCCAAAGCTTGTGTATACATAATCACTACTTCAATGGTGTGAAAATAATTACACATAAATGCACATTAAAATAAATAAATGCACATTAAATGCACATTAAATTTGTGCATTAAATGCACAAACATAAATGCACATTAAAAATCTACAAGATTAATGTGCATTTCATATAGGGAAAATAATTGGCTTTATGTATTCTTTAATTACAAAGAGAATATTTTCCGGTTTTGATTTCTAGCTGTTTTGCATAGATAAAACTATTTATTCTTTGTATATTTATTCTATATCTGGCCATCTAACCTTATTCTCATATTAATTTTAATGGTACAATAATATCATAAAAGGAATATTTTATCTGTCCTATTCCTATGTTTACATGGTATATTCTTTTGTCTTAAAAGCTTGATCTTATTCCTATTTAGAGTTTTTATTAGAAATGACTGCAAAATTCTGTCAAATGTCTTTTTAGTGTCTCAGGTTATAATCTACTGAGCCACTAAAATACTTTTATTTGTTTCCTGATAATAGACTATCATTATATTCCTTTAAAAGTCTTATTTTGTTATACATATGCTGAACTTTTGCTATACTGCTGGATGATACTTTCTATATTTTATGTACGTTTTTTTATTTTTTTTGCATTTAAATTCAGAAATGAGATCGAACTATCACTGTCCTTTTTTTAAAGTATTTTTTTTTATTATTATTATTATTTTTTTGCGGTACGCGGGCCTCTCACTGTTGTGACATCTCCCGTTGTGGAGCAGAGGCTCTGGACACGCAGGCTCAGCGGCCATGGCTCACGGGCCCAGCCACTCCGTGGCATGTGGGATGTTCCCGGACTGGGGCATGAACCCGTGTCCCCTGCATCGGCAGGTGGACTCTCAACCACTGCGCCACCAGGGAAGCCCTTTAAAGTTATTTTAAAGTGTCTTGAATTTTTAATATTAAAGTTATGATTCTTCAAGAATTATTGAGGAGGTGTTAATCTTTTTCTATGGTTGAAACAGAAATTTAAATGACAATACAATTATCAGTTCTTTAAATATGTGATAATACTCAGCTAGGTATCCATCTGTTCCGGTGTTTATTGATAACAGATCTTTAAACATCTTTCCAATATTTATATGGCTTATTCCAGTTCTCCACTTCTTTTTAGATAAATTTTGGTTATTTCAACCTTTCTCGGAAGTTATTCCCTTCCTCTAGGTTTTCATGTTTCATAGGTATAGATTTGCAGGTAATATTCTACTATACTTCTTTTAATCTCTCTTGTTCCTAGAGTTCTTTCTGCTTTCCCTTTCATAATCTTATGTATACTTTCTCTATATATTTTCCATAATTTGTGCCCTGAAGAATTCATATTGGCCACTTCAAAGAAGAATCAAATTTTGAATTATTTAACCCTTTTAACTTTTGTATTCTACTTTACTGATTTCAGTTTTTATTGTTATTAAATACTGATTTCCTAGTTTCTTTTGATGTTCTTTTCCTATTTTTTTTCTTAACATCTTTATTGGAGTATAATTGCTTTAAAATGGTGTGTTACTTTCTGCTTCACAACAAAATGAATCAGTTATATATATATACATATGTTCCCATATCTCTTCCCGCTTGCGTCTCCCTCCCTCCCACCCTCCCTATCCCACCCCTCCAGGCGGTCACAAAGCACCGAGCTGATCTCCCTGTGCTATGCAGCTGCTTCCCACTAGCTATCTACCTTACGAGGTAGTGACAAAGCCTCTCTCTCGCTTTGTCAGTTTACCCTTCTCCCTCCCCATATCCTCAAGTCCATTCTCTAGTAAGTGTGTGTCTTTATTCCTGTTTTACCCCTAGGTTCTTCATGACATTTTTTTTCTTAAATTCCATATATATGCGTTAGCATACGGTATTTGTCTCTCTCTTTCTGACTTACTTCACTCTGTATGACAGACTCTAGGTCTATTCACCTCATTACAAATAGCTCAATTTCGTTTCTTTTTATGGCTGAGTAATATTCCATTGTATATATGTGCCACATCTTCTTTATCCATTCATCCGATGATGGACACTTAGATTGTTTCCATCTCTGGGCTAATGTAAATAGAGCTTCAATGAACAATTTGGTACATGACTCTTTTTGAATTATGGTTTTCTCAGGGTATATGCCCAGTAGTGGGATTGCTGGGTCATATGGTAGTTCTATTTGTAGTTTTTTAAGGAACCTCCATACTGTTCTCCACAGTGGCTGTATCAATGTACATTCCCACCAACAGTGTAAGAGGGTTCCCTTTTCTCCACACCCTCTCCAGCTTTTATTGTTTCTAGATTTTTTGATGATGGCCATTCTGACTGGTGTGAGATGATATCTCATTGTAGTTTTGATTTGCATTTCTCTAATGATTAGTGATGTTGAGCATCCTTTCATGTGTTTGTTGGCAGTCTGTATATCTTCTTTGGAGAAATGTCTATTTAGGTCTTCTGCTCATTTTTGGATTGGGTTGTTTGTTTTTTTGTTATTAAGCTGCATGAGCTGCTTATAAATTTTGGAGATGAATCCTTTGTCAGTTGCTTCATTTGCAAATATTTTCTCCCATTCTGAGGGTTGTCTTTTGGTCTTGTTTATGGTTTCCTTTGCTGTGCAAACGCTTTGAAGTTTCACTAGGTCCCATTTGTTTATTTTTGTTTTTATTTCCATTTCTCTAGGAGATGGGTTAAAAAGGATCTTGCTGTGATTTATGTCATAGAGTGTCCTGCCTATGTTTTCCTCTAAGAGTTTGATAGTTTCTGGCCTCACATTTAGGTCTTTAATCCATTTTGAGCTTATTTTTGTGTATGGTGTTAGGGAGTGGTCTAATCTCATATTTTTACATGTAGCTGTCCAGTTTTCCCAGCACCACTTATTGAAGAGGCTGTCCTTTCTCCACTGTACATTCCTTCCTCCTTTATCAAAGATAAGGTGACCATATGTGCGTGGGTTTATCTCTGGGCTTTCTATCCTGTTCCATTGGTCTATATTTCTGTTTTTGTGCCAGTACCATACTGTCTTGATTACTGTAGCTTTGTAGTATAGTCTGAAGTCAGGAAGCCTGATTCCTCCAGCTCCGTTTTTCATTCTCAAGATTGCTTTGGCTATTTGGGGTCTTTTGTGTTTCCATACAAATTGTGACATTTTTTGTTCTAGTTCTGTGAAAAATGCCAGTGGTAGTTTGATAGGGATTTCATTGAATCTGTAGATTGCTTTGGGAAGTAGAGTCATTTTCACAATGTTGATTCTTCCAATCCAAGAACATGGTATATCTCTCCATCTATTTGTATCATCTTTAATTTCTTTCATCAGTGTCTTATAATTTTCTGCATACAGGTCTTTTGTCTCCTTAGGTAGGTTTATTCCTAGATATTTTATTCTTTTTGTTGCAATGGTAAATGGGAGTGTTTTCTTGATTTCACTTTCAGATTTTTCATCCTTAGTGTATAGGAATGCAAGAGATTTCTGTGCATTAACTTTGTATCCTGCTACTTTACCAAATTCATTAATTAGCTCTAGTAGTTTTCTGGTAGCATCTTTAGGATTCTCTATGTATAGTATCATGTCATCTGCAAATAGTGACAGCTTTACTTCTTCTTTTCCGATTTGGATTCCTTTTATTTCCTTTTCTTCTCTGATTGCTGTGGCTAAAACTTCCAAAACTGTGTTGAATAAGAGTGTTGAGAGTGGGCAACCTTGTCTTTTCCTGATCTTAGTGGAAATGCTTTCAGTTTTCCACCATTGAGGACAATGTTGGCTGTGGGTTTGTCATATACGGCCTTTATTATGTTGAGGAAAGTTCCCTCTATGCCTACTTTCTGCAGGGTTTTTATCATAAATGGGGTTGAATTTTGTCAAAAGCTTTCTCTGCATCTATTGAGATGATCATACGGTTTTTCTCCTTCAATTTGTTAATATGGTGTATCACGTTGAGATGAGTACTTAGTTTATTTTTATTTTTATTTAATAAAAAAGGCATTTAAAGCTAAAATTCTGTACTAAGCACAGCTTTTACTGGGTATGTATATTTTGTTAAGAAGAGATCATCTTCTTCATTAACTCATATATAGTTTGTAATTTCCCTTTGCTTTTAAGAGTTATCTAAGAGTGTGTTTTAATTTCCTAACAATTTTTTTTACTTTCCTAATAAAGTTGCCTAATGTAATTTTTCCATTTCCTAATAAAGGTTAGTATCACAGAACATGGCCTATTTTTTTTCAGAGAAATAATCTTTTTTTTTAATAGGATGAACAGAAGCTCAGTACAAACAAGAGTAACATGCTAACATGTTAAGGTGTTCCCTGGGTTACAAAATATCAACATCCCCCAAGAAAAATACAGGCTAAGAGTATCTGCATGTGGATACTGGCTGTGTGATACAGACATTGAGCCTGTCAGAGCCTCACTTGCCTCATCTGGGAGAGAGAGAAGATGGCCAGAGAAGCTCCAAGTATGTAATGTATGAAGTGAACATGGCCTATTAAAGATCTTTACTTTCTTGAATTCATAAAAGTTCAGGCAACATTTTCAAGGTCTAAAATTCCTAAGATGAGTCTTTTCTCACTTGAAATTGCATGATTTCCATAATGTAAACATTTTCCAAAAGGAATCTTGACATTTCAGCATTGTAAATGATAAATGTGCAACCTCATATATATTATGATACAAATGAGGAGAAGTTTTGTTTACTACTTTAAATACTTATCAACAATAAATTCCTAATATAATTTTTCTTATGACAGTGAGTGGATTTTATTGAGAACTCCTTAACTTCTGGTATTTATTTCATCCTTATCCCGCTTTATCAGAAACTGTAGGAAGGCTATGGGCATACTGTGTCACTGAATATAGCAATGAATTTTATTCCATTCATAAAGAAGTTGTATGTATGTGTTTGATTCATATGGGGTCTTTGTTTAGTTTAGTTTTCTCTCTCATTTCCACCTTTTGTTTTAAATGTTGAGCATGGAGTTTATATTTAACATTTTCTTATCTCTCCTTACTTATTCATATGTCCTCCAAGGGTTAACAATCACATCAGTCATTAAGATTTCATTCCAGGGGAGGCAATGGTAATCTTGATAACACAGCCATAATATTATGGGGAAACAGTATCTAGAAAACCCTGTCATAAAAGTCACAATTTTTGAGAGAATCTTTTTTTCTTTTTAAATCAGTGTAGTAAAACTAGGAAGAAAAGTAAACCATTTAGATATTGGAAGATGTTGGTAGGATGTTAAGACTAGTTATAGTGCTAAGTTACTGTGTGAAATTCAACAAGACTTTTAAGTATTCTACTGTAATATGTGAACAAATATGAATTAGACAGTTAACTGTCTTTATTTTTAATAAATATTTTTAATGCATTACCTTTATCTGACAAAAGAATTCTAAATAATTGGACTGAAAGATATATGGAAAAAGACTACAATCTTTAATTGTAATCTTAGATTGCTGTACTTTAGATAAGTCAAATACAAGAGCCAAAGTATAAAGGTATGAAAATTTTAAGAAATAAAAGACAGTTTACGTGTAATATTGTGCTCGCCCATGCTGCATTCACTCATGTCCTTCTCACTGACTTAAACAGTATTGGTGTATGGCTGGTATTAGCCTAATAATATAACCATCTCAAAAAGAAAAATGGAGACTACATTTAATCATCGCACCAGGCACTATGTTCTAATTATTGTTTCATTTCTTCCATATGATAAGGGTTAAATATATTGACATGTAATCTGAAGTGAAAATTCCAAAGCTAGGAAAAGGCAATCTGCTTTTATAACTCAGCTGACAGAACTACATTTCAGAGCAGACCGACTCCAAAATATCTCCTAAACCAGTCTTTTTCAAGCTATCTATGATGAAAGGCCATATATTTGTTATTGCAAAAGTTCACAAACCAAAGCTTTTGTAAAATACAACAAAATAAATAATTCAAAAGAAATTTAAAGATAAAATAACAAGCCCAAATTTTATCATTAGATTCAACAGACATAAAATTACTCTATAAAACTGCCATAAATTTTTCAAAGCACTTACTCTCAATTTCTGTGCTTACTGCTGACCAATAACAAATAATTCATGGATCAGCCTTAGTCCACAGACCACAGTCTCAGTAGTCAACACACTCCCAAATCTAAGAGTCTATCAGTATTAGGTGTTTCCTGAAGAAATTTGTATAGCACTAACAAGAATCGTGACCAAATGGAAAATGGGCATAAACCTAATGAAATGTTTCAACAGTTACAAACAAACATGTCTACTTCCTAATCCTTAGAACTTGTGAATGTGTTACCTTAAATGGCAAAAGGGACTCTGCAGACGTGATAAAGGTTAAAGATCTCAAGATGGAAAGATGATTTTAGAATATCTGGCCCCAATATAACCACAGGGTTTCTTATAAAAGAGGCAGGAGGAGATATGACGGTAGATGCTGAAGTCAGTGGGAGGGGTTCGAAGGTGCTATGCTGCTGGCTTTAATGATGGATGAAAGTACCATAACCAAGGATATAGGTGCACTCTGGACACTAAAAAAGGGAAGGAACTTCCTCCTTAAGGAGAACGGCCCAACCAACACCTTAATTTTAGGACCTCTGACCCCTAGAATTGTATGATAATAAATGGGCATTGTTTTAAGCTACTAAGATTGTGGTAATTTGTTATAGTAGGAATTGGAAACATACAGACATAAAGATTTTGGCTCTGGGAAGTAGGGTGCTGCTATAACAAATACCTGAAAATGTGGAAATGGTTTTGGAATTGACAGTGGGCAGAGGCTGGAAAACTTTTGAGGAGCATGATAGACAAAGCCTAGATTACCTTGAATGGACAGTAAAAATATGGATGTTAAAAGCCCTGCTGGTGAGGGCTCAGAAGGAAATGAGGAACTTGTTATTGGAAGGTGGAGGGAAAAGAATATTTGTTATAGAGTGGCAGAAAGCTTAGCTGAATTACTCCCTATAATTACATAGAAATCAGAATTATAAGTGATGAACTTGGATATTTAGCTGAGGAGATTTCCAAGCAAAGTGCTGAATGGAGTGGCCTGGTTTCCTCTTCTTGCTTATAGCAAAGTGTCAGAGGAAAGAAACAAATTGAGTTAAGAATTATTAAGCTAAAAGGAACCAGGACCCAATGATTTGGAAACTTCTTGACCTATGCAGATTGCAAGAGGTGCTAAAATTAGGGGTCTCACTTTCAGGAAAGTGTGGCTCTGGAGAAAAAGTCAATCGTGTGTCTGGACAACCTTTGCCTAGTACCTTGGAAGGATTAAAACCTCAGAATGTTCATTCACGGAGGGAGCTCTTGCAAAGATTAGGCATGGGATTCATAGACCCCCATCTATTTGTATCATCTTTAATTTCTTTCATCAGTGTCTTATAATTTTCATGACCCTCAGTCATTTCCACAGAGGCCAAAAATGGAGATGAGATTATCCAGGAAAGATCTGTGAAGCAGCCTGTTTTCTAATAGAGAAAATCCCAGAGATTTACAAACGAGAACCACAAGTTTCTCAAGAATGTTACATCAGTAGAAACACTGCCAATCTGGACTAAAAAAAAAAAACAAAAAAAAACAGAGAAAGATGAAATTCAGAAAGGCTGTGTACTCTCAAAATTATACAGGCAAGAAATATCCAGGTGAAAATATGTGATATCTTTCATGAAAAAAGAATAATGATTCTTAGGGTGAAGAACCAGGCCCAGAGGGCAGAGCCTTGAGCCACAGAGGATTATTCCCAGGCTCTGAAATATAACTGAGTTTGCCTAGTTGGATTTCTAAATTGCTTGAAACAGGTAACCCATTTTTTTCTTCCACATTCTGCCTTTTTAAATGAAAATATCTGTAACTGTTAACTTATGCCTGTCCCACCAATGCATTTTGAGAGCATATAATTTGTCCTTTAATTTCACTGGTACACAGACAGAGAGAAATTTTGCTTGAGGATGGATTATAACTAGAACCTTACTCATACCTAATTTAGATGATTTAGATGATGAGATTTGGAATTTTTAAGCTGATCAATTTTAGATGAGATGTTGGTCTTGAGATGATACTATAAAGAGTTGAGACTTTTGAGGATCTGGGATTTGGTGAATGTGTTTTGCTTGGGAAGGATGTGAATTTGGAGCGGTGGCCAGAGGGCAGACTATGGTAAACTGAACAATGACCCCCCACAAAGAAGACGTCTGTGTTTTAATCCCTGGAAACTGAACATGCTACCTAAAATGGCAAGAGAGACTTTTCAGATGTGATTTGGTCATGGATCTTGAGATGAGAAGATTATTCTAGAGAATCTGAGTGGGCTCAATGTAATCATAAGGGTCCTTATAAGAGGGAGACAGGATAAGATATGAGGACAGGAGCAGGGGTCAGAGTCAGAGAGATATTCGAAGATGCCACATTGCTGGCTTTCGATATGGAGGAAGGGGCCAAAGAAGAGAGCAGCCGTTAGAACATGGAAAAGGCAAAGAAATAGATTTTCTGCTAGCGCCTCCAGAAGGAATGCAGCTCTGCCAATACCCTGACGTTAGGACCTCTGACCTCTAGAACCATAAGATAATAAATTTGTGATGCTGTAAGCCACTAAGATTACAGTAATTTGCTATAGCAGCTAGAGGAAACCAGTATGTGGCCTCTATTTAACTTGACATAGTATCTCTCTACAAATATACCATTAAAATCTTGAATTTTCACATTCCATGAAATTTAGTCAATATAGCAAAGAATATGCTTCACAAGACACAAAAATTAATTTTTAAAATTTAAAAATCCTAAGGATATTTTTTCTGTTAACAGTCCTCTTGTGGAAATGTGACAACATAAAAATGGAACATTTCATCATTCTGACATGATGAATTTTCCCTTGCAAACTGAAGAAAAAGTAATTCAATAAATATACTTTGCTCTTAAATAGTCAATATCATTCTTCCTAACTGCATTAGCATCTGAAAGTAAGCTAGGAATGATTTATTTAGACTTTGAATCCATTACTGCAAATGAGAGTCCCCTTCACCAAAGCCCCCTCTTTAATTACTTCATCTACTTAATTTCAAAAATCATGAAGAGCTTTTTTAAAAGCACTCCAAATCTTATTGGGCAGAAAAAAAAAAAACTGTCCACAGTTCAAGCAGGAATACATATTCAGTAACTAGCATTATGGCATGATTTATTCACATTTAAGGATTTCTAAATTCTTTGGAAAGTCATGATACAATTCCAACAGAAATATACACATGTAACAAGGTATTTCAAAGCATCTCTTACCTGTGTAACAAGTGGCTCCAAAAGTCTCTCCACTGTTAGAGTCCGGATTTCCAAACTTTTGGGGTCCCATTTTAATATGATAGGTGAAGTTGCCGAAGTCATGCTCCCTACAGAAACACACATTATCCATTAGAAATAAGGATCACAGAAATAATCTGTTACCTTGTGGGTTCAAAATGAATAAGTCACCAAAACTTAGAGCATATTTGAAAATTATCTGTCTGGTCCGACCTTATAAAGTTAGAGATGGGGAAATCAGAAGCAGAACTATGTGAGGTAGTGATGTTGGGTTCAGACTGAAAATGGATATGTCCTGAGAGCACCTGTATACATTAGACAAACTCTTGGTACTCAACTGACACTGAAATATTTCACTCACTCAGTGTTTAGTACACATATCCACCTGCTATATGCTGGGAAAGACTTGACCTTGCCCTCGAGTAGCTGATAGTTTCAATGCAGAGGTCGGCCACAATTATGCCTCAATGTGACCTGTTCTGTGACCAAGGAATACAGAGAGGACCACAGGAGAACTGAGGAAAGGACACCAAAGTCAGTCTGGGGAGATCGGCAAAGACTTTCAGGAAGCACAGTAAACCCATCATGACCACTGGATGAGGGACCCTAGGTCCTAAGGAAAGGCTTCGTTGTGTTTTCTTCGCATCATAATTGACCACTGAGGAGACTATGCTCCCTTGGACAGCTAGTTTCTTTCTCTTCATCAGGAAAGTTATCTTGCAAAATGAGTGGCAGTGATTCTGAAAATTAGCTTGCTGCTATTTACATGCTCTCTGATGACTCACTGCATTTACACTCTTGTCCCATAAAGTGAGTGTCTGATAAGGTTATTTATTGCAGTCTAGCACAATCCTCTCCTACCCAAGAACCACGGGTGTGCAGGTAGCAGCCTCACACGTATCAGGCACACAATAGGGTCCTGGACTCAACAGAGTAAAGTAGACACTCTGCCAGGGGTGTGTTTCTCACTGAGAAATTGACTGCTCTTTACTGAATATATTTTGACAACTACCCACAGGACAAGCAACCTTAGATGGTACAAACTGAATCTGAATCACTTGCTTTAATACCGTCATAAATCAAACTGTTCATAGCTGTTCTCTCCTTTTGAATCAATGTCCCCACTCAATTCCACTCTTATAAATCAACATAGATGATTATTTCTATTAGAATTAATACTAAAAATAAGGTCTATCACAATAGACACACATCTCTTTACTGACCTGCTAAAGCTAGTCCTTTTGCAAACATTCCCAACAAATTTGCTTCAGGAAAAGAAAAAAAAAGGCAGAGACACAGTGTGCTGGTATTTTACCTCTCTCTAAATGCCATATTTTAAATAAACTAAGCACAGCAATCCAACCATATAGACCAATTTAGATTTGGGTTCCTTCACAACAACAATAGTTGGCACGGATATGCAGCCTGTACTCCAAAAACCTAAAAGCACTTTACACATTTCCCATTCACACTACCAACTGCCACATAGCAGCTCTGACATGCCCAGAATTCTGCTGCTGCAGCACACCTTCCTGTGCTGTAGAAGGATGAAAACACCAGATGCTTTCTATCCACACAGGATACCTTCATCCCTGCCAAAGCCAGCCCTACCTAAGTAACCCAGTACTTAGGACACATGATTGCAAGTCTCTGAGAAGTTCCCTGAAAACCTCTTTCCAGCTCTGATGGAATAATGAGTGGCATACTAACGATGATGCACACGGAAGTCCTGTAGGAAAAGATAACTAGTAGTGGAGTAGTGAAGTCATTTTAAGACCATAGTGAAAGGCACTGAGTGGGACTGTGCAGAGAATCACCACTATTACACGGGCACACTTGTGCCCCTAAGCTGGTAGACCAAGGAAGGCACACAACATCTTTATGCATGTTCCAATATATTACTGTAAAGAAATGGCACTCAAAAAATGCTGAAGTGAGAAACAAAAATGCTGGGGCACTCACATTAGAGACACTAATCTAGCACGCATGAAGCAAAAATGGGAGATATTGAACAAACACCTCAAGCCAACCGTGAGCCAAGAAACAGAGTTAGACGGAGCGGAGCCTTGGATCCTGAAGGTCAGAGGCCTTATAAATCTAAAACTGAAAGGACAAGAGTGACTGAGCAAATCACTGGACTTAAATGTATTACTCTGGGGAGCAATCTTTCAGCCACTTCTTTTGACACAGGTAAAATTCAAGTGCACAAGGCAAGGAAAGGCTAAATGGTATGAATCTGTTGAAGGGGAAAACCTAGTCATAGAAACCACACACTCCTCTGTGTGAAACAAGCAAATCAACTCAAATAAGAAGGCAAGAGGACAAACGCAGTGTGTAGTCACATACACCAGCCTCTCATGTTCCAGAGGAGCACGTCTCAAATCCATACTACGCATCCGTACAATTCATGCTGACTGTTTTGCCCACAAAAGAGATTCTTTGTAAAGAAAATATATCTTTTTATTCAATGATTAAAATTCAAAGAAAAAAATTACATATTCTACTTGCTTTGGTTAGGGAAACTTAGACTATTGACTAGACACAAAGAGTGAAAAACAGGGGTTGTCAAAAACAAAAGACAACAGGGTTGTCCTCGTCCATACATTGCAATTTTACAAGCCCAAGAACAAGCTCTTAGCAATTTACTTAATCTCTGAGAAAATATTCTCCTTGAGAAGTATCAAATTGCATATACAGGAAAGGTGATAAAACAACCTCTATGGTAATAACTTAGATAATTTCAGACTCACTCCATGGGGGTAAGGAAGAGGCATGGGTCAAGGTGCTAGCAGCCACTCATCACTCACAACAAAAAAAGCAAAACCTGACAAAAAAGACTAACAGTGTAAAACAAGCTCCCTTATGAGCAGCCAAGGGTCATGTGCTTTGCTAATTTAGACAGTGTCCTGATAAATAGAAAATCTCTCGAGGTACCTATCCCAAGGAGTGTCTTCAAATGACAAATATGTTAATGCAATGAATAATTCACTGCAGAAATTCCCCATTGCCAGATGTTCCTGGAAAAAATGTCTTTGAACCCTCTGCCTCAACCTGAGTTCTCACCATTCTTTCTACTGTTCTTTTGCAAAACAATGGTCCAGGATGCTTTTTAGTTGCCCAGGAGGCCACCCAAACTTGCCTTCCCTCCAAAGGACTCCAGCTTCAGGTTCCCTTCATGAATTTCTCTCTTTATCAATCCTGAGCACTACTGCCAACAAACTCTGTGAGGCTTTCTTGGAAGACAAGCTAGCTTTGGTTGATAGGCAAATTCATGAGAAGTTAATGACTAATAGTGGGTTTATTCACCTATCTCCATATGTATGATATTGAGTCAGCTACTTAACCTAAGCTTCAGTTTCATCACTTGTAAAACAAAAATGGTAATAACCTTATACAATTTATGAATTTGTCCTGAAAATTAATGAAATAATTGCATATGCAAATAGTGATAGTTTTACTTCTTTGCCATGTTGTCCATATGATTATCACCCTAGCCAGTTCAACACATCGATTGGAGTGGGGGCCCATGGAGACCCTGCAAGGCAAGATGTTTTAAAACAAAGCTTTGTTGAAAAAGTGAGATATGAAAAAGAGAGAGAATTTTCTAAGTTTCTTCAGCATTGCAAGAACCAAGCCTGGAAACACTGAATCATACTGTTTCTTCCGTAAGTAATAATAACACTGGCTAATGATTTGACATTATTATTATCTCCCATTTACAGACAGGGAAATTGAGACATAAAAC
This sequence comes from Orcinus orca, assembly GCF_937001465.1. Classification (NCBI taxonomy): domain Eukaryota; kingdom Metazoa; phylum Chordata; class Mammalia; order Artiodactyla; family Delphinidae; genus Orcinus; species Orcinus orca. The sequence goes on from NC_064571.1 coordinate 20,120,470, forward strand.
AGTTCAGAGAGTTACCCACGGTCACAAAATCTGAACCTAAACTGCCTGGCTTTAGGGTCTGTGCTCATAAGCACTATGCTTACTGCTTCTAAAGAAGAAGCCCTAGGCTTGGGTCTATGCCAGCATCACCATGGTACTTCTGAACCATGGGAAAAAGGAGAGATATGGACAGGAATGGAAAAACCAGGAGGCACCCCCTTCTGGAGAATGAGGGAGGGAGGGGCTGAGGAGGGAAACAAAGGACAGGTGCCCTGCTGCACAGGTGGAGCCCATGGGAAACGCAGCTTCACTTCCTGGTGAGGCAGGGCAGGTCCTCAGTTCAGTTTCCCCTAGCCACCTTTGGTCCCTGGGCAAGAATGGGATGCTGGTGGTGGGGCTGGGTCACCTGGTGAGCAACACAGCACCCTGGCAAAGCTGAAAGAAAGACCCTGTGATGAGTTTCGCCAAGTAAACAGAATTTTGGTCCCCATGACCTTGGATCCCTTGTGAATATGTTACATTTCATCGTAAAGGAGATTTTGCAGATATAATTAAGGTTACTAATCACTGGACCTGAAAATAGGCAGATGACCCTGGATTATCTATGTGGGCCCAATGTAAAGCTGAGCCCTTAAAAACAGCTTTCTCCTGGCTGTGGGTAGAAGAGGCAGTCATACAGATGCAGCAGACAAGGACGTCAGGCAGGGCAGAAGAGGAAGGCAGAGGGATTCAAAGTGTGAAAAGGACTCAACCCACCACTGCTAGATGGGGCTATATGGAAAGCATGAAAAGAAATGTGGGTAGATTCTGCAAGCTAAGAGAGGGCCCTGGTTGACCGCCAACAAGGAAACAAGGACCTCCATTCTACCATCACTGGGTACTGAATTCAGCCAAAACCCTGAATGAGGTTGGAAGTGGACTCTTCTCTGGTGCCTTCAGTAAGGAACTCGGTCCTATCAACACCTTGGTTTCAGCCTTGTAAGATGCTAAGCAGAGGACTCAGACCAAGTACACCTGGGCTAGTGACCTGCAGAGAGTACAAGATAAGAAATCTGTGCTAAAAAATAAATAAATAAATAAATAAATAATAGAAAAAAAAAAGAAACCTGGCTGTTTTCAGCTGCCAAGTTTGTGGTCAATCTTTACAGCAGCAATAGGAAACTATGACAGGTGGCTCTAGAATCTGTGTGTGTATCACAGTCACCTGGAGGGCATCTTCATACACAAACCCATCCAGAGAGTTTCTGATTCATTAGGCCTGGGATGGGTCTGAGAAACTGCTTTATTTTCCTTTTCTTTTTTCTTTTTTTGCACTTGTAACAAGTACCCAGATGATACTACTGGTCCAGGAATCACACTTTGAGAACCACTGTTGTAATCACAGTTCACAGCCACACACGTCAGCAGGGAAGCAGTGATGAGGAAGATATGGGATATCTCTGTGGAGATCCTGGGACCAGAAGCAATAACACTGCTGTTATTACAATTATCACTGGAATCATTATTATATTTTCTGAAAGGTACTTATGCTTTTTAGGGCATTCAATGCCTTGAAGCGATTCTTAACAGGGAAATGAAATGGCATACCAAAATCATTCGGGGTTTTTTAAACCACATGTGTGCCAATCCCCAATATCCCCCAAAGTTCCGACAGTTTCCCCAGAAGATGCCTTTTCTACTGAGAATCACTGCCATAGTAGTGATCCCTGTGAAGAATGTAAAGTAACAGGGGGAGAGAGTCACATCCCTCAGTTCACCAAAAGCAGAAATGAAGGTCAAGGTATAATCGCTTAATAAGAATAAATGTTTCCAAAGAAACTGTATTCCTAAGTAATTTGAAGTTATTTGAGGGCTACAAAAATAAGTCTTCCAAAAATGTTATCTAAAATACAATAGCAGTTCTCATTTTCTGTTGTTAATAAAGGAAGGTACCTCTAATATTCAGGCCCTCTATTGTAAGAGGGGCTTTTTTCTATAGTTGAGAAGAGTATGCGTGTATATGCAGCACAGGCAGGAGTAGAAGTTGAGAAACAAAACAGAGAAGGAGGCACCTGATTATACTTCAAACACCCCTAGAGAGTAAATCTAAACGGATGGTGAGGGGTATTCAGCACTGTTCCTGGTAGTACCCTAGGTATGGAAATAGCCTAATCAAGTAGCTTAACTATGGGAAAGTCCTGCTTCTTATTTTCCACCATTAGCTTTGCTCAACTTCAGCTCATTTTCTCTTCCTCTGACTCTAAGGAGGCAGCGTGTCACCCATCACTGTCCTCTACGTGATAACCATTCAAAGCCCTTGCTCAGTGAACTGACAGTTGACCCAAGATGCAAGTTGCTGCTGCAATTAGAAGATCCATCACCATTTTTAACCAAAATTGAAGTGATGTGTAATTTCCAACTGTTCTTTGCTATTTGCAGTGGAAGGGGGTGGGGCAGTTAACTCTAACACTACCCTCAAGTACTGCAATATCTTCAAGACTTCTACTTATGGTAAACCCGTACCTTTTAACAAAACACAGAAAGAAACACTGCTGAGCAAAAACATCATTCTAATAATTTTAAAAGGTTGCAATAACACTTCACGTCTAAGCAAAAATGCCTACTAAAGAATACCTTAATATTTTTAAACACATATTAAATAAGTATTAAACTATTAAATCCTCTTCAGAGCCTCTTTTTGCTTCTACCCAGATAAACAAAATGTCACCAAAAAGGAATATATGAAGAAAGCTCCACAGCCTGAAGGCCGTCAGGGTGACAAGTTTAGACTAATAGTATATAGCCTAGAGCTTGCTGATTAAACAAGAAATAACCATGTCCATAGCTCACTGAAATGAGTTTTTATACTTAAAATAGCATACATATAAAATTTAAAACTATGTGCCAACTTAATAGAAATTTACTACTCCTGGTGTATACTAATAGAAAGCCAGTAATTTGAAATTCAAAATGAAAAGTAGTATCTGTCATATTCATTTCCTTGCTTTTCACTACATTCGTAGTCTCATCATTTAAATTCATTTTGGAGCATAAACAGGCTCAGTCTACTCCTAAATTATGGCTTGTTTTCCATTCAGATGTGAACATATGTGTTATCCAGACAAGCAGTGCTGAATCTATATGCTGTTAGGTTTCCGAAGTCCCAACCAGCACTCTGTTTTCTCTAAACAAAATATATCTGACCAAAGGTTAACACTGTTCTACCTATTATCCTTCAGCAGCATTGCAATTCTGATTTAGGCAATAGATTCCAAAAACTGAAAATAAGAACCGTTAATATTTCAGACAACATATTTTTAGAAATTATCTTTATAATCCAAAAGTAACTTCAAATTATTTAATAGGAACATATTATTTAATTGGCAATTTACTTATTCTATGTCCTTCTAACCTGTAAATTAGAATTCCATATGCAATGATTATATAACTTTAATCTTCATAAAAATCTCAACGGGCTTCCCTGGTGGCAGAGTGGTTAAAAATCTGCCTGCCGATGCAGGGGACGCGGGTTCGTGCCCCAGTCCGGGGAGATCCCACACGCCGCGGAGCGGCTGGGCCCGTGAGCCATGGCCGCTGAACCTGCGCGTCCGGAGCCTGTGCTCCGCAACAGGAGAGGCCACAACAGTGAGAGGCCCGCGTACCGCAAAAAAAAAAAAGAAATCTCAACATTTCAGATTCAGATTACAGCAAAATAAACATACACTGCTCTCCTTATCTTTCATCTTGCTGTATAATTCCACCCAAACTAATTTAGGGAAACATTCCTTTTCTAGAACAAAGTAACTGCTTAACTCTCTTCTCCAACAAGTCCCAAGTCTTTGTAACAAGGCTGTCATTCCACTTTCTGACCATGGTCTAATGGATCTTATTTCTTTAACATAAGTCTTCTGCTCTAATCAGGTTTGGACCACATTATAATGTAGGGTTCATGCCACTTCCCAAAATCCCGACCTGGAACATATTCCTTGTCATCCTCCAAAATCCAGACACTGATTTCACATTGTGTCTTCTCCATAAACCCTAAATTGCTACTGGATTTACAGTCAGTAACAGAAGACCTTACTTTTTTCATAACTGGCTCATTGTTAAGAAATTGACGTTAGTTTTACATGACCCACTAGATTTTAAACTCATTAGGGCACAAATCAAGTTTTTGACCTCTTGTCTATCACATGTACAATAGGGAATTACATCCTTCATAAATGTTTGCTTAAGTATACATATATAAGATGTCCCAAATACCTATCTAATTTTTTTTCAAATATCAATTTTTTATCTTTTTTTTTTTTTTTTTTTTGCGGTATGCGGGCCTCTCACTGCTGCGGCCTCTCCCACTGCGGAGCACAGGCTCCGGACGTGCAGGTCCAGCGGCCATGGCCCACGGGCCCAGCCGCTCCGCAGCATGTGGGATTCTCCCAGACTGGGGCACGAATCCGTGCCCCCGGCATCGGCAGGCGGACTCCCAACCACTGCGCCACCAGGGAAGCCCAATTTTTTATCTTTTCAATAGTAGAGTCTATTTCCTAGGAAGTAATAAATTTATAAATATCTTTTGGACATATTTTTAGATATAGGTCAGTACTTCTTAGAGACCTAAAACAAGTGATATCTTGGTATGGTTTAGAGAATATAAATTTATACAATTTATTTATAAACTATGTTACACTTATATTTATGTTTAAATTTATATTTGGGTTTCTTTTTATTTACATATTTTTAAAAAATACACAGTTTCACTATTTATTTTAACTGGATCACTAGTTTTTATTTATTTTGCTTTAAATCTGGGTGTCATTTTGTTCAGGAAAAAGTAACCTGAGGGCTTCCTTCAGCAAAGTAGTGAGGTCCGCCTTGGTATTTGATTCTCTGCTGAGATCCACGTGGTGAACTCTTTGTGAAGGATTCTACAAGCTCTGCAATTTGGCCCACAGTAGCCCTTAGGAAATCTTCCTTCTCCTCATTGACCCAAATTGCCTTTTGTCCCCAAGGCCCAATGACTTTTCCTTTCTCTGAATGCCATCAGTATTACATCTAATCAGAATAGCTGCCACATATTTAATTTGAACACAGACTGCCTTGTGCTGCTCTCTATATGCTTTAGATAAATTTTGTCCTCTCAAATACACTCAGGGACAGGGACTCTGCCCCCTTTCCAATGATTAGGACAGCACTGAACATTTAGTAAAAATGTTATGAGTACTTGTGGACTTGATTCTTTGCCAAGTTCAAGTCTCAGAGTCAGACACACACAGAAGCACACACAAAATGACTCTAGTTAAAATACAATACCAGTGCTCTTATGGAAAAAGGAGATTTTTAACTCAGAATGCACCACTTTAGATACCACTTACCTGAAAAACGAAAGTGGTTTTCCTCCCTCAGAGTGCCTTCCATATTCTAGCAGAAAAGTCAAATCCCATATGCTCCAATTCTCCCTTCCTTCATCCACTTATCCATCCATTCACTCATTCACAGCAAATGTACTCACCAGCCAATGTGAGCAAGGCCCAGGTAAATGCTGTGGGAAACATCAAGGTGTATCAGACTTGTTAATGCTGATCGGTGAGATGAGACTGGCAAGAACCATTCACCGAGCAAGGAGTGTTCAGAGAGTGAGCTTGGCTGAGAATGGACACCTCTAGGGCCAGTATCCTTCCATTTCACCAGGGCACTTAAATCAGGTTGTAGGTAACCAGCATCTCTGAACTTTGCATGCCCTGGTGGAGTGATATTGAGTAGTTTGTGCAACAGAATAATGGGGAAATACTGAACGCCCTTTTGAACTGCTGCCAGAAAAATGCCAAAAACAAAAGTGGGCAAGAGTATGAAAAAGCATTCAAGTAACCCCAGGATGGAGATTCAAGAAGACAAAGTAATCAGAATATTAAGACATGATATAAAGAAATAAATACAGATATTTAAGTAACAGCTATTTTAAATTGTTCAGTGATTATAACAATACTTAATTAGTACTTAAGGATTTGTATTTTTAAAGCAAGCTCCGGTGTGTTATTATATTTTATTTTATTTTTTGTTTGTTTGTTTGTTTTGCAGTATGCGGGCCTCTCACTGTTGTGGCCTCTCCCGTTGCAGAGCACAGCTCTGGACGCGCAGGCTCAGTGGCCATGGCTCACGGGCCCAGCCGTTCCGCGGCAGGTGGGATCCTCCCGGACCAGGGCACGAACCCACGTCCCCTTCATCGGCAGGCAGATTCTCAACCACTGCGCCACCAGGGAAGCCCTATTATATTTTATTTTAAAAGTCAAAGTTAAATCCATTGATGTGCTGGTGAGTTAACAAGGAATTAAGTTGCAGAAACTCAAATGATTTAAGCCTAATACCGCTGCCTCTTTCAGTTTCCCATTTTAAAGTGGCTTATTCACCCATCAGGTACTGCTGTGCATCTGTGGCAGCTTAGTAAAATGGGAGATGATTCACCTGCATTGTGTTATCCTTGCCCCATTCAATTGAATTACTAGACTTGAGAGGTCATAACACATTATAGCAATTATATTTGCTTAGAAGTCTTTTGTAGTGAAGATTGATATTTCAGTACCAGTGGTACTCAGCATATATGCCTGCTGGTAAATTACCTTATTAAGCTTGTTGTTATAGAAAATCATATGTGAAAAGAGAAACAATAACCCAGGTTTCCTTCTGGTCATCTGTGGCATTAAATTTTGTGCTTATGAGACGAAAAAGTACCTCATGTGATATGCTTTTGTAAATACAAAAATAAAATGTACCATGGCATTTAGGAAATGAAAATGGGCTGTTGAGTCTGTACATTTCAAAGTAGTAGTCCTTTCCATTTAGTTCATATTTACATTTCACAGCAACAAAGATTTCTCTGAACCTGGCCCAAGATTTCTCCTGGTCATGGGCCAAAGTTTATAATCATTAAGAGTTTCATGTTTCTATCAGCAAATCCTGGTGTACAGGAGTTAAAGGGAGCCCTTGATCACTGAGAGTGACAAGATGTGTACAACAAAGTAATGTATGAAGACACTAGTATGTGGTGAACACTCACATATATTATTACCTTACGATATCTTCTATTTGTCCTGAGGTCAATACGATATTATCCCAGTTTTATAAGATAAGAGAACTAAAGCACAAGAATGTTGTTATTTTCCCAAAGTTGATGGAATTCAACCAAGATTTGTTTCAAATCTGTTTTCCCCACCATACAATGCAAACTTCCCTAGGTTAAATACTTTACTTCACAGGGGGCAGACAAGCTAACAAAGTACACAGCTTCAAGTAGCTTCACAGAAATATGTAGATAATAAATCTTAATAGGCTATTTAAGGTAACTAAAGCATTTGGGGACCATTTCTGACCTTACATTTTGTCAGAGAAGACTAGACCTTTCTGACACACATCTCTTGGCATTGTTCTCAGGATACAAGTGAATAGATAATGCATCTTATACAATATGGCAGTTTTTTTATTTCTTGCAAGTTCAAAAAGACTTCATCAAATAACTGACTACTTATGGGTACCAGCCATCTTCATTCTGAGATGACCAGAATCACCTCAGGTGAGTCATCCATAAACTTATCAGCATATTTTCCCACTCTCTTCTCCTCCCCTGTTGCCTTCTTGGAAGATAGGTTTGGTCCCTCTTTTCTACACCCCTTCCCTTCCTGCCTCCTAAGGCCTCGATTCCATCAATCACAACCTCTACTTTGCATCTTCAATTCATCCCTGATTGCTGGCTCCTTCTAGTCAGTGGGAAGTCCTTGTCCAAGTAAAAACTGAAAATACAAAAGAAAAAAAAGAAACTCCATCCAACTCCTTTCTTGACATCTTCTACTTCCCTTTCCCTTCGCAGCCTGGTTTCTTGAGAGGGCGGTCTACAATGTTTGTTCCATTTCCTCACTGCCTACCCATTCCCCATCCCACACAATCTGGCTCCTACCCTCACCATTCCACTGAAATTTGCCTGGCAAAGTTACAAATGATCTCCTAGTTGCTTAATTCAATGGACGCTGTGTGCTTCCCCAGCTTATATACTAAAATTGGAAAGATGTGGAGGAGATTATCATGGTCTTTGGACAAGGATGACAAGCAAATTCATGCAGTGTCTCATATTTTTATAGTAGGAACTCATTTTGTTATATATAGACATATATCTAGATAGAGAATATATTTACATATAGGAAAAAATCTAGAAAGACATACATCACAATTTTAGCAATAGTTCTGTTGGGTGATGGGATTTATGGCAGTTCCTAAATTATACATAATTATGTATATTTCCACTAAATATATATATTTTCACTATATGTATATCTATCCATATATATTCAACTTACATAATGGTTACATATACCTTATCTAAATAAAGATAAATCTATCACCTCAAAATATCCAGTGGCCCCTTTTCAGTTCTTATCTTGACCTCTGAGCAGTATTTGACAATATTAATATTGTACTCTTTCCTTGGCTTCAAGGACACCACTCTCTCCTGGTCACCACTCTCTCCTGGTCTTCCTCTACCCTCTTGGCAACCTGTTCTTAGTCTTTCCATGCTCTACATGCAGTCTCTGGGTCTCATTCATGTCTGTAGTTCACATTATGTTGAAAGCTCCCAAATCTATTTCTCTAGCTCAGGGCTCCTGCTCGGGTTTCAGCCTCTTATAAGCAATTATTTATTAATACTAGTTTTCCAAACACTTCAAAGTCAACATGCTTAAAAGTGAACTCATCAGTTTCCCCCCAAACTGGTCCAACTCCTATGTCATATGTCAATGAATAGAACCACTCACTATCCATCAAGCCCTGTCAGAAATCTAGGAGTCACTTTTAATTCCTTTCCTTTTCCTTACCTCCTACATCAAAACACTCATCCGGTCAAATATATTCTACCTCTAATATTTCATAAATATCACTTTGTTTTTCTCCATCACTACTACCTTGATCAAGGCTCTCATTATTTCTTCCTTAGATTATTCAGAAGCCTCTTGACTGGTCATGTTGCCTTCAGTCTTAGCCCCTCTGATTCCTCCCCTATTCTGCAGTGATTTTTTTTCCAAAATATAAATTACATCAGGTCACTATCTATAGAAAAGCCTCTGATGACTTCCACTGCAAAAGGATAAAGTTCCAATTATATTTACTGTCCTTCAGTATTGACTCATTACTCAGCATTCATCCACCTTGCATCTTAAGTTTTTATGGACTCTAGATTTAGTGAACTGCTAGTTGTTCTCCAAATATATTATATTCTCTGATACCTCTAAACCTTTGCCATGTCATTCCTTCCACAGGGAAGCTCCTTCCCCATTTTCTTCCCTTGACTTACTCTCAGTTATCCTTTGAAACTCAACTCAGGCATCATTCCTTGACCTGCTCAGACCCACTCTTGTTCTGAGAGCACATTATGCTTCCCTCCAGTGTGCCCTAAATCACACTCTATTTTAATTGTTCATTCATTTGTCTTTATCGCATTAGAATGTTGGAATCCTTGAGGACAGTACTGAGAATTTAATTTTTTTAATAAACACATAAGTAATGATTGGTATAAAAGAGGCTGATGTGATGTGAGGGAGATACAAAACAAAGCCACTTGAACAAATTTACCCGCAAAACATTACTGTGTCACTCTTCAAAATCACTAAAGTAAACATAGGTGCATCTAAAGGTATTTGTTCAACCCCAATACTGACAGCTTGAAGAGCTCAAAATTCAGGAACAACTCCAGGAAAAAAATTAGAACTTGAATTAGAGCCATCCCCACTGACAAGCATAAGGTCTTTTGAGAAGGCACTTTGCTGCAGGAATGTCATGATGTAATGCAGGGAACATAGCACAGGAAGTGGGAAACCTAGTTGTTTTTTTTGGGTTTTTTTTTTTCCCCAGTTTTTACTTATATCTTTACTTTCCAGCCACCCAAATGATTCTCTTGGCAAATCACCTGCTTTACCTGAAATTATAGGGCAGCACGTTTGTGAGCCAGAAAGAACCAGATAGTCTTCTATATTCCCTTTAACACTAAAATATTCACAACATTTCAGTGAAAATGCTTTTCAACCAACTATTTTCAGTTTTTATAATACAAACCATATGACACACTAACTAGGTATGATTATCTGGGGGCTTATTGAAGATGTTCCTTAAGGACTACCAAGTAATCTTTGTTAACCAAATTTAAATACTGTCTTTCACACACTGGTATTAGGGACCTCACAACAGGAAGTATGACTCTACATTGGCTCTTCAATACTAGAGAGAGATTACCTGTAATCAATGGGTAGAACCTTGATTCAGGCTCCTCTCTCTCCTCTGACCAAAGACAGGCATGCATGAATACTCCCTCTGACTAGATAAAAACAGAGGGAAACAAATGGCCTCAAATAGCATTGGTATAAATTATAATATAACTGATATGGAAAATACTGCACCTCACAGACATTTCCTTCCACAAATCCCTCAAAGCTTGCTGCTCTTTCTTTCAAACACAGTCTCAGTTCGTTCAAATATTGTATATCCACAGCTTTGAGTTAGGGCTTGATCCTTCTCCAGCCCGAGAAAGAATCATAGTCTTTTTCCATGGCAATTACGTGGAATTCCACATGATTGGAATTTCCACTTTGCCATTTCTTAGTTTAAGTTTGGGTTTGTCACCAAATGAGATCTAACAGCAAGTCAGCTAAGGACTTCTGGGAAAGGTTTTCTTAGGGAACAGACAGACATGTTATCCTTCCCTGTGCATTACTATAACTACATGTGACTGCTGAATCCATTTGTGATAATGAGAAGAAATAATGACCACAGCTAAGGATAACAGAGTAGAAAGAAGGAAGCCACTTGGGTCTTTTATGACAATAATACATTCAATTAGCCAAGACTGAAACTATCCTGTCTTTAGAAACGGTAGATATGTTTTCATATTATTTGCAGCCCAAAACCCTCCTAACTGACATACTACTGATTGTTTTCAAGTATTCTTTATGTTGAAATTGGCAGACTTGCAGTACATACAAAGGGGCTGGCAAACTATAACCCAAAGGCAAACTCTGCCCACCACCTGCTTTTGCAAATAAAGTTTTACTGGAACACAGTCATCCCTTTTCATATTGTCTACAGTTGCTTTCTGCTACAACAGAAGAAGTGTCGAGTAGTTGTAACAGAGACTGTGTGACCCACAAACCTGAAAATATTTAGTATCTGGCTCTTTACAGAAAAAAGTTTGCCAGCCCCTATTCCATATCAGCAGATCTCAACTCGGGGCTGTATCACCAGATAACATTTTCCAAGGGCCATTGTGGATGTTCCAATCATCATGAAGTTCTACAGGGTCAGGGTTGATTAATGTCATGCAAAGTTGAAGTCCCATGCTAAAAAGGATACCCTCACCCAAAATATCAATAGTGACCTTGTTGAGAAATACTACTTATACCTAAAATAACCCTTAATTCTATGCCATGTCTTGGGCCACATGAATATTTTTTTCACACTACACCTACCACCACAAGTGTGGTAAGTTTACCAGCTCAGGTAAATAACAAATTAGAAGTACATTGCAGAACACACTATTGATCCTCATTAGATATTTGTTGATTAATTAGAGGAAATATATGTATCGTTACTTTAGGACATACTTTTAAAATTAAAATTTTCTGTTTTAGGGGCTCATTTAGATATAAACAGAACACTCCAAGTTCTGTTCTAAAATACAAGTTGGCTCAGCACACAATTTTTATTGAAGCATACTTTATTTTACGTTCATGAATTTTTAAGTGCTTTCTACTTTCAATTTTACAGAGTGATTGTAATTTCTTTGGAGTTCCTTTTATATTAAGCAGTATTTTATAAATAATGATAATTATTCTAATTCCTGCTTTAATAAAAAGAGCTTAAAATATTTCATTGGAAGGAATTAAATTAGCCTCAGTATACAGACCTGAGATCTGGAAGAAAAGCACATGCATCTGAAACCACTGGAACTGTTTCATAATCCAGAAATATATACCCCTAACTACACAGTCAGCTGAAAGTGAAAATTATAGGGGTATAAAAATATGTGAATTGCATTCATAAAAACAATTCAAGGGATATAAAACAAATCTATCTTCAGTGGAATATACCAGAGGTCCTAGAAATCTTAACTCACCTAAAATTGTTATTTCAATCAAGATACTGCAAAACTAATGCCTAGGAAAATCAGGCTGAGGCACTGCTTCAGTGAGACCAGAATGATGATGGAGTTAGTGGTTTAGGCATTTAGAAAATAAACAGATAGCACTCCACCTTTTCAGATTTGAGCCAATTGTTTTTTTTCTGCTTTGCAGAATATGGAAGACAATAAGAGGAAGGCATTAATGTGCTCTGAACTTCATTTGTCACAAATATTATCCCAGTTTACTACTAATTCCTTTCATGTTCTTTGAGAGTTAGGGTTTCTTGTATATTTATAGGCCAAAACCACCTAAAGATTTCCTCAGCATTCATGAAAGAAGTGTCACCAACTCCTCTCCTAACTAAAATGGCTGCGCTGTATATATGAAAATGATTCACTATGAAACAACCCCCTGGTTAGACAGCAAACACTGTTAAGGTACTTCTGCCTGGGAGACATGCAGCGGTTCTGTGACTCTGGGCAGTGGAAAAGTCATTTCAGCTTGGACCCCAAATATGAATAACCTTGCCCACACAAAACACACAAAAGAAGTGTAAAAAAAAGTGTAAGAGTATACACCTCTCGTGGGCATACAGGACATTGATCCTAACAAGCATGTAGCTGGTGGAGATAATACATGCAGGACGATACACCCACATTGGCAGAACTGGTTGAACAGACAGATAAAAGCAAAATTTAGGACTTAGCGTATCAGGCATACAGCATTATGAACACAGCAGAGGAGAGAAAAGGGAACCCTCCAAACGACTGTGCTTGGAGAGAATGCTGAGAAATACACCAAAGAAACTCAGAGCTTCAGTAAAATGCAGCAGCAAAAAAAAAAACCTGCCATGGAACACACAAAACAGGATCCCACAACATAGGAGAAAAGAACACAGCCAGGAACAGAGCCTGCACAATGAAGCGTTTTAACCAGTTTTCAGTGACCAAGAAGTGGAAATTGTTATCCCAATATACTATCGATTATTTGTACTTTGTTACATTTATGTGTATAGTACAATGTACATAATTCTCAGTTTAGAGACAAACTCAACCATTTGCAAAGGGAAAAAAAAACTTTAGTTGTAGAAAGAAGTTGAACGCTCACCCACACCGTGTTGTTTGGTATATGTACCTGGATCAGTGGCTCCTCCATCTCAGTCACAATCAAGGTTTCAATGCCCCAAAGGGGCAAAAGTTAGGTTAAGTGACACCACCTTTAAACTTTGAATCATACAAAATGATTCATAATAATTGGAAAAGAATTAGGAAATACATATAAACAAAAAGAAAGGTTTTCCCAAATTCCGCTCAACATTTTGATGTATTTCACACCAGTCTGTTTGTTTCTGTGTCTCACACTGTGTATGCTGAAAGTTCTTCTTTAAAATTGGAAACAGCATGTACACTGTTTTAAACAACCTTCCTTGTTTGTTGTTTCTTTTACATGGTAGATTGGTTTTCAATGTTACTGTGTTTCTGTGTATAAAAGCTACATAGTAGGCTATTTTATTTAATTTTCTGGCCCAATTCTTTGTGGTTAGACACACACAGCATCTCCCCATTGTTGTAAATGTGGCTGGGATTTAATTCACAGAGGGGACTGAGTTATGGAGAAGTCAGTGCCATTGAAAGAAGCTTTATTACAGTTACCAAGAAAAGGAGGCATGCTATATACCACAGGGCCACATGGGGAAGCACGGGGGTTTGTCAGGAGGCAGAAAGGGATGAGGGAAGAGCAGGGTCCAGAAATTTTATCATGGTTTCCAAGGGAAGAAATGGGTGACTCAGGATAGGTAAGTCTAAGTAAGTGTAGAATTGGATAGTTTGAATCATTTCAGCAGGCTCTGAACTATAGGGGAGGGTCCACAGTGGTCTGATACCTAGCCCTGGAGTGATTTAGGACAGGAGAAATATTGGCTTGGTGTGTGAGAGTTAGATAAATTAGGTGGTTGCATCTGTGGTTTGGATTGGTTGGTTTACACATGAAAGGCATGCTCTCAGGCAAGTCATTTACTGTCTTTATGAATCAGCCAGTCCTGGGAGGGAGGCTCTCTCCAGGACTAGTAAAGCACCAAGATGATAAAACATCGTAAAATACAAAAAAATATATAAAACATGATTACTACAGCCATACAAACAGATACTTAGTGAGCATCCCTTCAGCAGTGTCTCCTCCCTGTATCATCTGTCAAGACACTAGGATTCAATCCACCTATATCACTGATGCCTTCATCACCTGGCACCATTCTTCTTTAACCTTTGGTGCGGGCCTCTCACCGTCGTGGCCTCTCCCGTTGCGGAGCACAGGCTCCGGACGCGCAGGCCCAGTGGCCATGGCCCACGGGCCCAGCTGCTCCGCGGCACGTGGGACCCTCCTGGACCGGGGCACGTACCCATATCCCCTGCATCGGCAGGCGGACCCTCAACCACTGCGCCACCAGGGAAGCCCGGTATTATTCTAGATGACCTAAAAGTCCTGTGTCTAAATCATCTAACATTCCAAATTGTCCAGTCTCTGACTTTTACTTCTCTCCACCTCAGCCACTCATTCCACACAACTACTTCCTTGGCCTATCAATCATCAGAACCAGCACCACCCCAAAAGGCAGTGCTGGAAGCTATCATGCCAAAGGATTAAGGGTTTAGGAATTCTAAAAACTAATTAATCAACTCAAAGCTACGTTCTTCTCATGTTAAAAAGATTACCAAAATATGCCCAAGATTAAGATACCTGAAAGGGCATCAATACAAGTTTGGGAAACAAGTACTCTTCACTCTTCTGCATAGACAGTTTTTTGTTTTTTGTTTTTTGGTTTTTTTTTGGCTGTACGCGGGCCTCTCCCTGCTGTGGCCTCTCCCGTTGCGGAGCACAGGCTCCGGACGCGCAGGCTCAGCGGCCATGGCTCACAGGCCCAGCCGCTCCACAGCATGTGGAATCTTCCCGGACCGGGGCACGAACCCGTGTCCCCTGCATCGGCAGGCGGACTCTCAACCACTGCGCCACCAGGGAAGCCCTAGGCAGTTGTTTTGAGGGCAAACTGGTACTCTACTTTTTCAATTGAAATTTTTAATTTTCATATATTTTACCTCAAATTCAAATTCCAGTCATTTATTTCACTGATAAAATTTATAAAACATGATTCTCATTATGTTTATGTTCTCATAGTGTTTGGGCAACTGCACAAAGGCCAATGTGGCTAGAGCACAGAGGAAGAGGGAAAGGGAAGAGATGGGACAATTTGGAGTGTTAGATGATTTAGACACAGGACTTTGAGGGAATTTGAGAACTGGGAAGCGGACAGGTCACAGGAAGGCTCACAGGACAAGGGCAAAAATCTGGACTTTATTCTCAGTGCAAAGAGAAACCAACATGGGGTTTTTAGCAGTAGAGTGAACCCCAAAGGCAGAGTTGTTGGGTTTCTGAAAAATACTCCTGAAGGGGCACAGCTGTGAAGAGGGGGAAAAAGAACAAAGCTGCTGCCAATGAGATAAGAGAGAAAAATCTCTTGAAAACAATGTAAAAGGATAGGAATAATATTGTCAAGTGGAAGAAAATAAAAACAATAAAGAAGTTGGTGAAGTTGGGAGAAAGTAAGTCAGAGGTTATGTAAAAGCTATAGGAGAAAAATTCCATTGGGGAAAATATCTTAACAACAAATTAAGTGATATCCCTGGCAGAAAAGAGAAATCAGAGGAATAATCTGTATCGGTTCCCTGGAACAAAAACTAATTCAGTCTGGACCATACTCTTTAGAGAAATGTTAATAATTCTTTAATGCAAAAATAATAAAACTTTTATAAAGAAAAAAATTCAGTTGTTCCACAATTGACAACTTCACCAACTTCAGGCAACTTCTCTGATTTTAAATTGTTAATTTAAAATAAATATGTTTTTGAAATTGGAAAAACCTAGGTCAAAATATCAACTAAGTTCCACAAGGACCTGAAGAATGACTTAAAATCACAAATAGACTATTTTTTAAAAAATAAATCTACACTATGGAACTATACATTCAATCTATTGAGCAAAGAATTCATCATTCCATATTATAACATCCTTACTATTTGGCACAATGTCAAGGCTATTCAAGCAATATGTATCCTCTCATTAAGTAGAATGTCTGTGTTAAAAAAAAACATGTTTTTAAGACATCAAGTATCAAAAACCTTGAACAAGAAATGTTAACACTTTCAGGATGTGTAGTTAAATACTAAATTAACTATAGCTCCAAAAATAAATCATCAACTGAATGTGTTTAGACAGGGAGTTACATGAAAAATTTCTAAGTCATTTGAAGCACAAAAGATGAACCATCAAAATATACCAGAGTGGAATTCCATTTTGATACCAACAACAGAAAGTACGATTTAACAGAGAAGTACCATGATATAACAAGGGAGTTCAACCGTATGTTTATGGAGACAGAATTTAAACTGTGATGTAATCACAGTTAAGATATATCCAGCCAAAAATAGTGAAATTGCACTTTATCTGTTCTACCAGATTGGTCACACACCCATTGGAAATCTGCTACTAGGAGGAGGTGGCAGGCAGCTCTGTACAGGGTATTTACAGGATAATAATCATCCCACAAATTTCCTCTAAAGTTGCTGTGAGAACATGGATGTGTAGCACTATTATTATGTGTGTCAAACCCTCCTTGGCATATTTCAAACAACTCTGGGAGCTTCTATACTCCTTGAATTCATATGCTAACTTGTTTTTATGGTTTATGGCAAAACAGAAGGCCATAGCTGAAATAACTAAGAACGATAGGCTTTTAGAGTTGGAAGAAATCTGGTTTTTTGAAACAACACATTCTTCCCTTGGAAAAACCATCTGTATCTTTAGAATCAACTCTGTAACTCTTTCCTTCATGTTTAAATGGTGATCTCATAATGTAGGACCAAAATACATTCCCAGAGCTACAGTATCCAGAGCTTCTGCCACAGAAGCAGTCTTGAGGAGAAAGAGTTACGCAGAAGGTAAGACCCAGGGAAAGGAGAACTTGGAAAACATGCATCTAACTACACATCTTTACCCAAATGAATCAATATTCACTACCTAAGCAAAAATATTAAGTATTTAAAATTGCTAGTTATATAATATTTCTACAAGTGTTCTGGAAATGTTTCCTACTGTAATATCTCTATCTCCCTGCCCCAATCTCAGACCCCTCCATATAGCCTACTGCACTAGCCCCAGAGCAATTTTTCTAAGCTACAATCCAATGTTGTCTTTTAAAAGACAACCTAAAATCCTTCAGCTACTTGCCATCGTCTCCTATCACACAAGGTTGTTCATCATCTAGCCCTGCTTTCCTGTCCACGCTGCTCTTCATGCCTCCTCCATCATACTTTCCAGCTTCACATTCATTTTCCACACCTTTCCCATCTCAGCAGTCCACATACACACACACACACACACACACACACACACACACACACACACACGCATACACACACAAACACACAAACCCATTTGCTATTCCTAGGACACATATGCTGACTCAAATATACAAGATTATGCAAAACCGCTCTCTGTGTGGGTCTCTCTTGCCCAGCAGACAAACTCCCACTGATCTGCCACGTCTCAACAAAAGCATGCTTTTTTCAGTCTTCTGTGTTTCTTGGTTCACAAAGCATTTCTAGGCAGAGATTTGACTACTTGGCACAGCAAATTATCCTTTACTTTAATTAGGTGTTTATATGTTCTCCCCTCAAATAGGCAGAGTCTCATGCATCTTCACATCCTGGAACCAAACGCACTGCCCATTATACAGGACACTTTTAAATCAATGTGTCAATGAAATCAATAATTCAGTGCATACATGTATCTATGAACTTGAAAAATCCATTTCTACTTATTCTGATTTTACTATATATGCTTGCAAATTAGAAAATGATGCAAAATAAAACAGCTCTATTTCATTGGAAGATGACAGCATTCCCCACTATACAGCAAATAAAAGACAATCCTTATGCCCTGGACATTTATTACATCTTACAGATACTTAAAAGAGAAAAAGAGAGGTAGAACACTGAATTCATCTTTCATTATTAGTTGTATAATAATATTGGAAGACTACTCGTAACCTTAGAGTTTTAAGAAGTGTGTAATTTTTCTTTTTTAGCTTTAATTTAGATACATATATATTTGTTTATTAAGACTTTATTTTTAGAGCAGTTAAGAGTACAACAAAATTGAGTGGGAGGTACAAAAATTTCCCACATACGCCTTGTGCCCCCATATGCGTAGCACTCTCCATTATCAACATCACTCACCAGAATTGTACATTTTTTACCAACAATGAAACTACACTGACTCATCGTAATAACCCAGAGTCCATACTTTACCTTAGGGTTCACTCTTGGTGTTGTATTATCTATCGGTTTGAATAAATGTATAATGACATACGTACATCATTATAATATACAGAGTGTTTCCACTACCCTAAAAACCCTCTGTGCTTGCCTATTCTTCTCCCACCTGGCCCCCTACTGCTCCTGGCAACCAAGGGTCTTCTTATTGTCTCCATAGCTTTGTCTTTTCCAGAATGTCATATACTTGGAATCATACAATAGGCAGACTTTTCAGATGAGCTTCTTTCCCTTAGCAATATGTATTTAAGATTCCTCCATGTCTTTCATGGCTTGAAAGCACACTTCTTTTCAACACTGAATAATATTCCATTGTCTGAATGTATCCCAGTCTATTTACCTGTTAACACACTGAAGGATATCTTGGCTGCTTCCAAAACTCGGAAGTAACGAGGAAAGCTGCTGTAAACATCCTTGTGCAGGTTTTTTTGTGTAGATATAAGCTTTCAACTCCTCTGAGTAAGTACCGAAGGATGTGATGGCTGCATCTTATAAGAGTACGTTTAGTTTTGTACAAAACTGCCAAAACTGTTTCCCAAAGTGGCTGAACCACTTAGCATTCCCCCCAGCAGTGAATGAGCGTTCCTACTGCTTCACACCCTCACCAGCATTTGGCGTTGTCAGTGTTCAAAACTGTGGCCATTCTAGTAAGTGTGCACTGGTACCTAATTTTTGTTTTAATTTGCATCTCCCTGATGACATATGCTATGCAGCATCCTTTCATACACTTATTTACTATCTGTATATCTTCTTTGATGAGGTACCTGTTAAGATCTTTGGCCTATTATTTAATTGGGTTGTTTGCTTTTTATTGTTGAGTTTTAAGGGTTCTCCGTATATTTCGGATAACTGTCTTTTATCAGATGTGTCCTCTGCAAATATTTTCTCCCAGTCTGTGGCTTATCTGCTAATTCTCTTGATAATTATCTTTTGCAGAGGAGAAGTTTTTAATTTTAATGAAGCCCAGTGTATTTTTTTTCTTTCATGGATTGTGTCTTTGGTGTCATACCCAAAAAGTTATCACACACCCAAGGTCATCTAAGTTTACTCCTGCTATCTTCTAGTTTTATAGTTTTGAGTTTTATATTTAAGTCTCCAATTCATTTTGCGTTAATTTTTGTGAAGAGTATAAAGTCTGTATCTGGATTCATTTTTTTTTTTTTGTATGTGGATGTCCAATTTTTCTAGCACCATTTGTTGAAAAGAGCATCTCTGCTCCATTGTATTACCTTTGCTCCTTTGTCAAAGACAGGTTGACTATATTTATGGTGGTCTATTTCTGGGCTATAAATTCTGTCCCACTAATCTATTTATCCGGTCTTTCACCAATACCACAGTCTTGATTTCTGTAACTTTATAGTAAGTCTTAAAGTTGGATAGTGCCAGTGCTCCAACTTTCTTCTGCTCCTTCAAAATTGTGTTGGCTATTCCGGGCCTTCTGCCTCTCCATAAAAACTTTAGAACCAGTTTGTTGATATCCATATAATAACTTGGTATTTTGATTGGGAATGCATTGAATCTATAGACCAAGTTGGGAAGAACTGACATTTTGACAGTATTGAGTCTTCCTATCCCTGAACTTGGCATATCTCTCCATTTATTTAGTTCTTTGATTTTGTTTATCAAAGTTTTGTAGTTTTGCTTATAAAGATCTTATACATATTTTGTTAGATTTTTACCTAATTATTTAATTTGGGGAGGTACAAATGTAAATGATACAGTGTTTTCAGTTTCAGATTTCACTTGCTCATTGTTAGTATATAGAAAAGCAAATGACTTTTGTAGATGAATGTTGTATCCTACAACCTTCCATAATCATTTATTAGTTCCAGGAGGGTTTTTTTTTTTGTTTGTTAATTCTTTTGCATTTTCTACATATATGATTGTCATTTGCAAACAAAAATAGTCTTACATCTTCTTATCCGATCTATTTACATGTTATTTCCTTGCCTTGCCTTATTGTGTTAGCAACATTTTCCAGTATGATTTTGAAAACCAGTGGTGAGCAGGCACCACCCTTGCCTTTTATCTGATCTTAGTGGGAAAGCTTCAATTTTCTCACTATTACATTTGTTGTCAACTGTAGATTTTTTTTGTAGATATTCTTTATCAAGTTGAGAAAGTTCCCCACTATTCCTAGTTTACTGAGAGTTTTATTAGCAATGGGTATTGGATTTTGCCTAATGCTTTTCTGTACCTATTGATAGGATCACGTGATATTTCTTTTTTAGTCTGTTGATGTGATGAATTACATTATTTGATCTTCAAATACTGAGTTCAACTATGTTATTACTGATTTTACTGCCTCTGGATCTGTCCATTTCTGAGAGAGGTGTGCTGAAGTCTCCAACTATGACAGTGGATTTATTGGATACATCTATTTCCCCTTGTGGTTCTAGTTATTTTGCCTCATTTGATGGTCTGTATTTAGGTGCATACTTGTTAATAAGTGTTATGTCTTCTTGGATAACAGACCCTTTTATCATGATATAATGCCTCTATTTAACCCTGATAACTTTCCTCCTTTTGAAGTCTCCTTTATCTGAAATTAATAAAGCTATTCCTGCTTCTTTTAATTAGTACTAGCATACAATATTTTTCTCCACCCATTTACTTTTAATCTATATGTGTTTTTATACTTAAAGTTGGTTTCATATAGACAACATAAAGTTGGGTAATGCTCTTTGATCCATTATGACAATCTCTGTCTTTCAATGGTGCATGACATTCTAATATTGTTGATATAGTTGGATCAGTATCAACCATATTCATTCACTGTTTTCTATTTGTTGCCCTTGCTCTCTGTTCCTATTTTTGTGTTCCACTCTTTTTCTGCCTTTGGTGGTTTTAATTGAGCATTTCATATGATTTCAGTTTCTCTCCTTTATTAGCATATGAGTTATACTTCTTTTTCTTGCAATTGTATTTTAATTTTTTAACCATTTTTAAAATGAAAAATTAATCCATGTTTATTGTAACTGGTGAAAAAGGAATAAATATATGAAGAAAAAGTGAATAAGTTTAGCCCAACTCATTCTATCACTGCATTCCTTAGGAAACATGGAAACTATCTCAATTGTACTCTTCCACGGTCTGTCTCAGAACACACAAACATCAACAATGTGTATTTATTGATATAATTTTGTTTGCTTTTATATAAAAATGAGATTACATTATATAGAGGAAGTACTCTTCAATTTAACAATATATAATGGGCATCCCTTCAGGTCACTAAATAAAGACCTAGATAATTCTTTTTTATAACTCTATGCAGTGGACAGACTCCTCCCTCCCAGCATTCATACATTATGTAGTTACGTTGCTTAAATGTAGGAAGGACCTGGCTTGCTTCTAAGCGGCAGAATACAACAATGACGATGGGATGAATGTGATTATGTGCACATGACTATGTACATAAGATGGTAACACCTGTCTTGCTATGAGAAACACTCTCCTTTGCTGGCTCTGAAGAAGCAAGCTGCCATGCTGTGGGCTGCCCTACAGAGAGGGCCATGCATCAAGCACCTGAGGGCCACCCCTAACCACCACCCTCCATCTGGCAGCATGGAAGGAAAAATATGTTACCAACAAGCATGTGAGCTTGGAATTAAATCCTTCCCCATCTGATCAGAAAGAGCTCCAGGTGACACCATGATTGTAACTTTATGAGACCTGAAACAGAGGATCCAGCTAAGCCATGGCTGGACTTCTGATCCACAGAAACTATGAGATAATAACTGTTCATGGTTTTGAACCACTATGTTTGTGGCAATATTGTTACACAGCAATAGAAAACTAATACACTGCATAATATTCTATAGTTTGGATATGCCACCGTGTATACAAACATTCTGTTGACAGACATTCTGGTTTCTAGGTTTTGCTATGATGTAATAAGCATCATTGAAGACCTCTGCTTATTTCTATGGGATACACTCAGAAAAGATACAGCCACATCAAAAATATGTGAAAAAAATAGATAATTTTCATTTTAAAATACGTTCATGGGCTTCCCTGGTGGCGCAGTCGTTGAGAGTCCGCCTGCCGATGCAGAGGACACGGGTTCGTGCCCCGGTCCAGGAAGATCCCACAGGCCACGGAGCGGCTGGCCCCGGTGAGCCATGGCCGCTTAGCCTGCACGTCTGGAGCCTGTGCTCTGCAACGGGAGAGGCCACAACAGCGAGAGGCCCGCGTACCGCAAAAAAAAAAAAGTTCATTATTTCTGTCAATATTACTGGTCCATTCCTCTATTCTCCTGTGTCCTAATTTATTCTAAAATCTCCTAACAGGTCCCTTTTCTCCAATCCACAATCTACAATGTATTTTTCATGCTACAGCTAGAGTGAGCTTTATAAAATTCAAATATGATTATCTAATTTTGCTTTTTAAACCATTTTAATGGCTTCTCATTGTTCTAAGGATAAAGTTGAAACTCCTTACCACTGCTCCTATGTCTGTTAGGACTGGTCCCTAATTTATACCCTCAGACAAATATCTCACTTATATCATCAGTCAGATATCTTTACTGTAGTAGTGAAGTCATTCTATTCTCCACAACTTGAACTTGCCATGTGCAAATTTCACGAGTCCTGTGTGTATGTAGTTCTTTTTCTCAAAAATATGTGGTTTCACTTCCCCCACTCCATTCTCCACCCCTGGGCTAATGTCTAATTATGGCTTAACATCAAATTTACACATCTCTTATACGGAAAGCCTCACCTGAAGTCCCTGCTCTGGGACTGCTGTGGAATCCTGTTTCTAAGCACAAAGCACATTCTATTAAAACTGAAGATACGAGGGTCACCACAGAAGGCTCACTTGCTGTCTTATATAAAATGCTGTTTAAAGATGTGATTGCTGAGATTAACTTTCTAGCTCACAGACCAAAAAGAGGATGTAGACCTCATAGGAAATTTGTTTTCTCACCAATCAAAGCGGATGAAGCAGAGTTAAATGCCCTAATACATGCATGCAACGACTCCTTCCCTAATTTCCCCAAACTGAGCCAGAAAGAATAGAGATCTCATCCAACAAGCCCAGGAATCTCCAAACCTGTCAGAAGGCCAATGAGAATCTCTGAAGGTTGCAGAATATAAGCTCATTAATTAACCACCTGCAAAGGGCAGATACCTATTTTGAGCTAACCATGATTCTCAATTTATCTTCATCACAACCAAGGAAGTACCTGGAGGATTTGAGATTGCTGTCACTTTGGGACTGAGGCATGGGTGTCCACGTGGCCACTACAGTCATCAGTTTGGCTCTGATGCCAATGGTTCTTACTTCAGGCTCAGGAGTAAGAGAGCCAAACATATACAGATCCTGGTCTCCTCATGCTTCCCCTGGTTCCTTCTTGGCATGTAAACCACCAGGAAACTGGTCCTCCCCATTGCAGTGACTTTCAGACTATTTGACACCAACCCACAGTAAGAAAAACATCTTCCATGTCCACCCAGGGCACACAAACATGTATCTGTATAGTCAGAATAAAAGTTTTACAGAACCTACTTTTTCAGATGCTCTTTTCTGTTTTATTCTATTTTTTAATCATTAATCAGGCCTCAGCATATTGATTTCACAGCCCATTAATATGGATTTAGCCCTTAGTTAGAAAAACACTGGTATTTTTTAAAGAGGTGTAAGTATCTTATTTACAGTATTGAGAGCCATAATCTTCTAGTTCTCAATTACAGCAATTATCATATCACAATCTATGACTCATTCATCAAACAAATATTAATTGAGCCTCTATTATATGATCCAAAGAGTTCTTTGTTGATCATCCTCTCTCTTTCTGTGTATCTCATTTTATAATGTCACTCCATCAATGGTTAAACTCTAGCAATGCTGAATTTACCTTAAATTTCTTTCCTATCTTTTGATATTCTGTGCAAAACAATCATGGATTGTCTCCCCAAATATGTCAATTTGCAGACCATTGCTAACCCTTCAGGACTTTGGATTCTACCTCTCCTTTTGTGTGCCTTCCCTAACACATCAGGGAATGATTTGGCACTCCTAGTATACTCTCCATGCAGCAATATACTGGCACATACTGCCATAAGAACAGTAATTATGCTCCAGTGTAATTATCTGCATAGCCAGCCCCTGAAGCATGAACAAGGGCCATCTAGATGATCCTATGGCCATCCTGGGTCAGAAATCCCTTTCCCCACCTGCCACGCACACCCCACACAGTAATACTCCACAGAACTGCATACTTATCACCATAACTATAGTTAATTACATTTTATTCCTAGTTCCCCTTCTAGAGTATATACTGTTTGATTACAGAAACGGTGTTCCCAGCAATTATTCTCCCAGGATCTGGTACAGAAGTCAAAGCTTAAATCAATATTGATTTAATTAATTAATTAATGCTCACCACCAAAAACATACTGGTGACTTAGCTTCTACATGCTAGTCTTGAACCAGCATCGTCTACTTGATTGAAATCCTCCCCCACATTACCTTGCCTAAAATATCCTCCCAATTGTACTGTGTTCCCTGAATTGCTCTTCTTTTCACATTTTCCAATCCCTTCTCCTGGCTCGGCTTCATCTACTTCCCTCACCTGGTAAACATTCTTCAATTTTAATTACATGCTTATTGTGATGAATCACAATTGAAGTAATTTTAGAAGGTGAGATATTCGCTAACTATAAAGGAAAAAAGCCTTATGAAATTCAAGTATCTTTCCTTGCTTATTACCCAAATTTACAGCTGTTTGCATAGCTCTACCTAATGAATATAGCTATTTTCATATCCAGCTGAATCCCTAATCTCTTTCTTGTTTCTGTTTAAAACTGTCTATCCTCCCCCAGAAATCAGGAAATAACCTTTCTTTTTTAAACTTGATTTGCCTAGAGCTTCCCTCACATTTGCTATGGAAGAAATATTATTTTGGGAGTTCCCCTAAAAAACAGTAGAAGAAAAGAAAGAAAACAAGTAGGCGGCAGGTGAGGGGAGAGATGGGGGTTGCGGGAGGAGAGAGAGAGAGAGAGAGGGAAAGAGAAAGAGAAAGAGCTCTTCCACATGGCTCAAGAATTCTTTTTTTTTTTTTTTGCGGTAAGCAGGCCTCTCACTGCGGAGCACAGGCTCTGGACGCGCAGGCTCAGCGGCCATGGCTCACGGGCCCAGCCGCTCTGCGGCATGTGGGATCCTCCCGGACCGGGGCACGAACCCAGCAGGCAGACTCTCAACCACTGCGCCACCAGTGAAGCCCTCAAGAATTCTTTCACAACTGATGAAAGTCAAATTATGGAGATACTACTAAGAATGTGCCTGAGATGATGGATTTTTCCAGGTTTTGTCAAAGCTCTGATAACCTAAATTGTAAAATTTGAAACAAAGTAAAATCACAGTGAACTTAATCTTCCAGCTCTTTCAAACTAAACTGAATTTCCTTTCCTTCCATTTATTGTAAATCATGAAAAATTTAACTTCTTGCATAAAAATGTTTATTTATAGAATATACTGTATACATTATATATTTTTTGCATACTTGTCTGCAATAGTAAAAATTAGTTACTTAAGATTAAAAGTCTACATTCTATAATTTTAGTAATTTCCCTAACCCCATGTTGAATCTAAGAAGCCCATATAAAAGAACTTGTTAAATCTGTAATGATTATAAGACATTTTATGTCCAGAGTCATGCAAATGTCAGGCTTATGGTATTTCAAAAGGATATCCTCATCAGCATTTACTTGGAATGGAAGGAATGGATGGGTTGTGATAGGAGAGACTCTTACAAAAGCCTGGAAGCACAAAAGGCTGATTAGTCTGGCTTATTGTTTTCTGTCCTAAGTCCCTGGTAAAAACTCTTCATGGGCTACTTGCCCCGTAGGTGTATATGCCCAAGTCTGTATGGATAATGCTAGCCAGCCTCCCAGGAAATGCAACAGTCACAATTGCACAGAAAATGGATGAGCACACATTTCTCACCATCATCAGAAAAATGTCAAGTACACGCACAAAGTTCAGAACATCCTCTCTGCATTCAATAGCTAACACAGCGTTATTAGCTTTAGGACAATCAAAGGCTTTTCTCGTAACAACCAAAATGAAATGCTGATAGACTATGATTCATGAACATCTCCCTCCTACAATCACCCCTAAAAAGCTTATTTATTTCAAAACAATAAAAACCTACTAAGATGGTTTTGCAACAATGTTTATTGAACTCCAGTGTTAGTCCTAGCTCTCAGTCCATCATCGGTGAGTTACACAGTTAGTGGGCAAACAAAAAGTGATGCTATTAAGAAAGGATAATGCCTCATTAAAAATTAGTTTGCTTCTATTATTCAAAGAATTGTTTTTTAGTTTATATGAGTGATAGTGAGGTATCTTCTACAGACCTGGCTACCAAAATTTTCCCTCATGTCCCTCCCCTCCCCTCCTCCCCTCTCTTACTTTTCCCCATGCCCCTCCCCTTCTCTGTCCCCTTCCCCTTCCCTTTCCCCTTACTCTTCCCCTTCCCCTTCCCCTTCCCCTCCCCTTCCTCTTCTTACTCTCTCTCTCTCTGGCACAGTGCGTGAAGACTGGGAAAAAGGACTCCAAGGCCACAGGGGATGGTTCAGCCATGACAGAGAAAATGTCTACATCTTTGAGTCACCCTGATAAATAGTCATCCAATTACAAATGCCTGTTCTGAACTCTGCTTGCATTGAAATATACTGAAATGAGGAGCCAGGGAGTGTTTATTATGCATTTAACTTTCCCTAACTAATATACCAATTGAAAAAATAGTGTTTTCATAGCATTGTTATTTAGATAAATGTTTTTGTTTGTTTGTTTTCTTTGCTAGGAGGGATGTTAAAAATGTCCTTTATCAAACATCCATCATAGTTTAAATGATCATGAAATAAACTCTTTCTCCTCTTAAGAGCTGTTATGTAATTTATGTATGGCGTTTTCAGAGTCTAATGCATCTAGCTTGGAAAGACTGAAACTTTCAGCAAATAAAGGGAGTAATACACAGGAAATTCATAAACAAAGCAGGACATTTAAGAAAATGAAATAAATTCTAGCCACTGGATCCCTAATAATTTCTTAAATACTGAGGCAGACTCATTCTTCAAATTCATATTGAACATTGGTAAAGATTGGAGAGAACTGAAAAAGACTCTCCATTTTTAAGGTGCCTTTTTTGTTTATTTGTTTTGAGTGAAGAATATACCTTATTCAGATTTCCTCAGTTTTTACCTAATGTCCTTTTTTCAGTTCCAGGATCCCATCGAGGATAGCACACTACATTTCATTGTCATATCTCCTTAGTCTTCTCTAGGCTGTGACAGCTTCTCAGATGTTCCTTGTTTTTGATGACTTTGACAGTTTTGAGGAGTACTGGCCGGGTATTTCATAGAAAGCTCCTCATTTAGGGTTGTCTCATATTTTCTCATAATTAGACTGGGGTTATGCGTTTGGAGAAGATGACCACGGATGTAAAGTGCCACTCATATTACATAGGCTATCAACGTGACATGACTATTTACGTTAAATTTTATCACCTGGCTGAGGTAATATTTGAAAGGTTTATCCACTGTAAAATCACTCTCCTTTTCCATACTGTAGCCTTTAGAAGGAACTATGTGCAGCCCATGCTTAAGGAGTAGAGAGTCACGCTACATAAATTAAAAAAATTTCTGCATGGGAAATTTGTCTATTCTTCATCATTTATTTATTTATTCAATCATGTACTTACATCAGAATGGCCTTATGGATATTTTACACTTCATGTTATAATACAATAATAGTTTATTTTATAGCTCCTATTGTCCCAACTTTGGCCACAGGGAGCTCTCTCAATTGGCCCCTGTGTCTCTTTCACATGTCCCCATTGTTGTGTTTTCATTTGATTATTTTATTTTATTTTTTAACGTCTTTATTGAAGTATAATTGCTTTACAATGTTGTATTAGTTTCTTATATATATAACAAGGTGAATATATATATAACAAGGTGAATCACCTATACGTATACATCTACCCCCATATCCCCTCCCTCTGCGTCTCCCTCCCACCCTGTCTATCCCACCCCTCTAGGTAGTCACAAAGAACCTAGCTGATCTCCCTGTGCCGTATGGCTGCTTCCCACTAGCTATCTATTTTACGTTTGGTACTGTATATATGCCCATGCCACTCTCTCACTTGGTCCCAGCTTACTCTTCCCCTCCCCATGTCCTCAAGTCATTCTCTACATCTGCATCTTTATTCCTGTCCTGCTACTAGGCTCATCAGAACCTTTTTTTTTTTTTAGATTCTATATATATGTGTTACCATACGGTTTTTGTTTATCTCTTTCTGACTTACTTCGCTCTGCATGACAGAATCTAGGTCCATCCACCTCACTACAAATAACTCAATTTCGTTTCTTTTTATGGCTGAGTAATATTCCATTGTAAATATATGCCACATCTTCTTTACCCATACTTCTGTCAATGGGCATTTAGGTTGCTTCCATGTCCTGGCTAATGCAAGTAGTACTGTAATAAACATTGTGGTACATGACTCTTTTTGAATTATGGTTTTCTCAGGGTATATGCCCAGTAGTGGGATTGCTGGGTCATATGGTAGCTCTATGTTTAGTATTTTAAGGAACCTCTATGCTGTTCTATATAGTGGCTGTATCTATTTACATTCCCACCAACAGTGCAAGAGGCTTCCCTTTTCTCCACAGCCTCTCCAGTGTTATTGTTTGTAGAGTTTTCGATGATGGCCATTCTGAGCGGTGTGAGGTGATACCTCATTGTAGTTTTGATTTGCATTTCTCTAATGATTAGTGATGTTGAGCATCCTTTCATGTGTTTGTTGGCAATCTGTATATCTTCTTTGGAGCAATGTCTATTTAGGTCTTCTGCCCATTTTTGGATTGGGTTGTTAGTTTTTTTGATATTGAGCTCTATGAGCTGCTTGTATATTTTAGAGATTAGTCCTTTGTCAGTTGCTTCATTTGCAAATATTTTCTCCCATTCTGATGGTTGTCTTTTCGTCTTGTTTATGGTTTCCTTTGCTGTGCAAAAGCTTTGAAGTTTCATTAGGTCCCATTTGTTTATTTTTGTCTTTATTTCCATTTCTCTAGGAGGTGGGCCAAAAAGGATCTTGCTGTGATTTATGTCAAAGAGTGTTCTTCCTATGTTTATCTCTAAGAGTTTTATAGTGTCTGGCCTTACATTTAGGTCCTTAATCCATTTTAAGTTAATTTTGGGGTATCATATTAGGAAATGTTCTAATTTTATTCTTTTATATGTAGCTGTCCAGTTTTCCCAGCACCACTCATTGAGGAGGCTGTCTTGCCTTCTTTGGCAAAGATAAGGTGGCCATATGTACGTGGGTTTACCTCTGGGCTTTCTATCCTCTTCTATTGATCTATCTTTCTGTTTTTGTGCCAGTACCATATTGTCTTTATTACTGTAGCTTTGTAGTTTAGTCTGAAGTCCGGGAGCCTGATTCCTCCAGCTCTGTTTTTCGTTCTCAAGATTGCTTCAGCCATTTGGGGTCTTTAGTGTTTCCATACAAATTGTGAATTTTTTTGTTCTAGTTCTGTGGAAAATGCCATTGGTAGTTTCATAGGGATTGCATTGAATCTGTAGATTGCTTTGGGTAGAATAGTCATTTTCACAATGTTGATTCTTCCAATCCAAGAACATGGCATATCTCTCCATCTATTTGTATCATTTTTAATTTCTTTCACCAGTGTCTTATAGTTTTCTGTATACAGGTATTTTGTCTCCTTAGGTAGGTTTATTCCTAGGTATTTTATTCTTTTTGTTGCAATGGTAAATAGGAGTGTTTCCTTAATTTCTCTTTCAGATTTTTCATCATTCATGTATAGGAATGCAAAAGATTTCTGTGCATTAATTTTGTATCCTGCTATGTTACCAAATGCATTGATTAGCTCTAGCAGTTTTCTGGTAGCATCTTTAGGATTCTCAATTTACAGTATCATGTCATCTGCAAACAGTGATAGTTTTACTTCTCCTTTTCTAATTTGGATTCCTTTTCTTTCTTTTTCTTCTCTGACTGCTGTGGCTAAAACTTCGAAAACTATGTTGAATAATAGTGGTGAGAGTGCGCAACCTTGTATTCTTCCTGATCATAGAGGAAATGTTTTCAGTTTTTCACCATTGAGACCAATGTTGGCTGTGGCTTTGTCATATATGGCCTTTACGATGTTGAGTTAAGTTCCCTCTATGCCTACTTTTTGAAGAGTTTTTTATTATAAATGGGTGTTGAATTTTGTTGAAAGCTTTTTCTGCATCCATTGAGATGATCATATGGTTTTTATCCTTCTCTTTGTTAATATGGTGTATCACATTGATTGATTTGCATATATTGAAGAATCCCTGCATTCCTGGTTTACACCCCACTTGATCATGGTATATGATCCTTTTAATTTGTTGTTGGATTCTATTTGCTAGTATTTTGTTGAGGATTTTTGCATCTATGTTCATCAGTGATATTAGCCTGTAGTTTTCTTTTTTTGTGACATCTTTGCCTGGTTTTGTTATCAGGGTGATGGAGGACTCATAGAATGAGTTTGGGAGTGTTCCTCCCTCTGCTATATTTTGGAAGAGTTTGAGAAAGACAGGTGTTAGCTCTTCTCTAAATGATTGATATAATTTGCTTGTGAAGCCATCTGGTACTGGGCTTTTGTTTGTTGGAAGATTTTTAATCACAGTTTCAATTTCAGTGCTTGTGATTGGTCTGTTTATGTTTTCTATTTCTTCCTGGTTCAGTCTTGGAAGGTTGTGCTTTTCTAAGAATTTGTCCATTTCCTCCAGGTTGCCCATTTTATTGGCATATATTTGCTTGTAGTAATCTCTCAGGATCCTTTGTATTTCTGCAGTGTCAGCTGTTACTTCTTTCCATTTCTAATTATGTTGATTAGAGTCTTCTCCCTTTTTTCTTGATGAGTCTGGCTAATGGTTAATCAATTTTGTTTACCTTCTCAGAGAACCAGCTTTTAGTTTTATTGATCTTTGCTATTGCTTTCTTCATTTCTTTTTCATTGATTTCTGACCTGATCTTTATGATTTATTTTCTTCTGCTAACTCTGGATTTATTTTGTTCTTCTTCCTCTAATTGTTTTAGGTGTAAGTTTAGGTTGTTTATTTAAGATTTTTCTTGTGTCTTGAGGTAGGATTGTATTGCTATAAACTTCCCTCTTGGAACTGCTTTTGCTGCATCCCATACATTTTGGGTCGTTGTGTTTTCATTGTCATTTGTTTCTAGATTTTTTTAATTTTCTCTTTGATTTCTTCAATGTTCTCTTGGCTATTTAGTAGCATATTGTTTAGCCTCCATGTGTTTGTATTTTTTACAGTTTTTTCCTGTAATTGATATGTAGTCTCATAGTGTTGTGGTCGGAAAAGATACTTGATAAGATTTCAATTTTCTTAAATTTACCAAGGCTTGATTTGTGTCCCAAGATATGATCTATCCTGGAGAATGTTCCATGAGCACTTGAGAAGAAATTGTATTCTGTTGTTTTTGGATGGAATGTCCTATAAATATCAATTAAGTCTATCTTGTTTAATGTATCATTTAAAGCTTGTATTTCCTTATTTATTTTCATTTTGGATGATCTGTCCATTGGTGACAGTGGGGTGTTAAAAGTCCCCTACTATTATTGTGTTACTGTTGATTTCCCCTTTTACGGTTGTTAGCATTTGCCTTATGTATTGAGGTGTTCCTATGTTGGATGCATAAATATTTACAATTGTCATATCTTCTTCTTGGATTGATCTGTTGATCATTATGTAGTGTCCTTCTTTGTTTCTTCTAATAGTCTTTATTTTAAAGTCTGTTTTGTCTGATATGAGAATTGCTACTCCAGCTTTCTTTTGTTTTCCATTTGCATGGAATATCTTTTTCCATCCCCTCACTTTCAGTCTGTATGTGTCTCTGGGTCTGAAGTGGGTCTCTTGTAGACAGCATATGTACAGGTCTTGTTTTTTTATCCATTCAGCCAGTCTATGTCTTTTGGACGGATCATTTAATCCATTTACATTTAAGGTAATTATCTATATGTATGTTCCTATTACCATTTTCTTAATTGTTTGGGTTTGTTATTGTCGGTCTTTTTCTTCTCTTGTGATTCCTGCCTAGAGATGTTCCTTTAGCATTTGTTGTAAAGCTTGTTTGGTGGTGCTGAGTTCTCTTAGCTTTGCATGTCTGTAAAGGTTTTAATTTCTCTGTCAAATCTGAATGAGATCCTTGCTGGGTAGTGTAATCTTGGTTGTAGGTTTTTCCCTTTCATCACTTTAAATATGTCCTGCCACTGCCTTCTGGCTTGTGGAGTTTCCACTGAAAGATCAGTTGTTAACCTTATAGGGATTCCCTTGTATGTTATTGTTGCTTTTCCCTTAGTGCTTTTAATATTTTTTCTTTGTATTTAATTTTTGATAGTTTGATTAATATGTGTCTTGGCGTGTTTCTCCTTGGATGTATCCTGTGTGGGACTCTCTGTGCTTCCTGGACTTCTGACTATTTCAACTAAAATCTCTTCAAATATTTTCTCAGTCCCTTTCTTTTTCTCTTCTGCTTCTGGGAACCCTACAATTCAAATGTTTGTATCTTTACTATTGTCCCAGAGGACTCTGAGACTGTCCTCAGTCCTTTTCATTCTTTTTTCTTTATCCTGTTCTGCAGTAGTTATTTCCACTATTTTATCTTCCAGGTCACTTATCCGTTCTTCTGCCTCAGTTATTCTGCTATTGAATCATTCTAGAGAATTTTTAATTTCATTTATTGTGTTGTTCATCGTTGTTTCTTTGCTGTTTAGTTCTTCTAGGTCCGTGTTAAACATTTCTTGTATTTTCTCCATTCTATTTCCAAGTTTCTGGATCATCTTTATTGTCATTACTGTGAATTGTTTTTCAGGTAAGCTGCCTATTTCCTCTTCATTTGTTTGGTCTGGTGGGTTTTTACCTTGCTCCTTCATCTGCTTCGTATTTCTCTGTCTTCTCATTTTGCTTAACTTTCTGTGTTTGGGGTCTCCTTTTTGCAGGCTGCAGGTTCATAGCTCCTGTTGTTTTTGGTGTCTGCCCCCAGTGGGTAAGTTTGGTTCAGTGGGTTGTGTAGGCTTCCTGGTGGAGGGGACTGGTGCCTGTGTTCTGGCAGATGGGGCTGTATCTTGTCTTTCTGGTGGGCAGGGCTGCCTCCGGTGGTGTGTTTTGTGGTGTCTCTGAACTTATTATGATTTTACGCAGCCTCTCTGCTAACTGGTGGGGTTGTGTTCCTGTCTTGCTAGTTGTTTGGCATGCGGTGTCCAGCACTGGAGCTTGCTGGCTGTTGAGTGGAGCTGGGTCTTAGTGTGGAAATGGAGATCTCTGGGAGAGCTCTTGCTGACTGATATTACATGGGACCGAGAGGTCTCTGGTGGTCCAATGTCCTGAACTCGGCTCTCCCACCTCAGAGGCTCAGGCCTGACACCAGGGTGGAGCACCAAGACCCCGTCAGCCACACGGCCAGGTACATGGGGAGTTTCTTACCTTTTGGGAAGTTGAGGTCTTCTGCCAGTGCTCAGTAGGTGTTCTGTAGGGGTTGTTCCACATGTCAATGCATTTTTTATGTATTTGTGGGGAGGAAGGTGATCTCCATGTCTTACTCCTTCGCCATCTTGAAACACTTTAGTCTGATTTTTATCCCCTTATTTTCTGGCACTTTAAGACACTCTAGGCTCATGTTGTATATTTCTGGCTCAAACCTAGAATCAGCCATTTCTCGAAGGAGTCCTGGTTCCTTTTATTGGAGAATTTTATTAGAAACCACGTTCTGAGTGCTGGCATGATCATTGTTTCTAAGCCCTCTCAGCTATCAGAAAATGGAAAACTGCATGTGTATACTAACCCAGGTATATACACATATCTATAAACATTTCTATAGGTAACCACCTTTATCTATATAAGTAAACATGATTTTATTCCAACTGTTTCCCATCTGTGGTTTTCCTCACCAAAACCCATAACTCCAGTCTAATCATGAGAAAAAAATTTAGTGATTCAAATATTCCATACTCCTTTCACAAATTACAATGCAACAGGCAGGCAATATACTTTTGGTAGGCACTGCCAACAGCACTGTTCTTCAGTGGTCTCATGCCACAGCCTTCAAGGAGGTCCAGGGTCAGGGTCAAAGCCATAGCCATGACCTCAGATCAACTGAGGTGAGGAGTTAGAAAGCTGGAAGGGGCTGGAATGAGTGGGCTTCATAGGCTGTGATCAGGAATTTGTAAATTATCAATGGGTGATGGAAGTTAGTGCGGAATATTAAAACACACAATGACATAAATAGATTTTCTGCAAATCCTGGCTACAAACATTTTAGTGCTGTGGGTACAGAGAATGACAAAGCCAACTCAGAACACATAACACTGGAAAAAAATATCTTTTTTACTTACTAAGGAAAAGAATCACATAGTATAGCATCCTACTCATGTTACTTATTGTAGATTGTTACCATTTAAATTGCAAAAATAGCTTCAAAAGTCTGAAAATCAAGTGAGTCAGTGAAAAAGAGAATTTTACGTTCCTTTCTTTATAAGTACACCTCCTAACTGCAAGGGAGAAAATGTTCAAGTCTGCCATTAAGTGCTGTATTGCTGGGCAAATTTTCTGGCTCTCATGTAAGATGCATCTGCTTTTAAGTCAGTGACATTATGAGATGCAGAATCTGTCTGAAACATTTAATATCAGTAAAGCAGGCAACAGCAGCAGGGGTATTTTTCATGACACACCTATTGAAATGTGATGCTATGTTCAAACACTTTCTTAATGACAACCATTCACCCACAATATTAAGGAGCCTCAAAGAAGGTGCTTTTATATCTGGAGATTCAACTCTTGTGTCAAAACAACTCAAGACATAAAGTGAAAATCACTATTTGGAAACTAGAAAAGTAATAAAATTAGAAAACTGCAATAAATGATGGCAGCAGGGCCCACTGCAACCAAGGTTAAATAATCTGTTCTTCAGTAATTATTAAGGCAGTGAGATCTCAAGTCATGCTAGCATTGCTATTGTGGGCACAACCTCGGACATCTGGAGCTGATACCCAATTATCACTCTTGGTGTAGGATCTGGCATGGCAGGGCCCTTCTTCTTTTTTTTTTAATTTTCATCACCAGGTAAGGAGAGCATGTGCTCATTCTCTTCAAAGCTGATGGAGAATAGTGGCCAGCAGTCTTCATTTAATGCTCATCTACATATTTTTGTGTGTACATCCCTTCTCTCCAGCTGCAAACTGAGCCTCTGGAAGTCTAGCCCGTGAGTGTAACACTCGGGAACTTTCATAGTGTTTAACACAAGGATGGGCCCTTATATGCACTCTTGCTCCAATTTACTTCAAGGCTTAATTTACTGAATGGTAATTTTGGAGTCCAGAAATAAAGAGGGAGTATACAAAGTCCTAGAGACTTGGGGAAGAAAAACAAGAAGGGAAGATGAGGGACGCATTCAGGGAACATACGTTACAGAACTTACATGAAAGAACATTTAAGAGCATACACTGTCCTCAGGGTTTAAGAGGCTTATCTCAGGCATTTTTTTAAAAAATTCATTTTATTCAAGTATAGTTGATTTATAATGTATTAATGTCTGCTCTACAGCAAAGTGATTCAGTTATACATATGTATACATCCTTTTCCATATTCTTTTCCATACCTTATTTGAGGCTCTTTAATATTGTGGGTGAATGGTTAGCATTAAGAAAGTGTTTGAATATAGCATCACATTTCAACAGGTGTGTCATGAAAAATACACTTACTGCTGTTGCCTGCTCCACTGATACTAAATGGCTCATATTATATCACTGAATATAGTTCCCTGTGCTATACAGTAGGACCTTGTTGTTTATCCATTCTCTATATAATAGTGTGCATTTACTAATCCCAAAGTCCCAGGCATTTTTTTTTCCTTTTTTCTCTTCAGCAAACTAAACCTCCCACTGACACAGGAATTAAATTTTCATACCTGAAAAGTAACCCCAAACCATTACCCTTAAGAACTGGTTCTGAACCAGTTAGGCAGATGAACTGAATCCTTTAACTATCATACAAAGAAGAATGCTTGCAGGGAAAAGAAAAGGGAAAGGAAATATGACAAAATCTTAAGCAAAAATTTTAATATACATTGGGAAAACTCACCTATGAGGAAATTCAAACAAAATAGGATCTTCTGAAAAAGATTTTAAAATAAGCACATGGCAGACATATTGGCTGTTGCCCAAAGAACACACCCCTTTCCTCCATGCCCCAGACATTAGGTGTCCAGCCTTGGCACATCCCTCAAGGCTTAAGGCTTACCTAACTCCTTCCTGCTTACCAATCATTAGTCTAAGGGTGTGTGTCTGTGCGTGTCATGTGTGCAGGCCTCGCTCTGATTAAAGGGACATGAAGGGCCTAAAACTGAGAGATTTTCCTCTCTGATTGCACAGAAAAAAAACTTTTTGACACCATCCTCCTTACTTAGTGCTTTGAAACCAACTTTCACATAAGAACAGGAGAGGAGTTGAGACAGGCATTTTTTGACCCCTAAGAGGAACTAGCACTCTGGAGTGATGCAAGAAGAACAAGAAGCAGCTGGGCCCCTGATGGCCTCATGGGGCCCCTAACCAAACTTGGCCTGCTTTCCTCCAGACGTCTCATTCATGAACAATAAAGCTGCATGATTTTATCACTATTGGTCAAGCTCTCTGCTATCTGTAAATGCATCCAAATTTATACAGTATGTTTAAAGCCCTTAGAAATATAAAGGAAGGAGTAATAAACATAAATCAAAACCATGAATTATTTAGCAGAATGGTGAATAAGAGTCATATAGTTATATTATATTTATATTAAACATAAAAATATGAAAATAAAAAAATGTAATCACTAATGAAGTAGACTGGATAAATACAAAACTAAAGAGAAAGTAAACGAAAGAAAGCATAGAAAGATCAATCTATGAAAAACAATGAAGAAAGTTAAAAGAGAATATATTAAGCAGCTCCAACATAAGCCTAATAGGAATTCCAAAAACTAAGAAAGAAAGAAATATTGGTGAAGTGCTTCCTGAAGAGATAATGGCTGAGAATTTTATTGATTTACTATAATAGATAAGAAAGAAAATATTTTTATTCCTAGAGAATGTGGGGACTTCAGAATACCAAGGAAAAAAGAAAAATATTAGATGCTATTTGGAAGGGAGCAGGAGGAAATGACAGATTCCACAGGACAATGGAATAATAATTACAAATTACATAGGGGATCTAACCACCAATCAAGCATTTTACTAATGAGTTAAATTCTCATTCTAGAGTGACGGAAAATGTAAGGCCTTTTTGGAAATATAAAGACTCTTACTGAAATATTTATTAGGTAAAAAGAAAAGGGAACCAAGAGGAAGCTTTGGGATGCAGGAAACTATGAAATGCAGGCAGATATGAATAGGTGGTTAAGTAGGCAATCGGTAGATAGATGGTAGAGTAGGAGGGCAACAGCTTGGTCATTGCTATTTTTTACAATGGTAAGATTTTATTTTTTAATTAATTCTATTTTAAACATTAATAGTAATATATGTTAATTGCAACAAAAACTAACCATTGAACATATTGAACACTGCATTCAGAAACCAAAGGGTTAATTTAAAAGTACCTGCCATTCTTTAAATTTCATGTCCACAAACAATCACTGTTCACATTCTGTTGTACATCCTCCATACCTAGGTCTCCTTAGAAATCATAAATATGTAATGATTTGGAGATGAAGAGGGTATTCCAAAATATTTCCATTATGCATATTGTTCAGCTACTTATTTTTCTTAATCTAACAATATGTCAAAGATATAATTACAAGTGCACAATATCATTCTGTTTTATTATTTTCAATGAGTGCATAGTTTAGACGAGGGTTGCCCAACTTTTTCTGTAAACGGCCAGAAAGTAAATATTTTCGACTTTGTGAGATATAAGGTCTCTGTTGCAATGTGTCAACTGTTAGGTTATAGCACAAATGTAGCCACAGTCCGTATGTCTTTCCACTCAGCTCTCCGCTCCCCTCTGTCCCTCTTCCCTTCATAGCAGGAGCATGGCAAGGCCAGGGTTTCTGGCATGTGGCTAAGGGAAAGTTGAGTTAGGGGTTAGTTTGGATGTCATAGGATATAGTTACATGGCTCAGAGTCACCTGCATGTATCGCTGAGTGACTGTTAGACATTGCCCCACACCCCCTTTCACGGTGCAGAGATGAGGAATTCTCCTCCCATCCATTTGGCAAACTCAAGTGGCACTGTGACAAGAAGGGGCTTGGCTAGAAATTGTAGAGTGATAGGGATGTGCTTTACAGAAGCACATATACTGTGCCCAGAAGCATATATGTGCATAGTGTAGAAGTGTAAATATGGATAATGGAGGAGAAACAAAGTTTAAAATGTACAATATCAGAACTTAGTCTGGGGAAAATTCCTCCAAACATCAGAGGTGTAAACCTGTACACAGAGGATCAGTTTTCATTTCCACCTCCACAAAACAGTTCTCTCCTGTCAAGAGAGGAATGTCAAGAATATATAACAGAGCATGTATAATTTAAAATGCACTATATTTTTATTACTGTTTTGATGGAAATGAAATATTTAATAAAGCTCAAGTATTCCACTGTAAATTAAATCTTGGAATATTTCAGTAAAGCAAGAGGGCCATATGGGCTCAATTTGTTTGTATAGAAAAGTCAGCTGTTTAAGTCATCTTTGAATCCATTTTTGAAAAACTGAAAGAATATTCAGGAGAAAATTTAATGGGTATGGGACAAAGGTGACAAACATAAGCAATGAAATCAAGTCAAAAGAAACTATTCTGACATTTAGAAATAAATTATACCAAACTTTGTCAGATTATGCATAAGCTAACTTTATTAAGAGAAAAAAAATTTCAAATAAAAGTAATTAACAGGTACTTTGGTTATTTGAGAATCCAATTAAAGAAGAGGACAGAATTATGGAGATGCTAGAAAAATATTAAATTTCTTGATAATTTTACACAAAATATTGACGTCTACTAAATATGCTTTCTCTTCAGCCACAAGCTAGCTAATGAGTGTCAGAATATTTAGGATTAGTCACTGCTTAGGAAACTTTGAAATCCCCTGAAATCTAACAGCTCATACATGAAAGAAACCTGAGAGAAGTTTACCTAAATTTAAAAACAATCTCATAAATTTATATATAACTTTATCAAGAATTAGTTGTAAAGCTAAAAGATACTTTTCTAAACTCGTAATAATTATACATACACACACTTCAATCAATTATGCTAGAGGAAAGACTGAATTATCTCATTTCTTCTATAGAAAATATTATAAAATTTTGCATATGAAGAGGTGATCAAAAGGTATGCAGCCAAAAATGTGGGCAAAAATATAATATTGATAAGTTAGGTCATTAGTAAGAATATTATTAAGTTTGCTGAATTTTGAGCCATTTGTAATATTTATCAGTCTTTTAAGATGTATTTTGTTGTGACTTTTTCTCATTCTAAATATACATCCACATTTCTACCTGTTTTCATATTCCTAATTCTTATTCATTTTCTTGAGTAATCAGGGCCTGAAATTGAATATTTTCTAGGCCCCACAAAACCAGGATCTTTCCCAGAGAGAGAATTGGTTATAAACAATCACTTC
This sequence comes from Orcinus orca, assembly GCF_937001465.1. Lineage (NCBI taxonomy): Eukaryota > Metazoa > Chordata > Mammalia > Artiodactyla > Delphinidae > Orcinus > Orcinus orca. Next base: position 20,160,618 of record NC_064571.1, read on the forward strand.
CTAGGAAAATGCTTACAAGTATTAAAACAGGATTTTAATATCTTAAGATCAAGAGCTTTTGACATTTCAGAATCATGAATACACGTAATATAATCCAAAGTGCTTTCTAGTTAGGTTAGTTAATAAACATGCAAAAAATACCTCTGAGCCCAGAAATGAAGCCACACTTACATGGGCAATTAATCTATGACAAAGGAGACAAGAATATACATTGGGGGAAAGACAGACTAATAAATGGTGTTGGGAAAACTGGACAGCTACATGCAAAAGAATCAAACTGGACTACTTTCTCACAACATGCACAAAAATAAATTCAAAATGGATTAAAAACTTAAATGTAAGACCTGAAAATCATAAAACTTCTAGAAGAAAAATACGCAGTAAGCTCTTTGGTATCAGTCTTAGTAGTAGTTTTTTTGGATATGTCCTCCTCAGGCAAGAGAAGCAAAAGCAAAAATAAACAAATGGGACTAGGTCAAACTAAAATGCTTTTGGACAGGGAAAAACTATCAACAAAATGAAAAGGCAACCTATTTAATGGGAGAATATATTTGCAAATGATGTATCCAATAGGAGATCAATATCTAAAATATGCAAAGAATGCACATAACTCAACATCAAAAAATACCCCAAACAACTCAATTAAAAAATGAGCAGAGGATCTGAACAGACATTTTTCCAAAGAAGACATACAAATGGCCAACAGGCACATGAAAAAGACGCTCAATGTGGCTAATCATCAGGGAAATGTGAATCAAAACCACAGTGAGATATCACCTCACACCTGTCATAATGGCTATTATCAAAAAGACAAGAAATAACAGTGTTGGAAAGGATGTGGAGAAACGAGAACCCTCACTGTTGGTGGAACTGTAAATTGGTGCAGCCACTATGGAAAACAGTAGGGAGATTCCTCAAAAAATTAAAAATAGAACTACTATATGACCCAGCAATTCCACTCCTGGGTGTTTATCTGAAGAAAACAAAAACACTAATTCTAAAAGATATATGCAACCCTGTGTTCACTGCAGCATTATTTACAATAGTTAAGATATGGAAGCAGCCTAACTGCCCATCAATAAATGAATGGATAAAGAAGATGTGATTATATATATATAAAAAACTCAGCCATAAAAAAGAATGAAATCTTGCCATTTTCTACAACATGGATGGACCTAGAGGGTATGATGCTAAGTGAAATAAGTCAGAAAAATACAAAATACTATATAATTTCACTTATATGTGGAATCTAAAAACAAAACAAATGAACAAACATAACATAACATAAACAGATATAGATACAGAGAACAAAGAGGTGTTTGCCAGATAGGAAGATAGTGGGAGGAAGAAAGAAATAGGTGAGGGAGATTAAGAGGTACAAGCTTACAGTTGCAAAATAAATGAGTCATGAGTATGAAGTGTACAGCGTGGGGAATGTAGTGAATAGCAATGTGATATCTTTGCATGGTGACATAACTAGACTTATCCTGGTGATCATTTTGAAATGTATAGAAATATCAAATCACTGCGTTGTGTAACAGGAACTAACATAGTGTTGCAGGTCAATTATACTTCAGAAACAAACTCATAGAAAAAGAGATCAGATTTATGATTATCACAGTCAGGGGTCAGGGAGGGGGAACTGGATGAAGGCAGTCAAAAGGTACAAACTTCCAGTTATAAGATAAGTACTAGGGATGTGATGTACAACACAGTAAATATAATTAATACTGCTGTATGTCATATATGAAAGTTGTGAAGAGGGTAAATCCTAAGAGTTCTCATCACAAGGAAAAATACTTTTTCTTTCTTTAATTTTGTATATATATGAGATGACGACGCTCACTAAACTTACTGTGATAATGATTTCACGATGCATGTAAGTCAAATCGTTATGCTGTATACCTTAAACTTAATACAGTGCTCTAAGTCAGTTATATCTCAATAAAACTGAAAGAAAAAAATACCTCTGAAATGTACTGCGATTTTCTTGTTTTTCAACACCAAGTTATCCTTATATGGTGACTCAGCAGAAATAAATAGTACAACATAAAATATGAATAGAGAAGACATTGCTGTTAACATTCAGCTTACTTTTTAATGCTATACATCCACCATCAGTCTCACAATTATATGTTTCATTTTCAATCTCTGTGCATTATCTCCTTGGTCAGATCTTTTGGAAGAATTCCTAGGTCTCCCAAAATAACAATTTCAAGAGCAGATTGCTTGCTAAATTGAATTTAGTACCTATTTTCTTCATTTTCTTCTCATAAGGTTTAGAGTAAATGGGATTCTCTATCCTGAACTTACCATGAAAAATGCACAAATATGAATAGGCAAAAAATGGGATTTAGCCTACATCTAGCTACCAAGTCATCTCATTTACAGTAATGTATATTTAATGAACTCAGTACATTTGCTTAGTACTAGAGCTTCACAAAACCAAGGTGCTGATCAGCAGCAGTAGTACAGCCTCGTGTGGAGAGGGTAGGCTGTGCAATTATTAGACTGCTTGCTCTTGTTTGAATCCAGATCCTGCTTGTGATAGCTTGCAGACCTAGAGCAAGTTATTTAACCTGACTATATTTCATTTCCCAACGATAAAATGAGCTGGCAATAATAGTGCCGTTATCATGAGGCTGTTGTGGAGATCAAACTGAATAATCCAAGTATACTGCTTAAAAAAAAAAATGGTACATAGTAATTAAACCCCTGATAAATGTTAGCTTTTATTATTATCAATCATAATTCCTCTCTATCATTTGGTCTTTAATTGTTATTTAAAGTATTTAAAGTGAAAGCCAACCACATGATATACTACTTGAAATACAGGGAAGCAAGCACAGGAAGTTTGTCTTGAACACAGCAGATCAGATTCAACTATTGTTATATTGTATATTCTTTTTTACACCAAGAATTATATAGGCTGTTGACTAAAGGTATTAGAACTACCTCTAAAACTTGCAGCTATCTCTTCCTATTTAGAAAAAGGACTGTGACACCCCAAACAAGGACCATGTTATGTACACTTTCTGAAAGTTTCAAAACAGTCTTACTGAAAACAGCAGGGTGATAAATAAGCCCAGAAAAATCTGTAAGGCTGATATAACTTCCTAGGTTGAAGCTTGACCACACATTCTCATTCTTAAAAGGAGATATGACTCAGCACGTGTGTAAACAGCATTTATTGGTCTAAACATTAGACGGTGTTAACATAATGGTGGATGTTTTCATCTTAGCAAAATTGGGCCAACTAGAGCATTACCAAAATTGCTTTCAGAACTTATTTGTGATGAAATCTGTTGAAGTCAACTCCCAAGCAAAACGAGTAGTATTGTCATGATGGTTTAAAGATGCAAAATCATGTAAAATTAATTTGAATCACTAACAAATGCCATTGTAGTCCAATGAAATTTATTAATTTTTACATAAGAATGTTTCTTAAAGGTGGATATTTTACATTCTTTTGCCATGCTTACAAATTTAGGAAAACAATACTACACAAATCATATAAATAGAAATCGGCCATTCTCACAAATCTTTAATAAGAATATGAAGATTAACTTCTGATCCAAGGATTTAAATTTTCATTTTTATGAACCCTAGATCCAGGACTTCCTCAATTTAAATGCTTCACAGCAAATGTAAGAAAAGAGAACTTAAATAACAATTTTCTGTACTGACAGTTAAAATGGGTAATCCATCAGATTTTCTTAACATTTTCCAAATTCGATTCATTCTTTAAATTGCTAGGTTATTTTTCTATTGATATTAGGCCTAAATCACCTTTAAAAATAAAGCAAATGAAAAAATAAAAATAAAAAAAATAAAGCAAATGCTTTCTTTATTCCATGCTCTCATCCCCACTAACTTAACTCAAGCAAGAGAACTTGTTTCAGAGTAATCTGAATACATTTTTTTCCTTAAAACAAGTGTAAGTTAACATTCAGTGTGAAATCCTCACTTATCTTTTTAAATAGTGTACTGTATTGCATCCTAATAGTGAATCATTGGTACTACAAAGTGTGGGTTGCCTCTACACTAATGAGGCAAGACATAATATAGAGCAGGTGCTCACACACTGGCTTGTTATGAAAACAGTCTACCTAACAATAAAAACAGCCACGTCCCCAACAAAAACAAGCCACAGATTCTGATTTAGAAACTGCTGTTCAAAAGTATTTGAGGTCAGCATTTATTAAAATCCAAACAGCTTCCCCCTTAGTTACCAGTAAAGCAAATATGAAATGTGTGCTACATTGTATATCTTGGTCTGATTTGGATTAGTCAGAAGGTATTCAGGGAAGAATGACCATTTGGGCCAGTCACTGACATATGGAATATTGCACTCAGGATACATTTGTTCTACCAGTACTGTCTACTCAACCCTGAACATGTTTTTGAAATAATCAAACAGTTGCTACGATCACCACATTGGCACCGTGGAAAATGTGCTGACTGTAAAGCATCCCGGAATAACATTTTCTGCACTGTAGGTGAAAACTTGGCCTGTTTTTCAGGGTTCAAGCAACCAGTTAAACTTTAGCATCTAGGAGAAATCTACTACATGGGAGAGAGGTAACATATTTGACACACCATCAGCCTTCCCATGTCAATATACTGATTTTTAATCCATGATTAACTCATAATGACAAAAGTCGGAATTAACCTAATTTAAAAGTGTGAATAGTTATTTATATCATTGATTTGTACAATTCAATTGAAAAAATGAAAAACACATTCTTAATAACATCAAGGTTTATGCCTCTCTTACTACAGTGAATTAAATGTCAAAAAAAGACTAACTATGGAAACTGTTACGTGAACGAACACAGTTGCAAGTCCCTCTTCAAATTCGCTCTTCAGAACTTCGAGCCACGTATCTCACTGCAGCCCCACCTGCAGCCCCACCGCCTAAGACTATTCCGCCTTACCTCACTGTGGACATCTTGCCAATTCATAGAAGCTTTTCCTGACCTCCGGACATTAGGTACCTCCAATATATGATCTCACAACACCTGTACTTCACTTTTACAGCACTTTTCACAAATTTAACTGAATAACTGTCTGTTTAATTCTGTACTTAATGTCTTTCTCCTCCCTAGATGAGAGGCTCCCTGAAGGCAGGGATAGCCCTTCCTGTCTTCACTGGGTATCAAACACTCTGGGCAAAGGGCCCTCGGTGCACAGGTCCTCACATAGGTTGTTGGATGGCTGTTACCTGTGAACCGAGCCAGGCTTACAAAAAGGACAGACATTAACAGAATAGAAGCTTATCTACGTTCTCACCTCAAAACAGCTAATCAACAGTGTGCCAAATTTTTAAATATATTTTTTAAAAAGAATTATTTCGAAACAACTAAAGCTTCATCCCATCTCTTCTCGCTCCTTTCCAGGAGTGACCTCTCGCTTCAGCTGGTGTGTATTGACCCCATATTTTATAGCAAATGATTTCCTTAACTCAGTGGACACCTATGTATTCATTAGGCATGCAGATCATGGTTCTGCTTAATTGAAACTTACATATTTAAGTTATATACATAATAAATGGTATACTATATGTATTCATTTGCAGTTATTATATTTTTGAGATATATCTATGTTGGATACATATAAATCCAGGTTATTGTTTTATGTGCAGGTGTTACTCGTTCTTCAGAGTCATATTGTATCCACTATTTTTCATGTTAACCGCTTTATTCAGGTATAAATGCACATATTCAAAGTCTACAATTTGCTAAGTTGTGGCATATGTGAAACCATAACCACAAGCAAGATTTTAAACATAGCTGTCACCGCCAAAACTTTCTTCTGCTCCTTTATAATTTCCTCCCTCTCTCCCATTTCCATCCCTATCCCTTCTACCTAGACAATCACTGATACATTCTCTGTCAAAAGTTACTTTACAATTTCTAGAATTTTATATAAATGGAAGCATATCTTCTTTCATTCCACATAATTATCTTGAGATCCATACATGTTGTTTGTATCTTAGTTCACACATTATAATTGCTGAGTAGGATTCCATTACAGGCTTGTACCACAATTTGTTTATCCATTCTCCTGTTGATGGACATTAGACTGATTTCCAATTTGGGCTCTTATAGAAAAAGCTGCTATAAACATGCACTTGCAAATCTTTGCATAGACATATGGTAGTGTATGTTTAACTTTTTAAGAACTGGCAAACTGCTTTCTAAGTGATTTTACTATTTCACTTTCCCAGCAGCAGTGTATGACAGTTCAAGTTGTCGCACATCCTTACAAAGACACTGCATGATTAGTCTTTTTAATTTTAGCTACTTGAATAGTATATCACATTGTGATACTGATTTGCATATCCCTAATGACAAAAATTTTGAATTTATTTTCATGTGCTTATTTGCCATTTTTATATCTTATTTTTTTTAAGTCTTCAAATATTTTGTCCACTTTAAAATTGGTTTATTTCTTTTATTATTATTTCTTATTATCAAGAGTTCCAAATATGTTCTAGATACAAGTCCATTGTCAGATATATAATTTGCAAAGATTATCTTCCAATATATGGCTGGCAGCGATAACAATTCCTTTCAAATTTTTTTTTACTTTTGATGAATTCCCAATTTATTGATTTGTTTCATGGATTTCACTTTTTGTGTTGTATCTAAGTTCACAAAGATTTTTCTCTTATGTTTCCTTCTAGAAGTTTTAGAGTTTTATGTTTTATATTCAGACTATATTCCACTTTAAATTAATTTTGTTATAGAGTGAGAGTCACAGACTGACGATATTTTGGTATACAGATTTCTAAATGTTCTAGCACCATTTATTGAAAAGACTATTGATTCTCCAAAGAGCTGCCTTTGCACATTTGTCAAAATCACTTAACCATAAACCATATATGTGTTGGTCTATCTCTAGACTTTGTTTTCCTACTCTGATCCACTTGCCCATATTGATATCAATACTGCATTGTCTTCATTACTGTCTGTACCTTTATAATGACTTGAAGTCACAAATTGTTAGTCCTCTAACATTGCTCTATCTTTTCAAAGTTATTTTGGTTCTTCTGGATCCTTGGAATTTCAGCATGAGTTTTAGAATACGTTATTTTTACATAATTTTGCTTATTTTTACCAAAAATCCTACTGGAATTTTTATTGGGATTGTGTAGAATCAATCTCCTGAACTGTTGACAGATTTAGTAAATAAAAACACAGAAAGGGATACACTTATTCTAAAACTTTTAATTGTTGCATTAAGTTTAAACTTAAGTGGGTGTCCTGCATTTTATCTGGCAACTCTAATTTGAGAATTAACATCTTAATAATACTGAGTATTTTGACCCAGAGTTTATTTACTTAGATCTTCTTTGATTTCTCTCAGTAAATTTTTGCAGTTTTTAGTGTACAGATCCTGCACATTTTTTGTCATTGTTTTTCTCTAACTAAATGATATGTTTTGATGCTATTACAAATGATATTCATTTTTAAATATCAATTTCTGATTTTTCATTGCTAGTACATTTTTTTTTTTATATCCTACAACCTTGCTCAACTCACTTGTTAGATTCTATGTAGATTCCATCACACTTTCTTCATAGACAATCACATTTTATCCAAATTAATTCTTTTCCCAATCTGGATATCTTTCTTTTTTTTTTCTTGCCTAACTACACTGGCTAGATCCTCCAATACAATGTTAAATAGAAGTGGTGAGAGCACACATAGTATCTTATTCTTGATCTTGAGAAAAATGTATTCATATTCATCAGTTCTTTACCATTTAATTTTTGTTTGCTATAGGTTTCATGTAGATGCTCATTATCAAATTGAGGAATTTTCCTCTATTCCTAGTTTACTGAAAGTTTTATAAAAATGGATATGATTTTCAAATATCTTTTCTATAGTGATTGAGGTGATCACATGGCTTTGCTCTAATGATTTATTATGATTACACAGATTGATTTCTGAATAGAAAGCCACCTTTGCATTCCAGGGATAAATCCTAGTTGGTAGGACGTACTCTCATTTTTATATTTGGTTGAATTCAATTTGGTGAACTGTATTTAGCCTTTTGTATCTATGTTCATGAAAAATATGGTTCTGTTTTTTTCTCCCTTATGATATTTTCATCTGAAAATTTGGTATCAGGCTGATACTGACCACATAGAATGAGACAGGAATTACTACCATCTCTTCAGTTTTCAATGAGAGTTGTGTAGAACTGGTATTATTTCTTCCTTACATATTTGGTAGATTTCAACAATGAAGCTAGAGGACCTGGAGATATTTTTGTGGGAAGATTTCTAAATACAAAATAAAATTTTAAATAGCAGATTATTCAGGTTATCTATTTCTTCTTAACTGAGCTTTGGTAGTTTGTGTCCTTCAAGGAATTTATCCATTTCATTTATATTGTCCAACTTATTTGGCATAAAATTGTTCAAAATATTTCCTTAGTATCATTTTATACCTGTAGACTTGTTAGCAATTAAACCACTCTGATGCCTGCTATACTAATATTTTTTTTTAATTTTTCCTTTTAAGTCTGGCTAGAGATTTACAAGTTTATCAAACTTTTCAAAGAACCTGCTTCTGTTTCCACTAATTTTTTTCTATTGTTTTTGTTTTCCATTTCACTGACTTCCATTCTGACCATTATTATGTCATTTCTTTTGCTTACACTGGGTTTACTTTGCCTTTTCTTCCTAGTTTCTTAAACTGAAAACTGAGGCAATTAATTTGAGGTATTTCTCTTTTCTGATATGTGTGGAGTGCTGGGAATTTCCTCTCTAAGTCTGACTTTAGAGGTATTCCACACATTTTTGTTTGTTGTGTGTTTCACAGTTCCTGTTTAAAACATTTAAAAATGTCCTTAAGAAGTTGGTCTTTGACACACGGAATATATAGACATGTATTTAGTTTCTCAATATTTGGGGAATTTTCCAGATTTCTTTCTGTTATTGATTTCTAATTTAATTATATTATTGCCAGAAACATACTTATTAACTTATTTTAATTAACTTACTAATTAATTTATGCCTGGAATTCTTTTGAATTCATTGAGATTTATGTACCACAATATGGACTACCTTGGTAAATGATCCTTGTGCACTTGAAAAAAAACTGTATATTCTGTTGTTTTTGAGTGAAATGTCCTATAAATGTCAATTAGGTCCAGTTGAATGACAGTGTTGTCCAAGTCTTCTATGCCCTTCTGGACTTTCTGTCTACTCATTCTATCCATTAGAATACTGAAAATTCTGATTGTAATGTAGATTTGTTTGTTTCTCCTTGGAGTTCCCGTAGTTTCTGATTCATATATTTTGATGCTTTTTTATTAGGTGCATATTTATGGTCATAACTCCCTTCTGATCCCCATATTATAATGAAATGAACTTCTTTATCCTTAGTAATATTACTGGCTCCAAAACCTACTTTTTCTGATATAGTCATTCCAATTTTCTTTTGATTAGCGTTAGCATGGTATAACTTTTTCCATTCTTTTAATTTTAAGCCTTTAAAGTAGGTTTCTAGTATGAAGCATATAATTAAGTGTTGTCTTAATCTATAATCTGATAGTCTCTCTAATTGGGGAGTTTTAAATTACCTATATTCAATGTCACTGTTGATATGGTTAAATGTAAGTCTATGATCATGCTATTTGTTTTCTTTGTCCCATTCATTCTTTGTTCCCTTTTAATGTATTTTTAGGCCTTTTTCTGGATCGACTGACTACTTTTTATGATTGTATTAGGTTGGCCAAAAAGTTTTTTCAGTTCTGTAACATTCAGAAAAACCTGAACGAACTTTTTGGCCAATCCAATACTTTACTTTCTTCATTGGCTCGTTAGCACTGCTTGATTATTTCAGAGACCGCTTTAGGATTTATAGCATTTTCCTTCAACTTATCACAGTCCACATGCAAGTTATTCTATATAATTCTGCATATAGCATAGGAATCTTACAACACATGTATATTCATGTATATTCTCATGGACTCTATGCAATTGGTACACATTTTACTTTCACATATTTACTAATTATACTACATTTTTATTATTTCTGTTTAAACATTCAATGATTTTTGAAGAGGTTTTAATAAGAAAAAATTTATTGAGTATTTACCCTTATGGCTACCATTTTCCTTGCCCTTCATTTATTTTGAGTATATTTTTTTCTGGTGTTTTTTTCCTTCATGCTGACGTACATATTTGTCATGCCTTTTAGTGATGGGCCAAGTATTGGTTTCTTTTAGCTTTTGTATGTCTGAAATAAAAGGCCTTCTTTTGCCCCCATTTTTTTTTTACATACTATACAGTTAGATTCATCAATAACATTGTCCCTAGTTATATTTAAATCATGACAATTGATTTGAAAGAGAACCCAGAGACAAGTTTATTTTTTTTCCAAATATATATATATATATTTTAACATCTTTATTGGAGTATAATTACTTTACAATGTTGTGTTCACTTCTGCTGTATAACAAAGTGAATCAGCTATGTCTATACATATATCCCCATATTCCCTCCCTCTTGTGTCTCCCTCCCACCTTCCCTATCCCACCCCTCTAGGTGGTCACAAAGCACCAAGCTGATTTTTTTTTTTTTGGCTCGCTTATGTGTGTGTGTGTGTGTGTGTGTGTGTGTGTGTGTGTGTGTGTTTAACATCTTTATTGGAGTATAATTGCTGTACAATGGTGTGTTAGTTTCTGCTTTATAACAAAGTGAATCAGCTATACATATACATATATCCCCATATCTCCTCCCTCCTGCATCTCCCTCCCACCCTCCCTAGCCCACCACTCTAGGTGGTCACAAAGCACAGAGCTGATTTCCCTGTGCCCTCATTTTGTTGTTGTTGTTGTTGTTGTTGTTTTTATTGTGGTACAGGGGCCTCTCACTGTTGTGGCCTCTCCCGTTGCGGAGCACAGGCTCCAGACGCACAGGCTCAGCGGCCATGGCTCACAGGCCCAGCCGCTCCGCAGCACGTGGGATCCTCCCAGCCCGGGGCACGAACCTGTGTCCCCTGCATCGGCAGGCGGACTCTCAACCACTGCGCCACGAGGGAAGCCCCCTATGTGCCCTCATTTTTAAAATACCTTTTTGCTGGGTATAGAAGTCTAGGTTGATTCCTTTTTTCTTCCCTTTGTCACTTTAAAGACCTTATTGTACTGTCTTCTACTTTGCATTGTTTTAAATGAGAAAAATGCTGTCATCCTTATCTTAGTTTCACTGTATTTAATGTTTCTTTCTTTCCTCTGGCTGCTTTTTCTTCTGTTCCATTATGAAAAGTTTCTATTGCTGTGTCTTGAAGTTCATGAATTCTTTTTCCTGTCATGTCTATCTACCATTAATACCATTCAGTGTATTTTTCATCTCATTAACCATAGTTTTCATCTCTAGAAGTTAGTCTGGGTCTTTTAAATTTCTTTGATATCTCTACTTAACTATTCAAGTATCTAAAATACACTTCTAATAGCTGTTTTAACATCCATTTCTGCTACTTCTAACATCTATGTCAGTTCTGAATCAGTTTTGATTGATTGATTTTTGTCCTTATTAAGGGTCATATTTTTCTACTTCTTTCCTCACCTTGTAATTTGTGATGAGATGCCAGACACTGTGAATTCCACCTTGTTGGGTGCTGGTTATTTTTGTATTTCTATATATGTTCTTGAGCTTTGTTCTGGGACACAGTTAAGTTACCTGAAACAGTTTCAGCCTTTTGGGTCTTGCTTTCAAAATGTATTAGGCAATACCAAATTGTTGATAAATCTAGAGTTAATTATTCTTCAATACTCAGGTAAGTTCCTCTTGAGTCCTACAACCAACGTCTCATAATTCATGAGATTTTTCCAGTCTGGCTGGGGTAAACAGGTGTTATCCCTGAATGTGTGTGAGTACCAAGCACACTTCCTTCTAATCCTTTTAGTGATTCTTTACCCAGCCTCAGGTCTTTTCTCCACAAGTATATACTCATCAGGACTCAGCTGATTACAGGAGGGAAACTCTCTGAAAATCTCCAGAATTCTCTCTCCATGCTGCTCTTTCGTCTCCAGTATTCTGTCCTACAAACTCTAGGCACCTCAGTCTCCCCATAATCCCAGCTTGGTTTCCTCAACTCAGCAAGTCCACTGGTGTATGACTGCATTCATATGCCTCCACTGTGCACTCAAAACTCTTGTCAGTGTAGAAATATGGGCAATATTATGGCTCATCTCTTTTACTGCCCATCTCTCAAGGTTCACTGAACATTCATGTCTAACGGCCATTGCCCTGAAAACTATTGTTTCACATATCTTAAGGCAGGAGCTAAATCTTGTCTCTGTCACTCCATCTTAAACAGAAGTGGTAATCCCCACTGGGTAAGCCTCCTGTTTCTCCAAATGAGAACATGGTTTATTTTCACTATTAAAAATGGTGCTGCAATCAACATGCCTATATGTCTCTTTCTGGCTCCTGTTTCTAGGGTATATGACTAGGAATTGAATTTTAGGATCACAAGGTACATACATCTTTAGTCTACTGAAAAATTATTCTCAAAGTCAGCTGTACCAATCCATATTGCCACCAGTAATTTAAGGAAATTAGTGTTCCCCCATATCTTCATCAGCAATCCATCAACAGTAGCAGTCTTAGTAGTTTATACTAATCTGCAATTTGCATTGTCCAGATTATCAGTTTAATATATATTGGGATTTCTTCCTCCGAAATTTGCCTGTTCCAAACCTTAGCGCATTTTTATTTGAAGTATAGTTAATTTACAGGGTTATGTTAGTTTCAGGTGTACAGCAAAGTGATTTAGTTCTATATCTACCTATCCATTCTTTTTCAGATTATTTTCCATTATAGGTTATTACAAGATATTGAATATAGTTCCCTGTGCTTTATAGTATATCCTTGTTGTTTATCTATTTTATATAGTGTGTATATGTTAATCCCAAACTCACAATTTATCTCTCCCTCCCCCACCCCCACTATCCCCTTTGGTAACCATAAGTTTGTCTTCTGTCTATAAGTCTATTTCTGTTTTGTAAATAAGTTCTTTGTATCATTTTTTTGGATTCCACATATAAGTGATATCATGATATTTGTCTTTCTCTGTCTGACTTACTTCACTTAGTATGATCATCTCTAGGTCCATTAATGTTGCTGCACATGGCATTATTTCATCCTTTTTATGGCTGAGTAATAGTCCAGTGTGTGTGTGTGTGTGTGTGTGTGTGTGTGTGTGTGTGCGCGCGCGCGCACGTGTATACATACATATATATATATATATATATATATATATGTATACACACCACATCTTCTTTATCCATTCAGCCTTCAATGGACATTTAGGTTGTTTCCATGTCTTGGCTATTGTAAACAGTGCTGCTATGAACACAGAGGCACATGCTATCTTTTTGAATTAGAGTTTTCTCTGGATATATGCCCAGGAGTCAGATTGCTGGATCTTATAGTAACTCTATTTTTAGTTTTTTAAGGAACCTCCATACCATTCTCCACAGTGGCTGCACCAATTTACATTCCTACCAACAGTGTAGGAGGGTTCTTTTTTCCTAAGGATGATTCTTAAAGTATTCATTGCTTCCATGATTATTTGGAGTTTTTAATCTAAAATGAGTGCTAATCCATTGTGAGTTATGTTTTTCAAATATCTTATCTTCCCCAGTACCTGAGGCTTTTCTTCTCACTTCGTTATTGAATTGTAGTTTTTGTCACTCAGAAGTTTTAAATTTTAAAATAGTTGAATACATCATTTTCTCCTTTATCATCTATGTGTGTTTGTCTTGTGTAGGAAATCCTTCTCTAATTCAAGACTTGAAGGCTCTCTTCTAAGATTTCTCTAAAATGTTTACTTTTATAAATAATGCTCCAGTGAACATTACGGTGCGTATATCTATCCAAATTAATGTTTTTTGTTTAACAGATGAATAGGTAAAGAAGATGTGATACACACACACACGCACACACACGCACACACACACAATGGACTATTGCTCACCCATAAAAAAGAATGAAATCTTACCATCTGTGACAACATAGATGGACCTGGAGGGTAATATGCTAAGTGAAATAAGTCAGAGATAGACAAATACTTTCATGTGGAATCTAAAAAACAAGACAAAAAAATAAATATAACAAAACAGAAACAGATTCACAAAGAACAATCTAGTGGTTGTCAGAGGGGATGGCGTGGAGGAATGGGCCAAAGAGGTAAAAGGGACTAAGAGGTACAAAGTACCAGTTATAAAATAAATAAGTCACAGGGATGTAATATACAGTACAGGGAATATAGTCAATAATATTATAACAACTTTGTATAGTGCATGATCTATAAAAATATTGAATCACTATGTTGTACACCTGAAACTAATATAATATTGTAAGTCAACTAAATTCTTAAAATTTTAAAATAAAACAGTAAATGTTTACTTTTAGCATTAGGTCTTTAATCCGTCTCCAACTAATTTTTGATATGTGGAAGATCTAAATTATCTTTTTCCATAAGGATAGCCAGTAGTCCCAGCATCATTTACTCAAGCACTTTTCCATGGCTATGTGATGTCTCTCATTTATATGTAGAAACATTCTTAGCTCTTTTGTTCAGTTAGTCTATTTGACTATTCCTGCACTAATATACCACTGTTTTAACTGCTAAAGGTTTAAAATAAAGTTCCATTACTGGAAAAGCAAATCTTGACTATTTGGGGAATTTTGACTTCTATGAGAATTTCAGATTCATTTTGCCACATTCTATGAACAACTTGTTTGGATTTTTATTGAAACAACATTGAAATTATGGATTAATCCTTGATTTCTCTCATTCACAAATATTATATACATTTCTTGTTTCTTTAGCTCTTCTTTTATGTCTTTCAATAAAGTTTTACAATTTCTTTCCATGAAGGTCTTATAAAACTTTTGCTTGATTTATTAATAGTCTTCAATTATTTGTTTCAGGTATAGAGGAGTGCTGCTGTTTTTTATATGTTGGTCTAATATCCAGCAACCTTACTTTTCTCTAATTAGTTCAAATAGCTTGTCTCTATATTTTTTTAATTTTAAGAAAACTTGTCATCTTATAATGAACAGTTTTGATTATTTGTTTTGGATTCTTATAATTTTTTATTTTTCATGTCTCACTACCATGGCCAGAATCTTGAGTCAGTGGTAAGTAAAAGGAGTGATAATGGGCTTCAATTTCTCCCAATTTCAAAGAAAAATTGTCTTGCCTTTTAGTTGTGTTATTTGCTATAGATGTTTAGTGGATCCTCTTTATTACATACCTAGTGTTTTTCCTTTTTATTCATGAATGGGTGTTAAATTTAACAAGTGCTTTTTCTGGATGGTTAATAGGATGATCATATGTTGTCATTTCAAATAGTATTTTATTGTGATGAATTATTGGTATTTCTAATACCAAGCCAACCTTGCATTCCTGAGATAAACCCTACATGGTCATTATATCTTTCCATTTTTTACATATAACTATGTCTAACTATGCCTTATATTTTTAATTGGAATTGTATCATGCACAGTATTTATTACCTGAGAGCTTCCATGCCATGGGAAAGTTTTTTGTGTCTAACTACATAACTGAAATATTTATATTTTATGAGTAGCATGCTTTTCAATACCCAGTGTTAAATATTTTTCTCTCTTAAATAATACGGTATTTATCAGGTAATGAATATTTATACTAATCAATACCAATGTCTCACCCAGATATTCTTGAACCACTTTTTCCAATTTTGTGGGCTTTAGGGGCTTCTACATCAAACAGCTGACACAACTTCTATATCTGCACATGACCCCATCCCTTGACCAATGACTGACAGTTGCAGAGTATGAAAGCCCAGCTCCCCAGCCTCAGATCAGGACAATCCTGAGGACTATTCATATGCCAGAGTTCCCAAGGCACCCTCTCGCAGGACTTCACCTGTGGTCATGCTCCCTCCACTGTCCTACTTCTCCTATTCTCCTGTCCATCACCCAAGGAACAATTCCTTAGTAAACCACATGTACATGAATCCCTAATCTCAGGGTCTGCTTCTGGAACCCAACCTCAAAGAATATCTTATAAATAAGATTGTACCTTCTTGGAAAAGTACATTTTAAGGCTTTTGACTTATTTCCCCCTATCGAAGTTGGTAAATTCTTATTTCTATCAGGAATATGAGTTACTGTTTCTCCTCATCCTCACTAACATCAGAGATATATATATGCATGTATATATGCACACACACACACATACATTTTAATCTTTCCCAACTGAAAAACGAAAATGGTACTTCATTGTTATTTATATTTCTTTATTTGATCACTGAGGTTGAACGTAATTTGTACATTTTTACTTCCACGTATAGTGAAACTCTCACCTACTGCATGAATCTACTCCACACAACTAGTCACACATCTACTGTTAATAGCCAAGTGGTGAGGGAGCTCACTGCCTTTTGGTATAGTTTAACTCAGTGTGCAAATCTTACTATTATCACCCCCTGCCTATCAATGGGGAGTGATGGCTAATTAGGTTTTAATCTGCATTTTGAAAGTAACACAAAATTAGTCTAATCTAACTGTCACACAATGACTCCTCAGGTATATGGAGAAACAGATCACTTTCCCCAGTCTCTGTGTTTCGCTCCCTCAAGTTTTCTTACCTCCAGGCCAAAACATTCTTATATCCTTCAATTTTCCTCACAAGACTTGGTTAGGAATTCAATTAACATCTCTTCAAGATCTAGTCAGCCAGGTGCCAAAAAGGATGCTTTCTCAAAAAGTCAAAGCAAAAATGGCAAAGGACACTTTCCCTTAGTATAAGGAAAATTCATTGCCTTAGTAAGTATTAAAGATTTTCTTTGAAATATCTTACTTAAAAGTTCTCGGGCTTTCCTGGTGGCGCAGTGGTTGAGGGTCCGCCTGCCGATGCAGGGGACACGGGTTCGTGCCCCGATTCGGGAGGATCCCACATGCCGCGGAGCGGCTGGGCCCGTGAGCCATGGCTGCTGAGCCTGCATGTCCGGAGCCTGTGCTCTGCAACGGGAGAGGCCACAACGGTGAGAGGCCCGTGTACCCACCAAAAAAAAAAAAAAAAAAATTCTCAGATTTCTCTAAATTGATTTTCTGTATCCTATAAATACAGATACAGTTTCTATTCCCACCATTTCTGACAATTAATATACTTTTCCAATTTTATTTAAGAATGCTGGAGAAGGGCATTCAGTTCAAACATACAATTCCAGTGGCAGTGATGTCCAAAGACAGCCTATTGCAGATAAAATCACATTGAATATAGGTCCCAGAGAACCTTTTTGTAATCAATATTAAAATGAAATTTAGTTCTGTGTATTATTTATTCATAAAAATATTATAATGAGATTTATTTTTGTCAATGTTATATGTACAGCAACAGACTAAATATTTATTCATATTTCTCTATTTATATCCTTAATATTTACAGGTTTATTTTGCTCATCATCTTAATATACTTTAAAAAATATTTTAAACTTTTAAAAATATTCTAAACATAGAATAGTCCACTCAATACCAAAAAAAACAAAGTCAGGGGACTGACACACCCAACTTCTAGACTTACTATAAAGCTACAGTTATCAAGATGGTGTGGTGTTGGTGAAATAATAAACAAACAGATCAATGGAACAGAATAAAGAGTCCATAAATATATCAACTGATATACATCAACTGATCTTTGGTAAGGGAACAAAGGTAATGCAATAGAGCAAAGACAGTCTCTTCAACAACTGGTGATGGAACAAATGGAAATCCACATTTGTAAAAAAAAAAAAAAAAAAGGAAAGAAAATGAACCTAGACACAGACTTGGTACCCTCCACGAAAATGAACTCAAAATGGATCACAAATCTAAATGTAGGATGCAAAACAATAAAACTCCTGGAAGATAACAGAGGAAAAAAACTAGATGAACTTGGGTGCAGTGGTGACTTTATACATAAAATATCAAAGGCATAATCCATGAAAGAAAGAATTAATAAGCTGGGCTTCATTAAAATTAAAATTTTTTGATTGCAAAAGACACGTCCAACAAAGAACTATTATCTAAAATATACAAAGACCATTTAAGACTCAATAACAAGAAAATGAACAAGCCAATGAAAATACGTGCCAAAGACCTTAACAGACACCACACCAAAGAAGATATACAGATGGTAAATAAGCATATGAAAAGATGCTCCAAATCATATGTCATCAGGGAAATGCAAATTAAAACAACCCACTACACACCTATTAGAATAGGCAAATCCAGAACACTGTCAACACCAAATGCTGGTGAGGATGTAGAACAACAGGAACTCTTATTCATTACTGGTGGGAATACAAAATAGTAGAGCCACTTTGGAAAAAAGTTTGGCAGTTTCTTACAAAACTAAACATACTCCTATCTTCCAATCTAGCCACTGAAATCCTTGGTATTTACCCAGGGGATTAAACCTGCACAGGGATGTTTACAGTAGCTTTACTCATAATTGCCAAAAACTGGACTGAACCAAGGTGTCCTTTAGTAGGTGAAATTAGCTGGAGTACAGTCAGTCAATGGAATACTATTCGGCACTAAAAAGCACTGGGCTAACAAGCCATGAAAAGACATGAAGGAACCTTAAATACTTATTGCCAAGTCAAAGAATCCCATCTGAAAAGACCACATTTTGTACGATTCCAACTATATAACATTATGGAAAAGGCAAAACTATGGAGACCATAGAAAGGTTATTTAGGGGGAAAGTTAGGGGAGTTGGGGGAAAGGAGGATTTTAACAGGTAGAGCACAGAGAAATTTTAGGGCATTAAACTATTCTGTTTGATACTATGATGGTGGATATGCATCATTACATATTTGTGCAAACCCATGTGTAACACCAATGTGAATATAACAGCACCAAGAGTAAACCCTAATGTAAACTATGGACTTTGGGTGATGACAACGGGTCAGTGTAGGTTCATCAATTGTAACAAATGTACCACTCTGATGGGGGATGTCGATAATGGAGGAGGCTATGTGGGGATGGGGGAATATGGGCAATGTCTGTACCTTCTGCTCAATTTTGCTGTGAACCTAAAACTGCTGTAAAAAATAAAGTTTATTTACTTAAAAATATTCAGAGGACCTCGCAATGGAAGAGATACAAAGCTGACCTAAGGTCCCAGTGTCCTGTTTTCACATCTAACTTGGGCTCAGTTCCCATTCTTGCAGATCTTCTGATCAACCTCTCTAAGGGACATCTAAAGTTTCTAAGGAGTAAAAAAATGTAGAATATTTCAGTTCTTCACACAAACAAAATGTATATATATACACACACACACATGCAGCTTATTATATGAATATTTAATATTGTTTCTAACTGACCCATACATCAGAGGCCCCATCAGCATAACAGGGGAGTCCTCTGCCTCTCTAGGCAAAGCAGGACTGCCCAACTACATTTTACAACCACTGAGCAGGGTGATTCTCATGATTCTCCAAGATTTACATTCCCTAGTATCCTTCAGGAAACAAGAATAAGGCTCAACAATTCGGTAAAACATCACTTTGGTTTTTGTTTTGTCTGTTTTCTGCAAGAAAAGCCTTGAAGAAGAGCATAGCACTGAAAGGTGTTTGCACTGGAGACTGGCTGTAGGGCAAGGTTGTTTTTGGTGCAGCTAAGAGCAGGCTAAAGAGAATGCAGCTCGAGCTCAGGGCTCTTTGATTGCATGATTTAGAGATATGAAAGTATCTGGCTTTCTAGTATCATTAGTTAGCAGAAACATGCAAAGCAGCTGCGAAGAAAGGTCTCTTTCTTTCTTCTCCACATGCTCTCTGACATTTCCACTACTTAGAGTTTTCTCGCTCACAAGGTTGCCCTTTTCTTTCTGTTGCCATCCTTCCCTGTCATTCTTTGGGTGTACTGGTCAGCGGCGCTTCAAGGACATCCCTTCCTTCCTTTGCTAGTGCCATTCCCCATTGTTTTCCTATACCTTTGGATCTATTTCTTCATGCTTTCTTCCTTTCTTCTCCATGTGGAACCCATATCATTTGATCTACTGACAGCTTTCTTTCTTCCTTTGATACCCTCTTACTTCACCATTTTTCCTATCTTTACTCTGAGCTACAGAGACAAAGTATCTCCTACAGAGAAGCTTAGTTCTAAAATTCATTTAAACATTCACTAAGTGCCTACTAAGTTCTGGCAGTGTTCTGGGTGTTAGGAATACAGGAATGCACAGAGCCCTTTGGGAATTCAAATAGTTCCAGGCCAGTATGATAACTACCATCTACAAAGCACTATGAAAAGTAAAAGAGAGTAAATCAATGTTTACAATTATGAATGATTTGTGAAAGGCTTCCCCAAAGAGAGCAATTGGGCTTGGTCTGGAAGAATAAATAAAAGGCTGCCAGAGAATAGAAATAGGTAAGTCTAGCACAGTCAGGGACAATGTAATAGGGAAGAACAAATCTGACTTCATATTAGATCTTCTTCTTTTACTTCAACCTTTGTATTCTATTGCATTTGCTTTAAGTTAAGAATGTTGCCTACAGCCTGAAATAAACAGGAGAGCCCATTCTCAAGGCTCTGACCTTTAAGGGTATAACACTTTTCCATTAATATAGAGATAAAAAGTTGCAGAACAGAGAATAACATTTGTCTTGTTGAAGGTTTACAGGAACATTGTGACCTGATCTACCTGGACAGATGCAAGAACGAAGGATTCCGACACCAAGAGGTTTGCAGCAACCAACCACAGCCCTCCCTCACCTTGCCTTTAAAAGTGCTTTGCTGAAACTCTGGAGAGTTTAGGGTTTGTGGGGGGGCATAAGCAACCTGTTACCCTTGCATGGCCCTGCAATAAAACCTTCCTCTGCTCCAAACACAAACGTTTTGGTACTGTTTGGCCTCGCTGTACATCAGACACACAAACTTGCATTTGGAACAACAAGGCATGTAGGCATTTAAGAGAGAGCATCATATGGAGGAATAGATCTGTTCCATTTGTTCGTTTAGGGGTTCTGACCAGAACTGAGGTTGGGGGTGGCTGGTGAAGAATACTGCATATTTCAAGAGCTGGATCATAAAATGTGGAACCATCTAAGAAGTTTAAGCCAAACAGCACACAATCAGGTCAATGTTCTAGAAGTGTAACTGTCAACTATACATTAGATAGATCAGATAGCAGGTGACATCAGGAGAAAATGCCATTCAAAGATTCTTATAATAGCTCAGCAAAGGAAAATGAAGACCTCAAGTAAGGCAGTGAGAGTTAAGACTGAGGATGAGAGAGATGTGAGATACAATTTTAAGTATCATGACATAAATAGGGGCTTGAATACAAGGAGAGGAAGGACTCTAAGAGGAACACCTGGTTTCTGTCCTGGGCTCTTTAGTTTCATGGTGAAGGCATCCACTAAGGTAAAATTCTGGAACAATGTGACAATTGGGAATAGAAAAAGTTTAATTTTAGATGTACTGAATTTGGGATGCCTATGGATGTTCACATCTATGAAATAGCTGGAAAGAGGTCTGAAAGCTCAGGAGAGAGTTTGGGACTAGAAATAGAGATTTGTGAGTCACTAGCACATCCGGTAAACAGTATATAAATGATGGGAATAGATTAAATTACCCCGGGGAACATATATAGAGAAGGATCAGGGTGAGACATGGGACGTGGGGGAAAGCATATATTTAGGAAATGTGAGTTAGACCTAAGAAAGGAGACAAGGAGAAAGTCAGACCTGGAGCAGAACCAGGTGAGAGTGGGATGGTTGATACAGAACTTATGTCAGGAAAGTCAAAATTGGCTATAGTGTGAAATCCTGAAGAGGGTCAGAGTGGACCAAGGACAGAGAGCAAATCTTTGACTATGACAAACAGTTAATCCTTGGCTTCCTTGTTCAGTATCAGCAAATTGCAGTCAGAGCCAGAAGGCACTGCATTAAGGAGGAAGACTAATCTTTTCAAAAAAATCTACGTGAGAGAAGAAAAGATAAAGAAAGGACCTGGGAATATGAGGAATTATCAGAGGAAGATGCCTTTTATTCATCTGTTTTTTCTGATAAGGATGGTGATGATGATAATAAGGATGTTTTTATTGTTTTTAGAATGGGAGATATTTTAGTATGTTTATAGGCTCAGGATATGGATTGTGCATCAAGGAGTAGATTTAAGATGTAGAAGAAAAAGAAAGATAAACATGAAGCTAGGCAGGAGGCAGGAAGAAGCAAAAAGGATGATCTAGTAATGTATCATTTCTGAGAATGAAGAAAATGAGTAAGAGTGGATAAGCTGCTGACAAAATCATAGGTATGGAGGATGGAAACAGAGATATGAGGTCTAAAAGCCTCAATGCCTCAATATTAAAAATGATAAATTTTTAATGATAAACTTGCATAGTTCCTCTTATGTGTCAGGTGCTATTTTAAGTGCTTTCAACCAACATCAACTTACTTGATCCTTGAAAACATCTCTATCAGATAGATGCCATTACTATCCCCATTTTACAGATGAAGACAGAGAGGCAAAGAGAAGTTAAATTATTTACCCAGGATCACAAAATAACTTGCAGAGGAAGGGCTTGAACACAGCCTAGATGTGTCCCTGCTCCTAACTTCTGTGCTATACTGCTGCTCTAAACAATAAGGTATCAAGTGGAAGGAGGTGGGGATCAGTAGGGGGATTTGGAAAAAAAATGCCAAGAAAATGATTTGGCACAGACCAATAAAGAACAAATAGAAAGAGAGAAGAATGGATTAAAGTCTTAAACATAAGTCCTGAAACTGTAAAAACTGCTAGAAGATAACAGAGAAAAACCTTTATCACATTGGTCTTGGCAATGATTTCATGAATATGACACCAAAAGCAAGTGCAACAAAAGCAAAAATAAACAACTGGGACTACATCAAACTAAGAAGCTTTTTGACCTCCCTGACAACTTTGAGGTCAAAACTATTACCAAGAGGGTATTTTACTCACACCAGTTTAAAAACATACTCTTAAGCCATGGATTAAGCCCAATATTATTATTATCCCTCTCTTTGATTGACCTTCTGTTTCTGAATATTAATTCTACCTCTCTTTGATTGTAGGATTTTAGTATCATTAAAGGGCTACATAGCAAATCCAAAGGTAGATTTAAAAGAAAAAAAAATCGTATAATTCCAAATCATTTCAGGGGATTAAAAAACAACACTAAGAAACTTCTGCACAGCAAAGGAAACAATAAACAGAATGAAAATGTTACCTACAGAATGAGAAAATATTCATAAACCATATACCTGGTAAGGGGTTAATATCCACAATATATAAAGAACTCCTACAACTCAACAGTAAAAAAAAAAAAAAAAGTAATAATAATGACCGGCTTAAAAATGGGCTAAGGGGCTTCCCTGGTGGCACAGTGGTTGAGAGTCCGCCTGCTGATTCAGGGGACATGGGTTCGTGCCCCGGTCTGGGAAGATCCCACATGCCGCGGAGCGGCTGGGCCCGTGAGCCATGGCCTCTGAGCCTGCGCGTCCGGAGCCTGTGCTCCGCAGCGGGAGAGGCCGCAACAGTGAGAGGCCCACGTACTGCAAAAAAAAAAA
Organism: Orcinus orca; assembly: GCF_937001465.1. Taxonomy (NCBI): domain Eukaryota; kingdom Metazoa; phylum Chordata; class Mammalia; order Artiodactyla; family Delphinidae; genus Orcinus; species Orcinus orca. Next base: position 20,184,207 of record NC_064571.1, read on the forward strand.
AAGGGCTAAGGACTTGAATAGACATTTCTTCAAACAAGCCACACAAATGACCAACAGGTATATGAAAAGGTGCTCAACATCACTAATCATCAGGGTAATGCAAATCAAAATCACAACGAGATATGACATCACACCTGTCAGAATAACTATTAACAAAAAAACAAAAGACAACAGCTGTTGTCAAAGATGTGAGGAAATTGGAATCTTTGTGCACTGTTGATGGGATTGCAAAATGCTGCAGTCACTATGGAAAACAGTATGGAGACTCCTCCAAAAGTTGAAAATAGAACTACCATATGACTCACCAGTCCCACTTCTGAGACTGAAGTTTTTTTATCCAAAAAAAACCTGAAATCAGGATCTCAAAGAGATGTTAGTTCTCCTCTATGTTCACTGCAGCACTATTCACATTAGCCAAGATGTAGAAACAACCTAAATGGCCATGGACAAATGAATGATAAAGAAAATACATACATACAATGGAATACTATTCATCCTTTAAAAAGAAGGAAATATGCAACAACATGGATGAACCTTGAGGACATTATGTTAAATAAAATAAGTCAGTCATAGCAAGATAAATACTGAATGATTCTACTTACAGGAGATATTTAAAATAGTCAAATTCATAGAGTCAAAATGTGAAATGGTGGTTGTCAGGGCAGAGGGAGGGGGAAAGGGGGCGTTACTAAATCAATGGGCATAAAGTTTCAGTTAAGCAAGATGAATAAACTCTAGAGATCTGCTATACAACACTATTTCTATAGTCAACAACAATTACTGTACATTTAAAAATTTAAGACAGCACATCTCATTTTGTGTTCTTACCACAATAAAATAAAATTAAGTTTTAAATGAAGCAAGTAGGTCTCAGAAAAAAAAAAAAGAAAGAAAAAAAAAAAAGAAGGGCATCACTGGAGCACAACTGCAGTTGATGACCATGAACTTGTGGTGAAGCCAACCTACATTGCTGTGTATCTCCTCAGAAGTGCTGGCCACATGGGTACAAGAAATAAGAAGGTAGAAGTACTGATAGGTGTTGGAATTGTGCTGTAAAGGTAAGGCACAAAAGTAGGGGAAGTAATGGACAGGAGGAAGATGGTGGGTCAGCAATTCAACTGAATTGCCAGAGAGAAGGTCAACAGGGAATAGGGAAGAAAGAGAAACCAGGAGCATGATGGAGTAAGAAGGTTAACAGCCTGGAGATACGGTTCAAGGGAGAAAAGCCTGGGCAATAAGAGTGAAGACACACTGCAAGTGTTGCAAATAAAGAAGGCTGTGATCAGAGTGAAATGCTATACTTAAGAATTCTGAAGGTGAGCGAGATCTAGTGTTGATAGTTATGTATTCACTGAAGACTGCTCCTTGTGTTCTACAACAGTAACCCAACTGTGTCCCAACGTTCTACAACTGTAGCAATGAACCTGAGGTTCAGGAGAAAGTCAAGTGAAAGGCTATATTGTTCAAGGTTTGAGGAACATCTAAGTAAAGCATACTGATAAAGGGGACAATGGAACTGAAATGCTCCTGAGTGTTCATTAGAGACATTCAGCCTCAACCGTGATGTCCAGGTAGAGTAGGGAAGAAAATAAATTTGGGAGAGTTCTGACAGACTGAAATTACGGTGGAATTAGAATGTCTGTAAGGGTTTTATAGAAAGGTTAAAAAATATAATTCCATCTTGTCAAACTATTCCTGTGTTTACTTTCTTTGACCAAATGGGCCTTAATCTCCTTGTACGGACAGAAAACTGCGCACAGTTTGGCTTCTCCATATCCTAATATTCTGAGGTTGTTGTGTAAGTACTAAATAAATACTTGCTGGGATGAACACATCACTGAATTTACCACTGAGAGCCTCCTTAGAAAAAGACCCTTTAGGCATCATCTCTTCTTGCAAATCAAAAAGGAAGCTCAGGGAGGACTAGACCTCATAGAAAGATGAGTTAGATACAGAATCAGACCATCTGAGGGCCAGAGACAATCACTGATTATCTCCTTTCTGCTATGAAAGGGTCCATACAAAACTTAACACAGCATTACACTGGCATAGGGTATATAACCCTTTAGGAAAAACAACATATTCTAGAAGTAGTCGTCTTCCCTTCCTTTCCCACAGTCATTGGACCTAAAGATTCCCCCAGGATCTTGAGAGCTATCCTTGGCTCCCTATGTGACTCAAACTAGCTCCTGGCTCCAGCCTGGGATGGCAAATCCCTAAGACTCAAATGAAAGACTTGAGACCTTGAATGACATCTATGTATTTAAAAATCCAGAATTTGCACATCATTTCTAACAAGAACAATGGAAATGGACATGATTGTTTCTCTCACTGGTAACTGCACCTGGCGAATTCTGCTACTCCACTTTCAATCATCATGGTTCAGAGCAGGCTAAGGCCACTCCTGTGCCATGTGACAAAGCCTGGCCAATTAGAGGGTCACAGCATGGGAGCCACAGCAATAGGCTCAAAAACAGCATTGTTCCTGGCTTAGCTAGGAACAATCAGAGATTGGCTGTGATTTTTTTCTTTTTTTTTGCGGTATGCTGGCCTCTCACTGCTGTGGCCTCTCCCGTTGCAGAGCACAGGCTCCGGATGCGCAGGCTCAGAGGCCATGGCTCACGGGGCCAGCTGCTCCGCAGCATGGGGCATCTTCCCGGACCGGGGCACGAACCCGTGTCCCCTGCATCGGCAGGCAGACTCTCAACCACTGCGTCACCAGGGAAGCCCTCGCTGTGCTATTGGTGGAGCTTTTACAGAAGAGGTGTTCACTTTCTGCTGGAGCTGCCAGAGGTGAGCAGGTAAAACACCACACAGAGCCTGAGAATGAAGGTAACAGATGAAAGCAAGCCCAAGAGATAGAAACAGACCAGGGTTCAGCCATGTCTAAAGCCATGCAACCCTTGGCCACTGTGGTTACAAAAACTAAAAAAATCCCTTTTTTGCATTAAAGAAAGATTTTTTGACTTATAAAGGCAAGAGTTTGTTTGGTGTGTCTGTGGTATGTGTGAAAGAGATGGTATTTTTTGAACGTGGAAGATCAGGAAATTAAACTTTAAAAAATAAAACTCCAATCTCAAAACTGTCTCACACACACAAAAAGGAATTTACGCACGCACATTATCAACTGGTCATCTGGCATTACTGCAAAAAGCAACTCATTGGCTCACACTCTTCCAAGAGACAGCAGAAAAGAGAAGTGAAAGTGAGAGGGAGACAGACAGATGATTTAACTTTTCTAATCCAGAAAAAAAAAAATACATTAAAACCAGCTCTAATGACCACCTCTGGGGAAAAAATGAATAGGAAGTAAAAAGAAAACAAACAAGTTAGTCAATATCAAAAGAAACAACCAAAAAGTAAACCCTTTCTACATCATACTCTTAGAACAGGCTATGCATATATAAAATGCAGATTCATTTTCCTAAAGCAACACCAGCATCTCTCAAAATCTCTCTCAGGACACCAATATCCCCACAAAACTGTTAGTCTTTTAAGCGCCAAAAGATTGGCAAAGTTAAAATAAGATGGAAATATGATCCACTGACAAGCAGTCAGCAGCAGAATTCTTTCTGTGATTTTGATGGGAAGGAACTCAACACAGGTATCCCCTGCTTTTTGAAAGTTCACTTTATGCCACCTCACTTTTATGAAAGACCTACATTAGTACCTGGTTTTGCTAAGAGAAAGAGATCTGAAAAGGATTTTCGCTTTTACAAACAAAGGCGAAAATCAAAAACAGCGCACTCAGCATGTGTTTTGTAGGGAGCCCTTACAGAGGGAGGGCATCCTGAGCAGCAAGGGCGGTTCCACCAAGCTCCTTCCTGGGAACTACGCTCCACGTCTCAGCATCAAGCCTTGAACTGTGTTTGTGAGCATCTGTGGCTTATCTCTATTGTGCATCCTGTCAGCAAGTTGTGTTCTAAGGTATTTGTTTCTTTGTTTTAAGGCGAAACCATTTCAGCTTACGAAAGGTTTCATAGGAATGCTCTACTTTTGGATAGCGGGGAAAACCTGTGTAAGAAATGTCACTGGAAGATTTTTGTATAAATAAATGCAAAACAATGATGGGAAACTTAAATATTTAAAGCTGAATCTTATGACACAGTTGCTGTTTTGCCCCCTGCAGCATGTCTTTCTTCATGAATGTGCCTAATAGACAGTCAACCGTGTCATTTGGGGTGATAACTGCATTCATGTCAGAAAAATTCCATCATAACACCCTTTTCAATGTCTTTTTCTAAGTTATGGTTAAACATTCCTCAAAATAACATTTATAAATATATTCTATTGACAAGCCTCTTTCACATAAATTGTCTCATTTTATGCAGTACATTCCCAAATAGTGTTCTGGTACAAACCAGAATACTAGGTTCAATGATCCAATATGAGTCAACTTAAATTAAAATTGCACAGGAAAAATTCAAATGATCATATTCATTGATGGTAGAATTTTATGATGATTTGCTTCTTTTAAACAATAAAAGCCTCGGTTATTGCATTCATTTTTTTTATGCTGAAGTTTTGAACTTATACACCAACAGAAATATGTCCCACATCTCTTAAAGCAATACAAATACACTAGAGGAGAACAGAGAAGGAGAAGGAGATAAAACAACACATTGCATTCAGTCCTTGTGCTTAGAGCAAAACAAAATGGTGAAACTGATTACTCAGGAAGAGCTGATGTCATCTGAAATGACCAAAAATTAAGCCATTTTTTATATTAAAAGGTTTGGATGATATCTCATTTTACATTTAATTTTCAAATGAAATACAGCTTTTCCTTCATCTGGTACATTTTTTTTTCTTCTTCTTTGCGGCACGCGGGCCTCCCATCACTGTGGCCCCCCACTGTTGCAGAGCACAGGCTCCAGACGCGCAGGCCCAGCAGCCATGGCCCACGGGCCCAGCCGCTCCACGGCATGCAGGATCCTCCCAGACCGGGGCACGAACCCGCGTCCCCTGCATCGGCAGGCGGACTCCCAACCACTGCACCACCAGGGAAGCCCCATCTGATACATTTTTAAAAAGCAAATTACCAATACTGCCAGACAATAATGTTTATTGTGGCTCTAGTCATCCTGTATCAAGAAAAAAGTAATCGAGTCACATGTTCCAGACAAACAGGCCTCTATCAGCCACAGAAAAAGTCTTGTCCTGAAAGAGCAAATGTAATTTTTTTTTTAAAGAACAAAGCATAAGTTTTAAAATAGGAGTATAATGTGTTTACAAAAAAGATTAAGAAAATGCTAGAAAAGAATAATGAAGGATATTTTGTCATCTACTAATTCCTTTGGAATGCAAAGTTCATATCAATATATTATATTATCTCCCCATCAGTTAGAAAACATCAACCGGCTCCTGAATATCTGAAGACATTTAACAAATTAAGTACAGTAGGTTTTCATCATATTTGAATAAATAAGGACAGTAGTTGAAGAACTATTTTAAAATACAACCATCTTGGGCTTCCCTGGTGGCGCAGTGATTGAGAGTCCGCCTGCCGATGCAGGGGACACGGGCTCGTGCCCCAGTCCGGGGAGATCCCACATGCCGCGGAGCGGCTGGGCCCGTGAGCCATGGCCGCTGAGCCTGCGCGTCCGGAGCCTGTGCTCCGCAACGGGAGAGGCCACAACAGTTAGAGGCCCGTGTACAGCAAAAAAATAAAATAAAATAATCTTTGTATTCCCGGAGAAGTACTACAAAAAAACCTAGGGCCAAAAAAAAGTCCCTTCTCATATACATATAAGTTTGCAAAATATGGACCAGCATAGCATGATTAAACATACCTGTTTCAAAAAGTCTCCAGGAAAAAAGCTCACAAGCTTCCTCAAAGGAGCGGTTACAGCAGGTGTAACAAATGAAACCTGTTTTCACTAGGATTTAAAGAAACCTTCACCTTTATATTCCTTTGCAGTCAAACTTGTAACCACTCGGGGGAAAGGAGCACATGAAGGGTTAAGTACTCAAAGGTTTCAGAAAGCGAAGTGTCATCTCCGGTGAAAATACTTAACTTTGATTGTGTATACCTACAAGAGGGAGTTATAAGCTTTGCTTTCTAATTAAATTTGAAGACTGAACACATTTTTGTTCTTGCCAAGATCGGTCTTCAAATTCCTAGAGAGAAGTTAGGAGACACCTGCAGCTCAGTGAGACAGTGATCTTTCTCAATTTGATTTAAGCCTTCAATAGTCACTGCTTAGTTTCCACTCATTCCTAATATTCTGAGGAGTAAACTGGTGTCTCGGGAAAAAAAAAAAAACAAACCTGAAAATCGCCGCAGAGAAACAACTGTGACTCGAGATGAGCATCATTCTTTCCTTAATCCACGAGAATATATTTCACTTCTTTCTTTTTAATACTGAGTTCCCAACGTTTCATTTTCTTGGCTAAGCTTAGTCTAGGAAATGTCTTAAACACAGTTCTTCCCAATAACATGCCTCCTATCTTCTAAACGGCAATGGGGGTTAATGAACTTTACTATGGAAAAAAAAAAAGGACGCTAGTGGAGACAATTCAGACCCTTTCATTAAGTATATAAGGATAATATTTAGGACACAAAACACACACACTTCTAATTTATAAGCCAATGGATACTGTGATGAGGAAAACTGAGAAATTATTTCTTTTAAAATAAAAAAGACAAATCATTTTCCAGGTTCAAATTATATAATGTATATTTTATTACTCAAAACACTAACTCTCTCATCACCATTCTAAGCAGTGGCACAGACCTAAAACTACTTTCGAAGAGTAGTCTTGGCTTCCTGGAGGCACGGCCTTGGCTCACTCTGGAAAAAAGTCATGGCCTTCTACTCAGGCATGTGGCCTGCTGAGATGCCTCAATTTTCGGGAAAGAATGTCATTCCTCCCAGCTAACAGTTTAAAAGGTACAGCTCATAACACAGAATTAGGAATATTTCAAACCCTCTGATCATTATTAGTAATACTGACTGCTCAAATGATTGAGCTATTACTATGTGCTATCCTTTTGCTCAGCCCTTTGACCCACCGCCCACTGAACCCTCCAAATACCCTATGAGGAAAGTACTATTATTTTCCTCTGTTCATAATCTCTTCATTAATTTATCTGGATCATCAAAGGCTAAAAGGTCTTCTATCTCCCTGACTATATGTTATCCTCTGTACCTCTCATATGGTACTTATGTAAGTACCAATATTGTTTTCCAGGATTCCATGTGTCCGTCTTTACTGTTGCCCCAAGAGCCTTCAAGCCTTGTGCAGAGGGTTCCATAGCACAGGAAACTCTAAAAACTCGTTGAATGGGTGGTGCTTACCATCTCTTTTCCTTTCAGGGTAATTATACAACACTTTTCTCAGTACATTTTCTGTACAATTACTTATTGTATAAAATCCATATACCTATCAGAAAACACATTTTCCCATTCTATAAGAGGCTATATTTTTATCAATTTCTAGAAAGGATGATCAACTTCAAAGATTTCATTTAGCTGCAAGATAACTGAGAACAGCAGGAACTCAAGATCGATTTTCTGATTAAAAAAATATAAAAATGCTAAAATAAATGCAAATATATCTTAACTAGAAAGCTCAACCCAAAGCTAAAGATCTGCTCTTACAATAATTTAGTGGTAAGAAGTGAAATTACAAAAGATGAAGAAGATAATAAAGGCTTCTCCAAGTGAACTTTCATATTTAAATTAAAAACAAAAGTAACAACAAAAAAGGTAAGTGCTGAAAAAAAAAACCCTAAACTAAAAGAAAAGGAAGGCTTTGTGGAAAAGAAAAACTATAAACTTTGAAAAAAAGGGATAAAACACTTTTACGTTATACAGTGAAAAAATAGGGAGCCTGCCAGAGGCTGAATAGGGGAATAAGAAGCAGGAGGCCAGACTCCAAAATAGAACACATCCGACCGCAAAGCTGACAGCGCTGACAATAATAACTAAGAAGGGAGGCCATGGTTTTAGGAGGTGATGTTCTTGACAGAAAATAATCAGAAGAATGCTACACTCTTGACAGTTTGGTAATATTTGAAGATTTACTACACAGCAGAGAAGCAGACAGCAGAGCAGTGATGTGCAGAGAGCTACAGCGTCCTCAGCACCCATGCCAATAACAAGTGAGAAAATGGGGGCATCAGATGCCCAAGGGGCCAACGACCACTTCAGGAGTTCCATTTTCCTCTAGGGGGTTGTTTTATTTTACTTTTTTTTTTTTTTTTTTTTTTTTTTTTTGCGGTATGCGGGCCTCTCACTGTTGTAGTCTCTCCCGTTGCAGAGCACAGGCTGCGGACGCGCAGGCTCAGTGGCCATGGCTCACTGGACCAGCCGCTCTGCGGCATGTGGGATCTTCCCAGACCAGGGCATGAACCCGTGTCCCCTGCATCGGCAGGCGGACTCTCAACCACTGCGCCACCAGGGAAGCCCTAGGGGGTTGTTTTATTCTAAAAATGAAGGGTGTGTTTTCCAACGAGTTTTAGGCACAATACACTTAAATACACTATTTTCTGAGTCTCTTTTAGGGAAAGAAAACCAGAATGTAGGCTAAGAGGAGGGGAAAATGAGGATTGACTCCAGAGGCCTGTTTAGACCTGTTGCCTGACACAATAGGGGCACAGTGGGGGTGAGAGGCAGCTCTAGCCAGCACAGAGAGCAAGTCAGGTCAGCAAGCATGCCCAGCTGTGCAAGGGCATTCCCTGCTGCACCAGGAATTAAAAGGGAAAAAAAATCACATTACTGACACATTTTCTCATTAAAATGCCATTTGCAGTTGCCGGCCAGCTCTGAGACAAAGTATCATGTATTAAAACCAGTCCCATATTCCCATTCTTTACATATTACAGTCATGTAACAATAAAAGCCAACTCTGCCTTAGTGGGGAAAGGCAAGAAATATTGACAGTAAACTCAGGAATAAGAAATGTATGTCCACTATTGCCACCACTATTTACTTAACGTTGCCTAGGAAGTGTAATCCAACACACTTAAAACAAAACAATTGGACACATGAGAATTAGAAAAGAAAAGGTAGGATTATCTCACACTACAAATAAATGCCTTGAAAGCCAAGTGAAAAACTACTGCAAACAATAAAAGATACCAGTAGCCTTCATCCATACAAATAAATATACACAATTTTAAAATCTAATGGAACAAAAGACATGACTTAAAACAGCAACAAAAAGACAAACTACTTAGAAATGTGAAAAACTTGCATGAAGAAAATATTTAAACACTCCTGAAAGATCGAAAAACATACTTGAAAGAAAAGAAATGATGGTGTTCTTGGATAGAAATACCTGGTATCATAACAATGTCAGTCCTTCCTAATTTATTAATTTATATCAATCCCCATGAAATACTACCAGGTTATTGTTATTTTTCTTTTTCTGGAGCTAGATAATTTCACGACTGTGAGATTGGTGCATGCATTATATACAAATCAAATAACCATAAAAAACGTCCAGGAATCAGATCCAAGTACATATAAAAATCTACAGACTTCTACATTTTGCTTTTCTTTTTTACCTCATTAATATAACCTGAATTTGAACTAAGCAGGAATCACTGAAATCGACTGAAACACACTGAATATACAAAAATCATGAATTCATAATGATATGCAATGATAAAGACAACAAGAAGGAAGAAAAAGATTCACTCCTACCATGACCATCACCCATTAATTATCACTGGAAATTTCAAGGAAACTAACTCCTTCCTCTAAAAGTTATCAATTCCAACTTTTCTAAATAAACTCTAAGGTAACTGGGTAGCCCTAGTGAGGAAAACTTCGTTTACAGAAGAAAACCAACTGATAAATAGAGAAAGGGGAAAATTCTAATATATAACTCCTGTTTGTAACACCTAACAAGATAACTGATTCAGGAAAAGGTAAATGGATGAAACTATTAGATGAACAGTTGATGAGAATCTTTATTTATTTATTTATTTATTATGTATTTATTTATTTTTGGCTGTGTTGGGTCTTCATTGCTGTGCACGGGCTTTCTCTAGTTGCAGTGAGTGGGGGCTACTCTTCGTTGCAGTGCACGGGCTTCTCATTTTGGTGGCTTCTCTTGTTGTGAAGCATGGGCTCTACGTGGGCGGGCTGCAGTAGTTGTGGCCCCCAGGCTCTAGAGCACAGGCTCAGTAGTTGTGGCACAGGGGCTTAATTGCTCCACGGCATGTGGGATCTTCCAGGACCAGGGCTCGAGCCCGTGTCCCCTGCATTGGCAAACAGATTCTTAACCACTGCGCCACCATGCAAGTCTTGATGGTCATCTTTAGAATGAAGGGATAACACTGAACCCAGTGTCAATCAGATGTTAGGTGCCTTCAGAAGTGATACAATATGAAATATGAAACAGATGGCCTATGAAGCATTCCATCAAAAACATATATCCAGGGCTTCCCTGGTGGCGCAGTGGTTGAGAGTCTACCTGCTGATGCAGGGGACACGGGTTCGTACGCCGGTCCGGGAAGATCCCACATGCCGCGGAGCGGCTGGGCCCGTGAGCCATGGCCGCTGAGCCTGCGCGTCCGGAGCCTGTGCTCCGCAACGGCAGAGGCCACAACGGTGAGAGGCCTGCGTACAGCAAAAAAAAAAAAAAAAAGAAAAACATATATCCAAAACCTAATTTAGAAGCTAATTTTCTGCTTATAAGAATGATGAAGGATAGTGGATCATGTTAAACAACAAATGAAGAAGAAACAAGATTTTCAGTTTCCTCAACCAAACAATTGAATCGAAAATAAATAAATAAATAAATGTGTGGGAGATAGCCTGGTCTTGACTAAAAGAGGGGTCAGAAAAACAGGCACATTTAGATTCTCAAGGTCATTAGTAATCAGGAAATGCAAATTAAAACTACAATGAGGCATCACTTTATACCTTTTTGAATGGTCAAATAATAATAAAAAAATACTGAAAATAATAAGCATTGACTAAAATGTGGAGCAAACCGAATTCTCATATATTGCTTTGGAAATGCAAAATGGTACAGCCACTCTGGAAAACAGTTTGCAGTGTTGTAAGAAGTTAAACGTGCATTTACCATGTGACCCAGCAAACCTAGATAAATACTCCTGGACATTTACCCCAAAGAAAAGACATATATCCACACAAAACCTACTGTGAATGTTTATATTAAGATTTATTCATAATCACCCAAAATAACCCAAATGACAAACATTCCAAATGTCCATCCACTTGTGACTGGATAAACAAACTGTGGCAACAACCATCATCCATATGCTGGAATAGTGCTCAGCAATGAAAAAGGTACAAGCTATGATAAAGGGAACAACAAGACCAATTTCAGAATAATTATGCTAAGTGAAAGAAGCTAGACTTAAAAGGTTAGACACTGCATGATTCCACTTACAGGATATTCTGGAAAAGAAAAAACGATGGGGACAGATAAAAATATCTGTTGTTTCAAGGAACTGTGGTAACAGGGAGGGAATAGACTAAAAGGCGCACGAAAGAACTTCTTGATTATGCTGGTGGCTACACAAATAGATAGATTTGTCAAAATCCATAGGATTGCACACCTAAAAGTAGTAAAATTTGCTGAATATGAATTACATCTCAATAAACCTGAACTTTAAAAGAGAGCGAGAGAGAGAGAAAGGGAGAAGGGCCTAGGAAACATAACAACAAATGCAATATATGGAATTTGTTTGAATTCTGATTCACACAAATAACTATGAAAAAATATTTTTAAAGCAAACTGGAATACCTAATTGTGGCCTGAATATTAGCTGAAACCAATAAATTATTTTACATTTTGCTAGATGGAACAATGACAAAATGGTTATGTTCTTTTAAAGCCCATATTTTATATTTTTAAGAATAGCGTTTAGGGGTAAAATGACATGCTTTATAACATCCAGACAAAAACCTAAGAGACACATTTAAAAACTGGCAACATTTGTATAATTCTAGCACCCAGGTGAGGAATATATGACAGTTCATTATAAAAAAGAAACAAGCTAGTCATATAAGCAACTCTATTTTGTGTATATTTGAAAATGTTTATAATTAAAGATTAAAATAATAGCAAACATTTGTTGAGCATTTATCCCGTGTCTGGCAATGTTTTAACTACTTTACAGGTTAACACATTTAATGCTCATTGCAAACCTAAGTACAATTATAATCCCCCTTTTATACATGAGAAGGCTGAGATCCTCTAAAGTTTAAAAATTGTCCCAATATGAAGTAACCAGTAAGATTCAAGCAGGCTCAGCCTACATTCTTAACCACTTCTAAGTCATAATATAGGTTACAAGGTCTGCTTATAATCTGTCCATATTATTTCTCTTAAATCAGTTATCATGTTGACACATTCAGCTATATATCTTCATGCTCATCATTTTTTTAATTCTGTGATTTCACACTAAAGTAGAAAAACCATACCATCTGCAATTCTCTAAACTGTAACAACAGGCCTAGTTAGATTATGGAAGAAACAAAACGTGAAAGTTAATTTCGCATATAATTTGGAATAAGATAAATCCATTTGAACTACTACTGTTTTTTGCCAGGAGAATGATTTAGTAAGTGATAAAACTGATTTACTCCACTGGTTCCTTTTCAGTTTCATATGCATACCTTCAATTGCATTTTCCCATCTGCGTTTTCTATTACTGAAACGAAGAAGTGTAGTACACCATAAAACTATCCTGAACAGACTCATGAATATTTAGTAAGATGTTTTTGTATAGGTACGGCTAATCACTGTCAGCTGAAAAAAATGGGAAATGGCAAAGAATTTGTCAACCCATGGACTTTTACTTCTCCCTGTCTTTTTTATCCTTGGGAAAAAGTATAAACTCTAAAATCTAGCAAAATCAAAGTCATAGCAAAGACTAATGTTTCTCTTTCTGGATTTGTCTCCACCGACAGGAAGTTAAAAATAACACAGGGTTGTACGTGTGATCCTTCTCTGAGGTACATCTCCAAGAGGAATATTTAAAAACAAGATTATGGAGGGATTTGATTTACACATGAAAGTTTAGCCAAGACACATTGATCTAGGGAATAATTTGGGGTGATCCTAACAGCAGTTGGCTTTTAGCGGCCAAAAAAGTTAATCAACTAACATTTTGGGAAGTTAAATACAGCTCCTTTTTCACTGAAAAGGGAACACAATGATAAAATCAAATCACTCAGCACCAAAACTCAAAGCTATAAATGAATTCTTATTTGAATGGAGGGTTATGACTTTTTTCCTCATACTTATTACCTACTCATCAGGAAATACACTCTAGGAAAATATTATTTAATTCAGATTACATAAATTAGCCAACACTTTGTTCTTCTTCAGATAAGAAAAATGTTATATTTAAGAATGAAATGTCTTCATAAATTTTATTAGATTTCTCCTTTGTATCCATGACCATTTTAAAGGGAGAAATCAGTTACCCTTTGTATTAATTTTCTATCACTGCTATAACAGATTACTACAAATTTAGTAGGTTAAGCAAACACAAATTTATAACCTTAAAGTACTGTACGTCAGAAGTCCAGAATGAGTCTCAGCAGACAAAAATCAAGGTGTCAGCAGAGCTGCATCTTTTCCAGAGGCTCTAGAGAAGAATCTGTTTCTCTGTTTGTTGAGGTTTCTCCCTGAATTCAGTCCTTAGAGGTTGTAGAACTGTCTGCAGTTTCTTGCTGGCAATCAGCTGAGGCCCATTCCCAGCTTTAGATGCCACTACATCCCTTGGTTCACAGCTCCTTTCCTCCATTTTCTAAGCCACCCATATAATCCAGGATTACTTCCCCAGTTCATGGTCTCTAACCTTAATCACATCTGCAACATCCCCTTTGTCATGAAAGAGAACATATTCACAGGTTCTGGGGATCAGACAGTGGACAACTTTGAGGGACCATTACTCTGCTTGTCATACCTTTTGATACTACAACATCAGAATCTGAATTAAATTTCTGCTTGCCCAATATAACCTTTCAGACATTCTTGCCTGGGCTGCATGCATCAAGCACCTGGTAATACTGAGAGCAGGTAACAAGGCAGTGGATAGTGGGGCCATTTCAATCACTGAATTTTTTCCAAACCTTCTCACCAACAAGAACCATAAAGAAGCCATTAACCAACCTGCGTTCCTTACCAAATTATTACTCTTTAAAAAGTATTCAAAGGCATAGGTGATTATGGTCAATTCCGGACTTCTGATCACCGAAAATGTTAAGCATCACCAGGCTGACCTTACAAAATTTCATGCAAACACAAAGAAGACTGTTGCTTTAGTTGATTCTCATATGTATGCTACATAAAGGTACAGCTGCCACTAGCTTTCTTGAAACATTGAAATCATCACTAAATCCACTGCCCACTAAGATTCTCATGAACTGGCATGGAAAGATATTTCACAGCTGCCAGTATTCAATCCCTCTGGCATTCTTGAAAATCAAAACATCAGTTTTCAAGTGTAATAAATCAGTTTCTTCTATGAGAGGAACAGCAGCCAAAAATTAAATTAGGTGTGTCTTCCTAAAATTAACAGCACTGGGAAACTGCCAAAGTCATTGTATATAAAATTCCATTATCATTGTGGTATTTTTCTCCCTCTACAGGTGGGAGGGTGAAACAATTTTCATTTCTGCCTAATTTTTGTCACTTAGCTGTCTTCCAGTCAGGATTCCATCCCACATCCCTTTTTACTTTCCCAACATACATTTATTTAATGACTCCTGGGAGCCAGGCACAGTTCTGGATATTAGAATTTGACAAACTCAAAGATAAGATAAAAATATTTCATGAATATCTCGAAAAAGGTGACAGAGGAACTGGTGACTTTCTGAAACGTCTACACCTTCAAAAAGCAGATCCTAACTGGACAGCTGCATGTAAATCAATGAAGTTAGGACACACCCTCACACCATACACAAAAATAAACTCAAAATGTATTAAAGACTTAAGTATAAGACATGAGACCAAAAACCTCCTAGAAGTTAACATAGGCAAAACATTCTCAGACATAAATCATTGTAATATTTTCTTAGATCAGTCTCCCAAAGCAAAAGAAATAAGAGCAAAAATAAATGAGACCTAATCAAACTTACAAGTTTTTGCACAGCAAAGGAAACCCTAAACAAAATGAAAAGACAACCTGTGGACTGGGAGAAAACATTTGCAAACAACACGACGGACAAGGGCTTAATTTCTAAAATACACAAACAGTTCATACAACTCAATATCAAAATGAACAACCCAATTAAAAAAGAAAAAAAAAGAAGCAGATCCTAAAAAACATGGATTTCTAAAATCTAATCAGGAGTCGGGGTTGCTACAATGGGCATTTCTTGACCAAAGCTCCAATTCAGACCTACTTGCCTTTCCTGAAATAGTGGTAACTTTTGTAATAACATCTGAGAGCCAAGCATTTGCCATTAAATTTTCTGTCTTCAGTATCAGATGGCCCACAAGCTTGTGGGAGCTTTGTTCAGAAGAAATATCTTTCCTTTGTGCTGAAGAATAGCCAAAGATTCGGAGGTTAAACTATATTCTCCTGATTTCTCCCCAAACAAACACGCTGTCTATTTTAAAAGCCAAGGCAGGGTCTTCCCTGGTGGTGCAGTGGTTGAGAGTCCACCTGCCGATCAGGGGATGGAGGTTCGTGCCCCGGTCTGGGAGGATCCCACATGCCACGGAGCGGCTAGGCCTGTGAGCCATAGCCGCTGAGCCTGCGCGTCCGGATCCTGTGCTCCGCAACGGGAGAGGCCACAACAGTGAGAGGCCTGTGTACCGCAAAAAAAAAAAAAAAAAAGCCAAGGCAATAAAAATATTTAATTTGATGACAAAATGAGGATTGAATAAAGATTATATTAAACTGGCCCACTGGTGGAAGAGTTCAGATGTCTAATGCGCCCTGTAGGCACCTTTAAACACAGGATTAAATCTTTAATAAGACCTTGAAAAAACAGTGAATTTCTGTGGTCGTGAGGGAGATCCAGGGCCTCAAGACATACCAGCATTACTACATATGGTTTAGAACCTGGTCTGATACATGATTACAAAATGAAGAGAATTCTAAGAAGAAAATAAAAAGTAGGGTAAAAATTCAAAAAGACAGAATCAAATAAAAAATGTACAACGTATGCTATTAGTAGTAATGTCAAATATGGCAGGAATCCCAAGCAAAATGAAAGTAGGCTACAATAAATTATTAAAAAGCAGAGATAAAAAAATTGGAAGTTTGGGATTGACATATACACACTACTATATTTCAAATAGATAACCAACAAGGACTCACTGTACAGCACAGGGAACTCTGCTAAATATTCTGTTATAACCTAAAGGGAAAAACAATTTGAGAAAGAGTAGATACATGTATATGTATAACCGAATCACTCTGCTGTATACCTGAAAGTAACACAACATTGTTAATCAACTATAATTCAATATAAAACAAAAGTAATAAGAAAAGAGAATGTGCCAAAGAAAAAGCAGAGATAGCCAGTGTGGCTCTTAAATATACAGTTATACACCATTTAACAGACAACATATTTAAAATACAAAAAGACTGAAAGAAAGGAAAATACGCACCATGTGGAAAATTAGATACAATACTTATCTGGCTAGATATTAAGGCTTATTACAAATCAGCAATAATGATAAAATATACTGACTTAGAAATTGCCCAACAGACCAGGACAGAAGAGACAGCCCAGGAGCAGATCTATGTTACATGGAAAGTCAATGTGGACAGAGGGTACATGGCAGATGAGCTTCCAAAAAGAGACTACATGGGCTTCCCTGGTGGTGCAGTGGTTAAGAATCCACCTGCCAATGCAGGGGACATGGGTTCAAGCCCTGGTCCGGGAAGAGCCCGCATGCCGCGGAGCAACTAAGCCTGTGCACCACAACTACTGAGCCTGCACTCTAGAGCCTGTGAGCCACAACTACTGAGCCTGCATGCCACAACTACTGAAGCCCACACGTCTAGAGCCCATGCTCTGCAACAAGAGAAGCCACCACAATGAGAAGCCCACACACTACAATGAAGAGTAGCCCCCGCTCGCCACAACTAGAGAAAGCCCACGCAGAGCAACAAAGACCCAACATAGCCAAAGATAAGTAAAAATAAAATAAATTTATACAAGAAAAAAAAAACAGACTACAAATGCTACTGGGGAAATTGTATTCATCCACACAATGAAAAACATAATTAGATTCCTACCTGACTCATACTTAAAAATATATTCCAGACAAATGATAGATTTGAATGTAAAATGAAAAAATGTTTAAACTAAAAAGAAAATACAATGAAAAATGTTTAAACTGAAAAGAAAATATCGGAAAATATTTTCTGTCCTTAAGATTAGAAAAGAATTCCTAAGCAAGATGCCCTCCACTAAAAAGGAAACCCACAAAATGCAAGTTAAAACAATGATAAATTATTTATCTCAAAAGTAGCAGCATCAAAAGTCTCCATTAAATAAAAAATGGCAGAAAATAGTTGAACTTTATACAACCAACAAAGGAATATTATCTTGAAAATATAATGAAATGCCACATATTAATAAGAAAAAGACAAATGACCTAATAGAAAAAAGACCAAAATATCTAAACAGAAAATTTAAAGGCCAAATACGTAGTGAAACATGTACTTCTAGCTATGGAGCTACTGAGTGTTGGGGTACTTTTCACTCATTTACAATTTCCATTCAGTTGTTGTACTGTCTGGGCCCACTAGTCCACATGAGGATATCTACATGCCAGCTATTCACACCTCAATGACCACACCTGATTAAAGGCAGTGATGATGTTAGTATACCCAAGTATCATCTAAATAATCTATTCAAACATTTTCCACTTACATTTATCAAATGAATTTATAAAATTTTACATTAAAGTATCGGATAAAAAGGACACAATATCACCTTCCTCAACAGAGGGACTGAATTAAACTTATATTCTCTCATTTTTAGAATAGCAAATGTATTCAGCTCAGAGTGACTGCATGAAGCAAAACTGTCATAAACACATGCAGAGTGCCAGCACTATTAAACTGGTAACACCTTAAAACACCACTTACCTTTATATACCTGACCTAATTGGATTTCAAAATCATAGGGGAAAAGTCAGTGTATTTTAAAGCACCAAATTAATTAATGGTTTAAAATAAGTTTTAGGCTATCTACAATAAATGATTTAGAAAGGATGAAGGTACTTCTGCTAATCAAAATATTATATATATTTTTTGTAACTTCAAGCCTGAAATAATTTGTAATAGTCTTCCTAAAGTTTGAAAGGGCAAATGTCACTGACTTTCCAGTACCTTGTCATATCACTGCAAAATGACCTAAAATAACATTTCTAAATGAAAGCTATGTCTTTCGATATGAATCAATATTTTTACAAAACTCATCTAAATAAATATATATTTTTAAAATCCCTAAGTAGATTTTGATGTCATTAAATACCATTTAATGTAATATTGCAAAATTTTATCTGAAAACAAATAAGTGAAATTAAACTAAAAATGCATCATTCCTTCAAAGAATGAAGAAAGCATTAAACATTCTGAAACTACTTGGGGTGGTAAGCAACCATAATACAATGGAGTCCAATTATAAGAACTTACAGGTGATCCTAACATCTTAACATTATGTAAAACACATGCCTTAAGCAACTGAACTATGGCTCTCACAGGAACATTTGAAATGCACTAAGATCAAAGAGGAAAATCATGAACTCAGAAAGCTTAAAATGTAAAACCAACGTGAAGAACATGGCCGTAAACTTGTATACTCACATTTTCAAATGGGTAAACTTAAGTAAAATAAATTTAAATTAAAGTGGAAGTTATGCTTTAAAGTTTTTAGTAGACATATTTCCTAAATGATGCATAACTCCATTTCAGAAAACAAGGAAATCTCTGAACTTCTTCATTTATGAATGAAATAATGTTATTTTAATGCCAAGTTTAAATGCATAAGGCTTTTAATTTAAACTCTATAAATAACTGACCCACATATTTTACAACAGGCTCAATGCCTAGTGAAGTTGTAGGTTCAAAAATGAGAGAAAAGCAAACACTAAAAATGAATGATATCATCTATCAATGAGCATGCACACCCCATAAATTTAATCTCAGATATACTAATACCTGGTCTTATAAACAATACATAAATAAATATATGAGCCTTGACTAACAAAATAATGAGATTCTTGTTCTGGACTCTTAGATGGAATAAAGTAGAAGATATAACCTTTTAAAATACTATATAAAGTAATGTGGGTACTTTTTTAAACCGAGGTATATTATACCTCAGTTTATTTGTTTGTTAAATAAAAAGCACAGATATATTTAGTATGTTTAGTTTTAAAAATTGTATACACTGGTGTAACCACCACCCAAAACAAAATATTAAGTAGAGAAAATGTCCATCTCCCATAAAATCCCCTTTACCTCCTTCTATTTAATTCCTCTCCTCCCCAACACAGGTAAATGTGGTTGATTTTTTTTAACAAAGCAAACAGAAGTAGACATCTAAATATCTCAATTGGCAACTTATTGAATTGAAATTGTCATTACTAACAAATGTTTGATCTCATTTAGAAGTGTTTTCAGAGTCTGAATAGTGACAAACTTTCATCTTTTAAATGTTTGATTATTGAGAAAAATTTCCAAAGTCATTCATAAATAAGTCTGAAAAAAAGGTAATTACAGAGAAGGAAAAGGAGGTAACACAGTCCAGACACCTAAGTGCCAAGCGCTGGGCTAACCATTTTAGACTAATGCTCTCATTTGCTGTTCACAGCAATCCTGAGAGACAGTTATGATTATCTTTATTTTGGAAATGAGGAAATTGAGATTCAATAATGTTAAGTAATTTGCCCAGGATTCCTCATTTGTAGACCCAGGATTCAAGTTCAGTTCTTGTCCTCCAAAAGAGATGCTCTTGTACTAAACTCCAAGGAGACCCTTTACAGTGGTTAATACTGTTTGGAGGGAAAATGAAACCTCAGGACTTCCTCGCTTTCTGTCTGAGCTTTCAGTACACTTACCCAGCTGTGTGGTAACGGAAGGCAAGCCAGGCAGCAGCAGAATCTAGGGAGATGGACAAATGCCTGTCCTGGGAAAAGTCAGACCTACCTGAAGCAGTTCATGAAAAACCGGGCTTCTAGGAGCAAACCAGAGCAGCAGGTCCATCTTCCTGAAGCTGATGCGAGTCATCCACAGGCAGGACTCTTAAGAGCGCTGGTGAGGGGTTTCACCCCACTATCTCCAGCAACATGACCAAAGGTATGCAAGTGCTTGTAGATTTCAAGAGAAGCTTCGTATTCCTTGGGGAGGTAATTCAAACCAACTCAATAAAGACAAGATGATGACAGCTGACAACCCTGGCCACCCATGGTGGCCCAGGGAATGGTGACAATGCCAGGTTTTTGTTTCGTTTTCTCAATATTTTTCTGCTATGAGGGCACAGTGGGCAGATGGAAGCACATGACAACCATGGGTAATTTCAGCTGGGTGAATCTGTAAAACTAGTTCCTTGAGAATGGATAAGCTCGAAAAGCCAGATACATTCCATTACAAGAGGATATTCTGCTTTGCAGAATACCTAACAAAATATTCCTAAGTACAAATTTGAAACTTACTATGTTCCTTTCAAAATGTCTGATGTAGGCGGTCAAAGATCAAAAAGGAAATGTTGGTTTGAATGCTTCCTTATTTCTTCCAGTGAGTTTGACCAGATGGTAGGCAAGATAGATGACCAATGCCTTACAGAATCTCTGAGCATTTTTGAAAGGATTGTCAATAACCAGGTTTTCAGCAATGTCACCATAATTCTTTTCTTAAATGAGACAGACTTGCTTGAGGAGAAAGTGCAAATGTTGAGCCCCAGAGATTATTTCTTAGAATTTGAAAAGGATTCTCACTGCTTAAGAGACATCTAAAAGCTCCTGGGGGAATGTTGCTGTTAACAAATGCCAGGACCAGCAGCATAAGCTCTTATACCAGCACCTCACAGTACTATCAACATGGAAACACCCGCCTTATTTTCCAAGATGTGCCAGGTACTATTCCTCATGACAACTTTAAGCATCTTATTCTACAGTGATGCACAAAAAAAAAAACTTGTTATTCTAATATCTTCTAGTGTTTTTATTTTTTTTAATTTATTTATTTTTGGCTGCATTGGGTCTTCGTTGCTGTGCATGAGCTTTCTCTAGCTGCAGCAATCGGGGGCTACTCTTCGTTGCGGTGCATGGGCTTCTCATGGCAGCGGCTTCTCTTGCTGTGGAGCACAGGCTCTAGGTGCATGGGCTTCAGTAGTTGTGGCATGCGGGCTCAGTAGTTGTGGCATGCGGGCTCAGTAGCTGTGGCTCACGGGCTCTAGAGCGCAGGTTCAGTAGTTGTGGCGCACAGGCTTAATTGCTCTGCAGCATGTGGGATCTTCCTGGACCAGGGCTCGAACCCGTGTCCCCTGCATTGGCAGACGGATTCTTAACCACTGCACCACCTTGTGAGGTGGTAACTCATTGTAGTTTTGAGTTGCATTTCTCTAGAATTAGAAAAATCTTGATTCTATGCTTAACTTCTTGGAAATCTTAGTCCCTCATCTGCAGACTTTGGTTTGTGGCTGAAACCTGCTGAATAACATAATCTGCAAAGTTCAGGCTTTGATCTGTTTCACTATGGCTATGATTTCAGTTAAGTGGTAATCTCCTAGCAGACCTCAAACTAGGTAAACTTCAGGCTTTAAATTTTTCCACTTTTAAAACTGAATACTCTGTTGGTGCCAACTACTGGCATCCTGAAATACTGTAGGTATGAGGTTAAGGACAAGCAAAACAAGCAAGATTAAGATCTTTCCTCTGCCTTACATCTGTTACATATCTTTATGGTGGCCTCCTACTTTGAAAAAGATATTGGAAAAAAAATTGATCTAAGGAATGACATTCTCTAAGTTTACACAGATCTAGCCTTCATGTTTTTTAAACTGCTTGTACACCCACCTCACCTTGTTTTTGAATTCTGTGGTTTTTGAAGACAACATTCTCAAGGTTTTAAAGTTTATACAAGGATTTCTGGTATGACGCTAATTAAGGGTTTGCAAGTGGTACCAAAGAGCCAAAGGTACATGAATGCCATATATAATATTTTGATCAAAAGGAAAGAGTGGAAAAGAATTTGCCTTTTTCATATTTAATTATTATATAATTAATGTACCATATGTAGAACATTCTGGCCATAACAGCAACTAAAAACTGCAAGCAACTTCATAATAGAATGGTCTAAATAAATATATACTTTCCATAAACATTTTTTAAAAATAAAAAAATCAGATGTCACTATATTTTAATAAAGCTAATTTTCTTAGCATCAACTTCTACAGTGGAAGAGATGTAAGGTAATATGTGTTGACCTTGTAATTTTTTAAATGAGGAAACTAAAGTAGAAGACAGTGAACAGTTAAAGTGGACATAAAATCCACTCTCTCTTTTCCAAGTCTGGGTTCCTCTCCAAGTTTTCTGGGAAAACTCATTCACAGTTTTCAAACATCTTTAGTCTGAATGCTTTTCTCAAAAGTAATCAAATGCATAGATTTGGTATAAAAACAGATCAAAGCAGAGGTGTTCGGGTAGAAGTTGTTGGGGAACCACAAATTCCAGTCTATACCCTCGCCCTCCCCAGTCATATTTCCAGGAATCCCTAAGATTTGGTGGAATACAGTTAGAAAACCATATGCTTTATACCATATCAACTCATAAAATAAATCTGGAAGATAGCCAAGTATTAAAATGTGAAAAAAAAAGTTAAACATCAATACAAAAGGCAAATTACAATTTAATATAACAATCTGAGAACTGTCCCAAGTTAGCTCATGATTATGCACCAAATGAATGAGGCTGAAAATGGGCACCCATAAGGGTTCAGGAAAGGAAGAGTCACAGTATGCTGGGTGTGGTCTGGAGTAAGTTACCAAAGAGAGCACTGGGAGGCAGGAGGTAGACGGAGCCCTGGGTGAACAGCTGGAGTCGGTCAAGTGGAATAAACTGGAGCTTTGTTTTCCCTAGACACTTCAAGGATAAAGTTAATGGCAGGAGTTGAGGTCTGCTGGAATAAAGATATAAAATGACCACATCTATCACTCCTGAAGTCAAGAAAACCTCCCTAACTGTACATGCACAGGAAGGCTCCTTGGGGGGTCAAAAAGGGAGGGGTTGTCACCCCATAACAGGTGGCGTCAACCTCCCATAGGCCTCTGCACTGGAATCCATCTTAAAAAAAGATGTGCATGCATACTGGGGAGGGCCCTAAGACAGGTCAGATGTGGGAAAAGAAGCAAGATAATTGGCCAGAGGAGAACAAAGACCCAGAAGAACTGCCCTTATATAAATGATTTCACTGCCTCTTTACCAGGTTCCTCCTCAATAAGGAAGACGCCCACACCCTTTCTCTCTGGGTGTGTATTCCTGCTTTGCTTCTGTAAGAAACTGCTTCTCGGCGTGCCCTCCCACATGTTGTGTTGTGCTAATAATAATAAACTTTGTACCTGTTTTTACGGTTTTTGCCTCCTTAAGACATTCTTGTTTTTCAATGGGGGCAAAAGCCAGGGCAACTTTGCTTCTAGCCTCTAGCCCCTGGTGGACTAGCAGTTAGGATTCCTGGTTTTCATCCAGCCTTGCCAGGTTCAATTCCTGGGCAGGGAACTAAGATCCTGCTTCAAGCCACCACTCACTGCTGTCTCCCCAAGATCAACTTCACTTTTAAGATATGTGTAGTATTTAAATAAGAGGAGAGTAGTAGTGAAAGAGGAAGAGGTAAGGGAAGTTAGCATCAGCAATAGCACTGGAACAAGAAAGAACAATATAATTTCAGCAAAAGTAAGTAGACCAACTAAGCTCAAAGGATGGGCTGGGGAAGCTGAAAAAGGTGAAGTTAAACCCAGAAATATATGTTGAGCTAGACTATGTCAAGTTAATGAGTTCTGATTTTATCCTGCAGGCTACAGGGAATTACTGAAGGTTTCTGAATCAAGGTAGCAATATGATCAAAGTGTTTTAGGAATTTTATTGAAACAGTGGTGTAAAGATATTCTAGGAAAGAAAAAATTGGAGAAGAAAGATCAGTTAGGAGGCTATTTGCAGACATCCATGCATGATGACGATCAAAACCAGGTTAAAAGCTGAAAGGACAAATATATCAATCAGGAAGTAAGATTTGAAAGGACTTAGAAAGTTACCTGTCATTCCAGATATTAAAAAAATAGTCTAGATATTTATCAGAGATCTTGTAAAGAGGATGCATATCTCAGATGATAATTGAACTATATGACCTCTAAGGTTCCTCTCCAGTTCTGAAATTAAAATTCTATGTAATAGACTGAATATGTTGATAAGGGGTGGGCGTGGGTAGGAGCCCAACAAAAATTAAAAATTTAAAGCTTGGTGACTACATAAATGATGGATATCATTTCTAAGATGAGACATGTATTACTGACTATTCCAAAAAAGAAATAAAAAGTAGGCCCGATTCCTTTTAAAACACTGAAATAATTTAAGCCAAAAAATTCAAGTAGCATATTATGGTACATAATCCTCTAGGGTCAAGTGCTTCTAATGATTTAATGATACACATTTTCCCAGGCTATACATCAAGGAGATACCTCAGAAGAAAGTGAACTGGGTTGTTATCAGTGCTGATATAAAATAGAGCAAAATCATTTAACATTTGGTCCTTTCAACCAGCCACACAGGCACTCAACAGTAGGCAAATTACCCTGAGTTTGAATGAGAACAACATAGATACTTTATAGTTTGGACCTTTCATATTTATATTTTTTTCATTAGTTCATTGGTCTCCTGAGGGCAGCATTATATTGCTTCATTTTCTTTGTAACTCTGCATAGCACTTAATCTACACATTCTATGCAAAAGAAGAGTGACTAATTCATGTTCAATTTTAGTTCACTATTATCTCTAGATCTTTTTTCACTTATTAAACTTATAGTGTGTCATTCTCATTTTCTACATTTATAGCTTATTATTATTCTGAAGGGTACTTCCCGGAATATGCCCCCAATTAAATTTACTATCAAATTTTCTCATCTCTTTTTCAATTTATAAAAGTGCTTTGAATTCTACATTTAGCCTGAAGTATTCCCAGTGTGATCTACAAGTACCATCATACTTCTTATGCTGACAAGTTATAATCAGCAAATTTCATCGTCAGGTTCTTAATTCCTTTATCTAAATTGGATCATACAAATTTTATACATCAGTTATTTGTGAGAAATTATTTTCCATGTTTACAAAGACTTCAACAACAGTATCTCACTTTATATCCCAGAAACATGTAAAGGAAAAATTATTCCTGGGATTTGCCAAACACCTGGGATTGTGATACCAAGACCTTGCCCAGCACTACTTAAGAAATGCCAGTTATCTCATCAGAAAGAAAACTGTCTACTAGGGGAATACAACAGTGAACTGATCCACTGAACAGAGTACTGAAGCTATGTTCCTGAAGACCTTTCAAGAAATAATAGATCAGGATAGACAATTATTTAGACATCATCTGTCATAATTTAAAAGACATATATCAAGGTTTCTGACATAATTCTAGCTCATTAAAACTTTCTGAAGAATAAAATCTGCAGAATACCAATAAATGGTAGAGTAATTCCACCTTTCTTTAGATTTCAGGAGCAAATGATAGCTGTGAAAACCCCTGAAGTTCTGTCCTTAATTATATTAATTATAAACAGCGACATCATTAACACATGTGAATTTAAATTTATCTATCACTTGAAAGTCCTGGTTTAACACATTTACAAGTCAAGATACAGAATAAATTCTCTAAGTATTACAAGGCAATGCCGTTATAATGTGAGGATTGTACATAATGATGCCAATTTACTAGGTTGAAGAGGACATTACTGCAATTTAACCAGTCATTATAAACCATGGTCTCATTTTAGTTCAGCCGTGTTAATTTAGAAGTAATAAAATGTGTTTTTAGAATTTATGGCCTGGTTATCTCCACAATAAATATCAACACATTCAATTCCAAAAGGGCTTTGGCATGAGAAGTAATTATAATGTTTTATTTGTACCTTAATAGATTTTTTTAAAGTCTCAGTCTACATATGTTGCTTAAGCCTAGCTGACACTGAATTTAAATTTGCTAAAGAAATAATTAAATAGGAACATGGAGTTTCCAATGCAGACACAACCATTAAGTGACTGGTGATTATATTTGTGACAGTGGTATCAAGTCCTCCATTAATTCCTGGATGGTTTAATGTTTTAAGATCTGATAGATTCCTAGAAGCACATATGGGATAGGACATCAAAAATTAGGTGGAAAATAAAGCAGTGAAGAACAAAAGAAATGCACTTAGAATTCCTTTATAAATCCTTCAGTCCTTCTCAAGACAAAGAATCAAGTTCGAATTCTTTAGTATAGCATGCCTTCATGATCTGACCCCTCTTTGCATTTGCTCTCTCCTACCTTTTCAATCCCCAGTACACTCACCTACCAAACCATTTCCCCTACATTCACATGCATTTTTGCCCCATGACTCTCCTGGCAGCCTCCTGCTCATTCTTCCACCCAGCAAAAATGAACTCTTTAGCCTCTCCCTGAGAGTATAGCTATTTCCAGAAGGGCTCCCATAATGCCCCATACAGAAACCTGTCACCATACCTAATGCAACCGTGGTAACCATTTACTGTTTGCTTTCTCCTCTAGATGTTGAAATAAGCACTAATTTTGCTTCTCTGTATAATTACCAAGATATAGTTAGTACTTACTTTTTAAATGAATGAATGAATGATTTAATGAACTTATAAAATTAGAAATGTCAGTATGTCACACTTCCATATATAATGGGTTCAACATTTACTAAATAAATGAACAAATATTTACTTAGCACTAATGATATGCCAGACATTATACTAAGTGAAGAACAAAGAAGAATACAATAAAAACATGACTATGAAGACTCTTACATTTATCAGATGAGATAAAAATTTATCATCCTACTATATGTAAATGGTATAAGAAGCATTACTTGATGTCTGAAAAAAAGATCTGGTGTCCTCCTCAGGTCAGTGTCTTTAATGCCTACCTTCTGCCCCATCAAGTCTGCAGGCATCTTCTAAGAACAGTCCAGTCTTCTCTGGTTTAGTGATTTTTTTTTTTAAGGTACCATCTCTCTCCTCAATTTTAAACCATTTGTTCTGTTCTGTTTGGAGCCTCCAGTTTGCACCATCCCTCAAAGCCTAACCATTTGGAGTTGACGAGTCATTGCCTGATTTTGGCTTCTTCCCAGGATGCTGTATTGTAAAACGCATCCCTTGGCTCCAGCTTCTGTGGCCTCCCCATAAGCAATGGCCACCTGACCTCAGACTGCAATTCCAAGGAATTCATCTAACATCTCTGCCTCTACTTGACTGGGAAGGGGGCTGGGGGGGACTCATCAAGCCAGAATAAAGAGGAAGGATTAACTCATTCTGACTAGGATGAAAAGTGAAGACTATACAGGGGCAACAACATTTGAATTGGCCCTTACCTGTTGAGGCAGGTGGAAAAAATAAGAGGCAGAAGGTAGAGGTGCCTTCCTGCTTGAGCAATGGTATAAAACGTAAAACTGAAAGGCCTCTTCAGGTAAAGTCAAGCAGACTTGCCTGCATTGGTCACACTCAATCACATATCCAGTAAATGTGGAAACATTAAAATGTTGTAAAAGCCTTAGGAGTGCCAGATTAAGGTCTATAAGAAATTCAAGGAAAATTCCATCTTTTAGAGATAAAAGATGAAATACATTTGGGAAAGAGAATGCATTACAAGTGATAACACCGTAAGAAAAAAGGAGCAGCAGAACTTTATGAAATTGGCCTCATGCAGTCTCAAGGCTATATGAGTTGTCAATGTACCTTAGTCAAATAAATTTCCTTCTTCCAATTCAGTTTTCTTGTCTACAAAATGCGTGACTTTCTTTCTAAATTCTAGTTTAAAAATTAGCTACTATATTGAATTTGGTAGGCATTTTCTATGTGTTTATCCAAATGTTTGTTCAGTATAGTATCTTTTTTATTTAAATTCTTGTCAATGTTGAGCATTTGACATTTTATTATGTTTCATTGATTAAAGCAAATCATAAATATGCTATTTGTGTTTTTAATGTATCATTTTAGTAAGAACTTTAAGTACAGGAGAAATTCTAATGGCAAGAAATTAAAGTAGGATTCAATTTCCAAATACAACGCAACTTGAAAGTATTTCAATTCACCACAATGGACAGGTATGAATTGTATACTGAGTACCAAACTAAGGAAAATTGGATTTCCATTTTTCCTTCAGTTTTTCCAATTACATTTTCTCATCATTTTATGCAAAATATTACATTTTCTTTCATCCAAATAATTGTAACTATCTCATATGACTGTCTGCCTATGTATGTGCACAGCCAACATCAAGAAAGTAAAATGAAAGAAATCAGTTAAGTGTGTCAGCATTTCATCTTTTGGGTCTTTGCATATCAAGATACATCTTCAATATGCAGATTTAGCTTTGCTGAAAATAAAAGTAGAGAACCACTTTGGTTGGCAACCTTATAAAAATTTCCATTTTTCTCCTAATGAATGAAATTATTCTTCATGGAAAAGAACGTTTTCCCGAGAATTATACATTTGGACCTGAATACAGAAAAGATAGCTCTTCATTTACCTTCTTCTTTTTTCCTTACAACATGGGAAAGGTCTTTTAAAGGGGGGAAACAGAAGGCACAACCTGTATTAGATTATCAGGAATTAACTGTGACGATTTCTTTAATGAAACACTTTGAAAGCTGGTGGCAAGCATTTACTGGGTTGGTTGGAAGACCACACTCACATAATAGGCCCCCAATAAATGCTGTTTCAATAAATGTCTAATAGATTTCTCCTACTCAATTCCTCTGCATCATCTTGTACTGTTGGCCACAAACTTCCTGATATGTTCTTTTCATGGCACATCATGTGCCTGGTTCTCTGCCTACCTCTCTGGATGCTACTCATTTCATCTTTTTGGGCTCTATTTATGGGACAAATGTCAACAACCCTTAGGGCTCAACTGAGCCCTAGTCTTCTCTTTATATTTTTCCTGGAAAATCTCCCTAACTATGGCTTCAACAGCCATTTATGCTTTGATAAACTTAAACCCTATTATCTTCAGCATGGATCTCTCCCCTGAGTTCTAGATTCCTATCTCCAACAACCTACTGGATATTTCTTCTTGATGGCCTTCAGGTACTTCACATGAAACAAACTCCTAGTTGAACTCATTGTGTTTTAGAAAAAATATTTGTCTCTCTTCACACGTGATTCCATTAACTGCCCAAAAAGAAACCTGAGAATGGTCCTGCACTCGGCCTTTCCCTCACTAATTACATCAATCAAGCACCAAGTCCCATGGATTCTACCTCCTTAATATTGCTTACATTAGTCCATGATTTTACAATGTACTAACAATATCTTAAATTGGGCCATCATTATCTCTTATTGGATCAGCTTTCTAAGTCCTCTCCCTGCCTCCAGACATGCCCCCACCACGAGACCACCATGATCTTGCTCTGAACTCTGTCTTTAAGATGTAAATCTGATCAGGTTATTTCCCCACTTAAACCCTTGTTCTCACCCACTGCCCACAAGATAAAGGTTTACATTTTAGTATGATCTGCCAGGTCCTTTATGATCACTATAAGCCCCTGCCTATATGGAGTTTACTATTTTAGTGGGAAAAGCGGAAGATAAAAAAATAAAATAAAATAGTGCTTGATTAAAACAGCTCAACTGAAATAAATACCTGAAGAGATGTCAAGACTTACAAACTATTAGCTGTTAACATCACTAGCATGATGATTGAACTCCAGAGCAAAAGAGAAAAAAAAAATTAGGATATGTTCTAAGGAACAGAGAAGTATCGAGAGGCCATTCTTTCTACTCTTTGCCCCATAAATTAAATTTAAGCATACTTGTGAAAAAAGTGTGAACTCACCATTTAAAAAAAAACTTTAATATGCAATACAAAGGTGTTATAAATTACACTAATGTGACAGGGTATGAATCAATTTCACTTTTTTTTTTTTTCGGTACGCGGGCCTCTCACTGTTGTGGCCTCTCCCGCTGCGGAGCACAGGCTCCGGACGCGCAGGCTCAGCGGCCATGGCTTATGGGCCCAGCCTCTCTGCGGCATGTGGGATCTTCCCGGACCAGGGCACGAACCCGTGTCCCCTGCATCGGCAGGCAGACTGTCAACCACTGCGCCACCAGGGAAGCCCCAGTTTCACTTTTGTCCCACAAAAATTAATGCAAATGTGTATGGTCTGCAGAGTAGGATTTCTAAAATAAACTAAGAATGTGTAAACTCCTTCATTTAAAAAGAAAATTCAATCATCTTCACCTCTCTCAGCTTAAAATATTCTGTCTCCCTCCTTAAGGAACCCCTGTTAAAACGTGTCAGCGAGCAGTGACTTTTGTTAGTTCACCTTTTGTCTCCAAAAAGTTATCTTCCACTAACATGTATGTTACATTATGGAATATCTAGTTGCACAGAGTAAAGACCTGAGTTTGCCGTTGGCATTTATCTAAACAAACAGCTGAATCTTCAAAATTACATAATAAAAACTCTGAAATTAAATTTAATAGGATATTTTTTACAACATCAGCTCAAAATGCATTTTTTATCACCTCCCTGTAACAGGGTAGCTGCATTCCTATTTCGAGTGATGGTGAAAGTGGGCAACATATACATAAATCTACACGTGGCAGAGCCAAAATGGGCTGGAAGGAAAAGAATGCTTCTTGCACCATCCCCACAGGTGCACTCTCGTCAGACCTGCTCCAGGAATGCCTCCTGGAAATGGCCTCCATTATTATGATGGGAAACAGCACCACGTGCTCTATGTCAACAAAGACTGGCACGTGGGAGTGGGAGCAGAAACATACCATTCAATCTTGCCTTCAATTGCATCTGATATGATGACTCTGAATGACCAGTGTATAATTTAGCAAACCATGTTGTTTCCAAATTAATGAAAGGTAAATAAATGTTGCACCAGTATACTTGGTGAGTGTGACAGAGCATAATTATGAGTTGGTTTAAAGAACAACATGTGATTCAAAGGCCTGTCCACCTTTAGAACAGGATTTTAAAATGAAATTCATAAATTATATGTGGAAATAACTATTTGCATAATTAGTTCCAAATTTTATATGCCTATTTTCCTCATAGAGTAAAATAAGACTATTTTGACCAAATAAGGACCCCATTCCATCCTTACTCCTGCATTTATAAACCACCACCCACTGGAAAACAGCAATGATGTTGAGAGAAAGGGATGCGATTTGACCTGTGTAATTACACCTTTCACTACATAATGAATTTGAAACAAAACCAATTAATTGTAGTGTATGGTCTTGATGGTTACATATACAACTATTTTTAAAATCTATTTTTG
This sequence comes from Orcinus orca, assembly GCF_937001465.1. Lineage (NCBI taxonomy): Eukaryota > Metazoa > Chordata > Mammalia > Artiodactyla > Delphinidae > Orcinus > Orcinus orca. Next base: position 20,215,682 of record NC_064571.1, read on the forward strand.
CTATAAAGAGACAAAGGATATGTTATTACCTAGAGGCTGATGGGAGGGGGGTTCAATCCAGACCAAACAACTCTGAATCCCATCATAAATTATATGAGAATAATTAATACATTTTTCATACAAATACATGTACACACACTAAATGACAAATAAATGACATACACTCGGAAGAGAAAACAACATTGAAAGAAGGAAAGAATATACAGATCCTATTATTAGATGAGATTTTTTCCCAAATGTATAACAAAACAATGTCTGCAAAATATGATGAATCACATACCTGATCATATCAGCTGGATTTGCACTTCACCCATCACATTCAATGTACTATACCATGAATAAACACATTCCTCGCATGTGAGTGCATATGTTGTTTGCATATTTTTATTACTCACATTCATATCTTAGAAAACAGCAATGCCTTAGAAAGTAAGTTCATTAGTATTCTTGTTCTCCCTTTCTCTCTCTGTCACACACTGATACATCACAATTTTAGTATCAAACAAGGACTCTGGCTTTTTAACACCTAACTCCAATTTATCTACATTTATTCTTTCAGATTAATAAAAAGAAAGGGATATAATGCTGCTTGTTTCACATATGCATAACTGCATGAGTACACCTAAACAAAATATGGATATATTATATGTATATAATATATCCAACGCTTCTCTTTTCATGTTACACAGGTTTCCAAAAGGAAACCCATAAATATTAAGTTTAAAATAACTTTATAATCCAATCAGCAACAAATAATATTCAAATTATAGACCTGAATTGCTGAATAATATTTTATTTTTTCTAGAATTTCTACAATCACAGCCATCAATTTCTCTTCAGAGTTGTAGTCTCCATCTAGACACTTTTCCTCTGTCTCTATTCAGAGAAATTAAGGGCTGCAAAGTCCTATCAAGTTTTCAGCCAGGGAGACTAAAGGTATCAACTTTCAGCCAAGGTGACTAAGAACAGAAACTAGCAAATGATTCTGCCTAATTATATTATTAAAAAACACAAACTTTAAATTGGCAGTCATAAGTTTTACGGTATTTAATATTAAAAGGTAGTATTATTTCAAAACTTACTACAAAGTTGCTGCAATCAAAACAATACGGCATTGACATAAAGATAGACATACTGATAAATTGATTAGAATTGAGAGTTGAGAAATAAGCCTTACATTTATGGTCAATTAACTTCTGAAGACAAAAAGTACTGAAACAATTGGATATCCACATGCAAAAGAATGCAGGTAGACTCCTATCTCACACCATATACAAAAATTAACTAAAAATAGATCAAAGATGTAAATATAAAAATTAAAACTATGAAACTCTTTAGAAGGAAACAGAGCTGTGAATCTTTGTGATTTTGGATTAGGCAATTATTTTTTGGAAACAACACCAAAAGGGCAAGCAACCCCTCCCAAAAAAAAGATAAATTTGACCTCATCAGTATTAAAAACATTTGTGCTTCAAAAGACACCATCAAAAAGTGAAAAGACAGGGGGATCAATCAAGATGGTAGAGTAGGAAGAAGTGAACTTGCCTCCGCCAACAAACACATCAAACATACATCTACATATGGAACAATTCTCATTGAAACTTGAAACCGTAAGAAAGACTCCTGTACAAACAAGGCTGTAAGGAAGAGCTACACACAATCGGGTAGGAAGGGAAGAGAAGTGATCAGATCAGGACCTGTGCCCCTGGGAGGGGACTCAGAGGGAAGGGGTAAAGATCTGCCATGGGGAGTGAGCTTTTCAAACCATGTCTCAGGCAGCCCAGTCCTGGAATCTGACACAGGGAAAACAAGCCCACTTGGCTGGTTGGCGAGCCAGTGGAACTCACAGAAGGGCTGTGGGAATCCTGGACTCCACTTGCGAGGAGCATGTGAGCGCTGGCTTACTCCCAAGGCGGGGCAGAGGGATGACTGAGGACTGCTCCAGTGGCTGCCCAGTTTCCTGTGACCACCCCAGTAGGTGCCCCAGCCTGAACCAACGCTCTGCACTGGAGCACTGGAATGCTCCAGCCACACTTACTTCACCTCACAGCTCCGCACTGGAGCGAGGACTGCCAGGACCTGGGAGAGAGCTCACTAAGGGGATACAGAGACAACTTGGACCCTGGGTGGCGTCTGATGGGACCATGGCATGGTGGGGGCTGCCACTGCTGATGCTTACACAGGCAGCACATCAGGGGTGGTCCCAATCTGTGACAGCAGCCAGACTGCCACAGCCTGTGTCCTGATACATGCCGAGAGCCCATGTAGCCCATGTGGGCCCCACCTGCCCTGCCTCATGGCTCCACAACTGAGCATGGTTGGCAGAGGCTACAGGGAGTGATTGGCTGTGAGGGGCAAAGGAGACTCAGATGCAACAGCGGTGGTACACTGGAGACAGCTCAGACCTCTGTCTGCAGCTGGCACACTACGGCTCGAAACCTGCATGGGCCCCTCCTGCTCCATGACTGACCCCCTCTGGGGAGAGGGTGCCTGTGCTGAGATAGAGGAGAGCACATGCTTAAAGGAAACATCTAGCTCAAACCTGAGCCATAAGACTTCTATTCCAGGGCTTCCCTGGTGGCGCAGTGGTTGAGAGTCCGCCTGCCGATGCAGGAGACACAGGTTCGTGCCCCGGTCCGGGAAGATCCCACATGCCGCGGAGCGGCTGGGCCCGTGAGCCATGGCCGCTGGGCCTGCGCGTCCGGAACCTGTGCTCCGCAACGGGAGGGGCCACAACAGTGAGAGGACCGCTTACCGCAAAAAAAAAAAAGACTTCTGTTCCATCAACTTGGAATGTGACCCTGCCCCCGATAGGGCAGTAACAGCCACTGAGCAGAGGTGAAGCCCCACCCCATACAGGGCTCCAGCCCTAGCCACTCCATCTCCAGCCCCACCAAGGTGATAGCTGACAGTATACCCTGAGGAAGGACATGACTTCTGTTCACATCAAATCCAGCTCTTCCACCAAAGGCACTGGGCTCATGCAGACTGTTTATGAACACTTCCACATGAAGACACCTCTTTAACACTGTTATAGGTAACTGCTCCACCAAAATTCACAGAGACAGAAAAAGTTAAGTAAAATGAAAAGACAGAACTACTCTCAACCGAAACAGCAAGAGAAACCCCTGAAAATTTAAATGATGAACAGAAATAAGCAACTTACCAGATAAAGAATTCAAAGTGTTAGTATTAAGAATGCTAACTGAATTAGGGAAAAGAATAGATGAACACAGTGACAATTCTAACAAGGGACTAGAATATATTTTAAAAAACAGAACTCAAGAACACAATAATTGAAATGAAAAACACTGTACAAGGAATGAATAGCAGACTAAGTGATAGAGAAGAACACATAAGTGATCTGGAAGATAGAATAATGGAAGTTACTCAATAAGATCATCAAAAAGAAAAACATGAAAAAAAGTGAGAACAGTTTAGGAGATTTCTGGGATAACAAGCATACCAACATTCACATTATAGGGGTCTCAGAAAAAGAGAGAGAGAAGGGGGTTGAAAATGTATTTGATGAAATCATAGCTGAAGACTTCCCAAATCTGAAGAAGGAAACACATATCTAGGTACAAAAAGCACAGAAGTTCCCAAACAAGATGAACCCAAGCTGATTCACACCAAGACATATCACAATTAAAATGGCAAAAGTTGAAGAGAGAATTCTAAAGGCAGAAAGAAAAAGCAGAGTCATATACAAGGGAACCCCCATAAGGCTATCTGCTGATTTCTCTGCAGAAACTTTGCAGGCTAGAAGGGAGTAGCATGATATATTCAAAGTACTGAAAAGGAAAAACCTGCAACCTAGGATACTCTACCCAGCAAGGTTATCATTCAGAATTGAAGGAGAGATAAAGAACTTCTCAGACAAGCAAAAATGAAGAGAGTTCAATACTAAACCTACCCTAAAAGAAATGTTAAAGGATCTTCTCTAAGTGAAAAGCCTATAACAAGAAGTATCTATAGGAAAGGAAAAATCCCACTAGGAAAGGCAAATATATAGTAAGGGCTAAGGATGAAGCACTTAAATAAGCTAGTACAAAGATTAAAAGTTAAAAGAAATTGTCTACAATAAACAGTGAAGGGAGAAACATAAAGATGTAAAATATGACATCAAAAACACAAAATGTGGGTGAGGAAAGTAAAAAGGGTAGATATTTTAGAGTATGTTTGAATTAAATGACTACCAGTTTAAAGCAAGTGGATATAGTTATAGTCAACATATATAAACCTCATGGTAACCGCAAATTAAGAACCTACAGTAGACACCCAAAAACTAGAGAGAAAGAAACAAATGTATACCACTAAAAAAAATCATCAAAGCACAAAGGAAGAGACTAAAAGACGAAGAAAAAACAGAGAACTACAAAAACAACCAGAAAACAAGAAACAAAATGTAAGTAAGTACAAACATATCAGTAATCACTTTAAATGTCAATGGACTAAATGTTCTAATCAAAAAAGCATTTATGGTGGCTGACTGGATTAAAAAAAAGACCCATTTATATGCTGCTTACAAGAGACTCACTTCAGAGCTAAATACACACACAAATTGAAAGTGAGGGGATGGAAAAATATATCTCATGCAAACAGAAATGACAAGAAATTGTAGGTAGCAACAGTCATGTCAGACAAAATAGACCTTCCCTTCTTTGTGGAATAAAAAATGGACAAAGGATTTGAATAGAACTGACTCAAAGAAGAGATATAATAGCTAATAAGTACAGGAAAAGATGCTTGACATCATTATTGAGTAGGGAAATGCAAATGAAAACCAAGACGAGATACCTCTTCACACCCACTAGGATAGCTATAATCACAAAGATGGAAAGTAAAGTGTCAGCAAGGATGTGGAGAAATTGTAACCTTCTTACACTGGTGGAGGGAATGTAAAATAGTACACTTGCTTTAGAAAATAGTTTGGAAGCTGCTCAAAAAGTTAAACACAGAATTACCATATGACCAAAATTCCACTCCTAAGTATATACCCAAGAGAAACAAAAGCATATCTTCACACACACACACACACACACAAAAACTTGTACTCTAATGTTCATTGTAGCATTATTCATAATAACCCCAAAATGGAAATGACCCAACTGTCCATCAACTAAAAAATGAATAAAATGTGGTCTACCCATATAGTGGAATACTATTCATCCATAAATATAAATGAAGTGCAGATAAATGCTATAACATGGATAAGCCTAGAAAACAGTATGGTAAGGAAAAGAAGCCAGACACAAAAGGTCACATATTGTATGACTCCATTTACACAAAATGTCTGGAATAGACAAATCTGTAGAAACACTGTGTAGATAGTGGGGCTGAATAGAGGGGGAGATGGATGGTGATTGTTAATGAGTATGAGGTCTCTTTTAGGGGTTAGAAAAATGTTCTGGAATTAGATAGTGGTGATGGTTCTATAACTTTGCAAATATTCTAAAAATTGTTCTACTGTATACCTTAAAGGGCAAATTTTATGGTATGTTATTTATATCTCAAAAAATGAGAAAAAGCAATATAAAAATGATAAAATTGGGGAAAAGATACAAGGAGGTGAAATCTGGGATCCTTCTTCTCCATGAATGTCCAGCCCTGAGATTGAATAAATAGCTCATCGTGAGCATTTCCTTCTGGTTAAGGCACTTCTGGGATATAGTCACAACTCAGCTTCTGTCTGTGGCTCTTAAGATCATTTTCTGCTCAACTATTCTTTTTCTACCATACTCACACTTTATTGTCTGGAATTGAGAGGCTCAAGAGATATGTCTTTTCTAGGAAAAGGCATTTCTTTTGCCTTTCCAATATCCATCCTCTTTTTCTCCTTAATAGCAAGAGTATAAAGAGACAAAGTCACATCATTATCCATCCAACCACCCACACTTGCCACATTCTCCAATTGTTTTTTCCTACCCATAGAAGCCAGCAACCTGAATTAAAGCCAATTTCAATGACATTTTTACAGTTATGCAACACTGAGATTCTTCCAAGCCTATTTCTCTATTTTAAAAGTGTGTGAACATTTTCACCCTGAACATTCACAGACAGGGCCTCTCCTCTTTCTTTTCCATAAACACCAACCTGCTGATAGAGCTGCTACACTCAACCTCTCCTGGTCTCAGAAGACAAACTTCTACCTTGTATTCTGTCTTCTTCCATCTCCATTTCTCTGAAATTCTAACCTCAGAGGTTGCTAATGACCTCCTAATTGCCAAAACTGGTAGATTTTCTCAAGTTCTGATACAAATTTACTTCTCTGAAGCAATTATTGCTGTTTAAAAAACCACTTTCTCCAAGTTGTCATTTTCTCTTTCAGGTAAGTGAAAAAAATCTCTAGCTGATCTTTCTTCACTGTTTTGTCACTATGGCACAAAGATTTTTTTTGGAGTCGTGTGTCAAGTGCTGGTGTCATCAAAACATATACACCACACATTCACTCGTTGTTGATCACAGGAAAACACAATTCTCTCAGTCCTAATCTTTTTTTTTTTTTTCTGTAAATTGGGGATCTCCCAGGGTTTTTGTAAGGATGATGTTAGAAACTGTATGTAAATTTCTTAGCAGCAGCCTGCTACAGAAATGGTAGCTTTATAATGGTAAGTAGTATTTACATTTTCATTACCATTATAATCACTATTATTATACACTTTCATAAGAATCAGCTTTAAACTCTTAATCCCCAGTTCTGTGCTGTCTTCTCTTCCAGGCAACCCTGGAACCCTCTTCTGGACAGAGATCCTGGATGTCCTCCTAGCTCCTCCCACTCTCTCCCTCTGTCCAAAGCACAATTAATATCTCTGTCAACAACCATTAAACACCACTGCTTCACAAATGATATCACCAGCCTCCCAGCATCAGGATTGAAAGCCTGATGTCAGTTTTGATTCTTTCCTACCACTAGGAAAGAATTTGTTCACAAGTTTACTCAACGATATCTCTGTAACATTTTCTGAGTACATCCCCTGTCCTCCATTTCCACAGGAAAATGAGGCCAGGCCCTCATTATATCTCATTTATAAGTGGTTCCCAGACCTGGCAAGTTATCACAATCAAGTCCAGATCCTTGGCACCCCACACCTACCAAATCATAATCTCCAAAGAGTAAAGCTTAGAAGTCAATCAGGTTGAAAAATTTCCAGGTGATTAGCATAAATTATCAGATGTAGAAGTTAGTGGTATACACTGGGGAAACAACCTCTGACCGTGTAACTCTGGTATCAGTTCTTTTCAATGTTTCTTCTTACCTAATGATGTCAGCTCTTATTTTCCCCAAATTTCAGCTTCCCAAAGTACTAGGCTAAAACATGCTCTATCTCTCCACTACCTATAAAGTTGCATCTTGATTATTCAACATTCATTCATCAACATCTGTTTTAGCACCTCCAATAATAGATGCTGAGTATATGAAAACCAAAGATTAAAGATTTGATGAACTAACAATCTAAAGATCGCAAGACAGAGGCAGAAGGATAGGGGTGTAAGGACAAAAAAGGAGAGAGAGTGAGAAAGAGAGAGAAAGCATATAGGCATCTATTCAATACCCATAACATGCTAAACAAAGAACCTACAGTTGCAACTAATTTTCTCCTTAGCTTGGCATTCAGAGACTTCACTGTCAGGCTTCAACCTTATTTACCACCATTACCCAAGCTCCAATCAAAATGAAGAGTTCCCACAGTTTCCACAAAAACTGCATATGAATTTTGGCTTACAGTTTGTTTTTCGGCTAGAACATCTCCCTACACTAGTCTATTTCATCTTTCATGTCCTAGCTAAGCCCTTGTTAATTCCTCAAACAGGAAATTAGTTCTTACTGTTATTCCAAGCTTCTAAAGCTCTATGTGGTACTGAGTACCTTCTACACTGTATAATAGACATTTTATATTTATTATCTTTCCTATTACAACAAAAGGCCCTTTAGGGCAGGACTCATAATGGGTCTTTCATTAAACCCTCACAGCACCTACTGTAAACCATAAATACATGTTTAATGAATGAACATAGATATATACATAACTAATACTTTCAGAAAATCTGAATTCTGTTATCTATTAGGAGATTTATTAGAAGAAGAAACGTTCACTAAAATGACATTATCAATATAAAATGATAGTTGATTAAGTTACAGTTAATAATGGGATATGGGTATAATCATTTTTTCATCATTAGATGGCTGGATCAATCTGCATAGTAGTGCCATGTTTAGCAGTGAGTTAGTAACAATTATGTGCATGTTTAATTGCAAACTAAGCTTTGCGTAAGAAACTACCTACACACACCAAGAATATTATTTAAATTTCTTGAGAAAAACCTATACAGAACTAGAATATGCTAATAACTATATTCTGGTCTGAAATGTAAGACTGTCTCTGTATGAATGTTTATATGTGTGTATATCTAGATATGTGTAAACACTCTGGAGCTTCTGTGCAATGTTGTCAATTGAGCTTCATACTTAAAAACAAAGCAAAACAAAATCAAGCCCAAGCCTCACCAGGAAAATCCTATGCACAGCTAAACAGGTAATTCTACTGAACCAAAAGTTCTCACTTAATTAGGTTTACACTGCAGTAGTACACTTACAAAATAAGAGGTTTCAAAGCCGTTTGAGGAGCCGACCCTGTGTAGACACAAGTGCAGAGCAGCCAGTTAATCTGCACATATGAACACAGGGTTTAAAGAAATAAATTACAGGATGGATTTTATAGTCACATGACTTCATATGGAATATGCCACCACAAGCAGAGCCATCATTTTGAAAGCAAAAGACAGCCAGAGCTAAAGAGCCTAACACCATCCTCCAAGGGCTTAATAAGTTCTGTAAGAGTCTTTCATACCCAGGGAATAAAAGGTTCAAATTTTAGGTAATAAAATGTATATGAGACCATTAGAAAGGCAATGAGTTTAAAACTAAACAGGCAAATTGTAAACATAGGTCATTTTTTTAAACTAAGGAGACCTAAAAAGTGAATTACATTTAATTTTCAAATGTGCATTGCTACTAGCTACTCTAAGACCTCTCTCCTGGATATTGACTTAAATTCCAACATTGAAAGCTCACCCAACACATTCTGTCTCCAGTTTCTGAAACAAAGGGCTTCTCACTGACAATCACCAAGGACAATACATGCCAAGAAAATAAATGCATTACATCAAAATTAAGAGGGATACCTGAGGCCCTGAACTCTCCCGACAGGCAAAAGTTTTAGGTTATGAAGAAAAGTAATCTCAAGGATAACTAAGTCATCATTTAAATTCATTTCTAGGGTTACTATAAGCATAATAAACATAAGTTGCAAGAAAAAATGAATTTAAATTTCAGCAGCACCAGCTATGTAGATCAGATATGAGAAAGAGTTTCCTGACTATGACTGCTGTTAGGTTCTGGAATACTCTGCCAAAGAGGCTTTAGAGTTCCCCTCTCTGAAGACCTTTAAGAAGCAGACTGCATCTATGTAAGGAGACTCAACCCATAAGATAAAGACAGGTAATTTCAGTGACTCACAGAGGTCCTTCTAATTTTATATTCTAAAAAACTAGGTAAGCCAAGAAAACTCTTTTTAATTCCTCCAATAAAAACTAACATTTCCAAACACCTGCTTTTATTAATAATAAAACCAATCTATTTTATAATACACACATACACACATATATATAATACCATTTCCAGATTTAAAAACTGGAATCATGTAACTCAAATAGAGGCTACATAATTGGGGGGCGGGGTCAGTATTTAAATCTACACTTGTCTGGCTTGAAATCCCATTTCATTGCACTATTCTACATAGAAGAAAACAAGGGATGTTAACACTTGGCTACTTTCGCATTGGAGAATAGCTAGGGTATCAAGGGCTGCATTTCAGGCAGGCAGGTTTGAGCATCACAGAGTTTCAGAACACATACTCATCACACATCATTCGAGTGCCCAGTTTATACACAGCAATGTAACTAGGAATATATCAGGGCACTGGTTTTATTTCATGCACTACAAGAAGCCATCATTATCATGTATGTTTGAAGATGCTCTAGACCAAAAGTCAGCCATGCCTCCTACTTTTCAGATGCATGGTGAACCAAGAATAAAAGGGCTAGTCGGGTCAGTACACACAATGGTGCATTCTGCCAGGGAGGTCAAGGTTACCACCACAAATCTTCTGCAAACTAGATAGAATTACATGGAAGAGTATCTCTAATCCTCAGTCATGGGCTCAGCTGTAACCCTGCCAAGTTTCTAAGCAAATGGTAGTGGCAGATCACATTAAATGACAGAATTGGGACAGCTCAATACAATCTATAGTCTTAGTGCATTCAGGATGCTATAACAAGATATCACAGACTGGGTAGCTTATAAACAAGAGGAATTTATTTCTCACAGTTCTGGAGGCTGGAAGTCCAAGATCAGGGTCCCAGCATGGTCAGGTTCTGGTGAAGGCCCTCTTCTGGGTTACAGGCCGCTGACTTCCTTCTGTGTCCTCACACGATAGAAGGTACAAGCTGGCTCTCTGTCCTTTATAAGGACGTTAATCTCATTCATGAGGGCTCTGCACTCACGACCTAATCATCTCCCAAAGGCTCACCTTCTAATACTATCACATTGAGCATTAGGATTTCAACATATGAATTTTAGGGGGACAGAAACATTCAGACCATAGCACCTCTATTATTATTAGAAAATTAACTCATAGCACTTGTTCTATTAATGATGAGTCAGAAGAGTGTTCTTTTATATAAAGGATAATGCACTACTTAATCAGAAAAATAAGGCAATGGTAAATAAACCTACAAGGAAGGACTATAGCCTTATTCTCTTTGAAACTTGAGGTTAATGTGTCTCGACAATAATTGGATTGAAAAAAAAGAGACCTTTACAAAAATTGTAATGGACCAATTTATAGAACCAGAAAGTTGTCAGAACAGGTGAATTTCTTAAGTTTCAATGAGAAATTAAATCCTCACAACTGCCAATGAAAATATTTACATTTTTCACATTTGTTTACTTATTGAGCTCAGTCTTTGAAAGGAACTGCATGAAGTCTTTCTTTAGTCACGGTCAGTGGAAAACACAGTGAGCTGTGTTTGAAGAATAAGCATTTATCTTATCTTCTAAGTAACTGTTATATTAGTCGACCTTGGCAAAGCCTAATGTGAAAAATACTCTTGCCAAGTGGAAACGACACATAACCAACAATGAGAGCCAATGCTCTAGTCAGAATTCTGTCCATGATAGAGGGCATGGTATCTGTTTCTTACACAAAAAGAAATACTTCTGAAGGTATGAAAATAAAGTTATATATTCAGACACAATTCAAATAAAATAGAGCAGTTGAAATGTTAAAACAAAACAAGGAACTTCTTAAATGAGATGGCTGATCACCTTTTCTAAATTAGTGATAAACCCATATTAATTACTGAAACATATAACATGAATGGGGGATCTGAAGTAAAACTCTCTTTCATGGCTTAGTGTGAAGCCAACTTCACACTCACCTCTCCTTCCCAGCACCGAACACCTCCACATTCTGGGGCACACATGGTGCACGGCATGGGGGCGGGGGCAGAGGGCAGGCTGCTGGCTGTTTTCTCAGCCACTCTATACTCCACTGTATCCCTTAAACAACACTTTTCACATTTTGCTCTTGAAAAGGCAAAAGTAAATTTGCCAAAAAAGAAGAGATAGGAACAATTTTTGGTTTTTGTTTGTTTGTTGTCACCTACATAGCTTAAAGCACTGTGTTGCTTTGCAGTTCCATTTGCATACAAAATATAACCCACAAAGGAATGGGCTCTAAGGCAACAAAAGCACTACACCCAATTATTAACCAGCTGAGTGGCATGGGGCCTCAGCCGCTGCAGGGCGCTTTTGGGTTTCATCTTTAAAATGAGGAAAGGCAATTACAGTTGACCCATGAACAATGCAGAGACTGGGGGTGCTGAATACCTCCCCCATCCAAGTAAAAAATCCCTGTATAACTTTACAGTTGGCCCTCTGTATCTATCGTTCCATATCTGAGGATTCAACCAACCATCCATCTTGTAGTACTGCAGAATATATTCACTGTAAAAAATCCACATGTAAGTGGACCCATGCAGTTCGAACCCATGTTGTTCAAGGGCCAACTGTATATGATTTCGAAATGATCTTTAAAACACGCTGATACCAAAAATCAATAGGTTTAATATCCATTTTGCTCTCTGGATTTTGTTTCATGCCTCTTTTGGGTAGGACAAGGCAAAGCCACAAAGAAAGAAAAGAAGAAGGAAACCAGGACCATGGAAGTATCACCATTTTCCTGTTATGAAATAAGAACAATAATTCCCATTTTTGTGGGGCTGTTTTGAGAAGAGGATTCATTTAGATAAATAGAATGTCTAGTGCAATCTGATGCTTTGCATGAGGTAAGTCAAGTCTCCTTTCCTATTTTTATTTTTCACAGAGGCATTCATATAGGAACCTTGACAACTGAACAGGAGTTGGATCCAGAACCACTGGGCTATTTGATTCTGGTATATCAAAACTACCTCAATAAGTCAATGTGTCAGTCCCACCAGAAGGCAAGATCTAGAATTATCCCTGGGCTGATCTCAGTGTTCTCTGAAACAAAGTGCACAAAACTATATTCTAACAGTATGTAGCATATGTCCTCTCAAAATGTTATGGATCTCCGTACATATTTTTTTTCTCCTAAACAATCTTAAAGGAGATACTTCCAGCAATTAATGCAAACTAATGCTGAGTGATTTTCCTCAAATGATGCTGCAATGTCATTTCACTTCAACATATAGGAAACTCTTAATACTGTTTCTAATATATATCCTCAGCCACTCAAACAAAATTTCATGTACCATCAGACATCAATGTTTATGAAGAGGGCCCAGCAGATGAGTGCCAAGCAATTCTCCAGCCACCTTTGCTAAATGCAGCCAAAGCTTTACATCAACAGTATGTTATACTCCAATAACAATTTTTTTTTTAAAAATCCCCTTCAAAAAAAAAAATACAGTATGTCACATTGAAGAATCAGACAGCAGATCAAGTATAACCATTCAACAACCAAAATCTATTTGAAGAATTTATATTGACACATAGTATAAAACACTAAAAGACACAACTATAAGAACAAGTTGAAAATTGCTCTCACTTCCTAAAGTAATAATAATTCTTACTTATCTAAACGTCCCTCATTGACTTGAATCACACATCCAATGTACTCTATTTCTCCACTTTTTAAGCAGTAACCTTGGTTTAGGTTCTCTATAAGACCTTTAGTTTTAGTAGGAAGGGCACAGCAGTCCTTGGAAGCAGACCCGGGTTCTACCTGTCACTCTCCCCAACAATGGTAGGATCCCTAACCTTGCTCACAACATAAGGTATTTGGTATAAAGAGTTAATGAATGAGTGAATGTTATATTCAGTGACATTATGATAATACTACAAGGTGAAGCTTGAACACTTTGATATTGGGCCTTCTCACTACCTTATTTCTTTTCTTATATTTCATTGCATTCTGCTATTACAATCTGGCTATGGTTTTGTAGTGGGTGCTGTGGTGTGCTGCCTAGATCCCCTTTTCAGGACCCAAATACTCATTTATCCAGATATTAGGAGAGATACCTATTGGTGGCTTATGTCTGAGTCCCTGTCTGGAAATTGCCTTTGACTGCAGGAAGATGCCTTGCCAAGGTTATGCCTTCTCCCCAGGGAATGATTGCATCCAGTGACTGCTCCATCTAGGGGTTCAAAGATGTGGTCCTTTTACCTCAAACAGAACAAGTCTGAGAGAACATTCTAACTTGAGAGTTCCCAGTGGGATCAGCTGAGGATCAGTCGTTTATAAAGACAGCCACACAGCACAGCAAGGGGAAAACTAGACATTTTGAGAACTGTTAGACACAGAGTATGAAATAACATTGCTCTCTAGGTACTGGAAACACCATTATGCCCTTCCTCCATTAGAGTGGGGATCTCTGAGAGTCAGGTAACAGAAGGAGTCTTAGTTCAAGTCTGGTTCATAGCGACTCCACTGGGTCTATGGATCCGGCCAGTGATCAATGTCAGTGGTCCCTGAAAGTACAATTGAAACAAACATACTTGCAGATAGCAGAACTCCCAGTTTGGCCCACTGTCCTTTAAAATGAAATGTTAGAGAAGGAAAGGCCCAGTAGAAGTCTTGGATACTGCCCTCCTCCTTGTTCTTTCAAGATGGTGTATAAAAAACAATACCCCAGGCTTCCCTGGTGGCGCAGTGGTTGAGAGTCCGCCTGCCGATGCAGGGGACACAGGTTCATGCCCCGTTCCGGGAAGATCCCACATGCCGCGGAGCAGCTAGGCCCGTAAGCCATGGCCGCTGAGCCTGCGCGTCCGGAGCCTGTGCTCTGCAACGGGAGAGGCCACAGCAGGGAGAGGCCCACATACCGCAAAAAAAAAAAAAAAAAAAAGACACAATATCCCTTAATAGGGGGAATAGCAGAAATTACTGTGAACCATAATGTTCTAAAGGATCTAGGGGTGGTGGTCCCCATCATGTCCCTATTTATTTCAGAAGACTGACCTCTACAAAAACCATGTGGGTCATGGAAGACGGCAGTAGACTACCACAAATGTAATCAAGATGTTACCCCAAGGGCAGGTGCAATGTGAAATGTGGTATTTTTACTAGAAGAGATTAACACAGACTCATGTATGCAGTGATTGAACTAGTGAATATATTCTTTTCTAACTCTCTTAAGAAGTATGTTCAGAAGCCATTCATATTTACATGGGAAGGAAAACAGCATACATTTATGGTCTTGCACTAGGGTAAGGTTAACTCTCTTGTCTTCTGTCACATTGAAGTCTGAAGAGAGCTGAACCATCTTGGATGTTCTGAAAAACATGACATCTGTCCCCTATGTCAATGAAATTAAGTTAATCAGACCAGATGAGCAAGGAGAAAACCTGCTTTGGGCTCTGCAGGCAGCATATTCCATAATTTAAGAATCCGGCCCTGATCCATGTGCCAAGTGTCAGGGTAGTTATGGCAACCCTAGGAACTAGACAATAAAACTCCACCCAAAGACATCTACGTTAATTGTTTTAAAAACCACTCTTGGCTAAACCAGGTTTCAAATCTCTATGTTATAATACCCTACATTTTAAGTCAGTAATTGAGATATAAAAAAGAGAATTTAAAATAATTAGTATTTGTATGAGTAATCAGAAGTAGATGTGAGTTCTAAAACATTATTATATTTTGCATGACCTATGGACACAAAATCCTCATGTCACAACAGATCTTCTTCAGGAATAAATAGCCTTTTCTTTAAAAGACATTTCTACGCAGGTTGGCAGCACTGGGCATGGGTCAGCCTGAGTGCCTGGGAGTGGGGGTAGGGAGGTGACACGGAGAAGGCTGCAGCAGCTAGACTGCGGCACGTGTGAGTCAGGTCAAGAGGTGAACGCACTGTTGGGGCAGGCCAAGCCAAACCGCACCTGTCCTGATGGGAAGTGTTGCATTTTCAGGTCTCTCCACTTACTCAAGAAATCTCCATCAAGAAAGAGGAGGCAACAGAAGCTGAGTTATGAACTGTCTAGTTCCAGACACGGGTGACCTTCAGGAACGTGTCTGTGAACTAGACGAAGGAGAAAGAAGAGCTGTTGTACGCTGCTTAGCAGCTCATTCACAGAAACGTGCTGCTTGAGAAATACAAGGACCTGGTTTCCTTGGGGCATCAGCTTTCCAAACAGATATAAATCCTCCAGTCAGAAAATGTGGAAAACCAAGGCTGATAGAGAAAAGGAGTCACCAAAAGACCTGGCCAGATTCAGAGACTGTAGTTGAAATTACATCATCAATTTTCAATAATAACACTTCTGAAGGTAAAAAGTTCTATGACATTTAAATGGAAGAAATGGTAAGAAATGAGCTCTGGTAACTATCATGAAGAGTCTGGAAATGTAAAGACAAATTGAACAATTATTGGAAGAATGAGGAGAGGCACTTCAGGCAAGTTGCATTCATACAAAAGAAAGTACTTAGGAGAGTCTATGGAAATGGTAAATATTGAGGAGATCATATTCTTCCTGCTCAGCTATGCTTAGGGAGTAGGTCTGTAAAATATGGCTTGTGTCAAAAGTTTAATACATAATTTAGCTTAGTGGACATCAGGAAAGCTATGTAAGTAAGAGAAATAAATATAGTCAAATCTTTTGTTAGAACAGTCACTTTGTTCAATTTGCAAGAACTCCAGCAGGAGATAACTGAACAAATGATAGTGATAACTTTCTTACTTCTAGTACATCCCTTGGTACATGTGAGGGTATAACTAAAAACACAAGCCCTATGAATGTAAAGAATACAGGCAAACCTCAGAGATACTGCAGGTTTAGTTCCAGCTCAATGCAATAAAGCAAATATTGCCACAAAGCAAGTCACATGAATTTTTTGGTTCCTATTATAGTCACATTTACATTATACTGTAGTCTATTAAGTGTGCAGTAGCATTTTGTCTAAAAAAACAATATACATACCTTAAGTAAAAAATACTTTATTCCTTAAAAAATGCTAACCACCATCTGAGCTTTCAGCAAGTCATAGTTTTTTTGCTGGTGGAGGGTCTGAAATATTTTGAGAATTAACCAAAATGTGACACAGACAGGAAGTGAACAAATGCTATTGGAAAAAAATGGCACTGATAGACCTACTTGGTGAAAGGTTGCCACAAACCTTCAATCTGTAAAATAACACAATACACTGAAGCATGATAAAATGAGGATGCCTGTATGAAGCTAGAGTTCTCACTACACTGACATCACATAAATCATACTAGTGAAGAACCTATGAATGTAAAGAATGTGGAAGTAAGTCCAAAAGTCTTTAATGCTTCTATCTTTTTTTTTGCACATTGGAGAATTCATACTGGAGACAAACTGTATACATGCAATTAATGTGGGAAAACATTTTCTCATATCTATAGGCTTATTGGATAACTCATACCAGAGAGAAACCTCATGAAAGTCCTGAATGTGGAAAATCTTTCAGACAGAACACCCACTTCATAATGTATCAGAGAACTCATATGTAAGAGGGAGTCTGTGTGAATGAAATGAATGTGGGAACTCTTTTATTTTTTTAAATTTATTTATGTAATTTTTTGGCTGCACCGCCACACCACAGGGCTTGCAGGATGTTCTCTGACCAGATATTAAACCCAGGCCGCGGTAGTGAAAGCCTGGAATCCCAACCACTAGGCCATTAGGGAACTCCAAATGTGGGAACTCTTAAGGCCAAAAATCTCATCTCATTATGCACTACAGAATTCACAATTGGATGAAACCACGAATGTAAAGATTATGGAAAATACTTTGAAACTGTCACCTTCTTTCACATCAGACAACCCATGCAGGAGAGAAATCATATGAATGTCATCAGTGTGGAAAATTCTTTAGCCAGAGTTCTGTCCTTCTTCTGCATCAAAAAATTCATATGGAGAGCAATTATATGAATGTTGTCAATGTTGGAAAGACTTCATCCATAAGAAAACCTTACTGAGCATCAAAGAATGTATACTGAAAGAGTATGTAATCAATGTGGAATTTTCTTCAGCCAGAACTCTCTATTTGTACTCTTGTTAATGGCTTTAACACTGTTAGGTACCAGAAGTCATACTGGAGAAAACACTTATTAATATAATAAATATGAAAAATTAGTCACCAATAATTTTGCATCAAATAAATCATTTTGGAGAGTAGCTCTGTAAATTTCATCTACGTAGAAATATTTTAAATCAATAAATCATGTTATTACCCCTACTATGCCTTAGAGAACTGGTCCTGGAGAGAACCACACATACACATACACATACACACACACACACACACACACACACACACACACACACACACACACTACATTTCAACATTGCAGTAAACACATACATCAGATTTTCTTCTTTTCAAAAATTCCATTAATTCATATAAAAGTAATTGGTCTGGAAGCATTTTTTAATTGATGCACAGTGGACATACATAATGTTAGTTTTATGTGTACAACATAGTGATTCAGCATTTAAATACATTAAGAAATGATCATCACATTAAGTTTAGTAACCAGCTGTCACCATACAAAATTATCACAGCATTACTGACTATATTCCTTACACTGTATACTACCTTCCCATGACTTATTTATTTTATAACTGGAATTTTGTACCTCTCAATCGCCTTCACATATTTGCCCAACCCCTCACCCACTTCTCTCTGGCAACCACCAGTTTGCTTGCTGTAAGTCTGTTTCTATTTTTTTTGTTTGTTTATTTTGCTCTTTTAGATTCCACATAGAAGTGAGATCATATGGCATTTGTCTTTCTCTGTCTGATTTATTTCACTGAGCATAATACCCTCTAGGTCCATCCATGTTTGCAAGTGGCAAGATTTCGTTATTTTTTATGGCTGAGTAATATTCCATTGGATACTATATGCATCACATACTACATCTTCTGTATCCATTCCTCTGTTGATGGACACTTAGGTTGCTGGTCTAAAGCATTCTTGACCAAGACTTAAGGCTTAAATCTGAGAAGGAACCTTTAAGTAGGCAAGTTGTTGTTGAGAGATGATCCAGGTTCATTATCTTCTTTAGAAAGACAAATAAATAAAAATGCTTCTGGAGGGAGTGTTGTTGCTGAGAAGGCCAAGAATTGTATATAGTTCTTAAAATAAAAGTAAGAAAATAATATTCCAGTGAGTTAATATGCAATTGTTTACATGACTGCTCCACCTTCGAGACATTTAATAGGCTTTAATCTGTTATATGAGTCTACTCAAAACCACATTCTGGTTAGCAACAGAGAAATGTAAAGCAATCAAAGAGAAATACACACTACTCTTAGTATCTCTTTTAAATATATCTGCATATGGATAAGAATTGAATGAACACCTATAGATAAATGAACAGAAGTAATTTAGTAAATAAAAGGATTATAAGGAAGTTTCTTTTTATAGTTTATTCAGAACTACTATAATAATATGTTTAATAAAATTTTAAATATTTAAAAAAGGATATCTATAATAAGTTTGTCTATAATAAGGTCAAGAAAGCTTAGATACAACTGGCTAGGAAACTGTCCTGTTCCTGTGAATTCTAAGTTGTTTTAGGTCATAGTTAGAGTGCTACTCTCTGAGACATGGTTTTAAAACTCCTGAGAATTAAAGAACCCAGTAATTCTCTGTAATTTGGGACCTAGAGGAAACAATAGACAGTTCAGGGAAAGGTATCATTTGAGTGGAAACATGTACCTGGATAATATACATAGTAATTGTGCTCAAATAATAAACATAACACTGCATAAGCTGCCCCCATGCCCAACCATTCTCAACTTAGTCTTTAATCTTCGAAAAGAAAACATAGTTAAGAATAGAGACTTGAGCCTGACTGCCCAGGTTAAAACCCCCCCTCTTCCCCTAACTAGCTGGGTGATCTTGGCCGTGTGCCTGAATTACACATTTCCTCTTTTCTTAAATAGGGATACTAATAGTACTGATCCCACAGGCTTATTCTGAGTATTTAATCAGTAAATAAATGGCTTAGAATAGTGCCTGACACCTATTAAGTGCTTATAATTACTATTAATTTATTATATTAATAAATATAATTAATATTTATTAATTTTATTAATATTATTATTGCCCTAGCCTAATTTAAACCTGCTTGAGTACTTACCTCACTTCCAGTCACACATGTTTTCCCCCTTTGCTGAAATCAGGAGTTTCTAACTTGGGAGATCCCTGACCCTTTGTGGGTATATGGATTCACTTTTGAAAATCAGTAAACCATTTTTAATATTAATTTGAAAAGGAAAAAAAGACATTCTCCAATTACACAAAAGTATTGTTTTCACTGTTTTATCATCTTAATATATTGATATTTAAGGTGTTGATGTAGTTAGGATACCAGGTCAGCTGCTATGACAAAAGGCAACACAGCAAGTGATTAAAGAAGGTTTTTCTCTCTCATATAACAGTTGGAGCGAACGCAGTTCATAATTGATATGGTTACTCCATGTCATGGACCCAGGTTCCTTCTATCTTATTGATCAATAGGCAGCTTCCATCTTGTGCTCTAAATCTCATTACCATAACTCAACCCAGCCTTTGGGTATCAGGGAAGGGGAAGAGGAGTCATGCCTTTTCTCTCTAAGCCTAGGGCCTAGAAGTTGCACACACCATGGTTGACACTTTATTGGACATAACTTAGTCAATGATCACATCTAGATACAACAGAGGCTGGGGCATATATTATCCTACACCTAATTCTGGGATTCCATTCTTTCCAAAGGAAGAATGTGAGAATGCATATGGGGGCTAAAATGCTCTCTCTGAAACAGTGGTATTCTATGAAGCCCAATTTAAATATCATATAGATATTTGGAACTAAAGAAAAACCTGAGTCTGCATGACCTATAAGATTCATACTGATATTATCCACTTTAAACAAGAATTTATAATGGAAACATAGCTACAGTGTTGCATATATGATATCATAGCATTCATCAAGACATGGATGATATTACTAGCCTAGTATTCCTTCTAGGATTAATTGACATATTGCAACTAAAGCAACCACTCCCAAGTAGGCACTCAATATAGGTTTGTTCTCTTCCCTTTCATCTTCCTTCTGGATATCCCTAGCCTGTCACCAATTAAATAGAACTATTATCTTATGCTCCAACTGGAGTATAATCAGCTCCTCCCTAGAGAGTAAACTGTTCATCTTCAAAAGGAGTCTTTTAATTGACAGTCACTTGCTTCCTATTCCAATGTATGCCTATCTGAGCTTGGAAGTCCACCCAGAACTCAAGAAAGAAAAAATCCAAGAAAATATTTCTGTTAGGCCTCATGGACTCTAAATACCTGCTAAGCATTTTCCTTGGTGACCCACAGAATTTAAGAAGTGATCTCTATCTCCATACTGTGCCCCATGTAAAATCCACCCTCTTAATGTCACCGTGAAATAGCTCTGAAGATATTATACACTCCTACCATGTCACTAACACCTAGTCTAGATGTTCCTGAACTGCTTATGAACAAAGCCACATGAACTTGTCTATATCTTCTACACCATAGAAGAGACTTGTATTGGCATCCAACATAGGAACTAGTACAGTTATCTTCTAATCTCAGAATCTCCCCACTTGATGGAATTACCAAATTCAATTTTGACCCATTCCCTTTATACAAGAGAATTTGTTTCAACTGCTTCACTTACAAAAAAGAATGTCATATTTATAGGTTTTCATGCCAAAAAAGCCACTGCATGCTATGTCTCTTAATCTCAGGAGGTTATAGACTGACTTTTCTGTAACTGACCTATACATTCAACTGATGTATTACAACTATTCAGTTGTATTTTTCTACTTTAATAATTTTATAAAAAGAATTCTAAATTAAGTATTCTTTTCATTATTATTTAATATTTCCAAAGTTTTGATGTTAATAAAATTTTGATTTCATGATAAAGGTATAGAGTAGACCTGGTAAAACAGATAGATACAATGTATTATTTCCAGATAGTTCTGCAATATTGTGTAGCTTATGAAATAATTTCTATTATAAAATCACATTTTCAAATATGGTCAGCAATAAAGTGATCTGCTCATTTTCTAGTCAAGTATAAAACCAATGCATTAAAAAAGGTCCAACCGGGTTGATGGAAGTGGCTGAATTACTGAAAATAACTTGGCAGAGGGAAAATGGTGAATACAAGGTAGTCAAAATAATTGCCCATAAATAAAAAGAGAGCATTTATAAATGGTTGAAAAGGCATTAGAGATTTTTAAAAACATAGGAATTCTATTTTTTAAATGACAAAATATACACCAAACTATTTTGATACTAAGTTTACTAAACTCCTCCAAATTCTGATTATATGTTAAAATTTCACAGCAGCATATTAAGGGCAGAAATGCATCATGATGAAAAAAAGACACTAAATTATAAATGTTTCTTCTTCAAAGTTTTGACTAATTTACTAGGAGATAGTGAGATTACCTTTTGGGAATAAATAAATGTGTGTGTGTATAAGATTTCCCGAAGTTAAAATAGCTACATTCTACTCTAACATATGTAAGATAATAATTTATGATAATGTTTCAAGTACTGTGCTATGAATTTTATATACATTATCTCTAATCATTATGACAACTCTGCAGGTTAGCATTATTACCTCATTCTACAGATAAGTTAATTAGGGCTCAGAAATGCTCATTAAATCTGTCCAGCACTAGTGCACAATGGAGCTAAGACGGAAATCTAGGAGTTTTACTCCAAAGCTCAAGACATACAAAAAAATGGAGATATTCTGTTTAAAAGTTTGCAACTTAATTTCAAAGCATTTGATTCACAGGAACAAAAAAAGTCAAATAATAAATACAAAAAGGAAAAGTAAGTTCTGCTGCTTAAGTTTGCAAAACTCAACATAAAGAATTCTAAATAGAATAGTTATTTTAGAATAAATCATTTCCTTTTAATGTCAGATAATACAACAGTGCGTTTTGTAATACAACATTTCTTTCTTTCAACATTGAAAGGCTGACGACAATAGCCTATACAGGCAGATGAAAATGTGGGCTAATACTGGCAGTAGGAAATTGCAGCAGGCAGACAGAGCCCTTCAGGTCATCATGGCAAGTCTAAAAGTGCTAAGAATGTTCACACAATATATAGTACTTTCAATCTGAAAGGTTAGGCATATTTCAGTTGTAGAAATATAAAGCATAGTTTTTTAAAAGCTAAAGAAAAAAAGAAGTTAGAAGGCCAGAAAGCTTTCAGTTGAATGGCAGTATTAGTTTTCTAGCATTAAGAAAAACTATCACCACAAGGACCAGGTCAAATATTCCATAAAAATCATGAAGACTGAGGAAATGCAAATTCCATACATTCTCAAAGGTACCATTCTAGTAAACTGAGGCACTAAGCACTACGCTATCTATTTAATCAACTCCTAAGCCCTAGGAATTTGGGCTAGATATCAGGAATCCACTCCGTTATTAAGCATATTGACTAGTATAAACTTCAAAGGTTGAAAATGTTGACAAAACACACATAGATAAGCACAATTACAATTTTAGATTTAAAACCTAACAAAGAAATATTCCTTCAGGCCATGTTTCATGAACATTTTACAAGGTACAAAATCACAGGCAAACAAAACAAAACCCTTTGATCAATATGACATTAAAATTACACATTTAATCACACCAATCAGAAAGCTATTAAGTAAATACTGCCAATTTTCTACTCTCTTGACAGCATTAAGATGCCTAAAGCAGCTTCTCTGGTCAAACCTGTGGTAAGTAGGAAAATTTTTCAATACTAAAAAATATTCAGAAAAACAAATAAATCATTAACGACTTAAATGGTGTCCAGAAACTACACAAAGCACACTCATAGAATCCAACAGTTTTTTTTTTAAACTTTTAAGTGACTTCATTAATATTAAGAAAATTGAGTCACATATAATTCATTTATATATTTACCATGAAAAATATTTACTCTAGCTTCTTTGTAATGAAATCATCTATTTAAGGTACTAGTTATGAACACGTAGCTATTAATTAAAAATTTATTTATCCTGTGAATCAGCTAAAATAAAGCAAGTGGCCTTCATACCATAGTTTAGGGGACTCCAGTGTAAGAGATTACAACAAGAATGCAATGAAGATTAGTATTTTGGCTGAGGAGACAAAGTGTGGATATTCCAAATGGAGAAAGAGTCAGCTCAAGCCGCAAAACTCTGTTTCTGTTCTATTCATTTTAAGGACATATACTGCACTTACTCTGTGCCAAGCACTGTTTTACGTGCTTTACAAATATCAAGCTTTTGATTCTCATAGCAATCCTGAGAGGTAAGTAATATTATCACGTCCATTTTACAGATGAGACAGTTGAGGCACAGAGAGGTTCAGTAACTTGCTCAAGCAAGTAAGTGGCAGAGTCAGCATTTGGACCCAAACAGAGTCCACACCACTAAGATGTGCTGCCTCTCTTTGAATGGTCCAAACCTGCACCGAAGATTTGACGTGCATTTCTGAATTCCCTCTTTGTCTTACTCATTCCCTTTTGTGATATAGGCAGAATTATTATTTCATACAACAAATATTTATATAGGCTCTTGGGAAACAGCAGGCAAAAGCAGACATTGCTTCTGTTCTCATGGAGGTTGCAGTCTGGTGGGGAAGACAGGCATTATAGAATAATTACACAAATGAGTGTATAACTGCTCATTAGGAAAACTGCTATGAGAAAAAGCGCGTAACGAGGAACCTGATATGGTCTGGGCAGTCGGGGAAGGTTTCCTTGAAAAGTGACACCAAAGGGACTTTCAAACGCTGCCTAGCAGAGGGGTCTATACAAGTATGATGAGATGACAGGATCAGACAACTGAAGGCAAATATAGACCCAGCTGGGGGTAAAGGTAGCACTTCAAGACCTCCTTTTTTCTTCCTCTCCTAATAAAGCCCCCCACTACTTATTATGTTAAGGATAAAAGTGGGAGGAAATAATGACTAATGCAGAGGGACTTTTGTGAAAGCTTAGTTCTTTCAGCTGTTAGAATTGACATTAACTACTTCCATGGCACCAATGGGTCTCACAAGGTCGAAAAAGGTTTACTGTGAATTAGCTTTATCTCAAGGACCTTCTGTTACCTCCAGCATTTGAACTGGCCTTCTCTAGGTCTCCCTACACTTCCTAAACAACCTCTTGAAATGTGAAGACCAATCGAGTCCACAAGAAAAGTAAAAGTTTGAACAATGATGCATACAGCAGAAAGGCCACTTCCTGCCATGTGCATGCCTCACTCCTATTAATATATTTCTCAACAGTGTTGGTTCTGTTTTTTTTTTTTAATAACAGCA
This sequence comes from Orcinus orca, assembly GCF_937001465.1. NCBI lineage: Eukaryota > Metazoa > Chordata > Mammalia > Artiodactyla > Delphinidae > Orcinus > Orcinus orca. The sequence continues at coordinate 20,240,588 of NC_064571.1, forward strand.
CAACACTGCTGACTCACATTCACCATATGGTCCTCTTGGACTCCCAGGTCTCTGTCTGCTGTACTTGTGCCTGCCTAGTTAGTCTTTTCTTAACCATTATCTGTGCCACTACTTGGATGTTTTCATGCCTATGAGAACCTTGGATTTATCCTTATTGATTCTGATTTTGGTTTCAGCAGATCACCTCTAGATTATGCCATTCTCAAGCATGCTGCCCTTGTTCAGGCCCCCATAAGACCTCACCTGACTTACTACAACAGCCTCCTAATTGATTTCTCTGCCATCACCTTTCCCAATTATGATTCTCTCTTTGCACAGTCATCATGTCATGCTTCAGACATCAGAACATATTAATTAGACAGCTTCCCCTTGTGGAAAAGTGAAGCCCAAATCCCTCAGCCGAGGGTGGGAGGGAGGGTGACGCAAGAGGGAAGAGATATGGGCACATATGTATATGTATAACTGATTCACTTTGTTATAAAGCAGAAACTAACACACCATTGTAGAGCAATTATACTCCAATAAAGATGTAAAAAAAAAAAGTCAATAATCAAAAAAGTGAAAAAAACAAAAAACAAAAAACCTCTACATCTGCTCCCAACCATTTCCCTACCAAACTCTGACCCCATGGAGCCTAAGTTATCAAGTACACAAGCCTCTTCACCTCTCCACAACATTCCCTGAGCTCCTCTTGTTTTGTTCATACTCTCCATTTGTTCCCGAATGCCACCATTGCCAACCCTACCCCCTATTTCTACTCTCAAAATCTTCTCAATATTAAGGGCATATTCCGTATTTTTCCCAATCACTCCATTCAACGTGTCCTGCCATCCACTGTGCTTGCACAGTATTTTGGATCACTATGTCAAGCCAGCAGCTGCTCAAGAATTCTAAGGGTCACTAAATATCATGGCTGGAATAATAAGGACTGGCCTGCTCAAGTTCTGAGAGAAAAAAAGGGGGGGATTAGGAAGAAATGTAATATTTTTAGATTATAAAAGTACAGTAAGTATAAGGTTCTTAAAGATACTTCTTTCTGATACTTTGCGGTTAAAAGTACAAACAAGGTACTTCCCTGGAGGTCCAGTGGTTGACTCCACACTTCCACTGCAGGGGGCGCGAGTTCGATCTCTGGTCGGGAACTAAGATCCGGCGTGCTGCGCAGCACAGCCAAAAAATAGAAGAAAATAATAATAATACACACAAGTTTTTTGTTGGTTTTTTTTTTCAAATAATCTTTGTTATGTAACTACTGCTGCAGCGTCATCCTTCTATAAGCTGACAGCTCCACAGTTTTTAGGTTATGAAGAAAACACCATAGTTGCCCTGCCAGGAAGCCAGTTGGATTTTACTCAAAGTTGGGTTTTCCTAAGGTCAGATATGTGATTCCTCTCACTATTGGAAAATACAGAAAAAAATTCCAAACATAGACACTGGAACCATAAGAACAGAAGGATAAAAGGATTAAATGTGATGCAACGACATAAGAAATAGCATGAAGTGACAGGAAGGCAAGAACAGAGCATGGGCAGGGCATTCTGAGAGATGAGATGACAAAATCCCAGAAGAGCAGAAATCTGAGGGAAAGCATTGGGAAATAAAGTAGGATTATTAGTACTGGGTTCTAATTTCTAGAAATAGTGGTCATTTCATGGCAAGGCAGATTGGTGGATCGAGCAGGTCAAATCACTCAAGGAGTTATTTTCTCAATTCGCTAAGAGAACCACTTTCAGTGGCGTTTTCTGAGCCCACTACATACACATAAAAAGGGCAGAGACACTGCAGGAAAGAATGGTCAACTCAGTCAACAATGACAAAGTGAGATGAACAACATTAGAACCCCAGGTAAAGAACAAAAGGCAAATATGAAGACCAAGAGATACAGGCGAACTTCCACTAAAATCCATGGGGCCAATGTAGTAGGAGAGGATGAGCTGAAAGCAAATGTGTGCACACACTGCCTCCCCCCGCCGCACACACACCCCTTCCTTATAGATACTTATATATATATTAATTTAATCACTCAGAAAACCTTGCTATAATTTTTGTCCATATTGAACAATTTTATTAGTCAAAAAATATTTGTCACAATTTTGGAATCTTAAAATGGTAGTGTAGTATCAGGGACAGCTGAATCTATTTGGATCTTACCATTTCAGCTGAGGCTGTATTATCAGCTAGGACAGCCTATTAAGGAATTAGATTGAGTGAATCTGCCCACACTTTTCCTAGCAATCCGGATAGCGACAAACCATACTGTTTGCATCTTAATAGGGATGAATATATAATCAAAATCAACAGAACAGTGACCATGCTATTGCCTGATTAATTCCACCACTCAGCTCTTGACAAACTACAAAAAAACCTAGCTACTCAGGAAAGTGAGGCTAGCGATGTGAATTCAGATACAGTTTTCTATTGTGTCTGACTGTTTTGATGAAAGCCTTAATTTTTGGTTTCAAGGTTCATAGGATTCGCTGGTAAAATAACCACTCTACACTCAGTTAAATGAGAATTTAGAGAGAGTGTATTGAATTAACAAAGATTACAGCATACTAAGAACAGTATAACTAAGAAAGAATAGTAAAGACAGAGGTTTATACATCACTGAATTGGGGAAGCACCTACATCCAGATACAGGTAGCGCTGGGAAGTCACTTGAACAGCAATCTGGAGTCCCAGTTGGGAAGGTCCCGGGCAGTGTATCCACCCCGCAGGTGAGACTTCAGTTTGCCACTTAGAGAGCCCAGCTTTTAGCACCAGGCGGCAGGCTGATAACAATCAGACCGCAAGTTTTTGGCTCTGGTGGTTGTCATAAATGCCTTGGTCTTAACTTGTAAGTTTTGGAATGTTCTTGATCCCCAGGGGCTGGCCACACACTCAATGTGCAAGAAGTCCCATGACTTACTCTCTGTCTTATCTAGTGGTTTACGACCGGTGCTGGTGCCACCCCTGCTGGCCTGGGTATAGCTCAGCAGTTTGGCATGTAGCCAGCTTTAGCGTCATTGTCCGGTCAGAGAGAGGCCTGGTGCCACCTCTGAAGCCTGAACAAGACTACTTTAGTAGCTTCCCCAACACTGACTTTTTGGCAACCTCTCTTCCCATTTCAGCAGACACTGCTCAGTGCCCTACGACCCTGGGCCAGTCATTGCAGGTTTGGCATCTCTGAAAATTATTTATCCACGTGGCCTCTCCTCAAGAAGCTTGGGTACCATCTACTTAACATGATAAATGCCTAAATCAGGAGAGAAATTGAGAACTAGTCACTTATGTGTCTTTTGAGACATTCCAATAACATTAGTGATATTTCCTGGCATGGCAGCTCTAATCATGGTAATTGGGTGGGATTTTTCTCAACTCTTCAACAGAGCTGACGACGTGCAGTCATACAGGAGCCTGGGAGAAAAAGAAAGTAAGAATCTTAACCTATCATCACTATCTTTAATTCTTTCTGGAAATACCCATTCAGCACCTTGTTTTGCTCTCTCTTCATATTTGATCAATCTCTTGAAACTCAAACTCCGCTAGCATTTATATCTGATGTTACTATTTAGTTTAAAAAAGATTGTTTACTTAAAGTAAGATTGTATCATTATACAGTAAGAATAAATGACTTAGGTGGCACAACTGCAAAATGCCTACCTTTATGTTCTATTTATCACAACTTTTTCCTGATTATAAATTTTCTTTTTTCCTGATTATAAAAGCAAAACATGTTCACTGGAATAAAAGCTTATCCATTTTTTTTCTGCAAAGGGCTTTTTACTTACTGATCTGTAAGAGGTCATTAACTATGAAATAGACTAAGACATACATAATAGATTTCAAAATTGTTTTTACATGTATAGTTTACTATGTTATTTTGTCTTTTTTTTACTATTTAAAAATGTATGTCGGGCTTCCCTGGTGGCGCAGTGGTTGAGAGTCTGCCTGCTGATGCAGGGGACACGGGATCATGCCCCGGTCTGGGAGGATCCCACGTGCTGCGGAGCGGCTGGGCCCGTGAGCCATGGCCGCTGAGCCTGCGCGTCTGGAGCCTGTGCTCCGCAACGGGAGAGGCCACAACAGTGAGAGGCCCTCGTACAGCAAAAAAAAAAAAAAAAAAAAAAAAAAGTATGTCATATTTAATCTATCAGTTGTTTACTTTTAAATTCCTTCCTTTTTTATGCTTAGAAAGGCCTTCCCTACTTGCTATCAAATAAACAGTAATATATATTTCTTTCTAGGTTATTTTTGCAAGAATTTTTCACAAAATTAGCTTTTCAAATAATTTTTACCAATTGGCCATAATGAGATAACACAGAAAAATCCAGAAATGGAAAAAAAAAATCCTCTAAAACTTGAAATTTTTTAAAGAGGAGCCTGTAATGACACAAATGGAAAGCTACTTAAAATATAATTGAGAAGTTATCACAAAGTCATGAACAATGTTATTATATTTGAGAAATTGGAGAAAACAAGAACAATATCAAAACTGCAATGAGTGGCTCAGGACAAAAAGCGCTATAGGTACTAGAACAAATACATCTGTGTCTAGATGGTCATGGGTTAAGAGCAGCAAAAGTTTTTGTAAATCATTTTTATAATAAACTAATTTTCATCTATATCAGCTTGCAGAATAAAAATGCCTGTTCACAAGTTTCCATTTCATGTCAATTAAGTTGAATAGAATATCTGTTGCTAGCATGACAGTAGAAGGCCTGGGTATAATCAATCACCGCAGGAAGCTATATAAACAGATCCAACAGTTACAGCAAACAATATGGCCATAATCACTAGAGCCTTCAACTCCTATCTGTAGTCTTAGGATTTGTACGCTGATTTTTTAATAGAAAGCTATGCACACAAAGGTGTTCACTTCTAAATTGTTTGTAAATGAGAATCAGAAATAATCTAAATATTTTTAAATGCAATGAAATATATAGCCATTAATTGATAATTATAAAATATATATAACAATAGGAGAGTAGTTATAAATTTTAGAAATAACCATATGCATGGTATGGTTACAATAAAATGCTGAAAATGAACATGAACAATCCTGAAAGGCAACACAGAAATGGGAACAACATATGCCACAATGGTGACACAAGGGTTACAATTTCTCCTTTTAGAAAAAGGTCCTTGGCTACAATATTATTTGTGCAACAAAAATAATTAATAGAAAGCTTTATAAATGCCTCAGATCAGTTATTTCCTCTGGTGTATTTTGCAGGATGCCAGTTTTTCCAGCAGGATTGGGCACAAGAGGGTAGACTGTTTTGTTTTTGTTTTTTTGTTTTATTTGCCAAATGACTATAGGTATCTGGATGTCTAATATTTAAATGTAGTTCAATTGCATTTTGTTGTTTGCTTTGGGGCTGTTTATTTGCCTGTTTACTGACAGAAACTCTCAAACACTATTAAAAAACAAAAACCAGGGCTTCCCTGGTGGCGCAGTGATTGAGAGTCCGCCTGCCGATGCAGGGGACACGGGTTCATGCCTCCGTCCGGGAGGATCCCACGTGCTGCGGAGCGGCTGGGCCCGTGAGCCATGGCCGCTGAGCCTGCGCATCTGGAGCCTGTGCTCCGCAACGGAAGAGGCCACAACAGTGAGAGGCCCGCATACCGAAAAAAAAAAAAAAAAAACACAGCAAACAAAAAACATCATTTCCCAAGTTTAGTTGTCTGCAGAACTTGCTTTGAATGAAGCATTGGTCAGGACTAGTCTCCCACAGAAGACATAGTCTCTGTGCTGCTCTATATACTCCCAAATCATTACAAACATAAGGCATTATTAAGATCCTAATCAGTTTAGGGGTTACTTCTGTCACTCATAATCTATAACATAATTACCAAATTATGTATTCTTTAATAAACTCTGGTTCATAAAATGCAAACGTTATGATCTTAGATAATTATGCAAGACTATGCAACAGAATAACACATGGGAACTCACTGAGTTTTTTTCTAATTCTCAAAGAATAACTGTCAACTTTTAGATACTGTAACGTTGATATTTCCAAATACCCTCAAATTTATACAAACTTCCATTCACTTCATGTCTTAGAAGGGTGAACATACTTAAATTCAATAAGTTTCTAAACTACTCTCATACTTACTGAACATATATTAAATTAGGGACACAGACTGAAAGGGATACTTAGATAAATATAACTTATCCCCGCTTTAAAGACATTCACAGTCAACTGTGTAGGCTGTGTAGTGGGATATGTAGCCGGGGCAACAAATACAGCAATAAATCTAAGACAAGGTATAACATAGGTAGGGTACCAAAAATGGATCTAGATGTTAGGAGAGTAAGATGGAATCATTTTAAGGGCTCAGATACAGGGTCATCAAGAAGGGAAGATGCATACTAGATGGACTTAAAGAACATGTAGAATGTCTCCTGGTAGACAGCAAAAATGAGTCTCAGGTACCCGTGAAGGAGAAAAGAGGTATAATGGGAGAGCAATGTTGCATACATGCCAGCACACAGGGTTCACATAGAGGAGCATGCGAATATATTTTTGGAATAAGAGATTGACTTTGGAACATGGGAGCTCTGAGTGGCAGGCTAAGGTACTTAGATTTAATTTGGTAGCCACAGAAGTGCACCAAATGTTTTTCAGTATGGAAAATTAGGACTATGAAAAACTAATCTGGTGCAGGTGTGTGTCAAGATTAGGAGATGTAACACTGGAGAACGGACACTCAGGAAAAGAGAGAGGGAGAGACGGGGAGGGAGGGAGAGAGAGGAGATTAAATTATGTGACAGGAGGACAGTATAGAATTAAGTAGCTGCCTGGAGGTTTTTGGATGGTTCAAAAATCTATCATCAGAAACCAGCAAGAGAAAGGAGTTTAGAAAGTTCACATGTCAAGAATAATCAATGATGGTGAAAAGAAATCAATTATTTCACCAGAGGAATGTGGTCAGAAAGGAAATTTTAAAAGGATTGAAGCACATTCAAAGAATCCATCTAAAATCATTTTTAAATTTAATTCTATCACAGTAGTACTTTTGCAAAATAATACAATCATAATATACATTTGGGACAAAGGCTAGCAGGAAGTAAGACAAGAGAACATTCTCTCTCATCTGCCAAAATCACTGGGGTCAGAAAACTCCAAAAAGCTTATTTAAGCATCTCTGAAGTCACTCCCTAATCCCTAGGGCAGAATTACTCCCTAGGGATTTGGGTCCACCTCTATAATTTTATTTCCTGAGACAAAGTAGGTTGAGAGGGCAACATCTGTTGATCCATTAACCCTGTCCATTTCAAGAGAAGTGGAGCAGATATCGGTTACTTCAGCATCCTCAAGCACACTATGACATGGTGGGAGAATTCTTGAGACTGGAGAAATCATTTACCAAATCCAGTGCATGTGACACATTTTAGGAAAGTCCTTTAGGTCTTTTCAATATCATTACTCATTTGGTGGGTTAATATTTAAAATATTTATTAATATTATTTTAGCAACTCAAATATCATTTTTAGAAATGCAGTAATGCCTCCTGCATGCATACTTCTGTGTTAATACCTACACACCTTGCCTGTCGAGGACCCTAGGCTACTATTCTTGGACACCCTGTTATCTATTATTGCAGGCATAAGGCAAATGTGCAAGGAGACAGTTTCCGTTGTCATGGAAATATCATTTAATATCCTAATTAGTAGGTATATAAATGCAAGACCATAACATTTGCTTACTTTCCAAGTTTGGCAACCGAGTCTATTCTTCATGTCTGAAGACAAATTCCTAATGTCTTCAACACTTTTTTTTAAAGTAAGAATTAAGAACTTAACCTGTCTGGCATTTTAATATTTACAAATTGATCTGTTGTACACAAGAGAAATGAGAGAATAGAACAAAATGCATATGTAAGTCATTAATTCTTCTCCTTGAACAAACTATATGAAAATACCTGTTTACTAACAAATAAAAACAAGTCGTGGCATTAACTTTAAAAAAGGGATTTCTTTAAATCATAACTTCCCTTATAGTTAGGATTTACAAAAGGTAATGATAATTACAAAACTGGACTTCAGCAATTTATCCTCCATCCAAAGCAAGGCATAACTGGCATCTTCTTTCCACCCCTCCACCGATTTTTGTCTAATTTGGGCTTTGCAATCAGGTAGAAATAAGAGAAATTGCGGAGATGAAGCACAAAATTTTAACAAGTGGTAGCATTCTAAAACTCACTGCCTTCTACCTACTACCTAATTTGCCAGTGAACTCCCTACGCCCAGGCTCAAGCTGCTCCATTGAAAATGAAGCAAACTAAACTAAACCTTCCCTTTCTACTACCCCTTCCCTTGCCTTTCAGCATCCAACTCTGCCAGACAACTTTGGAAACACACAATTTTCAGTTTCCTTCTTTTTAGTCACTCCTATTTCAGATTTCTGAGCTGACCATTTTCCTGAAACTACTTTGGCGAAGAGCATCATGATATCAGCTTCTTAATGAACAAACAGAGTGGCCTCTCTTTAGTCTTGACCCTCCCTGGACAGCATCTGGTGATCGCCTTTCGCCCCTGGAAACAATGCATACTTGGGATCTCTTTCTTCTCATCCGAGAAAAAGTTGAGGAAAACCAATTAATGGTGAGCTCACCTCCACCCACTCCCACAATAAAATCACGATCCCTCTGCCTGTGCACGGAACAATGGTGTGAAAACAATTTGGCAGGGGCCAGATATATGGAGACATGTTTCATCTTTACTGATAAACTATTTCTGCTAATTATAGGGGCACTATTAGAAAAACACCTTTATTTTTGCTGGAGACACAGGCACACTGTTAACAAGAGATACAGCTTTTCCCTCCTACTGAAAGCATATTTTGCACCAACCACACATAAGAGTGACAGTTAAAACCTTACCCGTGCCAATAATCAATTAGTGAGTGTAGTAGTAAAGAATGTAACTAGAAGGAAAATTCTGCCAGCTTAAATATCAGAAATCAGGATGAGCAGAAACCAAATCTAACACCACAGGCAGCCTTCTAAGCAGACCATGTGTTGGTCATGGTCATCATTTGGCTGCTGATCTAGCCACGTCTCACTGCCTCTTCTCATCATCAGCTGAGCTCCGGGGGCCCCTAAGACCAGGCTTCATGACTTCTGAAATCCTAAAGCTCTGGCCACAGAAGAGCCTCCCAGCTGACTGTGCCATCTCTTACCCTCCTTCCTCCCACTGGCTCTCAAAACCCAGAGACCTCATGGGTGGAAGCAATGAACAAATGCAAGATTTTATTTTACAATCTGCCTTTCTTTGCCTCTGTATGTTCTGGGTAAAATTCTAAACCAAGTGTTCGAAGTGAAAGTAACAGTTCTCTCTCTGCCATGTTTTGTTTTGTTTTGTTTTCACTTTGCTGATTTCCTTGGCTTCAATGGTAAATACCCTGATATATTTTCTCACTTTCTCATTAAATGTTTTTCATTCTTTGTTTTTCTCTTAAGTGATTGGTGTTCTTGGGATATCAGGATCCCATATTTCTTATAGCACTTCAGACAACCTCTGGGACACTTCATCTACTTCCATGGTTTTAACTGCCACCTTCATCTTTGCTCCAAAGTTTCTAATTTGAATACAAACAACTCAGAGGTCCACACCTCATTCATAAATGTCAACTGAAAACTTGTGTCTTTTAAGCTCTTCAAATTTAACATCACCCAAACCAAACATCAGCTTACTCTCAAACTATCTTTTACACCAGGAGGACAAATGATAAAAATCAGAGTTACCCTTGTCTTTGCCTTTGTCCTCTGTCTCTCACATCTAGATGGTTCCCAAGTCCTCTGAGTCCTTTGTAATCAGTGCTATTTCCTCCATCCTTCCTGCCACTTCATACACCTGCCCTCCTCTAAGCACCATGGCAACTGTATTATTTGTTGGTCCCTAAATTTATAATCCTACTTTCATTCTTTTATGAGAAATTTCTACGTTTTTCAAGTTCGCATTCAAATGTGAATCTTCTAGACCTTTTTCTACTTTTGTTTGACCTTAAATACCCCTTCATTATTGCTATCTAGAACTCTTGTCTATACCTCTACTCTCTATCATATTCTTTAGTTATTTGTTTAAGGTCTGCCTTTCCTACTACACCATCAGATGTCCTAAGAGTAGAAACCATGTCTCACGCATCTTGGTATTCTAAATAGGGTATCTTATCTAAGAAAGACAAGTTAAAAATTTTTTCAGCTAGATGTGAGTACAATAGTTAAATATCATTTTCAAAGTAAAATATTCCTTTTCATGATAACAGGAACACAATAAAAGTCTACTCTATAATGTGTATTAGCTTTCAGTTCATCTCTTGTGAAAAATATATGATTTAAAATTATGACGAGTAATTTCTACTTTCCAAATGGACAAAAAGAAAACCACAAATAATTCTTTGGCTCGCTAGCCTTATGGTTTTTTTATTGAGATATAATTCACATGCCATAATGTTGGTCATTTTAAAGTGTACAATTCAGTGATTATTTTTTTACTATATGCACAACCAGTAGGTGTGACCATCACCACTACCTAATTCCAGAACTTTCATCACCCCAAAAAGAAAACTCACACCCGTTAGTATGCACTCACCACTCCTCCTTTCCCCAACCCTGGTAACCACTATCCTATTTTCTGTTCATATAGATTTGTCTATTCTGGATATTTTATTTAAATGGAATCATACAATATGTGATGTTTTGTGCCTGGCTTCTTTCATTTAACATAATGTTTTCAAGGTTATTCATGTTTTCACATGTATTAGTACTTATTCCTATTTATGACTGAATATTACCCCAATGTATGGATATACCACATTGTTTGTCCATTCTTCAACTGAGGGCCATCACTTTGTCCCACTTTTTGGCTATAACAAATAACACTGCCATGAATCTTGGTGTACAGGGCTTTGTGGATTGATGTTTTCATTTCTCTTGGGTATATTCCTAGGAGTAGAATTGTTGGGTCATAGGCAACTCTGTTTTTGAGTAAGTACCAAACTGTTTCCCAAGGAGGCTGCGCCATTTTACAGTTCCACCAGCAATCTATGAGGATTCCAATTTATCCACATCCTTACCAACATTTGATAGGTCCCTCTTTTTTATTAGAACCAGCTTAGTGGGTATTTATAGCTATCTCATTGTGTTTTAGATTTGCATCTACCTAATAATTAATGATGCTGAGCATCTTTTCATGTGCTTATTTGCCATTTGTGTATATTCTTTGGAGAAATATCTATTCGAATACTTCTCCCAAGAAAAACTAGGAATTTGTCTTTTTATTATTAAATTGTAATAATTCTTTATATATTTTAGATACTACACTCTCATCATATAGATGATTGTAAACATTTTCTCCCATTCTGTGGGCTGTCTTTTTACTTTCTTGAAGGTGCCTTTTGATACACAAAAGTTTTTAATTTTGATGAAGTCCAATTTATCTGTTTTTTCTCTTTTGTGTCATATCTAAGAATCCATTGCTTGATCCAAGGTCATCAAGATTTACACCAACTTTTCTTCTGAGAGTTTTATAAGTAGCCCTTACATTTAGGTCTATGATGCATTTTAAGTTACTTTTTCTATATGAGGTGAGATTGGGTCCAAATTCATCCTTTTGCTTGTAAATATTCAGTTGTCACAGAACCATTTGTTGAAAAGACTACTTTTCTTCCAATTGCACTGTCTTGTCACCCTTGTTGAAAAATAAGTTGGCTATAAAAGTATGGGTTTTTTATAGCTGCTCAATTCTACTCCATGGATCTACATGTCTATACTTACACCAGCACCACTCAGTCTTGATTATTGTATAATAGTTTTATAGTAAGTTTTGAAATTGAGAAGTGTGAATCCTCAATTTTTTTTTAAAGTCTTTATTGAATTTGTTACAATCTTTGCTTCTGTTTTTATGTTTCCGTTTATTGGCTGTGAGGCACGTGGGATCTTAACTCCCCGACCAGGGATCGAACCCACACCCCCTGCATTGGAAGGCGAAGTCTTAACCACTGGACCACCAGGGAAGTACCCTGAATCCTCAAATTTTGTTCTTCTTTTTTTTTCCCTTAATATCATTATTTTTTACATCTTTATTGGAGTATAATTGCTTTACAATGGTGTGTTAGTTTCTGCTTTATAACAAAGTGAATCAGTTATACATATACATATCTTCCCGTATCTCTTCCCTCTTGCGTCTCCCTCCCTCCCATCCTCCCTATACCACCCCTCCAGGCGGTCACAAAGCACTGAGCTGATCTCCCTGTGCTATGCGGCTGCTTCCCACTAGCTATCTATTTTACACTTTGTATTGTATATATGTCCATGTCACTCTCTCACTTTGTCACAGCTTACCCTTCCCCCTCCCCATATCCTCAAGTCCATTCTCTAGTAGGTCTGTGTCTTTACTCCTGTCTTACCAGTAGGTTCTTCATGACGTTTTTTTTTTTCTTAAATACCATATATATGTGTTAGCATACGGTATTTGTCTTTCTCTTTCTGACTTACTTCACTCTGTATGACAGACTTCTTCTTCTTTTTAAAAACCATTTTTGGCTATTCCTGTTTCATATGAATTTTAGGACTGTTTGTCAATTTCAAAAAAAAGGCAGCTGGGATTTTGATAGCAATAGCATTGACTCCGTATATTAATTGGGGAAATACTACCACCTTAACAATATTAAGTCTTTCCATCTGTGAACATGGATGTCTCCATTTATCTAGGTCTCCTTCAATTTCTTTCAATATTGGGGGGGAATTTTCAGCATACAAGTGTTTGATATTTTTATAGTACTAGATATTTGCAGTTTCTTGAATGAAAGGCAAAATAGTAACAGTTCAAGTTGTTTCATAATTATAATAAGAATAGAAATGAAATCTGTTCAAAGTTAACACTGTAATAAAACTTTTAATGATATCACATATTTATAATTTTGATATGAAATATTTTAAATACTCAAAAAGGAGTATTTTTGTATATTAACTTGTTTTCGTTAAGAACAATTCTGTAAGTTAGGACAAGCAAAAATAAAATGTAATATATCTCGATTTAAGAGATCAGCTATTCATAACAGCAATGGCAACAAAATTCTTTCCACAGGCAGCCAGGCATCAAGAAAATTTCCTCAGATAAACAGATCTATCTCAGATTATTCAAGCAAGCTGGAGCAGAAAACAGGTATATGCTGCTCATTGATATCTTTACTCAAACTTATGATATCAATCACATTGTAACTTACACTTATTTGTATAATTCTTTAGGAAAAACAGAACTATTATAAAGTTAACCACATTTCAGAGAATTAGATTTAGTGATTCAGCATTAACACAAATATCTTACAATTCTATGAATCATTACTTGCCACTTGCTACTAATTTCACATCCATATTCAATATTCTACAGAGAAAAATCACATTTTTCAATATTAAATTTATATCATCTATTTACAGTACCTTAGTGTGGATCATAGGATTTTAAGGTGATGGGTTTATTAACGATAAATCAATACTGATATGTATGCATAAGACCTAGACCAGATGAATAATTACAATGCAAGGCAATTTGCCCATATTCTCAATTTGCAGAATCAGTGAAGCGTTTCCATTCAAAATAATAAATTTTCATGGTAAAAGAAGATCATGAAAATAAAACCAAAGTTAAGCTTCCCCTCAGGTTTGAAAAAAGAAGATCTAGTGCCAAAGAATTAAATTCTAGGCAGGAACTGGAGACTTCCGAAGCTTCTTAGTAGTGCTGAACTGGCCACTGTCTTAGTGTTTATGCATTTCTAAAAAAACAGTGCTGCCTGTAGGATGGAGATGGTATGTAACACAACAGCTTCAATAGGAAAGTGATGACAAAATAATATTTAAGGTACCAAATAGCCAAATAATAAAGTCATTTAGATAAATTTTTAGAGTTTATTGATATCATGAGCATTATCATAAGCATGTTATCACTGTCATCAGAACACTGCTCAGTCAACTCAGTCCAAGATCTAGAGAAGACAAAGCCCATGTCTTTGAAGGGTTACACACAAAAATGTTCATAAAGGCCTAGAAAAGCACTAAGTGAATATTTGGAAGTGAGTACATGAATCCGTGTATACACCACATGTAGAAAAAGGCTCAAAACATACTGATATTGGTATAAATATAATAATATACTTGGGTTACTATGGAAGAAACAAATATTGAGAATAATTTTAAAAACTAAAAGGTGTGTTTAGACTATCGTATAATGTATTTCACATATGAAAAATGACATTCATACGAAATCTAACAGAAGAAAAAATATTTTATTTAAAATTAGAAAAAAACTAAAAGAAAAAATGAGCATTATATTATTATTTTCATATACATATTATTTGAACCATGAATTGTTATCATACCATATAAAGAGGTCATACAAACTGGTAAGAAAAACACAAGATAAAGAAAAAAACTTTTGAATAAAGTATTTCAACAAGGTGACTGGGTTTAAATCCAAATATAAAAATCAAAAGGGATAATTTCTACATCAGCAATATCCTTTTAAGAAATGTAAAAGAAAAGTAAACCTTTTCCCAACAGCAATAGAAACTACAAACAAGATGGTAATAAACTCAAGGGACTTCCCTGGTGGTCCAGTGGTTAAGACTCCGTGCTCCCAATGCAGGGCACACAGGTTCCATCCCTGGTCAGGGAACTAGATTCCACATGCCACAACTAAGAGCCTGCATGATGCAACTAAAGATCCCGCATGCCGCAATGAAGATCTCGCGTGCTGCAACTAAGACCTGGCACAGCCAAATAAATAAATATTTTTTTTTAAAAAGATGGTAATAAACTCAAGATGAAATGAGAAAGACTTTTACTAGGAAGAAAATTCATAATACTGAAGGGCACAAAAAATGGCCTTAATAAATGGAGAGACAAGGCAATGGAAAGACTACGAGTTAGAAAGTTGTTATCCCTCCCTCAAATCATCTTAAATTAAATACCATACTCGTTAACATACCAAAGGTGTTATTAATGAATTTGATAACCTGGTTATCATATCCTTCTGAAGAAATGGTACAAAAATAGATAAGGAACTTTGGAAAAAGAAAAAGCATCACTTACTGGATATCACAGCATACTCTATAATAGTTAAAACAGTACAACCACAGTTTTTTTATACCCAGAGAATAAGTCCTATAAATTAAGATAAGATAAATAATCCACTAGAAAAACATGAGCAGAGATGTGAACACACTCATGACAGCAGAGGCAAAACTTGGCCATTAGACCAAAAAATGAAATGAAAAGATAATCAACCTTTCTAGAAATCAGAGAAACAACCTCTATGACAAAGATATACCATTCTTACCTATTCAGTGGTAAACTTTTCCGAGTTTAAAATTATCATGTATTAGTAAAAGAGTAAGGACATATGCACGTTCATAGATACTGATGGAATATGAATTAGTACTACCATTTTGAAGAGTAATTAGGCATCAACTACTAACATCTAAGATGCACGTATCTCATGACCCAAAATTACAGTGATCAATCTACCTTTCAAAAAATATACTAATACATGTGGGCAAGAAACCAATGTAAGGATGTTCACCACAACATTGTTTGAGATAGCAAAATAGCAGGAACTAACTAAATGTCTATGAAAAGATAAGGATTAAATAAAGCATGGTATAATCACACTATAAAATAGTAGGCAGCAGTGAAAATATAACGGTGATAACTCATGTTACCAGCTAAGCTGTATGTGAAATAAAAATGAAGTATACAATACCATGTTACCATTTAAGTAAATATTTTATATATTTAAAATATTATATACATATATACACATTGACCATCTATATCTTTGAGGCACTCTCATGGTGCCCCCCTAAGTCAACCTCAGCCCATATTTGAAGGCAGATCAATGCAAACATTTCATCTCTGTAGACAGCCAAAAACTAGAAACTTAAATTCCAATCAATGTAACATTACACAGAAATTAACATAAAGGAAGATTTTTTTTATTATGTCAGTAAATGCTTAGATATGTTTAGTTTAAAAAAATAGGACATAAAATTATATCTCAGCTTTGCTTTAAAAAAACCTCTACGTGACAAACTCAGATATACTCAAAGGGGAAAAAAGCTCAAAATTCGCCAAATGTTCACTGGATAGATGGACTGCTGTAATTTTTATTTTCAAGTTTCTTTTTCTGGTTGCTTTCTAGATGTTCTACAATGGGCATGTATTGTTGAAGTGTCAAGGACAAAACATGTTCTTTCTGAAACAGTGTATCTTCTGTTATTGCATTCTTGAGATACCTTTATATAGAAAATGCCAAAATATTTCTCTACTCCCAGCCAATCACCTTCACTGCAGTCCCACTTTTCAGCTGCCTATTGAGCAGTTATCAGCATCCCAGCTTCAGTTATCCTGGATGTGACTGCACCTCTCCCACTGCTGTGCTCACTGATCCCATCTTCCTGCTGGCTCAGCCCTGTCCCAGTTCCCAGACCAAGGCAGGACTGAATTTACAAGTACTAATACAAGGTCAGCCCCTCCTCCATCTCTCTCCCATCCTTTGTGAGAAAATGTTTCCAATTTGGGGCTGCCTGGACTTTTTTGATCCACGCCCCTGAGAAGTCAGTACCACACTGTAATACACTTTGTATCATACTCTGGTATTAAACCATTCAGGTACTTTGCACCTCTACTAGATTGTCAACTCACAGGGTCAAGTACTATATCTTACTCATATGGATCCAGGGCTGTGTCCCCCAAAACAGCAATTTGAATAATTTGTAAGAAAGTATCTGATGAATGACTGCAACATTTGTTTAACCAGAAAACCTGTCTGGGGCTTCCCTGGTGGCGCAATGGTTGAGGGTCCACCTGCCGATGCAGGGGACACGGGTTCGTGCCCCGGTCCGGGAAGATCCCACATGCCGCGGAGCAGCTGGGCCCGTGAGCTGTGGCCGCTGAGCCTGCGCGTCCGGAGCCTGTGCTCCCTCAACAGTGAGAGGCCCGCGTATCGCAAAAAAAAAAAAAAAAAAAACCTGTCTGATTTGTTCAAAGACAGAATGAGTTTGGAGACTTAATTCAATCAGCTAGTATTTATTAAGAAACTAATGGGGGCCCAGGATTATAACAGGGAAATATTAGAGAAAGCAAAGGTATGGCTCCTCTCCTTGACACAGAATCTAAAGTGGTTGACACCTTTAAAAAAAACAGAAAATAATTACTGTTTTAGCTTCTGCCTTAACAAGCAAAACATGAAAATCTTGTTGCCTGAGGTCCTGATTTCACAGATGGGCAAACTGCAATCGAGTTTGCCTGCCTGGATTCCAGACTACTGCCAGCACTGACTTTTGCCTCCTGTCCCAACTCCATGGGCCCCAGTACGCCTAGCTCTGCTTGTCACTATGTGTATGCTTGCCCACTTTGAATGATCCCCGTGGATCTAGACTCCCCCCCCTCCCCCGGTTCTTGCTGTATGCTAGGATCTAAATGTTTCCCTTCCTCTTTTCCTAGGGTACCTCTGTCACCTGTTTCTGTATGCATTCCCACAATAACAAGCTGTGACTACAATCCGAGTTTTCTGCTTCAACCTCTTTCCCACAAGACTGACAACATCGTGGCAGGCCTGTAAAACCGTAACAAACACTGCTGCTCGCTGACCCAACATTCATTCCCCTTTTTCTTAACTAAACTGCCATTTAGCTCAGCCATCCCCTTAGCCTCCTCCACACAGCCAGGAGCTTCAGGGAAAGCGGACCTCATCCCGGCCCCAGCAGGTGGATTCCTCATTAGTCTAAGTCTATCATGTATGGTATTCCTTTTCCCCTTACTGTTGACTGGATCGGGGATCCAGTGCTGGCCAGTGAGATCAGAGGTGAGGGAGAACTTGTGGCAAAAGTTTCCTCGTTTTTTTCTGGAAGAGATACCGCTGCTGCATGATGGTGTGCTCAGCACTGCAGCAGCCAAGAGACCAATGCTGAGGATGAGGTCTAGACACAGAGGGATCAGAGAGAAGGGCAGAGGGGATACTGACCAAGGTCTCATACCTGGAGCCACCCATCCTCTGCATTTCTTGGCACTTTTACAAATCTTTTTGAATGCTTTCCCTTTCCTCTGCTGCCAGGTTACAGATAAGTAAAGGGCATATTTCTAAATAAAATACATCAGCAGCTTTTTTTTCTACTTCAAAAAAGTAACTTTAAGATGGGGATTTGTCGGATATTTGGGTTTTCTTAGTCTCAAGCTATTATGAGAAAAGCTGCCATTAATTTTCATGTAAATGCCTTTATGTGTGTTTTCATTTCACCTGGGAGTGGAATTTCGGGGTTATACGTTAAGAGTATTTTTAACATTAAGAGAAAAACGTTTCCCAAAGTGTTACATTCCCACCAGCAACGTATGAGGGCTTCACTTGCTTCACATCCTCTCCAAAACTTGATATTGTCAGTCTTGTTAAATTTAGCCGTTCTAGTGTTTGTACAGTGGTAACATATTGTGGCTTTTAAATTTCATTATTTGGGTGACTGATAGACTTAATTACCTTTTCACGTGCTTACTGGTCACTGGTATCTCTTTTTTATGAAATATTTCTTCAGATATTCTGTTCATTTTTTTGGTTGGATTGTTTGTTTTATTGAGATGTAAGAGTTCTATATACAATTAGTCCATTTTCAGATATATAGAGATAGAAATAAAGATACATAGATCTAGCAAGTCTTGAGTCTTTTGAAGAACAGAAGCTTTTTTTTTTAATTTTGATAAAGTCTAGTTTATCTTTTTCTTTTAACTTTATGATTAGTGCTTTTGGGGCCCTATCTAAGACATCTTTACCTTACCCCAATTCACAAAGAGTTCCTCCTATGATTTCTTGTAGACGTTTATATACTCTAAACCATAGACAAATCTCAAACACATTTATACTCAATGAAAGAAGGAGACAAAAATGGGTACATATTCTATGATTCAATCTATATTCACTTTTGGAACAGGAAAAACTAATCTATAGAGACAGAAAGCAGATCAAGTGGAAGGGCATTTTTTAGAGCAACGTAAATATTCTACATCTCGATTGCAGTGGTGGTTACATAGGTATATTTATCAACACACAACACTATTTAAAATGGATGTACTTTATTATATGTAAAACATACCTCAACAAATTTGATCATAAAAAATTTTAATGGGAATTTGGAGCTGGATTGGTTGAAAGACAGGTGACCACACAGTCCTATGGGATAGGATTTAGGGGATACGACTTTGCTTGTGCTGGAGGCAAAAACATTAACCTTAGAGTATATGTAACTACTTAAATAAATATTACCTAATTCTAAACTCATTAATGCCATATAGCGTTTCAAAGACAGTGGCATTACTCCAACAAGCCACACATGTACTGAACTAGTCCCTATCTAGAGGTAGCAACTGACTTGTATCTCCTGTCCAGGAAGGAATTTGAAAAAGGAAAGAGAGGGAAGGAGGGAGAGGTTAAGAAAGGGACAGATTTCTTAGTTCTTCCTTGGCCCAGAGACACTGTGAAGCTAAATCTGAAGTTTTCTTGGGAAACGGAAAGCATATGACACTGAAGGTAAAGAGTTTTCTTGAGTAGCAACAGTTTGTGTTTCCAAAAAAAAAGTGGGGGAGGGACACAGTAAGAAATAAATCATTATGCCTTGAAATTTTAAGGGAAATTCACGTATGGAATTATAGAATTTTATAGCTAGAAGACACTATATCATCTGGTCTAAGTCACTTAAAATACATATTAAATAAATAAGCCTTGTTTAGTCATATAATTAGTTAGCTGGTTGAAAATCTGGAGGAAAAACCCAGGTGTCCTGATTCCTGATTCAGTTTTGCTATGAAATTATACTTTCTAGCCCAATGCTGTGCATGGAGCAGACATTTAAAAATGCCTGTTGAATGAATTCATTTTAGGTAATATGATTTTAAAAATACATAGAAAGCATAAGTAAACAGAGGGATAAATTTAGATGCAGACATTTTTTCCCAGTGAATTCTGTATATATTTCTTTATGACATTTCTGCATTTTAGAGGGAAAAAGCAAGCGCATCTTGTGAAATTACTCTGGCAGATATCAATGCCTGAAGAAAAATATTGAGCACAACTGGTAAACCCTCAAGAATTGTGGGACACCTTTTCTTGGAAATAGTTGAGGGCAATTAGCTTTTTCTGAGGTAGTTAAGGACTCAGTAAGAAATCTACCTCCCCACTAAAAGATGCATCAACAATGTTTAACAACTGCCTCAGGCCCTACAAATTTAAGATAAAGTTGGAAGACGGGATTCTCACCAAACTGTTGTCTAACCACAGTTAAAATCAGATGGGAATGGGGACTTTCCTAGTGGTCCAGTGGTAGAGAATCCGCCTTCCAATGCAGGGGACGCAGGTTCCATCCCTGGTCAGGGAACTAAGATCCCACATGCCGCGGGGCAACTAAGCCCACATGCCACAACTACTGAGCTCGCGTGCCACGACTACTGAGCTCGCATGCCTCAACTAGAACCTGCGTGCGGCAAACTACAGAGCCCACGCACCCTGGAGCCTGCACACCACAACTACAGAAGAGAAAACCCACACCCCACAACTAGAGAGAAGCCCCCGGGCACCACAACGAAGAGCTCGCGCATCGCAACGAAAGATCCTGAATGCCTCAACGGAGATCCTGCGTGCCGCAACGAAGACCTGACGCAGCCAAAAATAAATTAAATAAATAAATAATTAATAAATAAATCTTAAAAAAGAAAAATCAGATGGGAACGAACCATACCCTTTATCCTAAAGCTCAAGGCACATAAGGTAGAAGCAAGATAGAAACAAAATGATACACGGAAAACACCAAGATTGCTCTGCAATGTACCAGGGAAACTGCAGATTTGGAAACAACTTGCTGACAGCCCCCCCCCCACAGGCACATTGAGGTACTAAAATGACTGATCGGGAGCTTTGGATGTCACAGGCCGACCCCATGTTACATAAGAAAACCGGCTCCCTGGGTGAAGAGGCATAAAGGCCAGCTGAAACTGCTGGGCAGACAGCTACTGAAACTTACATGAAATCTACACTTACTTTTCATCCCTCATTTCTGAGCCCTCTTACCGTCTTGCTCCCTACTTCCAAACTAAATACCCCACTCAAAAGCTGATGAAGAGACAGATCTGAGCTTTGCCTCCTGTCTCCTTGCTTGCCCACCCTACAATAAAGCCTTTTTTCTCTGTAAAAGACCAAGGCCTCAGCATTGGTCTTTCGGTTGCTCATTGGGCAATGAGCCCACTTGCTCTGGTACAGGAACATCAATCCTTTGGTCTTTTAGGGAGTGGTTGTGGTTTCTGAGTAGGCTGTGGGAGAACTGGCATGCCCCCATTAAGAGTTCATGACTTCAGCTGTGAAACATCAAGGCGCCATAAAAAAAAAGAAATTGGATTTACTGCAGGTACGTAATGAACAATATGAGCCCGATTTACACATATGAGCATATTAAAAGTGTCCTATTAATTGAACAGGCAGTTATAAATTTTTCAGCTCAATAGATGAAACAAAATTAATTAATTTTATCTCATCCTTACTCCACAGTTCCCTGTTCTCTATAAGTTAAGGTCACCACCTTAACTTAGAACACAGTTGCTTCTTTTTCACTCCCTTTAATGCACACTGTCTTCACGTATGAAAGATAACAGTCTGAGTTGTATACACAGATATGGCCTTTAAATAAGAAGGAATAAAAGCCCTATAAAATTAAGCTTTATGAGGTCAGACTATCACTTTTTTATAATGTGTTACAAGTAATGATCTCAAAGAGTTGTAGAATGCGTATTTGTGGTTGAGTTAGAATTCATCTCCAAGATAAAAATTCACTTATGAGGAAAATTAAAACATCTCAAAGTAGTTTGTCAAAAATCACTGGTGCTTTAACATGAAACTGACTAGACATGATACATTTGAAAATGTTTTATTTAGATCCACTGCATCTTTAAAACATCAGAATATTAAGAAAACTTCCAAAATGGAAAATAAAGATGCTACAGTCTATGGTGTTAAACTTCTAGCTTTTGGAAGTACATTCACGTTTTTAGCTATATATCTTAACATAATATTCATGAGACTAATTTTGTATATATTAGAACTACAAAAAAATAATTATAAGAGTATTTTACTATTTTGGAGAAAGGAATGAAATTATATCTATCTATTAAAAATGAATTAAACATGAGCACTATAAACACTGAAACTTGTCACTTGCAGGTAAAATTTTCTGAAAATCCTTTTTTGATAAAATAATTCAAATCATTTATGCTTTTGGATACATGTTTCAGGGATATATATTTCAAAATAGTTAATAAATACCAGCCAAAAATAAAGGTGTGTCAACAGACGTAGCCGATGAGCAATTGTCACCCCACACTGAGCAGATATTTAACTTGCTCAGTGTACAATCCCAGAGAGACCCTCTGCTGTCATCACACCCTAGTCTCCCAGTAAACACTTGAAAGGGCATAACCCATTTGGAATCGTTAATAATCCTGAACACCAAAAAAAGGAAGAGAAAAAAAGGGCCTGTGGTAACAAGGAAAAGTCAACAACGAAGTAAAAATAAACTTCCTGGAAATACAATTACCCTTACAATTACCAGCTTTATGTATGACAAAATAAAATAATCATAGTTACTATTCTCCAAGTATATATTCTGGAATATTCGTGGGTTAAGGCAAAACAAGAGAGATGTGATAATCATGATATTAAATCTTTATTGTCTAGAAAGCTCAACTTTCTCTCTGCCTTGAAGTTTAAAGAAAAGAGAAAGAATACTCTGGGTCCTCATTGTGACACAGACCTTGAATTCTGCGTCTTGGTGTGGGGCTTTGCGTGAGACAAAGAACTAAAACAGGTCCTCTGGGTAGCTGCACATTCTGTGATAAAATGGATCCCACAATACAACAAGTTGTCTTGTCCCAAGTGATAGTGTAATTACTCTGACTGTATATGTTTAATACCGTTTAATACACTCCCTAGTATTCAAGTAATTAGTCTTCCCAAACACACGGTGCTTCTCTCCTCTCTGCTTTTGTTCCAGCTGTGGTACCCACCCTGCATGAAATCCTTCCCAGGAATCTCTGTCCAAGCCCCAGTGCTACTCCTGAATATAATTTTTCCCTGGCTACATAAACAACCGTCCTCTTCAGAATCCCTCTAACTACTTGCTTTTCATTTCTTTCGAGTAAATAATCATATATTGTCTTGGATTGTTCTTAAGCCATTTCTCCTAGTTATAATAATGCTTAAGACATACTTTGTTTATTCCAAGTACTGTGTTTAACACATTTAATTAACCCTTAAAGCAATCCTAAGAATCGGGGTCTACCATAATTCCCATTTTGTAAATGAGGAGAAAGACTTAAACACTACAAAAGGGCACAACACTCTACTACTTAAGTAGAGCATGCGCTAAAATTGAAAGCTCTCTCCAAAGATCTTGTTCTTTGCTACTGTGAAATATGACCTCACACAAATGCCTGTTCTCCTCAACTAGGCTGTAAGCTAAGGTTAAAGAGAGTGTCTTTTGGCATCTTTTGAATAGTGCATATACTTAGCTGAGGGTTGAGCAGGTTTTAAGAACTCTGAGAAAGGCACAGAGAATGTTCCAGAATATTTCCTACAGGGTCCACAAGATGTTGTACTGGGTCTTTTTCTGTACCACACATTCTTAACAGTCCAGTGAACCAAAGGCAGAAACCTCCAGAAATTAAATTCTTCAGAGGAAGTTGGTCTTTATCTGTAAACTGAATAATGATCAGAGTAGCAGGCTGCTTTTTGAAGACGCCAGTTCTTCTTCTGTTTCATATTTTATTCACTTTAACTCAACTCTCTCTCAAAATCTTGCTGTAAACAAATGTTTTCTATTTGTTAATAACCTTATAAATTTTGTTTTCACTAAGTAGATGAATGTTTACAAAGTAGACAAATAAACAGTATCTTTGTTTCCATAGTAAGCACAGTGTTAAAAACAGAGGCATACACCCACATCACTCTGTATAGCAAAACCGCAATCAAGAAAAAGCAGGGCTGACTGAGGGGCTGCCTCTTCCCCACACTCACAACCATGAAGCTCCACAAAGAAAGAACAGGAGAGATGCTGGAAGGGGAAAAGTCACGTGAAAGTACATTAGGATAAAACTAACTTATTGTATTCATATATAATTACTATTAAAGTCTTTCACTAGCTTCATGGCATTCAAGGGAAATGAACAACAACAACAAAACACTCCTACCTACAGCTGTGTCTGCTATTAAGTAACGTAACCACTCAAATATGGACAGGGTTGATGGCAATTCTGCATTAGAATGTTGGTAACACTGACAATTCGACCAAGCCATATGGCTTCAGTCAGCCAAGCCATTTATGGAATTGCATTCCTATCAAGGGGAGTTGGGGCAGGGGGTAGATCCATCATTCCTAATATCACACACTTCCCCAAAACTGATGCAGATGATTAACTGTGTCAGCTTTTCATCAAATCAGCACTCAATCACTTTGGAAGGTAATTCACTTCATCTCAACTCCTACTTTACATTCCCATAAAATGTGAAAGTGCATATTGCACTACTGGCATATAATAACTTAAATGAAAAGAAAAAAAAAATCAGTAATTTGCTCCACAGCATAGTTTCTTACTGGCAGCTTCAATGAATCCACCATTAATTTCAGTCCCTCCCCAGATACTCATTAAGCATAAAACATAGCTATTTATAGATATTAAGAGGTTTTTATATTTCTTATTTTTTAAAGAGAGTATAGATAGAACACAATACAGGCTTCTAAATATTCCATTTCTGAGTTATACTGTTTGTTGGACCTTTCTGAAATGATGAATACACTAAAAATTCTGAGACAGGGCTGTCCCGCCATGTATGAATAAACTTTTCAGCAACAACGCTTGCAAACAAGAACATTGCCAAATCACTACTAATATATGTAATAGAAGGCGTCGGAGTGTAAGCTAAAGAAAGAAAAGTAAAATATATGATTTGGTGAAAACAAGTGGTGCAAAACCAACTGAAATTTTAAATTGTTAATGATGGTCCCAGAGCTAATTTAACTTTTCCACTGGTGTAAACACAGACAAAATCACACAGTATGTTTCCAACATCTTCACAATTTTTGTAACGTAGATGAAAAAGGGTAAGGATATCTGCTCAAGGTATAATGCAGCTAATGCTATCAAAAGGGTATATTTCTAAGCCTGTGAAGTATAACCTCATTACTCCAAACTGTCCATTTTCCTCCTTTAGAAGTTAACTCATGATGAACGAAAGTGCATCTCTTCCACTCTTCTGCTCCCTGTTTTCCCAAATCAATCTACCCTAGTGTTTTGTATGCTGACCAAAACATTCCACAAATAATGCTGTGGTGCACACACATTAAAGTTTAGAGAGTTTCTGCCTCTGAAGTATAGATAGTGACAGAACCAAGGACACAAGGGTTCAATTCCAAGGCAAATATTAGGCGGGTGGTTTGAAAATATCAACCCAAAGAGGCCTAGGGGAAAAGGATACAAGCATCCACTGTCACCACCCTCCCTCTCCCCTCCCCTCCCCTCTTCCTCTCTTGTTCTCTTTCTCTCTCTTCTTCCCTCCTTGTGGCTTCTCACACAGAGACAATCAAAGCCGGGAAAGCTGGATTTTAAATTAGTGAGACACACACTGGGAATATGTAATTCCCAGAAGAAAAAATAAACTGCTACAGAGGGGAGTCGGGGGTTGTTGGCAACATGTCTAAGTGACAACCCTCCCCACCCCCACCCTAATACAGCAAAAATCCATAGATTCCTCCTCGACCGACCCTCTTCGCCTTCCAGTTCCCAGTACTCTATCCAACTTGACCCTTAACCCAAATAACATTGAAATCCACAGGGCATCCACTGTGCAAGAGTGTGTCTCTCAGTATATGTACCCAATTTTTTGGAAGCCCCTGAATCCGGACAGTTGTGCCAGGCAAGGGATCTCCCACCGTGGAAGGGGTGAAGAAAGGGGAAAAAAAGAGATGGGATCAAATGGAAAGGGAGGCAGAGCTGCGCTCTAGGGCGAGTGGCTGCAAGGAAGACAGGGAAGAATGAAAGGGTGGGAAGGAAGTGGGGCTGGGAGAGAGGAAGAAAGGGATGAAAGAAAGGCTGGAAGGGAGAAAGGAGGGGAGAGGAGAGAGGGATGTTGGGAAGGATGAGGGCGGGAGGGTTGGGGAGCTGGGAGGGAGGGGAGGATGGAGAGGATGGGTGGGAGATAGGGAGGGAGGGAGGCAGGCAAGGATGGAGAATGCTCTGCCCGGGACTCACCTCTGTGGGTCGGTGGGAGTTTCTCGCCCTCCTCCTCTTTCTCGCCCGTTCCCAGCAACTGGAGGGGTAATCACAGAAGGGACTGGAGAGGCGGCGGCGGGGAAGAGGGCAGCAGCTGCTGCAGCCGCCTCTGGCCGAGGTGCGCTGCCTCCTGCTCCGCCCGCCAGCCCGGGTCTCCGCCTCACTCGGGGCTGGAAGCGAAGCCGCTCCCCCCTCCCCCCGCCCGCCCCTCGTCCTGCCCAAGCGCGAGCGGCAGCGGCCCAGATCGCCGCTAGGGGAAGAGGCCAGTGCGCAGGCGCGGCCGCTTGCTCTCGCGCGCGCCCTCGCGGCCTCCCGGCTGCCGCGGCTCCGCGCTCCGCGGGGCTGGAGAAGGCACGGGGTGGGGGCCACCTGCGCGCGCGGCCTGGGGAGCGCCGGTGGGGCGGGGAGGAGCTGGGGAGGCGAGGCGGGCCGCGCCGCAGGTGGGGGGAGGGGACGGTGGCGAAGGGGCACTGCCGAAGGGCGCAGGTGCCGTGTCCATGACAACCGCGTTACCCCTGGGCGGGGGACGCGGTGAGCCGCCCGAGGACCAGGGACAGACACCCAGTGCGGGAGCGGTCCTGGGGGAGAAGGGGACGAGGGTTGCAGAGCAGGATGAAAGGGAGAGCCCGAGAGGGCGCGTGGCAGGAGAACGGCAGGGCCCCAGGGCAGCGAAGGTAGTGACTGACGCAGGAGGGAGGTTTGTTGGGATCTGGAGGACCGAGAGAAAGAGGATTGGACTTTAAAAGGGACTAGGAGAGGATGGAAGTGTTAAAACAAATGGCACAATTGCTCATTTCACATGCCTTTATTGAGTGCTGTCTCTGTAGAGGGCATTGTGGTTCTTTTATCGATTCAAAGAATATTACTGAGCCCTTAATTTGTACTAGGCACTCTACTTAGGCATGTTGAGATGTCCAAAAATGTTTAGTATACGGTGTTTGTCCTCGCGGAGGTTATACTTTAAGGAACTTACACAGATTTCAGGGAGCAAGTGGTTTGCCTACCACCATCAACTGGGTGTTGATGGTGGTGGACTTAACTGTTACAGAAGTGCTAGAACCGAAAAAGGTGCACAGCTTTATCAAATACGAAAGGTAAGTTACACTTACCTTTGTTCTGCCACAGTGCCAAGTGACTTTTTAAATCAAGAGAGAAAAATAGAGACAAACAAACCTATGGCAGTTTGGTATGGCACAAGTGATACTGCATTCACATGATGCAAACTGGCCTCGCCTACAAGCATCAGTGTGTTTGTTCATGCCAACAGTTGCGCGGATTTATATCACATGGTGCACGCATTTTTTCCACTCCTTCTTCATTGGCAACATCAGCTATGTTACATCCCTCCTTCATTCCCAAGCTGGTATCTGCTGCAATTGTTTTAAGATTGTGTGAAACCCATGTGACTTATTCTCTCCAGTCAATGACTTTAGACCTCTATCTCTGTCCATTCCTCTATCTTTCCCACCCAATATCTTTTTGCCTTTCTTTTTTAGTGACACCACCACTGTGCCAAATTAAAAATCCCTGAGAGAATATGGACAGGAATCACCAGATGTAGGGTTAAGAAAAAAAAATCCCTTAGCCTAGAACGATGTTTCAGGACCATGGACAGTGCTGTCGCATGCTCCTCCCACCAAGCTTTATCCTTAGGCTCAGCCTATGGATTCAGGAGAAAGACGCTAAGAAGGTTCAGAGTGTGCTTCAGGAAGTATATGCCGAGTACCAAATGATTTGTGACAAAAGATAGGAACAGAGTAGAAAAAGAGAAAAGCATACCGTGGACTGGAACAAGTAGAAAGCAAGTGGACCCAGACAGACTTTGAGTAAAGAATGGGTAAGATTTAGGGAGGCACCACAAGGCCCTAAAGTGGTAAGAGGGGGATAGTTTAGAGAGGGAGGTGCTTGAATAAAAATAGGAATACTTCATGCTACTACTATACAGTATCTTCCTGGAGTCAGAGGACACCTCTGACTTCAAATGGTCCAAGAATGTGGAAAGGGGAAAAGTAGTTCCAGTTAAATGAGGTAGAAAAATCTCTCAAGGATGTTTTGTCGTTGTTACTCTGATTTTTTCATTCTCTAGTCCAGCTGGTAGGGGATAAACCAAAAAATACAGGCCAAAGAGTTATCAGACCTCTCTTTAATGTTGAGAGCATTCATTTATAGCTTTGTGTGTTGTTTTAAATTAAGCTTAAATTTATAATTCTATATTTTAATTGGCAGCAGACAGACAGGAGGAAAACAAAAAAAAACCTAATGTAGACCAAGTGCTGTCTTGTCAAAATGAGATGTCCCTCGCTTTTGTCTTGTAGTGACTTTCAAAACTATTAGATATTATTGAGAGAAATTTAAAAGTCATTTGCAAAATATTTACAGGGTTTTTGTCCATGAAATTGCTTTAAATTAGAGTTAGTAAAAATAATGGCATAAAAGCCATCCCTGATTTCTCAAACCCCTGGTCCCCTTACTCTTCCTTCCAAATGCACCAGACTGTTGTCTGTCAGTCAGATAATGATAAGAAATTACTCAGATAATGGGTTTAAGTCACCAGCAGGCAAATGACAGCTGAAATTTTTGTTCTCTGCCTCCAAAAACTTTGCTAACTCTTTTATATTTTGAATGAAGGGGAAACTCCAACCCCAACCTACTTCACGGAAACATCCAAATTGAGTATTATTTTAGCTATATTTATTTCTCTCAGATAACAGTCTAAACATCCCTGTATAAATAAAGGCTATCATTTGATACTGAAAAGCTATCATTTTATTTGTCCCCATTCTAAACCAAGAGGAAATTTTAGAACTTTATTTCTTTTGTTTTGAGACTGCTTGTGAGTCTGGCTGTTTTCAGTTTTCTCGATTTAAGTATTGTCCTTCATTTCAATGACATAAACGTATACAGCCCTAAGAAAAACAAGCAGTTTTTCCCTTCCCCCATTCATATTAAAGATTTATGCCAAGCTAAATAACAAACAAAAAGAGTACTGTTTAAAGTGCATTATTGTGTACAAATGGAAAAACATACTGTATGTAACTAAAATACTGTTTTACCTGCAGTGATATGACATCTAGATTTTTAGAATAGTCTCCAAACCAATACTGGCAAATCCTAAGTAAAATTATCCCTAGTGCTTATACATTTAAATATCAGGTCCCTACACACTGGGACCCTCATTCAGTCTGTCAGCTCCTGAAATATCTCTGTCAAATCCTCCTGAGATATTCATTTTTTTTTAATTGGAGTATAATTGTTTTACAATGTTGTGCTAGTTTCTACTGTACAACGAAGTGAATCAGCTATATGTATACATATATCCCTTCCTTCTTGGACCTCCCTCCCACCCACCCCCAGCCCACCCACCTAGGTCATCGCAGAGCACTGAGCTGAGCTCCCTGTGCTATACCACAGGTTCCTACTCGCTATCGATTTTACACATGGTAGTGTATTTATGTCAAAACTAACCTCCCAATTCATCCCACCATCCCCTTCCCTTAGACTTTATATTTTATAGCAGTTTTAGATGCACAGCAAAATTGAGCAGGGAATACAAAGAGTATCCATATATACCTCCTGCAACCACCCACGCAAAACTTCCCCCCACTACTGACACCTCGCCAGTGTTACATTTGTTAAAACCTATGAACTTACACTGACACATAGCTATCACTCAAAGTCCATAGTTTACACTAAGGTTCACTCTTGCTGAACTTTCTATCGGTTTTGACAAATGTATAAATGACACGTATCCACCACTGTTTCATACATAATCATTTCACTACTCTAAAAATCTTCTGTACTCTGCTTATTCATTCTTCCTTCCCCCAACCCCTGGTGACCTCTGATCTTTTTGCTGTATACATAGTTTTCCCTTTTCCAGAATGACATATAGTGGGAATCATACAGTATACAGACTTTCAGATTGGCTTCTTTCACTTAGTAATATTCTTTTTAGTGCTGAATAATAATATTCCATAGTCTGGATGTTCCAGTTTGTTAATCCATTCACCTACTAAAGGACATCTTGGATGCTTCCAGCTTTTGTCAATTATGAATAAAAATAATATAGAAATTTTACTTTTTAATAACCTCCTAAATATGTCAGAACTTGTCATGGTATTTTTGCGTATGTATGAGTACCCCAGGACTTCTTATATGTTTCATCTTGTTCTCACAAACCTTGCTACAGATTTCTTCTATTGTCTAAAAAATATCAGCCGATGAAACTCTCACTTTTGTTTTTATGTACTCCATTCATTACTTTAAAAAAATCACTAGGGCTTCCCTGGTGGCACAGTAGTTGAGAGTCCACCTGCCGATGCAGGGGGCACGGGTTCGTGCCCCGGTCCGGGAAGATCCCACATGCCGCGGAGCGGCTAGGCCCGTGAGCCATGGCCGCTGAGCCTGCGCGTCCGGAGCCTGTGCTCCGCAAGGGGAGAGGCCACAACAGTGAGAGGCCCGCGTACCGCAAAAAAGAAAACACTAAATATCTTGTTTTATAATTCTTGTTTACTACCTATCAACTCTAACTTCCCTTTGTCAAGCATATTTATCATTCATATCCCTAGTGTGTGTGTATATGCTGTTTTAATGTTTGCAAATAAGTACAATGGGTGTTTTAGGAATCACATATATAAAATGTCTTTCTTTTGCATTTTGAAACTTTTCAGCTGCAATGTTATATAGATAGATTGTGGTAGGCAGAATAATGGGCCCCTGAAGATTTCCATGCACCAATTCCTTGAACCTGTGAATACGTTACATTACATGGCAAAAGGAACTTCAAAGATGTGATTAAGATTATGAAATTTGAGAATGGGAGATTTTCCAGGATTATATGGATGGGTTGAATACAATCACATGAGCTCTTGGCTAGAGTCAAGAGGTGTATCAGAGAGATGAGGCAGAACAAGAGTCAGAGAGATTCCAAGTGTGATAGTGACTTGAACGGCTTTGCTGAATTTGAAGGGAACCTTAAACCAGGGAATGAGGGCAGCCTCTAGAAGCTGAGAATAACCCCTGGCCAACAGCCAGCAAGGAAACAGACCTCAGTCCTACAACCACACAGAAATGAACTTTGCCAACAACTTGAAAGAGCCCAGAAATGAATTGTTCACCAGGGCCTCCAGAAAGGAACATAGGCCTGCCAACACTTTGATACTATTCTTGTAAGGCTCTAAGCAGAGAAACCAGTGTAGCCCATAAGATTTCTGAACCACAGAACTGTGAGATAAATTTGTTTTAAGCCATTAAATCTGGGGGAATTTGTTAAGGCAGTGATAGAAGACTAATACAGAGAGATTTTATATCAATTATCATATTTGAAAAAAAAACCCAACTTCATTGGATGGCATTTATGAGTGCTTTTAAATTCCAGCATCACCGTATTCTAGTTTTTTGACATTGGGCAAGTTACTTAATGTCAATCAAACTTAGTTCCACAGTCTGTAAAACAGTGACCATTTTTATCTGTGCTCCTGACTTTGTTGTGAGAAATAAATTGTCCATAAATTGCTCTTTCTTTAATTAATATTTCTAATATGAATGAGGAAATGAATCAGACATTAAAATAAGATTATTCCTTGTTATATTTTGACCACTTTGGATCTGTTTCCATAATGTTTTATTTCCAAATAAAAGGAAATATCGGAGCTTCCATGGTGGCGCAGTGGTTAAGAATCTGCCTGCCAATACAGGGGACACAGGTTCGAGCCCTGGTCCTACATGCCACGGAGCAACTAAGCCCATGCACCACAACTACTGAGCCTGTGCTCTAGAGCCCGCGAGCCACAACTACTGAAGCCCGTGCACCTAGATCCTGTGCTCCACAACACGAGAAGCCATCGCAATGAGAAGCCTGTGCACAGCAGCGAAGAGTAGCCCCCAGTCACCACAACTAGAGAAAGCCTGTGTGCAGCAACGAAGACCCAATGCAGCCAAAAATAAATAAATAAATTTATTTTTAAAGAAAAAAGGAAATATCTTTTACCTTTTCAAAGGAAAAAAATAACCAGTAATATGTCTCCTCAAACTACATATGTCACTCCCATCTTCAGGCTCCCTAATAGACCCAGGATCCCTTAGAGGAAGATGGGGCAACTCCTTAACAATTTCTAGATTTTATCATTTTACTCTCAACGGTTATCCTGGAAGAGCATTTTTCTAAACTCTGTTCTAAGGAAGAATGGTTCCAGTCTGAATTCTTTCAATAACAAATGACTGCAATCCAACTTAAATTAGTTTGACTAAAAGGGGAATTTTGGCTCACATAGCTGAAAAGCCTAAAGTATGTCTCAGTAAGTTTCAGCTAGATGCAGGTGGTCATCAAAAATATTAATCACGGTGAAGGCTCTGATTGGTTTTGCAAAGGCCTGTGTTCATCTATGAACCAATTACTATGACCAGAGGAATGAGATACTCTCATTCATATGCCCACGCTTGTGACCACATGCAGAAGGAACAATTACCAAAAAGACTTTGAGGAACGGCATGGGAAAGCATACTGCGTAAACCAAAAGTACAGCTGCCCAGTCCAGCACTGTGAAATTATTTAAAAAGTGATCACCATGAAATTTAATTGGTAAATGCTGGGTGAAATGCATTTTAAAGCTTTCCTTCATGAATCCTTAGAATGTCATAATGTGCATGAAAGTTATTTAAGAGAAAGCTATCATATGTAGTGTTTCCTATATTTATTTGATCAGGGAACCCTCTGTCGCAAAGTATCTCTTGCAATGAGTGTTCTAGGAAACATGCTTTGGGAAGAGCTGACCTTAGATTTTGCCGCACTCTGCTGTTCTTTGATTCTCACAGCTTATTAATGAGCTTATTTCTGTTCTTCTTGATTTGTAAAATATCTGATCCTCACTGCCATTATTATTCTTATTATTATAGAACTCAAAGAGTCTTAACTGATAATCCTTCATCTGTGGCTTCCTTATTTTGCAGATGGAGAAACTGAGACTCAAAGTATTTTTTCTCCCATAATCATAGAACTAGTCAATTCCTGTATGAATCATCTGGGCTAGGTTATGCTGAGGTAACAAGTAACCCCAAGATCTCAGAGGGTCACGTGTTAGCTCTGTTTTATATAATTCTCTTTCTGAGACCCACGCTAACTGCACAGCCACTACCGAGATTCTAATTCATCATCGTTACAGAGGGAAATAAAGCAATT
This sequence comes from Orcinus orca, assembly GCF_937001465.1. NCBI lineage: Eukaryota > Metazoa > Chordata > Mammalia > Artiodactyla > Delphinidae > Orcinus > Orcinus orca. Next base: position 20,274,105 of record NC_064571.1, read on the forward strand.
AATTGTTCTGGTCCAGGAATAACTTGTGTATTGGATCCAAACTAGTCACACAGTCCACATAACCACAAGGAACTTTGGAGTGCAAAACTGCCATGAGCCTGGAAATACAAGGAAGCTGAAATGTTTGGTGGACAATCCTGATTACTACAGGGGAAAACGTGTTGGGACAGGATTTTCTGACTTACTTCTCTCTACCACTTTTGAGTTTCAAATGTGATTTGATGATGCATGGTGATAATGATAGATATCATTTACAGAATATGCTAGTGCTAAGGACTTATTAAGAATTTTCCACATATTGACTTATGAGGAGATCACTAATATTATCCACATTTTTACAATGAGGAATCTGAAACACAAGGTGTTTTAATAAGGGTTGCCCCAACTAAAACATGAAAGGTGCCTCATATGTTTAAGGCTCTGGGTGTTAATTCTTGCACCAGGTCATAGAGTGGTGGGTGGTGGAGGTGAGCTTTTAATCTATACAGTCTGGCTCCAGAGTCCACACTACTTTTCACAGCGCTCTACTACCTTCCCACTGATGGAAGAAAAATAACTCCTTCTTACAACTCAAAACACTAAGTTCTTAGTTCAGCTCTGAGATGGCTGAAGCAGATTCATTTCTTTTTTAACTTAACACATGCACCAAAACATGTTATGAAGGAGCTTTAGGAATTTAAAAAATAAAACAATGAGTACTCCATCAAACAGAAGATTTATACTACCTAAGAAATGTCTACAGTCCTTATTCTACATACAGATGCACTCACCCATGCACACGTGCCTTTCCTCTAGTATTTTGTTTGAAAATATTCTCCAACAATCAGAAATATAAAGGCCAGTGAACAAGCAGATCTCCAATTCTACAAATACTATTGTCCCAAGTGCCTGTTTGCATTGTATAGTATTATATATAACGTTCTAACTAAAAGTTCAAACTCATCCTTGTTAAGAACAAGTATTTGGAAGCCTTGGCACATTGATTTATTCATCCATTCAAGAAACTTTTGACATTTGCCTATTGACAGTCAAAATTCTCAACGTAAATTATTTAGATAAAAGACAGAGTTTGTGCCATCAATGACCTCAGAGTATAATGAAGCAAACTGACAAAGAAGTGCAGTTTAATGCAATGAGAGCTACAGAGCACACTGTTTATTGCTTACCTAGTATCCATTCCACTCTTTTTCCATTCTAACAGCTCTATACCTCTCCATCATGCAGCCCAGGTGCTTTAGGCTGAGGTTAACCTCACCTCTGGCTCCAAGACCAGGCCTGATCTAGGGGGAAATCCCACTGACCTTGTCACAGGCATTAGTTCAAAAGCTCAGGACTAAGCTCAATGTCCCATTTCATTCCCTGGCCAGAGAAGTTGATATAGGAATTAACATATGATGGAATACGCACAAATGGGACAAAAAAGTTTTCAGTGGCTTCCAAGAAATAACTTTCTTTTCAAGAGAGCTATAGAAAAAATATCTACTTTTGTTTGGATTTAAATGGCATATGGGTATAAAGTAAGGAAATGACACAGTCTTTTTAGGTATAGGAAGGAAAAGATAGGCCACTACAGATAGCTCAAACAAAAAAGGATTTAATACAGGGAATTGATTTACACAGGTGTTGGAAAGATTGAGTGAATGAGAGAAAATGAAGTAATTTAGACACTGTCATTATTCCATACATTAAAAAAGAGAAAATAAGAAAATTAGTTAACATTTAAAAGTATACACATATACGCCATGCTCTAGAACTCACATACGAATAACTTCCTTTATTTACTACCCATTCCATGTTTACTTTGCCTGCAGCCAGGATCTCAGCTAATATGGTTCTTTACCAGATGAAGGTAAGCCAAATTTTCATTCCTGAGGGTGTGAGTTTTAGGCGGAGCTGTCTCTTTGGGTTGTATAGACTTCCATTAATTTCTCAACTGAACATTAAAGTCCTAAGATCCACTCTGGGAAACCTCCTTGGTTCCAGACATCATCTGACTGTCTCCTCTATGGAGGAGTAACCCAACTTCTCCTTGGTAAGCACTCCATAAATCACAGTAGCCCAGTATTTGTCTGTTGTTTCAGTGGAATAAGAAGCCCAAAATAATCAAGTGGCAGACTTAATTTCCATTTCCTTGAAAGCATTATGTCTCCTGGTTAAGACAATTTTCATTATGGAAATAAGACCACTCAACCAACAGACCTCGAAGTTGTGTGTATGGGGAAAAATTATTGAGGTCCACTTCTCTTCTTAATGAATGGATTAAGAGTAAAACAATTTCATGTGCGGTATCTAATAGAAGCTGGTACTGTGTGATGTAGGAAAATACCCTGAATTTTAAAATTCATGTCTCTCAGCTGGCACTGTATCTAATAATCCAGGAAGACATTCTATGTCTCTGTTAAGGCATCTGCTTCTGGGCCAAGCAGTATATGGTAAGATCAGTGAATTGTATGAGCCCATAGCTGCCCGCCTTTTGCTTTGGAATAAGTTCTTCAGTCAGAAGCAATATTGTATGGAATAATCTTGATGGTGACCAGAGCACTCCAAAAGTCTCCTGATATTGGTGCTGAAAGAGGCATTGGAAACAGGAAAAGCAGATCCAGCATCCAGAATAAGTTTCAGTTCCCCTGAGGACAAAGTCATTTACCATTTCTAGCTGGAAGAAGTCCAAAGCAATCAATCTGATACCAGGTAGTTGGCAGGTCTCCACAAGGAATGGTGCCATATCAGGGTCTTAAGTTTGACCCTGTAGCTCCTGTACACCCAGCAAGGACGGTAGTCAAATATCTTTGTAGGGCCTCCCTGGTGGCGCAGTGGTTACGAATCCACCTGCCAATGCAGGGGACATGGGTTTGAGCCCTGCTCCGGGAAGATCCCACAGGTCGCGGAGCGACTAAGCCCGTGTGCCACAACTACTGAAGCCCGCGCGCCTAGAGCCTGTGCTCCACAACAAAAGAAGCCACCACAATGAGAAGCCCGTGCACCACAATGAGGAGTAGCCCCCACTCGCCGCAAACAGACAAAAGCCCGCGTGCAACAACGAAGACCCAACGCAGCCAAAAATTAAAAAAAAATCTTTGTAAAGAAGGACCATATTGTTGAGCCCTTGGAGAACACCTGTGCTACTTTGCAAACGAGCCCATTGAAAAAGCATTGGAAAGGCTAGAAAACTGGTGGCTGGGTGACATCCACAGACCAGGCCATCATGTACACTTTTTGTCTAGGAGTTAAGCACTGTCACTTGGCTTCTGCCATTCAGGGATCCCATTGTTTCCACTGAAATCAGGGAGCCTATTTCAAAATTGGCCTCTTGCAATGTCATACTCAGAGAACAAAAGATAGCCACCAAAAAACTCATTTTCTTTAATTTTATTATGGATAAGTCCAAAAATATGTAAAAGAAGAGGAAGATTATAATTAATCCATGACTATTTATCATTCAGCTTCAATAATTATCAGTTCATAGTCAATCTTGTTCCATCTATACCCATATCCACCCCCTGAATCACAGAGTTTTTGTGGATTGTTTTACTTCTCTCACTAATGTACTTTACAAATGTCTTTAATGTAGTGTTCTCTGGACTCATATAGGAACATATTAGGGGATGGCCGAGTTACAAATAACAGATACACTCTGTTACTTCTACTTCCCGAAGCCTTGGAATATTTCTTCATTATGTCAGGGAAATTGTAGACTCTGAACTTCATTAACTGTAGGTCACATTAGAGTCTGATGTGTTCACAGCTGAACCACTCCTATCTGCTTAGATAGCACGTTGGATACAGAATCTCTGTAAATCGCCATTTGTTCCAAAATACTTAGAATCATTTCCCACACATATACCCCAAATTTAAGCTAATATGAATAAAAAATAATAATCTTACAATTCCTTTTTGTATATGTCATGTCCCCCTAGATAGATTTTGCTCTTGCCTCCTAACATATGCCAAAATCTGACTCAAGTCGTAGGTCTGAAGGCAATGAAGCATGGTGGAGATCAGTCTTATCAACAGGCATCCACTTGCAAAGCAACTTCCTTATAGGAGGTTATTACAAGGCCTCCAAAGAGCAAAACACTAATAGCCTTTGATATGGGAGAGTATTTCTACTATCAATGGAAGTTCAAAGAGATTTGCCGGTTTAAGGTCCTCAGTTTCATCCATGTCTAACCAGATATCCATTCTTTCCCAACAAATGCTCAAAAGTTCACGTAAGATACATAGTGAGGCAATGAATTCAACTTACATTGTAGTTCTGGAATTTTCACTTTTAGATATGGGATGAGATTTAGGATCTCCCCTACAGCTGCAATAAATGAGACATTGTTTTCAGAACACAATAAAACCTCTGTGAGTCTCTGGCCTGCCTTGAACTAAGAGATTAAAGTCCTGGGCTTGTCAATTTCTCTCTATAAGCAATCAAGGGCAGTCTCAAAAAAGCCTTGCCCCACAGGTTTTGTCATCATTACCACTATAGTGGTCAAATGCATTAATCACTTGATTTCCCAGAGCTTTGTCTTCAGTAGGCCTATCATCTAGAGCAACAACAGATAAGAGTTTGGTAAATGAGATGCCTTTGCATGTCATGAATTAGCAGTAACCGGTTTTCCACTGGTGGTAAGATCATCACTATATTCCAGCTAGTTAATGTACCTAACCCAAGAATCCCATCTTTGAAGTCTGTTTCCTGGAACCTGAATAAATAGAAAGCACTCTGATGATTTCAGATAACAGACTTTAATTCTGGGATCTAAGTCAGGAATATTATAACATATTTATTAGAAATTCTTTTTTTTTTTAGTTTTTATTGGAGTGTAGTTGCTTTACAATGTTGTGTTAGTTTCTACTGAACAGCACAGTGAATCAACTATACATATAAATATATACCCTCTTTTTTGGACTTCCTTCCCATTTAGGTCACCACAGAGCACTGAGCAGCGTCCCCTGTGCAATATAGTAGGTTCTCATTAGTTATCTATTTTATACATAGATAACTGTCACTAAAAAAGGGGATGAAGATGTGGTACACCAGAGATTAGTAATTGCTGAAAGCAGCTACTTCATCTAGTTCTTGGAGAATGAAAGGAATAAGATGGTGTAATCAGAGCCCCAAAGAACCCTCACTGCTTCCCTGGTAGGATGATGTCTAGATAGCACAAGTATGGAAAAGGAGCCTGAAATTTGTGCTAGAACTATGGAAGAGGTGCCATTGAAGCTGAAGCTGTATTGCTGATGGATGGAAGAATGCAGTTGCTCAAATACATTTCAAGAAGAAGAACAAGAGAAAAGAACAATAGCTTCTCTATTCCTCCAACTATCTGATGCCCTACTAGTATCCTCTATTGGAAGAATATAACTAGAGGTTAGCTAGGAAACAAGGCCAAGGAATGTATTTTGTACACCCCTACCCCCAGTATTTCAGAGCAGAGAAGATGGGGGCTGAGAGACAATGGACCATGCAGCCAATGTGATGTAGAAAAATCTTGCAATTATTTTTCTGCATAAGTCATCTTCCTCTGGGTAAGAAAAATTGGTTTGTTCATCCCCCCAATGTGAATATAAAAATCTAACTCAAGTTTGTTAAGCACCTACTATATAGGAAATGCTGTTTATATTCCACAGACACTGACAAATTAGAATAATATTGATACTCTAGAAATGGACACAGATGAAAAGCACATAGCAAATAAATATGTAGTATAATTTCCAGTGCTGATAAAAGCCATGAAGAAAAGTGAAGTGTGGTAAAGAGATAGAGAGCAGGAATTGGTAGAGGCTTTTAAGAGCATTAGGGTATTTCTGTCTGAGAAGGTGACAGATGAGAACAGATCTGAAACAGTATGTAAGTGTGATGGTTAACTTTATGTGTCAACATGAAGGGTGTTTTAGGATGAGATTAACATTTAAATTGGTGAACTCTGAGTAAAAAAGATTGCCCTTCATAATGTGTGGGGGCCTCATCCAATCAAAAGAAGGGCTGAATAAAATAAAAAGACCAGCTTCTCAGAGAAAGAAGAAATTCTCCAGCAGATTGTTGACTCCTGGCCCACACTACAGATTTTGGACTTGCCAGCCTCTATTATTATTTTTTTGGGGGGGGAGGGGCCTCTCACTGTTGTGGCCTCCCCCGCTGTGGAGCACAGGCTCCGGACACGCAGGCTCAGCGGCCATGGGTCACGGACCCAGCCGCTCCACGGCATGCAGGATCTTCCCAGACCTGGGCACGAACCCATGTCCCCTGCATTGGCAGGCGGACTCTCAACAACTGCACCACCAGGGAAGCCCCAACCAGCCTCTATTATTGTGAGAGCCAACGCTTTATGATATTTATATCTTCTATTGATTCTGTTTCTCTGGAGAACACTCACTAGTACAAGGAACGATGCTTGCAAGGCTCCATGTAGGATCGTTTGGGGCATAAGAAGTAGCAAATGCCAATAAAAAACTTTAAAAGAAGAAAGAAGCAGCAAATGTCAAGGTCCTAAGGTAGGAACAAACTTGTCACATTGAAGGAATATTGAAATGGAATAGAATGGCAGGAGTGGAGTGAGTTAGAAAAGAGCAACAAGAGACAGGGCTGGAGAGATCTAGAAGGACCTTATTACATAGAGTGTCTGAGGTGATGGAAAGGATTAAGGATTTTGTTCTTTTTTCTAATGGGAAGCAACTGAAGTGTTTTGGTCAGGAGAGTAACATAACTTGATTTTAATTTTCAACAGATCACCATATGACTACTAAATGGATAATTGACTTAGGGGACCCACTCGGAAGCACAGATACAAGGTAGCAGGACATTGTATCAGTCTAGGAAAGATGGGGTGGCTTTGTGAAGTCCATCCTACCCCTGACCTTTGACTTACATGATATGATTTATTTTCTTGTTGTTTAATATAGCTTGACTTGAGTTTTCTATTACTTGCAGCTATAGTGATCCTGGCTGACACAAAATTTGGTAACAAGTGTATGGTGCTGAACCAAGGTAGAAGGAGGTCAATGAAAAAAATCTTCCCCTCTTGGACTAGAAAGTTGATGATATTTGCTATGCAATTATAGAAAAGTTGGCTAAAATGACACTTCTTCTATCTTAGGAAAAGGCCATGTACTTTTAAATGGTGACATATAGGGTGACTGAGAAGAAAAAGTCAGGACGTCAATCTGTTTTGTGTTAGTCTTCCAGCCTCCAGTGAAGTCTACAAAAAAGATATGGCTTACTTTAAAGGGAACTTTCTGAAAATAGGGAAGAGAAAGATTGGCAGAAAATACCATTCTTTTCTTCCTATTGACTGAAAGCCAAACTCTTTCAAATCCCAAGCTAAGGTTTTTGCTACGAGGACAGAACGGTGGGAGACATTGGGATAAGATGAGCCTAACTCCTCAGACCTCTCGCAAGGAAATTCTGCTAATCATTTTCAGCTGGTTAATCATGTCATTGTGAAGGTGCAGGGGGAATTTAACTTGTGGTAATTATGACAGTTTTGGTGCCTTTTCATCTAAGTTTTGTTTTTTTAATTGCTCTGAGACAGAGACCAAGATGAAAGTGTCATTCAGTTCCAAGGTAATGGGCATTACACAGAAGCTTGTTGCTAAGATAATGAAATGATCAGAGTCAGACTTTGACCAGGTAAACTACCGTGTGTGGTTACCATGCCTGCAAAATTTTTGCAAACAAAAGATCAAAACCTGTTAATTTTTCAAGCAAGCTGAACTGCCAAAGAAATTCTAAACCAGGCTAAAAACAGTCTTTGATTTCTTAAATCCAGAAAAATCTTCAGATCCTCAAACTTGAATCACCTGGGACTGGACTGCAAACACCACACCATCACTACAAAGGACATTCCCTTCATGGCCATTTTAAATATGACTAGGGAGTAAAATGGACAAAGGACACCCATCCCAAAATTTGAACTGGGTACTGTCAGTTTGGCTGACCAAGGATCTCACTTCTCTTGCAGGTCATAAGATAGTTTATATTTCTGTCCAAGAGGATGTGGTATCTATTTATCACCCTGTGACACTAGTGTTTCTTACCCCACTCATCCCCTTTTTCAACAGAGGTTTATTTTGTTTTATATCTTGTTGTTTTTATTTATTTTTAAAAATTTATCTTATAGAAGTATAATTGATTCATAATGTTGTGTTAGTTTCTGGTGTACAGCAAAGTGGTTCATATATATATAGATAGATAGATAGATTCTTTTTCATATTCTTTTCCATAATGGTTTATTACAGGATATTGAATATGGTTCCCTGTGCTATACTCTAGGACCTTGTTGTTCATCCATCCTATATATAATAGTTTGCATCTGCTAATCCCAAACTCCCATTCCATCCCTCCCCCACCCCCCACTCCTTGGCACTACAAGTCTGTTCTCTATGTCTGTGAGTCTGTTCCTGTTTCATAGATAAGTTCATTTGTTTCATATTTTAGAGTCCACATGTAAGTGATATCATATGGTATTTCTCTTTCTTTTTCTGACTTACTTCACTTAGTATGATAATCTCTATGTCCATCGATGTTGCTGCAAATGGGATGATTTTATTCTTTTTTATGGCTGAGTAGTATTCAATTTTATATGTATACACACACACACACACACACACACACACACACACACCCCACATCTTCTTTATCCCTTCATCTGTCATGTTTGTTTTAATAATGGCATCCAGTTCCCTTACTACCACAGTACGTTGGGGTGAATACTATCAGCATGAAAAGCTACATCTAGATCTGAGGGAAGAGAATGGATAAATCTTCAGGTTGTTTTCTTTGGGCATGGACACTCTTGCAAGTGTTATATATAGGAGGAAGGATATGTGCGAATGTTTAGTAGTTAAAACATTGGATTGTGTTTAATATTGCTGAGTGTTACTAGTTATCAGTCTCCCCTTCTCACAGAATTGAATATTTTTATTCAGGTGTTCATCCCCTGCCCATATAATACATGTGATCTCCATCCCAAACCCCAGGTAGTCATCACCAAAAGAGTACTTTATACTATCTTCTCACAGTGATTGATTTAAATTCCTAGATGTAATAACAAAGGTGAGGCATTCCTCTAGCTACAAATTATTTTTAAAGAAATGGTCATGTGTCTTAACTGAGGGTATGAGAATAAGTGAAGTTTTGTTGGACGTTTTGGGGAAATTTTTTTCTAACTTTTAAATGTTAGTTTTCTTCTAATGGAAACCACAGTAGATGAAGATGAAACCAGGAACTGCCACAGCTATTTTTCCACTATGAGGAGTATATACTTAGAACAAAGTCAAAGAAAAAGGGAATATAGTTTAAGGGTCTAAAGAAAAAAAACAAGATCTAGGACCACTGAATGAACTTGTCCCACCCTGAAGTTTTGTATAAGTCAAGAAGAGAGAGAGTAGCATTGAAATATATATACTACCAAATGTAAAATGGATGGCTAGTGGGAAGCTGCTGCATAGAACAGGGAGATCAACTCAATGCTTTGTGACAGCCTAGAGAGAAGGGATAGGGAGGGTGGGAGGGATGGAGATGCAAAAGGGAAGAGATATGGAGATATATGTATACATATGACTGATTCGCTTTGTTCTACAGCAGAAACAGTCACAATATTGTGAAGCAATTATACTCCAATAAAGATGTGAAAAAATAAAAGAGCAATTTTTGAATGTAAAAAAAAATACAAAACTTAATGAAGGTTTGGAATGGGTTTTCTGTTACTTGTATCCAAATTCACCCTGATATTGATATACAGGTTAAGAATTGGATATCATGCAAATGCAGATTATTACAGAGTGTAATTCCTGGAAGAGATGTTTTCTGAGGTGAAACTGAAAGGAAAGTGGTACTTTGCCAAAGACAAGAGAGAGAAACTATAGGCAGACTAATAGCGTTTGGAATACTGTAATACCCTTTTTTTACTGTGGGGCCTTCTAGTGGGACATAGCCTAACTCCACTTCAGTAAGAGAAGAATCATGGGTGTGCCTAAGTTAGCTTCACGACATTGAGGTGAATGAGTTTACAAGACATTGAGGACTTTAAATTCAAGGAAGTTTGGTTGACATCATCTGATGTAACATCATTCTGTACAGAGCAAAGAACTGGAGGGACAGAGAACTAATAACCATTTGGTGATACAGAAGATGGTAACAGCAAGAACAAATGCTAGGAACAGTGAGTCAATATCAATGTGGCAACTAATAGAGCAAGACGTTAAACCCAGAGCTGAGGACACAACATCAAAAGCCTAGGGGTAACTGAATCAATAAAGCCAGAAATGTGTAAGACGGTAAGTGGCAACTAGCAACTGACACCCAGCCATGGTGTTGGGGGAAACAAAGAGATGTTGAGGGCTGTGCTGAACAGGATAACACATGTTCATATAAAGAAACTGCTGCTACTCAGCTCTGGCAGGCTCCTTCCATGCAGTACTGTGGCTGAAATTGCCAGAGCTTTCGATTTGTGATAAACTCTGGAACTCCAGATTTTTATGAGAAATCTCCCTATTATAAATTTTGACATATAACCGAACGTAAAATAGATAGCTAGTGGGAAGCAGCCGCATAGCACAGGAAGATCAGCTCGTGCTTTGTGACCACCTAGAGGGGTGGGATAGGGAGGGTGGGAGGGAGGGAGATGCAAGAGGGAAGAGATACAGGGACATATGTATATGTATAACTGATTCACTTTGTTGTAAAGCAGAAACTAACACACCATTGTAAAGCAATTATACTCCAATAAAGATGTTTAAAAAAACAGAATATATACATATATAATATTAACATGGGTTCAACCAAAATCAAAAGGAGAAAATAGTAATACACCAATAAATGAAAAATTAGTCAAACAATACACTTTAAAGATCTTTCCTATTTTTTCTTAGATTCCACATATAAGCGATATCATATGATATTTGTCTTTCTGTGTCTGACTTACTCAGTATGACAATATCTAGGTCCATCTATTTGCTGCAAAATGGCATTATTTTGTTATTTTTATGACTGAGTAACAGTCCATTGTATATATGTACCACATCTTCTTTATCCACTCCTCTGTTGATGGACATTTAGGTCACTTCCATGTCCTGGCTATTGTAAATAGTGCTGCAGTGAATACTGGGATGCATGTGTCTTTTTGAATTATGGTTTTCTCTGGGTATATGCTCAGTAGCGGGATTGCTGGGTCATATGGTAGTTCTATTTTTATTTTTTAAGGAATCTCCATACTGTTCTCCATGGTGGCTGTATCAGTTTATATTCCCACAAACAATGCATGAGGGTTCCCTTTTCTCCACAACCTCTCCAGCATTTATTTTTTGTAGATTTTTTGATGACAGCCATTCTGACCCATGTGAAGTGATACCTCATTGTAGTTTTGATTTGCATTTCTCTAATAACTAGTGATGCTGAGCCTCTTTTCATGTGTTTTTTGGCCATCTGTATGTCTTCTTTAGAGAAATGTTAGTTTCTATTTAGGTCTTCCTCCCAGTTTTTGACTGGGCTGTTTGTGTTTTTGATGTTGAGTTTCATGAGCTGTTTGTATATTTTGGAGATTAATCCTTTGTCAGTTGCTTTGTTAGCAAATATTTTCTCCCATTCTGAGGGTTGTCTTTTTGTCTCGGTTATGGTTTCCTTTGCTGTGCAAAAGCTTCTCCGTTTAATTAGATCCCATTTGTTTATTTCTATTTTTATTCCCATTACTCTAGTAGGTTGGTCAAAAAAATCTTGCTGTGATTTATGTCAAAGATTTATGATTTATGTTCTGCCTGTTTTCCTGTAAGAGTTTTATAGTGCACAGCCTTACATTTAGGTCTTTAATGCATTTTGAGTTTATTTTTGTGTATGGTGTTAGGCAATGTTCTAATTTCATTCTCTTACATGTAGCTGTCCAGTTTCCCCAGCACCACTTACTGAAGGGGCTATCTTTGCTCCATTGTATATTCTGGCTTCCTTTGTAATAGATTAGGTGACCGTAGGTGCATGAGTTTATCTCTGGGCTTTCTATCCTGTTCCATTGATCTATATTTCTGTTTTTGTGCCAGTACCATACTGTCTTTTGTGTGTGTGTGTGTGTGTGTGTGTGTGTGTGTGTGTGTGTGTGTGTGTGGAACGCGGACCTCTCACTGTTGTGGCCTCTCCCGTTGTGGAGCACAGGCTCCGGACGCACAGGCTCAGTGGCCATGGCTCACGGGCCCAGCCACTTCGCAGCATGTGGGATCTTCCCGGACCGAGGCACGAACCCGTGTCCCCTGCATTGACAGGCAGACTCTCAACCACTGTGCCACCAAGGAAGCCCCATACTGTCTTGATTACTGTAGTTTTTAGTATAGTCTGAAGTCAGGGAGTCTGATTCCTCTGGTTCCATGTTTGTTTCTCAAGATTGCTTTTGCTATTTGAGGTCTATTGTGTTTCCAAACAAACTGTAAAATTTTTTGTTCTAATTCTGCGAAAAATGCCATTAGTAATTTGATAGGGATTGCACTGAATCTTTAGATTGCTTTGGGTAGTATAGTCATTTTCACAATATCGATTCTTCCAAGAACATTGTATATCTCTCCATCTATTTTTGCCGTCTTTGATATCTTTCCTCAGTATCTTAGAATTTTCTGTGTACAGGTCTTTTGCCTCCTTAGATAGGGTTATTCCTAGGTATTTTATTCTTTTTGCTGCAATGGTAAATGGGATTGTTTCCTTAATTTCCTTTTATCTTTTGTTGTTAGTGTATGGGAATGCAAGAGGTTTCTGGGCATTAATTTTGTATCCTGCGACTTTACTAAGTTCACTGATTAGCTCTGGTAGTTTTCTGGTGGCATTTTTATGATTTTCTATGTATAGTATCATGTCATCTGCAAACAGTGACAGTTTTACTTCTTTGCTAATTTGGATTCCTTTTATTCCTATTTCTTCTCTGATTGCCGTGGCTAGGACTTCGAAAACTACATTAAATAATGGTGGGGAGAGTGAACACCCTTATCTTGTTCCTGATCTTAGTGGAAATGCTTTTAGTTTTTCACCATTGAGAATAATGTTTGCTGTGGGTTTGTCATATATGACCTTTATTATGTTGAGGTAGGTTCCCTCTATGCCCACTTTCTGGAGAGTTTTTATCATAAATGGGTGTTGAACTTTGTCAAAAGCTTTTTCTGAATCTGTTGAGATGATCATATGTTTTTTTCTCCTTCAATTTGTTAATATGGTGTATGACACTGACTGATTTGCATATATTGAAGAATCCTTGCATCCCTGGGGTAAATCCCACTTGATCATGGTGTATGATCTTTTTAACGTGTTGTTGGATTCGCATTGCTAGTATTTTGTTGAGGATTTTTGTGTCTATGTTCATCAGTGATATTGGCCTGTAATTTTCTTTTTATGTGATATCTTTGTCTGGTTTTGGTATCAGGGTGATAGTGATGTACAAGGAGTCTGGGAGTGTTCCTCCCTCTGTAATTTTTTGAAGTTTGAGAAGTGTAGGTGTTAGCTCTTCTCTAAATGTTTGATAGAATTCACCTGTGAAGCCATCTGGTCCTGGACTTTTATTTGTTGGAAGACTTTTAATCACAGTGTCAACTTTATTACTTGTGATTGGTCTCTTTATATTTTCTATATCTTCCTGGTTCAGTCTTGGAAGGTTGTACTTTTCTAAGAATTTGTCCATTTCTTCCAGGTTGTCCATTTTACTGGCATACAGTTGCTTGCAGTAGTCTGTCATCATCCTTTGTATTTCTGCGGTGTCCATTGTAACTTCTTTTTCATTTCTAATTTTATTGATTTGAGTCCTTTCCCTCTTTTTCTTGATGAGTCTGGTTAAAAGTTTATGAAATTTGTTTATCTTCTCAAACAACCAGCTTTTAGTTTTATTGATCTTTGCTATTGTTTTTTGTTTGTTTGTTTCTATTTCATTTATTTCTGCTCTGATCTTTAGATTTCTTTCCTTCTACTAACTTTGGGTTTTGTTTGCTCTTCTTTCTCTAGTTGCTTTAGGTGTAAGGGTAGACTGTTTGAGATTTTTCTTGTTTCTTGAAGTAGGATTGTATTGCTATAAACTTCCCTCTTAGAACTGCTTTTGCTGCATCCCATAGGTTTTGGGTCATCGTGTTCTTGTTGTCATTTGTTTCTAGGTATTTTTTGATTTCTTCTTTGATTTCTTTGGTGATCTCTTGATTATTTAGTAGCATATTGTTTAGCCTCCATGTGTTTATGTTTTTTTACAATTTTTTCCTGTAATTGATTTCTAATCTCATAGCATTCTGCTCTGAAAAAATGCTTGGTATGATTTCAATTTTCTTAAACTTACTGAGGTTTGACTTGTGACCCAAGATATGATCTGTCCTGGAGAATATTCTGTGCGCACTTGACAAGAAAGTGTATTCTGCTACTTTCAGATGAAATGACCTATAAATATCAATTAAGTCCATCTGGTCTAATGCATCATTTAAAGCTTGTGTTTCCTTATTTCCTTTTGTTTTCTAATTTTATTGTATTATTATTAATTTTTATACAGCAGGTTCTTATTAGTTATCTATGGCCATACCAACCTGAACGTGCCCGATTTTGTCTTATTTATTTTCATTTTCTAGAATCTGTCTATTGGTGAAAGTGGGGTGTTAAAGTTGCCTACTAGTATTGTGTTACTGTCAATTTCCCCTTTCATGGCTGTTAGCATTTGCCTTATGTATTGAGGTGCTCCTATGTTGGGTGCATAAATATTTACAATTGTTACATCTTCATCTAGGATTTATCCCTTGATCATTATGTAGTGTCCTTCCTTCTTTAGTTTAAAGTCTATTTTGTCTGATATGAGTATTGCTACTCCAGCTTTCTTTTGATTTCCATTTGCATGGAATGTCTTTTTCCATCCCCTCACTTTCAGTCTGTATGTGTCCCAGGGTCTGAATCTGGTCTTTTGTAGACAATATATATACGGGTCTTGTTTTTGTATCCATTCAGCCAGTCTGTTTCTTTTGGCTGGAGCTTTTAATCCATTTATATTTAAGGTAATTATCGATATGCATATTCCTATTGCCCTTTACTTAATTGTTTTGGGTTTGTTTTTATAGGTCTTTTTCTTTTCTTTTGTTTCCTGCCTAGAGAAGTTCCTTTAGCATTTGTTGTCAAGCTGGTTTGGTGGTGCTGAATTCTCTTAGCTTTTGCTTGTCTGTAAAGGTTTTAATTTCTCTGCCAAATCTGAATCAAATCCTTCCTGGATAGAGTAGTCTTGGTTGTAGTTTTTTCCCTTTCATCACTTTAAATATATTCTGCCAGTCCCTTCTGGTCTGCAGAATTTCTGCTGAAAGATCATCTGATAACCTTAAGGGGGTTCCCTTATATATTATTTGTTGCTTTTCCCTTGCTGCTTTTAATATTTTTTCTTTGTATTTAATTTTATTGGTTTGATTAATATGTGTCTTGGCATGTTCATCCTTGGGTTTATCATGTGTGAGACCCTCTGTGCTTCCTGGACCTGATTGACTATTTCTTTCCTATATTAGGGAAGTTTTTGACTATAGTCTCTTCAAGTATTTTCTCATACCCTTTCTCTTTCTCTTCTTCTGGGACCCCTATAATTCAAATGTTGGTGCATTTAATGTTGTCCCAGAGGTCTCTGAGACTGTCCTCAATTCTTTTCATTGTTTTCTCTTTATTCTGCTCTGCAACAGTTATTTCCACCATTCTATCTTCCAGGTCATTGATCTGTTCTTCTGCCTCAGTTATTCCGCTATTGATTCCTTCTGGGGAATTTTTAGTTTCACTTATTGTGTTGTTCATCATTGTTTGTTTGCTCTTTAGTTCTTCTAGGTCCTTGTTAAACGTTTCTTGTATTTTCTCTATTCTATTTCCGAGATTTTGGATCATCATTACTATTATTACTCTAAATCCTTTTTCAGGTAGCTTGCCTTTTTTGTCTTCATTCATTTGGTCTTATGGGTTGTTATCTTGCTCCTTCATTTGAAATATATTTCTCTGTCTTCTCATTTTGTCTAACTTACCATGTTTCGGGTCTCCTTTCCTCAGTCTGCAGGATTGTAGTCTCTCTTGCTTCTGGTGTCTGCCCGCAGTGGACAAGTGTGGTCCAATGGGTTGTGTAGGCTTCCTAGTGGGAGGGACTGGTGCCTGCATTCTGGTGGGTGGAGCTGGATCTTCTCTCTCTGATGGGCAGGGCCGCATCAGGTGGTGTGTTTTGGGGTGTCTGTGGGCTTAGTACAACTTTAGACAGCCTGTCTGCTGATGCGTGGGTTTGTGTTCCTTTCGTGCTTGTTGCCCTGCATGGGACGTTCAGCACTGGAGCCTACAGGCAGTTGGGTGGAGCCAGGTCTTTGTATTGAGATGGAGACCTCTGGGAGAGCTCTTGCTGTTTAATATTCCCTGGGACTGAGAATTCTCTCTCATTCCAGTGTCCTGGACTCGGTACTCCCACCCTAGAGGCTCAGGTCCAACCCCTGGCCTGGGAACCAGGATCCTGCAAAGCACACAGCTTGGCAATAAGAGGGGGAAAACAAAGAAAAAAAAAAGAGAAAGAGTTGGAAGAAAACAAACAGACAAACAAAACAAAACAAAGCAAAAAAACCCAAGACAATTAGTGAACACAAAAACATGCAAATAGCAACAACAAAAATTAAGAACAAACAAACAAACAAGTGACCAGAGAGCCAAAATCCCGGACAGAAGGTAAAAGCAGAACCAAACAAAAACAAAAAAGAAACACACACATAAACAAAATAAGAAACAAAAACAAAAACAGGGAAAACAAGAGAACAGACAAACAATAGAACCCCAAACTGAAATCAAACAATTAAAAACAAAATTGACAAAAACATAAAATGAAAAATAAAAGAAAAGCAGAATGCAAACTGAAGGAAAAAGCAAAGAAAACACACAAAAAAGATAAAAAATATAAGAACAAATAAAACAAAGGAAAAAAGAAGTAAACAAAATAGAACAAAGGGAAGAAAAGAGAAAAAAGAAAATAGGAAAAAACACAGAACAAAGAAAAAGTAACTTAGAAATAGAAATAACAAAATTAAATGAAAATAAAAATAAAACAATAATAAAACAACAGAACAAAACAAAACATAAAAAAATAGTAATAATTATATTTTTCTGGGGTCTCAGCTGTCAGTGTCCTTACCCACACCGTGAGTGACCCCAACCTCCACCTCCCCAAGAGGCCCTCTGAAGCCTCTAGGTTTGTCTCTGGTTCCCCTGTGGTCACTGTGGGGGTTGCTTAGACTCTCACCTGGCCCAACTCCTGTGTGTACTAGTCTCCAAAATCCACAGCTGCTAGAGCTAGACCAGTTTCATTTGTAGGAACTGTCCATTCAGATATTCCACAGATGCAGGGTTTACCAAGCTGATTGCAGGGATTTAATCTGTGGCTTGTGCAGCTGCATGGGAATACTTTTGTTCCTCTTCCTCAGTTGCCCTGCCCCAGGGGTTCAGCTGTGGTTTTAGCCTCACCTCTGCATGTGAGCCACCCACAGGAGTCTGCTGCTGAGGCTGCCCTAGAGCACTCGGGTCTGCCCTGGTGAGGACAGGGTGCAGAGGTGGCATGGCTGCCTGGGTTGTGGGGGCCCTGGTGGCCACAAGTGCATGGGAAAGTCAGCCACAGGTGTGATAGATCCAGCCCAAGTGCCTAGTAGCCAGCACAAGAAGATCAGTCCTGGAGCAGGATAATTTTATTAGCCCTGGTTGCAGGTGTGAGAAGGTCAGCTCTGGAGGGGCTTTTCTTAGCCTTTGGTGGGGCAGGGATCTGATGTTTAGAGGGAGAGGCTGCAATGGCAGCTCCTCCCTTGCACGTCACTCAACAATGGTGCCTTGCTTCTATGGCAATCTGGATTTCCTCCACAAGCATTCCTGGTTACGAATTTCTTCCCTCCCATCCCCTCAGGCTGTGTCCTTGCAGCCAACAGCAGTCCTCCCCCTGGGTTTGCTCTCCAATCCCCATGTTCCAGTTCTCAGCCCCCATGTGCACTGGCAGACACATGTCTCAGTCTGGGGCACTCAGGGCTGTGGCACAGACTGTGTAGATCTCACTCTGTCCTGTCTGCCACAGACTGGCTGTTTCACCCTCCTCCAACCACCTCAGATGCTCCCCTTCTGTTCCAACTGCTTTCCTGTCGGTGAGGGGGCTCCCCAGATGCGGGAGCCTCTCCTCTGCTTCAGCTCCCCCCCAGGGGTGCAGAGCCCATCCCACTTCCTCTACTCTTTTTTTCCCTTCTTTCTTTTGTCCTACCCAGTTACATGGGGATCCTTCTTGTCCTTTCTGGTGTCCAAGGTCTTCTGCTAGTGTTTAGCTGGTGTTCTGCAAGAATTGTTTCATCTGTAGATGTATTTTTCATGCATTTGTGGAGAGAGATGAACCCCACATCCTCCTACTCCTCCACCATCTTGGTGAGTCCTGTATGTCTTCTTTGGAGAAATGGCTATTTAGATCTTCCACCCATTTTTTATTGGGTTATTTGTTTTTTCGATATTGAGCATCATGAGCTGTTTGTATATTTTGGAGATTAATCCCTAAATGAACTTATTTACAAAACAGAAGTAGAGTTACAGATGTAGAAAATAAACATGGCTACCCGGGGATAAGGTTGGGGGAAGGGATAAACTGGGAGATTGGGATTGACATATATACTCTACTATATATAGAATAGATAAGAACTAATAAGAACTTGCTGCATAGCACAGGGAAGTGTACTCAGTACTCTGTAATAGCCTATGTGGGAAAATACTCTACAATACAAAAAAAGAGTGGATATATGTGTATGTATAACTGATTCACTTTGCTGTACACCTGAAACTAACACAACATTGTAAATCAACTATACTCCAATAATTTTTTTAAAAAAAATTAAAAAAGCAGAAGCCAAAGCTGAATTAAAAAAATCTTTCCTGTAATGGATTTTATACTTTCCAGGTTTTATCTTTCCAACTTTCAAGAAAACAATTAAAAGCATGTGTTCACTGAAAATCCATTGTTTAAGATATGGACTATATTTCTTAAAGCATATAGAATATTTTCAGAGTTTTTTTACACTGCCATATAATATTGTATTAGGAAAAAAAGGAAAATTTTCTATTTTAAGAAATACATGATTAGTTTTAATACAAAAATAAGAATTCTAAAGTTTATAAATGTGGAGAACAAGTGCTAAATTTGGTTGCTTTTGTATCCTTTGCCTTTGGTTAACAGAAAGTACTTTTTAGAAGATTATTCATTTGGATTGCTTTTTTCCCATTTTAAAAAAGTATACAATTGAATAGTTTTTAATATATTTTCCACTATCCAATTTTAGCACATTTTTATCGCCCCCAAAAGCCATGCTTTACCCATTAGTAGTCATTCCTTGTCTTACTCTCCCCTGTTCCCCAACCTTAAGCAACCACTAATCTAGTTTCTATCTCTGTGGATTTGCCTACTCTGGACATTCTATATAAATGCAATGTTAAAATATGTGGTCTTTTGTAATTGCCTTCTTTCACTTAGAATATTTTCAAATTCCATTCATGTGTTAGCAAGTATCAGTTCTTCATTCTTTTTCATTACTAAGTATATTCCCTTTTATGGATATACCATGTTTTGTTTATCCATTCATCAATTGATAGACACCTGGGTTGTTTCACTTTTTAGCAATTATGAATAATGCTTCTATGAATATTTGTGTGGGGGTTTATGTGTGGATGTGCTTAAATTCCTCTTGGGTATATATCTAGGTTAGGATTGCTGGGTCACATGGTAGTGATATGTTTAACATTTTAAGGAACTGCCAAACTGTCTTTGCACCATTTTACATTCCCATCAGCAATGTATCAGTGTTCCACATCTTTCTCAACATATGTTATTATTTTTCTTTCTGAGTATAGTGAGTGTCAGTTAGTATCTCGTTGTGGTTTTGATTTACATTAAACTAAGAAATGATGATGTTAAGCATCTTTCAATGTTCTCATTGGTAATTTGTATTCCTTTTTTGGAGAAACGTCTATTTAAATTCTTTGTCTATTTAAAAATTCCCATTATTTCTCTTTTAATTATTGAGTTGTAAATGTTCTATATAGTTCTGGTTATAAGTCCCTTACAGATATAAGGTTTATAAATATATTCTCTCATTCTGTGGGTTTTTTTTTTTTCTTTCTGATATAATTTGTAGCACAAAGCTTAAAAATCTAATATATGTAGGGTTTTTTTGGTCACATCTTTTTGGTGTCATATCTATTTATGAAACCATTGCATCATCCAAGGTCACAAAGATTCACACCCAAGTTTTTATTTAATTTCACAATGTTAACTATTACCTGTATATTCTATGGTCCATTTTGAGTTAATTTTTGTACAGTGTTAAAAAGGACTCTACATTTTTTCTTTTTCATATGAATATGTGGTAGTTCCAGCACCATTTGTTAAAAAGACTATTCTTTCCTTGTTGAATTGTCTTAGCACCTTTGCAGAAAACCAATTGGCCATTAAATTAGTTTTTTATTTCTGGAGTTTCAGTGCTAATCCGTTAATCCTTATGCCTTATCCTCTATCCTTATGCCAGTACCACACTGTCTTGATTATTGTAGCTTTGTATAGGAAGTTTTGAAATTGGAAAGTGTGAGTCCTACAGCCTTGTTCTTCTTAGGATTTTTTTGGCTATTCTGGATCCTTATATTTCTGTAGGAATTTTAGGATTAGCTTATTAATTTCTGCAATAAAAAAGGCATCTGTGATTTTGAAAGCAGTTGTATTGAATTTGCAGGTCCATTTGGGAAGTATTGCCATTTTATTATTAAGTCTTCTGACCCATTAATGTGAAATGTATTTACATTTCTTTAGGTCTTTTAAAATTTATTTCAACAATGTTTTATAGTTTTCAGAATGTACATATTGCACTTATTTATTTAATTCCTCATTTTCTTTCTTTTGATTATACTGTTGATATAAACTGAATTTTTTCTTAATTTCCTTTGTAGACTTTCCATTGTTAATGTATAGAAAGGTAATTGATTTTTGAATATTGATCTTCTATTCTGCAACTACATTAAACTAATTTACATTTTCTAATAGTTTTTTTTTTTTTGGTAAGAATTTCTTAGAATTTTCTCTATGCCAGATAATGTCACTGGCAAATTGATATAAATTTACTGCTTCCTTTCCAATCTGGATGCATTTTATTTATTTTTCTGGATGCCAAACTGTCCTGGTTAGAATTTCCAGTATGGTGTTGAATAGCAATGGGAAGAACAGATATCCTTATCTTGTTCCTGCTTTTAGGGAATTACCTGTGGGTTTTTCATAAATGCCCTTTATGAGGTTTAAGAAGGAAATTCCTTCCATTTTTAGTTTGTTGAGTGATGAACAGGTGTTTGCTTTGGTCAAAAAAGATTTTTTCTACTTCTATTGTGATGATCTTTTGTCTTTTTATCTATTGATATGTTGTGTTACATTGATTGATTTTAGATATTAAACCAACCTTGCTTTCCTAGAATTAATATCACTGGGTGATGATATATAATCCTTTTTATATATTTCTGTATTCACTTTTTTAGCACTTTGTTGAGGATTTTTGCATCCTGTATTTATAGAGATAAAGATCGATAATCTTCTTTTATCGTATATCATTGTCTGGTTTTGCTATCAGGGCAATAATGTCTTCATCGAACTAGTTGGGGAGTGTTCATTTCTCTAATTTTTAGGAGAGTTTGTGAAGAATTGTTATTCATTCTTCTTTACATATTTGGTAGTATTTTTCATTTTTAAGATTTAGTTTTCAAATTATGAAAGGTTACATTTAAATCCCTAGTTCTTTCTTAAGCTTTTTCTATTTTGCTTACAAATCTCATATTTTTCAAGTATAGCAATCACTTTTGCGTATACTCTGAGCAATATATTTTTTAAAATTTATTTATTTTATTTATTTATTTTTGGCTACGTTGAGTCTTCGTTACTGCACGTGGGCTTTCTCTAGTTGCGGTGATCAGGGGCTACTCTCCCTTTGCAGTGTGCGGGCTTCTCATTGCAGTGGCTTCTTTTGTTGTGGAGCACCAGCTCTAGGTGCATGGGCTTCAGTAGTTGTGGCTCGCAGGCTCTAGAGTGCAGGCTAAGTAGTTGTGGTGCATGGGGTTAGTTGCTCCGCACATGTGAGATCTTCCCAGACCAGGGCTCAAATCTATGTCCTCTGCATTGGCAGGCAGATGCTTAACCACTGCACCACCAGGGAAGCCCTAAGCAATATATATATATATATTTTTTTTCTTTTTTGCGGTATGCGGCCCTCTCACCGCCGTGGCCTCTCCTGTCGTGGAGCACAGGCTCCGGACGCGCAGGCCCAGTGGCCATGGCCCACGGGCCCAGCCGCTCCATGGCATGCAGGATCCTCCTGGACCGGGGCATGAACCCGCGCCCCCCGCATCGGCAGGCCGACTCCCAACCACTGTGCCACCAGGGGAGCCCCTAAGCAATATTTTTTAACCTGTTTTTAAAACAATATTTTCACCATTTTAAAACATAATTATATATTTTATAAATTTGATTTACTTCATAAAATTTTTATTCTTTGATTATGATATAAAACCTATACAAATTATTAAATAATTCTTATAAATCTAATAAATAAATTATAAATACAATGAATGTAAAGTTCCTTTAGATAGGTCAATATCTGAGTAAATGTACTAATATTTCAACAAAATATTATGTCTAAATTAATAATCACACATTTCAAGCTTAAAATTAAATACTATTATTCTTACAGGCCATATTATAAATATATAAATTTTACAAATATATAATTTTAAACATTATAAATACATAAAATAGCAAGCTTTACAGACATTAAATACAAAAATATTAAAACTATGATTTTGATTCTCTCAAAATAACAACTGTTATAAGATACATACCTAATATAGAAGCAAATATAGCACCTGTGGAAGCTAGAGATGCATGTTTCTGCCTCTTCTAGTATTCCTCCTGTACTGCAGGGGCTACAAAGCTAAAGTCTGCACAACTAGGGTTCTGCAAAATTTGCTTCATCATATACAGGCATACATAGTTGTTGTTGTTTTTTTTTTTGCGGTACGTGGGCCTCTCACTGTTGTGGCCTCTCCCGTTGTGGAACACAGGCTCCGGCCGGACACACAGGCTCAGCGGCCATGGTTCACGGGCCCAGCCGATCTGTGGCATGTGGGATCTTCCCGGACCGGGGCAGGAACCCATGTCCCCTGCATCGGCAGGCAGACTCTCAACCATTGCGCCACCAGGGAAGCCCCTAGGCATACATAGTTTTATTGTGCTTTGCTTTGTTGTGCTTCACAGATATTGTGTTTTTCACAAATTGAAAGTTTGTGGCAACACTGTGTCAAGCAAATCCATCAGCAGCATTTTTCTAACAACATTTGCTCATTTGATTCCTCTGGGTCACATTTTGGTAATTCTCACAGTATTTCAAACTTTTTCATTATTGTTATACTTGTTATGGTGATAAGCAATTTTTGGTGTTACTGCTGTAATGGTTTTGGGGAGCCATGAAATGTGCTCATTTAAGATGGTGAACTTCATTGATAAATGTTTTGTGTGTTCTGACTAGTTCACTCACCAGCCTTCCCCCATCATTCTCCCTTTCCTCAGAATCCCCTATTTACTGAGAAACAACAGTATTGAAATCAGGCCAATTAATAACTCTGCAATGGCCATAAATGTTCAACTGAAAAGGAGAGCACATGTCTCTCACTTTAAATCAAAGACTAGAAATAATTAAGCTTAGCGAGGAAGGCATGTTGAAAGCTGAGACAGGCCTCTTGTGCCAACAGTTAGCCAACTTGTGAATTAAATGGAAAAATTCTTGAAGGAAATTAAAAGTGCTATTTCAGTGAGCAAATGAATGAAAAGAAAGTGAAACAAGGGGGTGGAGGGGAAGACGGCGGAAGAGTAAGATGTGGAGATCACCTTCCTCACCACAGATACACCAGAAATACATCTACACGTGGAGCAGCTCCTACAGAACACCTACTAAATGCTGGCAGAAGACCTCAGACCTCCCAAAAGGCAAGAAACTCCCCACGTACCTGGGTAGGGCAAAAGAAGAAAAGAAAAAACAGAGACAAAGAATACGGACGGGACCTGCACCAGTGGGAGGGAGCTGTGAAGGAGGAAAAGTTTCCACACACTAGGAAGCCCCTTCGCGGGCAGAGACTACGGGAGGCGGAGGGGGGAGATTCGGAGCCGGGGAGGAGTGCACAGCAACAGGGGTGCGGAGGGCAAAGCGGGGAGATTCCCGCACAGAGGATCGGTACCGACCGGCACTCACCAGCCCGAGAGGCAAGAGACTTTTAATTCCCTCTTTGTTTCATGGTGCGCGAGGAGAGGGGTTTAAGAGCGCTGCTTAAAGGAACTCCAGAGACGGGCATGAGCCGCGGCTAAAAGTGTGAACCCCAGAGACGGGCGCGAGCCGCGGCTAAAAGCGCGGACTCCAGAGACGGGCGGGAGACACTAAGGCTGCTGCTGCCGCCACCAAGGGCCCTGTGTGCGAGCACAGGTCACTATCCACACCCCTCTTCCGCGGAGCCTGTGCAGCCCGCCACTGCCAGGTTCCCGGGATCCAGGGACAACTTCCCCAGGAGAACGCACGGCGGGCCTCAGGCTGGTGCAACGTCATGCTGGCCTCTGCCGCCGCAGGCCCGCCCTGCACGCCGTGCCCCTCCCTCCCCCTGGCCTGAGTGTGCCAGAGCCTCCGAATCAGCGGCTCCTTTAACCCTGTCCTGTCTGAGCAAAAAACAGACGCCCTCCAGCCACCTACCCACAGAGGCGGGACCAAATCCAAACCTGAGCCCCTGTGAACTGGGAGAACAAAGAAGAGAAAGGGAAATCTCTCCCAGCAGCCTCAGAAGCAGCGGATTAAAGCTCCACAATCAACTTGATGTACCCTGCATCTGTGGAATACATGAATAGACAACAAGTCATCCCAAATTGAAGAGGTGGACTTTGAGAGCAAGATTTATGACTTTTTCCCCTTTTCCGCTTTTTGTGAGTGTGTATGTGTATGCTTCTGTGTGAGATTTAGTCCGTATAGCTTTGCTTCCACCATTTGTCCTAAGGTTCTATCCGTCCCTTTTTTTTTTGCTAAATAATTATTTTTTAATTTAATAACTTTATTGTACTTTATTTTATTTTAATGTATCTTCTTTCTTTTTTCCTTCCTTCCCTCCTTCCTTCCTTCCTCCCTCCCTCCCTCCTTTCTTTCCTTCTTTTCTTCTTTCTTTCTTTCTTCCTTCCCTCCTTCCTTCCTTCCTTCCTTTCTTTCTTTCTTTCTTTCTTTCTTTCTTTCTTTCTTTCTTTCTTTCTTTCTTTCTTTCTTTCTTTCTTTCTTTCTTTCTTTCTTTCTTTCTTCCTACTTCTACTAATTCTTTCTCTCTACTTTTTCTCCCTTTTATTCTGAGCCATGTGGATGAAAGGCTCTTGGTGCTCCAGCCAGGAGGCAGTGCTGTGCCTCTGAGGTGTCAGAGCCAACTTCAGGACACTGGTCCACAGGAGACCTCCCAGCTCCACATAATATCAAATGGCGAAAATCTCCCAGAGATCTCCATCTAAACACCAGCACCCAGCTTAACTCAATGGCCAGCAAGCTACAGTGCTGGACAACCTATGCCAAACAACTAGCAAATCAGGAACACAACCCCACCCATTAGCAGAGAGGCTGCCTAAAATCATAATAAGTCCACAGACACCCCAAAACACATCACCAGATGTGGACCTGCCCACTAGAGAGACAAGATCCAGCCTCATCCACCAGAACACAGGCACTAGTCCCCTCCACCAGGAAGCCTACACAACCCACTGAAACAACCTTAGCCACTGGAGACAGACATCAAAAACAACGGGAACTATGAACCTGCAGCCTGCAAAAGGAGACCCCAAACACAGTAAGATAAGCAAAATGAGAAGACAGAAAAACACACAGCAGATGAAGGAGCAAGATAAAAATGCACCAGACCTAACAAATGTAGAGGAAATATGCAGTCTACCTGAAAAAGAATTCAGAATAATGATAGTAAAGATGATCCAAAATCTTGGAAATAGAATGGACAAAATGCAGGAAACATTTAACAAGGACCTAGAAGAACTAAAGATGAACCAAACAATGATGAACAACACAATACATGAAATGAAAAATACTCTAGATGGGATCAATAGCAGAATAACTGAGGCAGAAGAACGGATAAGTGACCTGGAAGATAAAATAATGGAAATAACTACTGCAGAGAAGAATAAAGAAAAAAGAATGAAAAGAACTGAGAACAGTCTCAGAGACTGCGGGGACAACATTAAACACACCAACATTCGAATTATAGGGGTTCCAGAAGAAGAAGAGAAAAAGAAAGGGACTGAGAAAATATTTGAAGAGATTATAGTTGAAAACTTCCCTAATATGGGAAAGGAAATAGTTAATCAAGTCCAGGAAGCACAGAGAGTCCCATACAGGATAAATCCAAGGAGAAATACGCCAAGACACATATTAATCAAACTGTCAAAAATTAAATACAAAGAAAGCATATTAAAAGCAGCAAGGGAAAAACAACAAATAACACACAAGGGAATCCCCATAAGGTTAGCAGCTGATATCTCAGCAGAAACTCTGCAAGCCAGAAGGGAGTGGCAGGACATACTGAAAGTGATGAAGGAGGAAAACCTGCAACCAAGATTACTCTACCCAGCAAGGATCTCATTCAGATTTGATGGAGAAATTAAAACCTTTACAGACAAGCAAAAGCTGAGAGAGTTCAGCACCACCAAACCAGCTTTACAACAAATGCTAAAGGGACTTCTCTAGGCAAAAAACACAAGAGAAGGAAAATACCTATAATAACGAACACAAAACAATTTAGAAAATGGGAATAGGAACATACAGATCGATATTTACCTTAAATGTAAATGGACTAAATGCTCCCACCAAAAGACATAGATTGGCTGAATGGATACAAAAACAAGACCCATATATATGCTGTCTACAAGAGACCCACTTCAGACCTAGAGACACATACAGACTGAAAGTAAGGGGATGGAAAAAGGTATTTCATGCAAATGGAAACCAAAAGAAAGCTGGAGTAGCAATTCTCGTATCAGACAAAATAGACTTTAAAATAAAGACTGTTAGAAGAGACAAAGAAGGACACTACATAATGATCAAGGGATCGATCCAAGAAGAAGATATAACAATTGTAAATATTTATGCACCCAACATAGGAGCACCTCAATACATAAGGCAAATACTAACAGCCATAAAAGGGGAAATGAACAGTAACACATTCATAAGGAGGGGACTTTAACACCCCACTTTCACCAATGGACAGATCATCCAAAATGAAAATAAATAAGGAAACACAAGCTTTAAATGATACATTAAACAAGATGGACTTAATTGATATTTATAGGACACTCCATCCAAAAACAACAGAATACACATTTTTCTCAAGTGCTCATGGAATATTCTCCAGAACAGATCATATCTTGGGTCACAAATCAAGCCTTGGTAAATTTAAGAAAATTGAAATTGTATCAAGTATCTTTTCCGACCACAACACTATGATACTAGATATCAATTACAGGGAAAGATCTGTAAAAAATACAAACACATGGAGGCTAAACAATACACTACTTAATAACAAAATGATCACTGAAGAAATCAAAGAGGAAATAAAAAAAAATACCTAGAAACAAATGACAATGGAGACACAACGACCCAAAACTTATGGGATGCAGCAAAAGCAGTTCTAAGAGGGAAGCTTACAGCAATACAAGCCCACCTTAAGAAGCAGGAGACATCTCGAATAAACAACCTAACTTTGCACCTCAAGCAATTAGAGAAAGAAGAACAACAACAAAAAACCCCCAAAGTTAGCAGAAGGAGAGAAATCATAAAAATCAGATCAGAAATAATTGAAAAAGAAATGAAGGAAACAATAGCAAAGATCAATAAAACAAAAAGCTGGTTCTTTGAGAAGATAAACAAAATAGATAAACCACTAGCCAGACTCATCAAGAAAAAAAGGGAGAAGACTCAAATCAATAGAATTAGAAATGAAAAAGGAGAAGTAACAACTGACACTGCAGAAATAAAAGAGATCATGAGAGATTACTACAAGCAACTCTATGCCAATACAATTGACAACCTGGAAGAAATGGACAAATTCTTAGAAATGCACAACCTGCCAAGACTGAATCAGGAAGAAATAGAAAATATGAACAGACCAATCACAAGCACTGAAATTGAAACTGTGATTAAAAATCTTCCAACAAAAAAAAGCCCAGGACCATGTGGCTACACAGGCGAATTCTATCAAACATTTAGGGAAGAGCTAACACCTATCCTTCTCAAACTCTTCCAAAATATAGCAGAGGGAGGAACACTCCCAAATTCCTTCTATGAGGCCACCATCACCTTGATACCAAAACCAAAGAAGGATGTCACAAACAAAGAAAACTACAGGCCAATATCACTGACAAACATAGATGCAAAAATCCTCAACAAAATACTAGCAAAGAGAATCCAACAGCACATTAAAAGGATCATACACCATGATCAAGTGGGGTTTATTCCAGGAATGCAAGGATTCTTCAATATACACAAATCTATCAATGTGATAAACCATATTAACAAGTTGAAGGAGAAAAACCATATGATCATCTCAACAGAGGCAGAGAAAGCTTTTGACAAAATTCAACACCTATTTATGATAAAAACACTGCAGAAAGTAGGCATAGAGGGAACTTTCCTCAACATAATAAAGGCCATATATGACAAGCCCACAGCCAACATCATCCTCAATGGTGAAAAACTGAAAGCATTTCCACTAAGATCAGGAACAAGACAAGGTTGCCCACTCTCACCACTCTTATTCAACATAGTTTTGGAAGTTTTAGCCACAGCAATCAGAGAAGAAAAAGAAATAAAAGGAATCCAAATCGGAAAAGAAGAGGTAAAGCTGTCACTATTTGCAGATGACATGATACTATACATAGAGAATCCTAAAGATGCTACCAGAAAACTACTAGAGCTAATCAATGAATTTGGTAAAGTAGCAGGATACAAAATTAATGCACAGAAATCTCTGGCATTCCTATACACTAATGATGAAAAATCTGAAAGTGAAATCAAGAAAACACTCCCATTTACCATTGCAACAGAAAGAATAAAATATCTAGGAATAAACCTACCTAAGGAGACAAAAGACCTGTATGTTTAAAATTATAAGACACTGATGAAAGAAATTAAAGATGATACAAATAGAGGGAGAGATATACCATGGTCTTGGATTGGAAGAATCAACAATGTGAAGATGACTCTTCTACCCAAGCCATCTATAGATTCAATGCAATCCCTGTCAAACTACCACTGGCATTTTTCACAGAAGTAGAACAAAAAGTTCCACAATTTGTATGGAAACACAAAAGACCCTGCATAGCCAAAGCAATCTTGAGAATGAAAAACGGAGCTGGAGGAATCAGGCTCCCTGACTTCAGACTATACTACAAAGCTACAGTAATCAAGACAGTATGGTACTGTCACAAAAACAGAAAGATAGTTCAGTGGAACTAGAAAGCCCAGAGATAAACCCATGCACATATGGCCACCTTATCTTTGATAAAGGAGACAGGAATGTACAGTGCAGAAAGGACAGCCTCTTCAATAAGTGGTGCTGGGAAAACTGGACAGGTACATGTAAAACTATGAGATTAGATCACTCCCTAACACCATACACAAAAATAAGCTCAAAATGGATTAAAGACCTAAATGTAAGGGCAGAAACTATCAAACTCTTAGAGGAAAACATAAGCAGAACACTCTATGACATAAATCACAGCAAGATCCTTTTTGACCCACCTCCTAGAGAAATGGAAATAAAAACAAAAATAAACAAATGGGACCTAATGAAACTTCAAAGCTTTTGCACAGCAAAAAACAAGACCAAAATACATCCCTCAGAATGGGAGAAAATATTTGCAAATGAAGCAACTGACAAAGGATTAATTTCCAAAATTTACAAGCAGCTCATGCAGCTCAATAACAAAAAAACAAACAACCCAATCCAAAAATGGGCAGAAGACCTAAATAGACATTTCTCCAAAGAAGATATACAGACTGCCAACAAACACATGAAAGAATGCTCAACATCATTAATCATTAGAGAAATGCAAATCAAAACTACAATGAGATATCATCTGACACCAGTCAGAATGGCCATCATCAAAAAATCTAGAAACAATAAATGCTGGAGAGGGTGTGGAGAAAAGGGAACACTCTTGCACTGCTGGTGGGAATGTGAATTGGTACAGCCACTATGGAGAACAGTATGGAGGTTCCTTAAAAAACTACAAATAGAGCTACCATATGACCCAGCAATCCCACTACTGGGCATATACCCTGAGAAAACCAAAATTCAAAAATAGTCATGTACCAAAATATTCATTGCAGCTCTATTTACAATAGCCCAGAGATGGAAACAGTCTAAAAGCCCATCATCGGATGAATGGATAAAGAAGATGTGGCACATATATACAATGGAATATTACTCAGCCATAAAAAGAAATGAAATTGAGCTATTTGTAATGAGGTGGATAGACCTAGAGTCTGTCATACAGAGTGAAGTAAGTCAGAAAGAGAGAGACAAATACCGTATGCTAACACAGATATATGGAATTTAATAAAAAAAAAAGTGTCATGAAGAACCTAGGGGTAAGACAGAAATAAAGACACAGACCTACTGCAGAACGGACTTGAGGATATGGGGAGGGGGAAGGGTGAGCTGTGACAGGGCAAGAGAGAGGCATGTACATATATACACTAACAAACCTAAGGTAGATAGCTAGTGGGAAGCAGCCGCAAGGCACAGGGATATCGGCTTGGTGCTTTGTGACTGCCTGGAGGGGTGGGATAGGGAGGGTGGGAGGGAGGGAGACGCAAGAGGGAAGAGATTTGGTAACATATGTATATGTATAACTGATTCACTTTGTTATAAAGCAGAAACTAACACACCATTGTAAAGCAATTATACCCCAATAAAGATGGTAAAAAAAAAAAGACATATTAAAAAAAAAAAAAAAGAAAGTGAAAGAGCCTTATTGCTGATAACAGAGGAAGTTTTAGTGGTCTAGGTAGAATATCAAACCAGCCACAACATTCCCTTAAACCAGAGCCTAATCCAGAGCAAGGCCCTAACTCTCTTTAATTCTATGAAGGCTGAGAGAGGTGAGGAAGTTGCAAAAGAAAAGTTTGAAGCTAGCAGAGGTTGGTTCATAAGGTTTAAGGAAAGAACCCATCTCTATTATAATAAAAGTGAAAGGCGAAGCAGCAAGTGCTGATGCAGAATCTACAGCAAGTTATCCAGGAGATCGACCTAAGATAATTAATGAAGGTGGCTACACTAAACAACAGAGTTTCAATACAGCTGAAACAGCCTTCTTTTGGAAGAAGATGCCATCTAGGACTTTCATAGCTAGAGAGTAGCCTGGCTTCAAAGTTCCAAAGGGCAGACTGACTTTCTTCTTAGGGGCTAATGCAGTTGGTGACTCTAAGTTGAAGCTACTGCTCATTTACCATTCTGAAAATCCTAGAGCCTTTAAGAATTATGCTAACTCAACTCTGCCTGTGCTCTACAAGTGGAACTACAAAGTCTGGATGACAGCACATCTGTTTACAAGGTGGTTTACTGAATATTTTAAGCCCACTGTTGAGAGTTACTGCTCAGAAACAAAAATTTCTCTCAAAATATTACTGCTTGTTGACAATGCACCTGGTCACCCAAGAGGTATAAATTCCCAAGATTGTGTAAAATCCCAATTCCCCTAGTAAACCCCTTTGTGCTTGACATGGTTTCTGTTTCTTGTCCTTGAATTCTGTTAACTATGGCTACTTAAATCTAAATTTTCTTGGTTTTTTAAGATGTTTTCCCAATAAATATGTTCAAATTACCTAAGATTACTAACAACCAAAGATTTCAGCTGCATATAGACTTGGGATAGCGGACACCAGAACAATTCTTCTATTGTCCACTGTCAAACTGATGTGACATTATAGTCTTTTTATAGTCACTTTGTCATGGGCTTCAAAACAGTATGCAAGTTGAACTATAAATAAAACACATAGTAATTAGAATAAAATAATAGACTTAAAAGAAACAAAGTTCTGACCTGTGCACAGAGTAGGCACATAACATGTTATTGAAAGATGACCCAGTGAATTCCAAATTTTAGTCACATCTCTTCTACTTCCTCTATAACTCTTGGGATTTCTTTACCCATTTCTGTGCTTTGATGGGAAGCTTTCTCTGATATGATAATCATCTTCAGTTTTATAGAACTTGTATGTGCCATGACAGTTTATGCAACCATTTCTACCACTATATGCTTATGTCATACTGGACATTGTGAGAATATGGGAGTTATATACTCCTGGACTCTGCTGGGAAGTGTATCCCCAAAATCCTGCTCTTAAAGGACTCCC
Source organism: Orcinus orca (assembly GCF_937001465.1). Classification (NCBI taxonomy): domain Eukaryota; kingdom Metazoa; phylum Chordata; class Mammalia; order Artiodactyla; family Delphinidae; genus Orcinus; species Orcinus orca. The sequence goes on from NC_064571.1 coordinate 20,306,559, forward strand.
TAACCTGCCTGTTCTCCTATCATCTTTTTCTCCTCTAAGGGATTACAAAATTTCTCAAGACCCACAGAAAAATGAAAAGCTTTAAATCGATATGTCTTCTTCAAAATGTATTATTTCTGACATGAACTTTAAAGCCTAGGACCTATGTGTAAAAAGCTCCAAAATTTCAAATCTTTGCATTTCAAAAACATCAATAACCATTGATCATACTCTTTTTTCTCCTCTTGTGCTCTGTTGTAATAGTCCTTCCATGTAACAATAGCTCCTTTGTTGCTTAGCTGTCTGAATGGTGGATGGTCATGTTTTCAGCAGAAATTATTGGGAGAGGAAGGGAAACATCAACTGAAGTCTCCAAATACTAAACATATAACGTATTGATGCAATTTAAGGTGGAAGCTCTTTTCTGGTTGTCCTTATAGCCCTGTTGACTCACATTGACTTTATCATCAAAGACTCAGGATTGGACATGAGGCACTCAATGACAAGTGGCTACAGAGGAGTATCAGAGCCCCAGTGTCCAAAGAAAATAAAAAACCCAACCCAGACACAGAATTACCCACAGCAAGGGCAGGTAAGTGTTTCAGTGCACAAGATCAAAGAATTTGCCAAACTTTGGCATTTTCATACAAGCCTGAATTCTGCTTCTATAGGAAGGTTAAGAGAGCAAGAAGTTGTGGAGAGTATATATACTATACACAGTCAGAGCAATATCGAGATCTGGGAATATCAAGGCATGTCTCTACAGAATGGTTGGAAATATTGAAGACAAGACACAGCATATTTTATTGACGGTATTGGAAAGAACTAGGCCACCAGATGAGTGAGCTGGGCTTCAGTCTTAGAATATTAAGCATGCAAACAGCAGAATACAGTGGAAGGACCAACACATAAAATGACATTTATAATCATGATTAGATGGGCAGGTATGGGCATTCCTTGCAGAGGAAACCAAGACCTGGACGCTGGAGTAGATCTTGCTTTCTTGTTCATGCCCACTCTCCACATATCCCCACTTCTGGGTAAAGGGAACACTAATCTAATTGGGTCAGACTGCAGAATAATGATTTTGCTATAGTTACTTATAAACGGGGTCACAGGTGCTTCAGAAGTCAATAAACATAGACATACCTCACTCTGTTTTCTTTTCTTTCTCTAATTCTCAGGCATTTCTTTTCACTCAAATAATGGATCAAACTGAGTCAGGTTTCACCTCCTTGGAGTAGATGTAGTTATCTTATATTTTCTCTTCTGCAATAACAAAACAAAACCAACATTGTTTAAAGTTGGTACTGATTGATGTTAAGATTTAGTGTTTTCTTAGACCTCAGCCCTAAGCCCTGTTTATCAGAAAGCCCTACATTGACTATGGGTACAAGGCTAGATCATAATAAATAAGTGATGTCTTATTTCTCATTTGCCATTTTTCTTTTTTTTCTTTTTTTTTTTTTTTGCGGTACGTGGTCCTCTCACTGTTGTGGCCTCTCTCTCGTTGTGGAGCACAGGCTCCGGACACGCAGGCTCAGCGGCCATGGCTCATGGGCCCAGCCGCTCCATGGCATGTGGGATCTTCCTGGACCGGGGCACGAACCCGTGTCCCCTGCATCAGCAGGTGGACTCTCAACCACTGTCATTTGCCATTATTCTTGTATAAGTATATTCTTAATCTATGAAATCATAGAGAGGAAGGATGGTAAGATGAAAAAGAGATTCAAGCATCCCAGGATCTCCTGAATATAATACTATATTAATACCATCTAATAGGACTCCAGTCTTTTGTGTTTAAAATGTAGTTCCAGGACATATTTTGTGCCTAAAGATCAGGAAAATGAACAGGAGTTGATGTCAATTGGCATGTCATCCTTATAAAGGAAATCATGAGAACGAATAACAGGACAGAGATCAGACTGAGAATAAGAGAAAGAGGGAGACCATGAAACATGCTTACATTTAAGGGAGCAATAAGAAACAGAGCACATAACAGAAGAGAACCAGTCAGAGCAATGCAGAGGGGCCCCAACATGCCATGGAAGTCAATATAAAAGAGAATAAAGAATAAAGAAGCTGTCAACTTGTTTACATGCTACAGAGATAAAGTGGGGCTGTGAAAAAAGGAAAGGCTAATTAGATTAGCAACTAAAGTATTATGGATAACTTTGGAGATGCAATTTTAGTAGAATGATGGAAGCATAAACAATAGTTAAGAATTAGAACTGAAACAAGGAAATGGAGGCCAAAAACTAGTGGGAGCAGAGAAGGGAGAAGTTTCTTGAGGAGGGATAAGAAAGTGATGAAACCAATAACATGGGGGTAGAGTCAAAGGAAGAACATTATACCATTAAAAATAATTTTAAGGAATTGTTGTTTGAGGAAAAGGGTCCAGTAGAAATATACTACATAACTATGCAAAAACTGTAGTGGAATCCAGCAAGATTCTGATGGACCCAATGTCTACATTACTACAAGCTAAAGTTTACTGGCCTAACAATTTTGGTAGCTACTCAGTTAAATGAGGATTTTGCTTTAGTTTTTAACTTATTAGTTACTTAATATTCAAACCACATTTAGTTACCTACTTCCATATAACAAATTACCCCCTAAAACATGACTACTTAAAGTAGCCGTTTATTATTCTCATGGTTTTCTGGGTTGGCTGAGCTGAACAGGTTGGTCCTCACTCAGGGCTGAGCCTGGTTGTAATGAGATGGTGGCTGGGGTTGGAGTCATCTGAAGGCTCAAATGGGTCGAATGTCCAAGACGGCCAACTCATGTGATGCTGGCCAAAGGCTAAGAGCTCAACTGGGGCTGACCACCAGAGCACATTGTCTCTCTGGGTGGCTTGGGCCTCTCCCAGCATGCCACCCAGGTTCCCAGATGGAGTGTTACAGATAAGTGCTCCAAGAGGCTCCAGAGGGTGCTACAAGACTTCTTGTTAGCTAGGCTTAGGAGACCCAGGATGCCTACTATGTCTTACTGATCAAGCAAACCATTCAGGCCATTCCTGATTCAAGGCTGATGGAATTAGTCTCTGCCAGTTTTGTGAGAAGCAGCATGTGTGTATGGGAAAGAAAGTCTTGATGGAGTTCCTCTTATAGAACTTCTGCCACCCCTACTTAAGATTAAAACTATTAAAGATAGGTTATTTTGCAATACGTAGAATATTCCCAATCTTTCTTCCCCCTTTGACTTGCTATCAGCCTCTTACTGATTTCACATTAATCATCAAATCTATGGTTACGGGATGAAAGCAGAAACTGGTTAAATCCCCAAATAGTTAAGATAATTGCTTACATGTTAGTGCATCTGTTAAATTATTTAGGAGTTATTGGCCAAGTTGAAAAAAAAGTAACATATTTGTGTATATATTTTCCTCTTATTAACCAAGATAATTAAGCAGAAACTCTATGAAGTAAATATATACCTACTCCTTCTGTATATGGGGCTATCCATGTATAGCCATGTATAGCTTGATTTGCTAAAACACTTTTCTTCAAAATTGTTGCTACAAATCAGGCCTAAAATATTGCTCTCTATTTAAATTATATTAGTTACTAAATACTAAATACTGTACTAATACTAAACACAAATACTAAAGTTACTCTTGACTGAATTTTCAGCCTATTAATACAATCAAATTATTTTAAATATTGCTTTTCTTTTATTTGAGTCATAATTATTCTAAATCAATTCCTATGCTTTCTCTGGTCAAGAATTTTTCTGCTTTCTAATTGTAACACAGTTACCAGAAAAACCTCATCAGTTTCTCTAAGTTTAATGTTATTTCCTCTAAGAAATAGTTTGAGATATACAAGATGAAAAATTTATTAATTTCCTATTTAGAGAGAGAGGCTTATTCATGAGACTTCTCCTGTGAAAATCATATTTCAAAACATGAAAAGAGATTCACGGGACTGAAATAAAGGTAAGATGCTTCCTACACTGAGGAATGAGACCCTACCTGAGCTACTGGGGGATTTTGCCTCCTCCAATGCTACCATCCTGCTCACTCAAAGTCGTCAGGTAGAGAAAGCAATGGCTTGGCAGTCAGTCTTTGCTATTGTCAATGTCATGGAATGCTCTGTGCCTCTTTTTCCTCACCCAAACAGGGTTAATAAAACCTGACTTTGTTTTAATGTGGTCATCAGGATGATCAAATGAAATGAAATGTCAAAGCAATTTGCAAACTTAAAAGCACTATAAAAAATGTAGTTTTTTATGATTGTCCCTAAATAAGTTTGTAATGTGCATAGGGCATAGTATGTTAATTTGTTAGGTAGAAACACTTTTGTTAAGCATGAATGGCGACACTATAACATGAATCTCAAAGCTACTTATTTCTTGCTAACCCTTAGTTTAAAATAACTCCTCTCTTAGATGCACAGTCCCCAAATAAATTGTATGCTGTGATTCTATCATTTATTTGAATTAAAAGAAAAATTTTATTGTTTTTTATTAGTATAAAAGCATTGCTTGACCATAGTAGGTAAATTTAAATGTACAAGTAGGTTTTAAAAAGGAAGTGTATTTTTTTATGGCACAAAGTAACAACTGTTAGCCATTTGGTCTGTTTTTCTATATATCCATCTATAATCTTCATACAGATAGAGACAGAGATAGAGATATATGACATATGTTTCATTTCCAGCTCTTTTCATATAGCAATACAAACATTTTCTGGCAAAAAAGTATGACCTATGTTGGGGTTAAAATCTCCCTTTTTCTCAAATTCCTGTCAAGATAATACAGGTAATATAAAGAAAAGTTCTGTTCTCTTTAGGAGAAACTATAAAGGATATCACTCAACTAGTGAAAATCTTAAGGAGTTTTCAAGCAAGAATGAGGTAAGAGGGGTGAGGAGGGGGAAAGCAAAGTGCCACAGACGTACCATTGCCTGCCAAGCTCCAGAGAAGCTTCCTGTGGACTCCTATGCCGAGGATGACCCACAGTCACCAGCTGCCTCAGGGAGCGCTTACCTGTAAGAGCATCACTGTCCAACACACCTGGGGAGAAGGCTGTCCATCTTCTGTCTGTCTCAGGCAATTGACTCTTTCAGAGGAAGTCCAGATGGATAACCTACTTCTAGCTGGTACCCTGAAAGGAAGATCAATCATGGTGAAACAAAAAAGAACATTATACACACACACACACACACACCCCCCCCCCACACACACACACACTTCATTCCTCCTAGCTGTACGTGGCAAGAATTCTACATTTAGTTTCCATGGTTCAGGGTAGGAGTCAGTCAACTGACCCCAACTCATCACTCTCTGAGGTCAAGGCAAGGTCTGCAAAAAGGATTCAGCAGTCTAGCTAACTGCTCATGAAAGCCGTATCAGCTACTGTTTCCAAACAAATCATACATATGTTTTTAAATGCAGAAGTCTCTTGCTTTCTGGACTTACCATTATGGTGTTTTATGTTGATGTTCAAAATAACTCCTTGGAAGAATATATAAACATTACATTGAATGAGCTTTTTTTCAGATATTCACAAGGCTCATAGTTTCATCTCTTTTAGGGAGGACTTTCTTTACCTCTAGAAAAATAGCATTTCCCATCTCTTTCCCTCTTTTACATATTTCTATAGGACTAATCATCATTTAAAATACTATATACTTAGACTATTTCTTTGAGAGTCTTTTGTCTCCCCCAATCCCATTTGAACATAAGCTCTGTGAGGACAGGAATTTTTGTCCTATTTATTTGTTGTTTTCCCATGCCTAGGATAAGCCTGGCCCATAATAGGTAATAAATGTACAGTGTTGAGTAAAAGAATGAACAAGTGGACTCATGTATATGATGCAACTTTGTGTTTGCCTTCCTCTGTGCCTAGTTTATATCATTCCCCTGAGAGAAATTTGTGGGAGGCCCTATAACCCTTTGGATTGCTCTTAGGTGATATAAGGTCCTCTGATTACTCTGAGTCATAAAGCATAGTTTTATCTCTCATTTCAGAAATTCATGTATCCAGTTCAATGCAATATTCAAAAACGTAAAACCAGGATTTAAAGGTAGAACTTCACTTCTCCCCCAGTTTAAGCCCACTGAAGTAGGAAAGAGAAAAATGTTTGCAAAGGCAGGTTGTATTACTCATTTTAGGTTTGCTCTATGTGGTACCCTTTGTGTGAAAGGATGAAACATCCCGCCCTGTTGAATTCAGGAACACTGAAGTGATAATTACTCCTTGTGTAATTCTCTTCTCTTGACTGTGGGCTGCATCTTGACTGTGGACTTGCTTGAAATGAATAGAAGAGTCATACAACGTCACTTGCATTATAAGGTTATGAAAGACTCTGACTTCTAGCTTGTTGGCATTCTCTCTTTGGCTCTTCATGCATGTTTGTTCTGGTGGAGAGGGGCACCTGGCAAGGAACCAAGGGCAACCTCTAGCCACTGACACTTTCAGTCCAACAGCCCATGAGGTACTGAATCCTACTAGTAACCATTGAGTGAGCTCAAGAGCAGATCCTGTCCCATTTGACATCTGGAATGACTGTGGCCCTGCCTGACACTTTGATTGCAGCTCTTAAGAGACCTTGAAGAAGAGGACTCAGCTAAGCTATGCCTGATTATTGACCCACGAATACTAATAGATTATGACTGTGTGTTGTTTTAAACTACTGAATTCTGGGGTAATTTGCTACACAGTATTAGATAACCAGTAGACAAGGGGACTTGCTTTGGAAAGATGTGTGTCGTTTCTACCAGAAGTTTTAAAAGTTAGTATATTGTCGAACATGTTTCTTTTTGCTTTACCATGTTGACTGGTGATGTTTTAGATGGAGACTGGATTCTACCACGAAGACACACAGAACAGAGCCACAGCCAAACTGCAATGGACACCTTGTACACACGAGAAATAAACCTTTGTGTTATAAACCACTAAGATTTGGAGATTGTTAAGTCAGCATGCTCTAGCCCACAGTTTCGCAACCTTGGCACTATTGACATTTTGCTGTATAAATCTCTGTTGTTAAGGGGCTGTCCTGTACATTGAATGGTGTTTAGCAGCATCCCTTGCCTCTGCCCACTAGATACCAGTAGCATTGCCCACACAATTCCCCATCTCCCCAAATTGTGATAACCAAACCTGTCTCCAGACATTGCCAACTATCCCTGGGGGAGGGAATTGCCCTTGGGTGAGAAGTACTCTTCTACTCTTTCTTGACTGTTAATATCAGTGTTCCTTCATTCCCACTATCTGCAGTTCTCTTGGCAAAAATGAATTCCTTTGTTCTGGCTGGTTGCTGCTGACTCCTCCTTTAGCTCCTTTCCATTATGGTCTTTCCACCTCTTCAAGTAGAACTCCTAAGACCGGAACTGGAAAAATTTGATGCTAGCATTCTTGGGCACGTGACCCACATCTGGTTCAGAGAAAACAATTTTGCTTGGGTAAGATTTGGTAATTCGGGACTTCCATGGTGGTCCAGTGGTTAAGACTCCATGCTCCCAATGCTGGTGGCCCGGGTTCAATCCCTGATTAGGGAATTAGATCCTGCATGCCACAACTAAAGATTCCCCCATGCCGCAACTAAGACCGAGCACAGCCAAATAAATATTAAAAAAAATATTTTGTAATTCACGGTGATCCCAATATGCCAACACCAGAGTAGCTGAGCAGCCACATTCCTGACCCTTTCCATGTCTCAGGCTTCAGCCAAGAACCAGCCCACTCTTTCCAAATCACTGGTGCACAGTTCAAACTCTCTGAGATGAAGTTGAATCACTTCCCACTAGAGCTGAACTTTGGAGAAGTCACCCTCTAACCCCCTGTGTGTGGGGGAGAGAGGTAGGACCATCTCTTCAAGGAAATGTGCTTATCCTTTAATCTCCGGCTCCTAATCCTTTTAGCCCTTTGTTGTCAGCTAGAGATTAAAATCACAAGACTAGCTTTTGTTCACTTCATTTAAAAATTCTTGATGACCTTCCCTTTGGGAAAGAGTCTCTACTATTTTAATCTTCAGCTGAAAGTAACATAAATACACTATAGCATCCTTTATTACAGTTTATCATTTTTCTAATAAATACATAATATTTTTCTATTGTGCAAAATAATAAAATTCTCACTCAGAATCTATGGCACAACATGATCTACTCAGCTCAGCTGACTGAAAGTGTCATTTTTATTTTGGGTGTAGTCTAGTATAGGTTTAAGATTTCATTTTTAAAATATATATTTTTTATTTATGGCTGTGTTGGGTCTTCGTTGCTGTGTGCAGGTTTTCTCGAGTCACGCTGAGCAGCGGTTAATCTTTGTTGTAGTGAGTGGACTTCTTATTGCAGTGGCTTCTCTTGCTGCAGAGCACGGGCTCTAGGCCATAGGCTTCAGTAGTTGTGGCACACGGGCTCAGTAGTTGTGGGTTGCAGGCTCTAGAGCACAAGGTCAGTAGTTGGGGCGCATGAGCTTAGTTGCTCCGCGGCATGTGGGATCTTCCTGGACCAGGGCTCAAACCCGTGTCCCCTGCACTGGCCGGCAGATTCTTAACCACTGTGCCACGAGGGAGGTCCTAAGATTTCTTTTTGCTAGGTAACATATATCTGGCCTCTTCCATATAATAAACACCAGCCCACTCTTCAATTGCTTCTCCTCCTCCTCTAAACTTTCTATCAATCAAATCAAACAGACAACTCTGGAGTGTGTTCAGGGAACAGAGTCAGTAGTGGGGAGTGCTTTAGCACTCACCTCTTCCATCTGACCTTTTTTCTTTTTTGTTTCACAAAGTCTATCTACCGTTTATCTATCTATCATCTATCTGTCTATCTATCTATCTACCTACAAAAACTTTAGTGAGGTATAGCTGATATACAAAACCCCTCTAAATATTTAAAATATACAATTTGATGAGTTTGGACATATAGAAATACCTGTGAAAACATCATCACCCTCAAGGTAATAAACATGTCCATCACCTCCACAAATTTCCTCATGCCCTTTTGGCTTTTTTGTGTGTAACTGTGTGGGTCTGTGTGTGTGTGTGCACACACACACGTGTGCGTGAGTGTGTAGTAAGAACACTTAACACAAGATCTACCCCCTTAACAAATTTTTAAGTGCACAATACAGTATTATTAACTACTTTTTTGCCTTCTTTATCATCTCGGGAAAAGGGACTTTGCCCACTACCCTCTCTCACTGCCTCAGCACACCTAGATTTGTCCTGTTCATGACTAAACAAAAATTTCCTTCTCCAGATTATCATCATTTTGAAAATGACAAAGCAAAAGGAGAGGGACAGTGACTATGAGGAGAAGCAGAGCATCTTTTTGTTGTCTTTTCATTAATGTATAATTATAGAAAACATACTTTTAGGATGCATTTTGCTAGAGTGAAAATTCAGAGGCACTTTATCCACAATGATTTTGTGTAGCTCACATAATTTCTTCTAATGAAAGAATTATAATTGCATTTTAATCAGGGGCTGGTGAAAGTGCTCTTTAATGTTCACTTTATTCATAATTAGGTTTAGAACTTTTTTTTATTCATGTGAAAAATTGTGTGACTTTTGCAGTTCTGGGGATGAATTATAATATTTCCATTGAAATAAAAGATGATAGCCACTTGCCTTTGGTCCATTTTTTAAAATACTGCATTAAAGACATTAATTTGGAGTAAGTATATAATCAGAGAATTAAATATTTATCATAAGACTGAAAAGAATTATCAGCTGAAAGGAAACCAATTGACCCTCAAAATGATGAGATTAACACAATAAACCAGGGTAAACTTCAAGAAAATTGAAAATCATTTTCTCAATGAAATTCAAGTGGTTGCTGCATTAGAAGAGACCATGTTGCCATGGAAAAAGGAAAAAATGGAATATCAGAATGCATAGTATGAAACATTATTGCCAAAATTAACCAGAAGCATACACACAGTGAACAGAATGGATGTTTCTAACAGAGATTAGTAAATTAACTTGAGGAATTATATAAGAATTCAGAGGAATAATAAATTGAAATCAGAAAAAGGATGAGAAAGATATATCTGAGAATCTTGATATCTATATGCTATCAATAGAATTTACAGAAAGACAGCACAAAGTGAATACCATAGAATTAATAATTTAAAGAGTATAATAGAAGATAATTTCCCTGAATCGAAGAAAGATTTGAGTCTTTAGACTGAAAAATTCAGATTAAGTTTATGAATTCCCATGGAAAAAATAAATGTCCTAAATGCATACAGTAAGAAAAAGAGAAAGAGAGGTAGAAATAGAGGGAGGGAGGGAAGGGGAGAGAGAGAGAAATAAAAATCAGACAGGAACTTCGTTTTATATTTGCAATATGAAATGCTAGAAAACAATGCAGCAATATCTAAAAACTTCTGAGAGAGAATCATTGGGAGCTCTAGAATTCTACATTCTGGTAAGTGTATTGTTTTAGATCTGAAATTCCATATGAAGTGGTAAAATATGAAGATATAACATTTCAAAGAGAGGTAACAGATCAAATTGGAAATTTTCAAGTGATTTAGCTAGAAAAGTATTTCCACAATTCTTGAACACCTCACATTGAGTCAAAGAGGGTTGAGGGTGCATGGTGAAAGGAAAAGGACATTTTGGAGGGAGCTCCTTGTGTGCTGTGAGTTCCAATCAAGAGGGTACTGGGGCATGGGATCCTGTCCTTCAGCTCAAGTCTAGTGAGAATGGTCAACAAACTTCATTGAATGCAGAGTTAATGCATAAAACAAGGCCCATTTAATAATTGTAAATGGATTATTCAACGACCTTCAGAAAGGTAGCATCAATGAAATATGACCAGACACTCATGATAAAAGAGAAATTAAAGACCATAAGTTCTCAGTACAAAGAAATATTGTTAAAGCAAATGCACACACACATTACATACACATAATTGATAGGTTCAGTAAGGTAAATACATTAAGCTTGTGTCAGACTCTTACTTGGAAAATCTAAAAGGAAAAAGCAGACTGGAAACATGCTTTGAAGGTGGGGATAAAGGCAATGAAGGCAAGATGACGGTGTTTTATGACCTGTGTTCTCAGACTTTTTTGGAACAAAGGATATGTGAATGTTTCCAGTGGATCAGATAAAGGCCACGCATGAAACAGAATCGGATGGGTGTTAATCTAGGATAAGAAGAGAGAAGCTAAATGTAAATCCAGATTCCCAAAAGCTGTAGACAAAGTAAGTTATCAGTAAGATGAGCATGTATCAAGAAAACTGCTAGTGAGAGGCATAGGGCAATGTCCAAGGGGTATGCTCCATGAACAACCATATTTCTTCTAGCTAAGTATAAATATTCACTCCTTTTTTATTGTTACTCCATCTTAGTGTTAATTAGGGTAGTTTACCCTAGCTACCATAACAAATGACCCCCAATCTAAGTGGTTTAATACAATAATGTCTCATTTCTCATTTCCATCACAGTGCAGTTGAGTGTTAGGTTTGCAGCCTTCCATCTGGTGATTGATTGACAAAATCAGCCTCCTTTCATTTATGATTCTGCCTTGGAGTGCCCCACTGGGTTCTCTACATCTGGTCAGAAGATGATGTAGATCCAACACACTCCTATCTTAACAACCATCACTACTAATTATCCATCATTTCCGCTTGCATTTCATGAGGGAAAGCTGGTCACATGGCCCAACCTGGATGAAGGGAGGTGGGATGCCCAGGAAGAAGAAATGGGTTTGATGAGCACCTAGACGGTCTCTTCTACCCTACAGCCTCCAAGCCCTAACCCTAAAATTGTTGGAAACTGGAAGAGGAGGAATTTGGAATTAGAGCAGAAACCTGTCTTTTATTTTTTTCACTTGCAGCCATCCTGAGTTGAAGGTAGGGGAGTAACTGCAACTCTAAATGAATTTGGAAGATTTGCTTATATATGGCATTGGCCATTTTAAGTAGCAAGTTGAAATTATGATTTGTGTCTTGAAATAATCTCAGAGCTTTACATCTCTTTAAAATAATTATAAAAATATATAAATGCCAGATTTTTCCTTGCTAGGGCAAAACTAGTCCCACTGAGCAGCTAAAGAAGAGTGAGGAAGCAAAGTTAAATTGTCTTGTGATTGCATCCCACCAGTTGGGCTAGTTTAGCATACTGGTTACATAAATTCTTGTTCATTCATTTGAAACAGTAACTGGCATATTTTGTTCCTCTCCCCTGTGCCTACACCCATTCATTTTTAGAGGTCCTCCCTGGGATTCAATTAACTCCAGAGGGAGTTGTAAGCTCACAGGCCAATAATCAAAGATGACACATTCTTGACTTCTGGGCCACCAGAGGCACCATCCAACTGTGAGACAACAAAGAGTGCCTAGGGAATGCAAAGAAGCAGAACATGTTTCCAAGGCATTCTTTTTCTTTCCTCCTTTACATACACACACACACACACACACACACACACACACACACACACACACACACACCCTCACACCAGAGATCTGGGAGGTGAAAAAAGAGTTGGAAGCAATGCAGGGAATTCATTTCTCACCATAATGAATCTGTCAAGGGAATATTGTGATAGATTTTCCCTTGATATTCATGGGGTACAAGTTTAAAGCTCTGTATTCTAGTGTAGGGTATTTTGAAGGCAGCAGATTAGCAGAAGAACCCCTGGCCAAGGTGATAGGAAGGTTAATAAAGACATCTTCTTGGGGTTTCTAGGCATGAGAGTGGCTTGAGATATCTCACCTATTTCCAGGGGCACTGAGTTTTGTCAAGTACAGATGAGTTTACTGATATGAAGGTAACTGAGAAAAAGTGCCAGTGGCTAGAAAAAATTGTCATAGGGTAAGACAAAGAGACTCTAGCAGCAGAAACTTCAAGGATGGGAGGTGACAAGCTGAAATCAGGGAAGTGACAATGGGCTGAGATCTCAAAAGATGATAAGATCTACAGAGTTGAGGCATGAGTCAAGGTGGCAGTAGCAGAATGGAACAGTGTGCATATTATACTTCCTTATGTAGATGAGAACCACCACAGACCAGCCACATTTTCTCCCTATTCCATAGCCTTTTTTATTTTTTATTTTTTTTTTTTGTGGTACGCGGGCCTCTCACTGTGGTGGCCTCTCCCGTTGTGGAGCACAGGCTCGGGACATGCAGGTTCAGCGGCCACGGCTCACGGGCCCAGCCGCTCCGTGGCATGTGGGATCTTCCCGGGCCGGGGCACAAACCCGTGTCCCCTGCATCGGCAAGTGGACTCTCAACCACTGTGCCACCAGGGAAGCCCTCCATAGCCCTTTTATGACACCTACATTTAAGTGTAAATTACCAGCAAAGTTCTGAAAAATTCATTGCTACTGTTAGTGAATGGCTAAATCTTGTGATATAGTTTGAATGTTTGTGTCCCCACAAAATTCATGTATTGAAACCTAATCCCCAATGTGATGGTATTACGAGGTGGGGCCTTTGGGAGGTAATTAGGTCATGAAGGTGGAGCTTTCATGAATAAGATTAGTGCCCTTATAGAGGAGATACCATAGAGCTCTCTTGTCCCTTCTGCCATATGAGGACCCAGTGAGAAGACAGATGTCTATGAACCAGGGAGCAGGCCTTCACTAGACACTGAATCTGCCAGCACCTTGGTGTACCTTCAGAACTGTGAGAAATAAATGTTTGTTGTTTAAGCCACCCAGACTGTGGTATATTTGTTATAGTAGCCTGAATGAACTAGGACAGACTGCTTTAAGAAAATATGTGCTAATGGCTCCCAGAAGTGCCCCTGGGGAATAGCCATACTATAACCTAGGCTCCCCTCTGCCCAGTTCTCTTGGATTTCTCTGTTCCTTCTGTGAGTCTCTGAACAGGAGGAGAAGGCTGTACCTATACTCCAGGTTTCTGGCTCTACCAGCTTCCTTTCTTGTATTACTGAAGAGCTGAGCCTTCTTCTTCGTCATCCTTGCATGGTCTGGATGGTATTTCTGGCCCTGTACATAATACTCCTACCATCTCCACTCCATATCTTGGTTCTGAGTTTTCAAAATCACATTGCTTTTGTTTCTTAACTTCTGATTTGACACTGAGCGATCTTAGACTTAGTTCCTGCTCATTGATTCCCTCTGCATATTTGGAAATTATGGTAAAATAATTGATATTAATTCCATAAATAGAAATGGCATCATTCCAGAAATCTAGATTGCTGTTGAATTAAGCTATTAACATTCTCTTTACAGAAGTGAATTTGCTATGGCATGGCACTCAGAAAATGCATTCAATCCAGGGTTGGTCAAGTTCCCTTCATCTACCTTATTTTAGCTTTTCCTTTTTGCAGTTCAGTATCCTCACCAATGTTGATATTACCTAGCACAGTAATGGACCAGTAGGGTAGATTACGGACTGTTAGTATTCAATCTCATCCAAGGTGCTTTATAATGATGAATAATTAGAATAAGCAGAATATTTTGCTGAATATAATTAAAGAAACTCACATAAAGTAAAAATACATGCACAAATTTAAAATGAGGTACGTTCAAAATCAGAGTATTTGAAAGATGTCAGTAAGATTCGTACCAAGGGGCAATTTTTATAGTATTGACAATGCTTCACGGTACATATTCATGTGGAATTTTGATTTGTCCTCTCCTTTGATGTTTCCTATTAGATTGTAACCTCCATAAAGGAAGGGACTATATCTGCTTTATTTACTGCTCACATAAAGTAAAAGTTCATCAAAAGTACAGAATAGGTGCTCCCTAAGGGGAAAAAGTGATAATAACTTCTGTCACCTCCTGTTCCACTTACTTTACCTTTTTTTGCCTGGACTTGTACCTAGAACAAAGAGAAAAAAAAACCTGCTATCTTTGTCTAGAAGGCAAGTTTCTGGCCTTGCTTTTCTCTCTGTAGGAGGTTTTAGTCTTTATACTCACAAATTATGAAAAGAACACACCTTAGACAGGCATTTCTTATAACATGTGCCATGGAATCAAGAAAAAAAATAGTTGGTTGGAAAAAAGATTTGAAAGGGAAAAAGTTTATGGGAAACAGACAAACCAAGGAGGCTTCTTCACAGGAGAATTCCTAGGAGTCTTTCTTTGTATTAGATATAGAGATCACTTTTTTTCAATGTCATATTCTGACATTTTCATCCTTGTTGATAAACAAAGAAGTCCCCTTGAGGTTGATGTGCCTGCATGCAGTTTTCTTTCCTGTGTCATTCCTCATGGACAGCTGGAAGAATCTCAGACCCTCTACTGGAAAGAGCCTGCATGCTGGAGGAGGAGCAGGGTAGTGGGAAGAGAGACTGGAGAAAATAAAAGCACTGAATGGGGGTGTGGAGAAATAGGAGGAAAGACCCTTGAGGGAAGGAATGTCTAGATCACCAACCTAAAAGGATTGATAGGTGACTTAACTGGAAATGTAAAATAATATTTTAAACCATACTCCTGATTCTGGATTCAAAATGATTTATTTTGGAAATGAACTATATCTTAGACACTAAAGGCATTTCATTAATACATATTAAAATTTAAATATAATGATTCTTCTCTTTTATAAATCTTACTACTTTGGCTATCATAGGGTTTTTCACATCTTAAAGTAAAGTATAATTAAGGTACTATGAAATTTACCTTTTGGTAAATTGTGTATAGACACACTATGCCTTGCTACACTTTTTGATTTAGACAATGTTAATTTTTAGAGCTGCACATTTAATAAAGTAGCCACTAGCCACATGTGACTACATTTAAGTTAATTGAAATTCAATGAAATTTAAAATTGGGTTTCTCAGTAACACTTGCCATATTTCAGGTGTTCAACAGCCATGTGTAGCTAGTCTTACTGACAGCACAGAAATAAACATTTATATCATTACAGGAAACACTATTGGACAGGATTGTTTTAGAGCCTTAAATTAAGAAAATTTGTATTTAACTTCTTTTATGCCATTTCTTTCTGTAGATCCAAGTTTTTATTTAAAATTGTATTGCTTCTGCCTGATGATTCTCCCTTAACAATTTTTTGGCAGTGCAAAT